>NC_140279.1:17653491-17723905 GCF_964030765.1 Micromesistius poutassou | reverse complement strand
TCCCTCTGCCTCCTTTCTACCTCTCTCTGTCTTTCTGTCTCTAATTCTCTACCTCTCTCTCTCTCTTTACCTCTGTCTCTCACACTCCCTCTCTCAATTCAATTCAAAAGAGCTTTATTGTCATGGAAAATAAACATGACATTGCCAACAGTGGAATAGTTAAGGAAAGGAAAAGGAAGGAAAACTTACATCGAAAGCACGACGAAAAGGTATAACAAAGTTAAATATAAAGTACACACGTGGAAAGGATGAGGTAGTGGTCGGGATAGGAGTGACGTAATGAAACCATTTCCCGGAACTCTCTGCCCCACCAGGTCCCATCTACATAATCACAGAGTACTGTCTCTATGGCGACCTGGTCAACTACCTACACAAGAACCGCGAGAACTTCATCAGCCTGCACCCAGAGAAGAGCCGGAAAAACCTGGACATCTTCGGCATCAACCCGGTGGATGAGAGTAGCCGCAGGTAACCCCCCCCCCACCACACCCACAGCCTCCTTCACCCCCACCACACCCACAGCCTCCTTCACCCCCACCACACCCACAGCCTCCTTCACCCCCACCACCCCCACAGCCTCCTTCACCCCCCACCACACCCACAGCCTCCTTCACCCAGGACCCACACCCACAGCCTCCTTCACCCCGGACCCACCCCCACAGCCTCCTTCACCCAGGACCCACCCCCACAGCCTCCTTCACCCCCCACCACACCCACAGCCTCCTTCACCCCGGACCCACCCCCACAGCCTCCTTCACCCAGGACCCACCCCCACAGCCTCCTTCACCCCCCACCACACCCACAGCCTCCTTCACCCCGGACCCACCCCCACAGCCTCCTTCACCCAGGACCCACCCCCACAGCCTCCTTCACCCCCCACCACACCCACAGCCTCCTTCACCCAGGACCCACACCCACTTCTTTTGTTAAACTTCCATTTTTTATTAATCAAACGTTTTTCATCAGTGAATGTATTAATCAACGTATTCAACCATCACAAACACCCGTCCTCCTTGAAGAAAAGTTGAATAAAGATAATAATATTATGCAAACAATCAAAATAGAATATGCTAACAAAATGTAATATCTTCATAACCAGGAACCCAGAACGTGTTTGAAAAGGTCTTTAAGAGGACTCGTACTGTCAGCGTTATATAGTGTAGTTATGTTCTATGATACGGTATCCACACACACCCCGCCCAGTTCACACAACCAGCCCCCCCGCCTGTCTGGCCTCTTCACATAATCCAATCCCGGTTCTTAAGTGATCTCGTTTTCACTCTAACCCTATTACCATAGAGCTACCTGTTAATTGTGTCGATGTGGTTGAGAACCAAACACCCACCTCCACCACCTCCACCACCACCACCACCACCACCACCGGCATCACCATCCTGTCATACCCTCCCCCTCCTCCTCCCCCCTCCCCCCTCCCCCACCACCACCACCATCACCATCACCCCCCCCTCCCCCTTATGGGGGTCAACCGGGTTGACTGAATGAATCACACCGACCACACCTCAACCGCACGACACGAGTTCTGTCAGTGGTGATCCTGACCACCATGCATCACTTCCTTACCCGGTCTTTATCTCGCCATACCCGTGAACTCAAACCTAACCATCGAATACCCTTTCTAAATTCATAACTAAACCAAATCAAACTAGAATATTGCTCAAGCATAATGTGAACAATCACACGTAAAAATCCATGGAGAGGGAACATAAAATGGTCGCGCTGTCAAACTTAGCGTATTCTGATATGCTGTAGTACATAAAGTAGGCTGGGGCCTACATTTAATATTTCTAGAAATAATACCACTATAAAAAAAAAATGAATTGCGTTCAAACATTCAAAGAACCCTTTTGTAATCTGTAACTCTGCATGCAAACAGGACCGTCTAGCGTACAGTATGGTGTGATTCCCAGTTCCGTCCTCACCGTAACCCGCCCTCCTTCTACCCCCTCTCGCCACGCAGCTACGTCATCCTGTCCTTCGAGGGCAAGGGAGGAGACTACATGGACATGAAGCAGGCGGACAACACCCAGTACGTGCCCATGCTGGAGATGAACAGCTCCAAGTACTCGGACATCATGCGCTCCAACTACGATCACCCCCCCTCACAGAAGGGACTCGGTGAGAGAGAGAGAGAGAGAGAGAGAGAGAGAGAGAGAGAGAGAGAGAGAGAACCCTCTGACTGTCTGGTTGTTCTGTTCTATAGGAATTCGTAATGTCTGGCTGTGTTCTCTGCTTTTTTGTTTGATTGGAGATTTTATGATGATGGTTATAAACTCAATGTGTTGCTTTCACCTAAACGTCCAATCTAACACCAGCTCTCACCTAATACCCAAGTATTAACAACTAGAAACCTTAAACCTAAGCTTCACCACCCGTAATATGTTTACCTTACATCCCTTAACCATTACCAAAATGTCCATCCTTAATCTATTACCAAAATTGCTCATCCTTAATCCGCTGCAAACATCTTGCTATCCCTTAACCTCTGAGTACTAAATTTAACCTAAACTTAAACCTAAAAAAAAGTCGACCTTGTCGCAAATGTACTCCTTTAGCTAGCCGGGCATTAGCGCTGTATGTGTCGCCGTGTTGGTGTAAGGCTGCACCCCTGTCAGTCTGTAGCTCGACCCCAGCCCTGTAATTACACAGACCGGATAATAGTTCCCTGGCTTCTCCCCGCCGCTAGCCAAGAGCCTGGCTGGTGAAGCCGCTGCTATATTTACAGTCAGCGGGCGGACACCCCCCTCTTTTGGTCTGGCTCCTAACTGCCTGTTTTTATTTCATTCATTTTTTATTTTATTTTTTTTCCCCCCCATGCAAGACGGCGAGATGGACAACCTGCTGTCGGAAGACGGCAAGGACGGCCTGAGCACCACCGACCTGCTGAGCTTCACCTACCAGGTGGCCAAGGGCATGGAGTTCCTGGCCTCCAAGAACGTGAGTCCAGCTTTCGGCGCGGCCCCAAAGCGGTCGGACCCGCTCACAGTGGAAAACCGGGCTTTTAATAAACTTAAAGCTTCCTGGTTGGTTGGCAAGACATCACTTGGTGGACTCTCTGCGAGCGACCTGCCAACCTGTTGCTACGGCGACAAAGGTTGGAGCGATGCAGTGGTGCTGGTGGTGGCGGCTGGCGGCTGGTGTCGTGGGCCTGTCCTGATGACAGGCCTTGCCGACCAGCAGGACTGCATTTAAACCCAGGGTTCCTCTGAGATAAGCCGCCCTCGTGCCAACGGCGAGAGGCGAGTGTGTTTGAATATAGCCGGGCACCGGCCCGGGGTAGAATTAGCCTTCGCTCCCAGCTACTCATTCCCTCTGCCTGGTTATTATCCCCTGGTCACGGCTGGCCATGTTTACACTAAGGCCCAGGCGTTGGAGGAAACACCAAGTGGAAATTCTAAAGGATTATTACAAATTATACCCTGAAAAAATGTCCCACAGACAGAGAGGCAGATTTAGATGTGACGGGCAAACGCTCGACCGACCGACTGAATAACAAAAACGGATGTTTTTTTGTTGACCGAGTCGGTCGAGGACTTGAAGCAACTGGAACCGGCAAACTAAAAGATGCTGAGTTTGTCGTTCTGATGGTGTGTGTGTGTGTGTGTGTTCTGCGTCCCTCAGTGTGTGCACCGCGATCTGGCGGCCAGGAACGTGCTGCTGTCCCAGGGGAAAATCGTGAAGATCTGCGACTTTGGCCTGGCACGTGACATCATGCACGACAACAACTACGTCTCCAAAGGCAGCGTAAGTCTGTCTGTTTACCTGTCTGTCTGTCTGTCTGTCTGTCTGTTTGTTTGTTTGTTTGTTTGTTTGTTCGAAAGCACTGTAATTCAGCAGTTAGAGCAGGTTGTAGAAGGGGAGGTGGAAGGCTGTGAGTTCGATCTCTCAGGGTCCAGATGTCCTTCAGCAAAGCATCTAACTGCTGGGTTTATATCTTGACTGGAAAGAAGATCGAAACCCTTTTTCGATCGAAACGCTTTTGAAGTGCCCCGATTAGATCAACTGAAACGTCTCGTTTTTAGATTGAATTGGTTCAACTTAAGCTCAGCTAAGCTCAACTGAGACATCTTCCGGCCAACCAAGACAAGTGGTTGTGTTTTGATATATGTTTGGTTTGAATTGAATATGGCTTCCATGTCCAGGATACAGGTTTTGTTTGTATTGATATGACCTCCATGTGTATACATATTGATCGTGGTTGTCTTGCGTTGAACAGACCTTCCTGCCGGTGAAGTGGATGGCCCCAGAGAGCATCTTTGATAACCTGTACACCACCCTGAGTGACGTGTGGTCCTACGGGATCCTGCTATGGGAGATCTTCTCCCTCGGTGAGTTTACACACTGAAAACACACCCAACGTATATCATTAATGATGTGTATATATCCGACTGTTGGAGCCTATATATGTGTATTTTGGAGTCAACTTTGTTCAAAGTTGACGGGACATTTCCAGTGGGAACGTTTGCATGTTTGGCTCTGCTCATTGAATTATTTAGTGTTGAAAAAAATAACATTAAGAAACATAAGTAAGGCCATAAAAGTGACAGGAAGTGAGGTCATGGAGGTAACAGGAACTGATGAGAGTGTTGTTGTGGGTCTGAAGGCGGGACTCCGTACCCTGGCATGGTGGTGGACTCCAGCTTCTACAACAAGATCAAGAGCGGGTACCGGATGGCCAAACCAGAGCACGCACCCAGCGACATGTAGGTGGCACCCCGGACTGCTTCATATGTGTATATTTATGCACGTAAATGCTCCTGTATATACAGTACATTCCTTCAGCTTTATAGTCTATTACAAAAACGCATTCAGAAATTATACTGGAATGATTGCATTCTGCTAAGAAAGAAGCCTCTCTATCTGCAGTTTTGAGCTACTAGCTCTTGTGCTAAGCTACCTGTGTTTGTTAGCTCTTGTGCTAAGCTACCTGTGTGTGTTTCTGTGCCTGGGCGTGTTCAGGTATGAGGTGATGATGAGGTGTTGGAACAGCGAGCCGGAGAAGCGTCCCTCTTTCATGGGTCTGACCGAGGCTGTGGCCTCCCTCCTTCCCTCCAGCTACAAGAGAGTGAGTCTCCCCTCAACATCATCATCAACTCTGAACTTTGACCTCGCCGCGCTTAAACACCTGGCTTTCTACACTCGCACTCGTGACCTCGCAAAGTCATCCACAACCTGAGACATTTTGTTCCTGAGACATTTTGTTCCTGAGCCAATGCAGTGTGTTCTGCCCCAAGACCACTCAGAGTGTATCTGCATAGCACTCACGTTAAAAGGTTTCACAGTAGACTGTGGAACCTTTTTAGGGAATCTCACGTTCCCTAAAAGCTCTCAAACTCGAACCAGTGTGTTGGGGTGATGACAAGGTATTAAGGCTTGAAACAGTAAAAGATTTTTAATCTTTCTAATGGAACTATGAGCGGGTGGTGTAAGTGTGTGTGTGAGAGAGAGAGAGTATGAGAGCGTATGAGTGTCTTTGTGGGTTTCTCAGGTTTCTCAGGCCCCCTGGGTGTCAACAGTGTAAAACAGGGTGCTGTGGGTGCTAAGACCTGTGATTAGAAGGTCAATGTACCAGCTGGAGGTCTCCCCCCCCCCCCCCCCCCCCCCACCGACACCCACCACCCCCAGGCTCCAACGCCCTGCCATAATGAGCCTCTTCAGGCTGTTAAACACAGCAGCACACATGGTAGATGAAGGTCCTCACCGCCACGCCACGTGGGGGGGGTCAAGGGTTTAGTGTCTCCAACACACGCTCACACGCTCACACGCACACACACACACACACACACACACACACACACACTGCAGTTCCTTGTTTGCTCATTTGGGTTTAAGCAAAACCAAACCGCTAACGGCGTCTCCTCCGTTATCAGGTTCTTTGGCCGAGGTTACACTAGGTTGGTCCTGGTGTTTAAAGGCACTTAATGGACAGACCAATGTCAAACTTCAGCAAGATAAATGTTGTAAAACGATGGTTTGAAAGAACGGAGAGTGCACTAATGAAACTGTCCTCCGCTGCCACATGACTCCAGTCTTAACAACCGTCTCCTGTTCTTCCTCCTCCTTCCTTTTTCTACCATCTCCACATGTCCTCCACCTTATCCTCCCCCTATCTCTCTCCTCCCTCCTCCTCCTCCTCCTCCTCCACCTCCTCCTCCTCCACCTCCTCCTCCTCCTCCCTCCTCCTCCCTCCTCCTCCTCCTCCCTCCTCCTCCTCCTCCTCCCTCCTCGCCCCTCCTCCAGTGCTACGACCGGGTGAACCAGGACTTCCTGAAGAGCGACCACCCGGCCGTGACGCGCGTGTGCGCGGACGCGGACTCGGCCGGCGACGACGACGCCTACATCGGCATCGCCTACAAGAACCACGGCAAGCTGAAGGAGCGCGAGAGCGGCTTCGACGAGCAGCGGCTCAGCTCCGACAGCGGCTACATCATCCCCCTGCCCGACCTGGAGCCCCTGTCGGACGACGAGTACGGCAAGAGGAACCGCCACAGGTGAGCACTCCTCGCACACCTGTGTTGAAGCTGCTCTTTACTAGCCTGGCTCGCCCACGCCCGTTCTCTGCCGGCGATTTTGAGTTGGCCCTGCAGAAGGTGTCTGGAGAAGAACAACACATTTCTTTCTAGTTTCGATGCGTTTTTTTTGCGGGAGCCAATCACCCAAGCTGGCTTCCCCCCCCCCCCCCCGGCGCGCTATCGGCTGGTTTAACACAATGACGACAGGGAAAGCGACGGCAAGCAGCCAATTGCGTACCGAGTCGATTTAACATCGCCCGTTGATCACGCCTCTTGTGCTGAAGAGAATGACAGCAGCTTCCGCAGACTGAGCTTGGTCTGGCAATAGCCAGGCTAGCTGTTTACGGCTCTCAAACCTTACTGTAGGTACCATGAAGAGAGAGAGAGTGGAAAAGGGTGGACGAGAGCAAGAGTCCCTACGTTTCTCAGACATTGAGAAGTGTTGCTATTCCCAGAGCCAATCACGGAAAAGAGGCCCCGATTTGTCAGAAATCCCGCAGGAGCGTTCTTGAATCGAAATTGGCTCATACTGGACATACCAGGACAGATATTATATCAGCGCAGTTCACTCAGTAATACCTGACAGAATGCTAGGTCATTTCTGTTACATTCCAATAATAGCTCTTAAATCTCACGTCCAAACACCTTCTGAGGCATTTTTATGATGTGTTTTGGAACGTGCTGTACCTACAATAAGTACTACTATACACACACACCACGTCTGTTTGGGATTCCTACAGATACGGATCATTTTTTTTTTGTTATGCAAATCTTGCTCAAATATTGATTGTCTGTTTTAAAAAGTGTTCAGGGCATATCTTTGAGCCTTTTTGTTGCCATTTGTTTATGCTTTTTTTGATACCATATTTCGGTATGAGAATAGAAAGTACACAAATCAGCAGAAAAATACCTAAGCCAAGACGCCTAATGACCTGTATCTGAAATCACTGTAAGTCACTTTGCATAAAAGCGTCCACTAAAATACCCCTGCCGAGGAACTGCAGATGTAACCCAGCGTCCTGGCTAACTCCGACACATTTACTAGAATGTTTTTAATGTCCCTGTCAAATAAACTCATGAACAATGATGGAAATAGGCAGGGTACAGCAACGGCACAGTCACACGTGGATGTAAAGCGATGTATTGTTTCTCTTTCTTCCGACAAACGTACTTATTGTAAGCCACTTTTGGAGAAAAGCGTCTTGCTGAATGTGCCCTGAATGTAAAAACGTAAAATGTAAAGGTCTGGCAAGATGCTGAGTGTGTCCCTGGTGTCCTCCCGTAGCTCCCAGACCTCTGATGAGAGCGCCATCGAGACGGGCTCCAGCATCTCAACGTTGGCCAAGCGCGAGGGGGAGACGCTGGAGGACATCACCCTGCTGGACGACATGTGTCTGGACTCCAGCGACCTGGTGGAGGACAGCTTCCTGTGACCTTCATGTCCCCTGCTGGGACTCTCCCCCCCTCCACACCCCCCCCTCCTCTCCTCCCACCCAAAGACCCTCAGAGATCCTCCTAGACACTTTGGTACATGGACCTTCTCAGATACCCCCCCCCCCCCCCCAAGCCCTTTACCTCCAGGCATGCCTCGCGACCGGGACCGTCCCACCAGAGAGGAGGAGAGAAGCACATACCACTTCGTCCTGTTCTCTTGGGGAGGGGGGCGTCTCTCTGTGTTTGACTTCATGGAACGTCTCCCTGGGCTCTGCCCCCTAGTGGGCTGGAGGGAAGAGGCGGTGAATACAACAACACTGAACGGACTCTCGGAGCCAGGGGTTCCAGAGAAAAGTTTGGTAGCGTGGGAACGGACTAAGCACGCACCAACCAGGGGGGAATGAAAATCCAAAGCGGGAGGGATGAGGCTTCGTATTCCGTAGGGCATTTTATTTTGTAATATACGTACGACGATACAATCGAGGAAGGAGGATTCAGTTGTTTGGGTGAAAAATGAAGACCACTGCATTAGCTAATCAGAACCACTAGAGATCCACTGTTTAAACGTGGCCAGTTTCCTTGGTTTACAGAGAGATCGTGAGTGACAATCAATAGTCCCCTCCCTCCCCCAACCACATCACCCCTCCCTAATTCTCACCTGATGCTGGTACAATCAGTCTCATTAGATTCAAAAAAAGCACAAGTTTTATGTTACAATTTTTGTACGTGACAGTATTATGTTGGCTAATGAAATGGCTCATGAAATGGCTAACGCAACGGTTAACGAAAAAGCAGCGGTACAAATGTATTTTTTTACGTCACCAATGTGTAAACATGTAATGTTTGTGAATATTAGCTAGAGAACTGCCACAGAGTTGTGAGGAGAGGGCGAACGGACGTGCCGAAGTCAAATCTTTATTTGTACCGTCTCCGTTTTCCCCACGACAGCTTGCTCCAGAAATGGATGCGTCTAAGAAACACTAAGCCCAGCGTGATTGTAATGTACATAGTTTGAGAGTGATTTTATATAAACAGAGTTATTGACAATAAGATTACAGTATTTTATATGAAAAAAAGAAGCACATATTAATCCTCTGCACCCGATTTGTTGGGCCTTGTAAAGAAGTAGAAAACCAAACTCAAAATGTGGCAGACAATGGACTACACTCCTGATCAGTGGAGAACTCTCAGCTCATAACGTTTTACACTGCAGTGGTGAAGCGCTGCTCCGCAACTACACACACCTTGTTCATTTGTATTAGTCTTGGAAACTAGAAAAAAAAGAAATGATTCTCTACCAAAGCACAGAGGACTATGTTGTTTCCATTTAATTACCTTCAGCCGACAACACTTTAATAGAAGTTTCCTCTTGCCTAATATACCGCACCACAATGATAAAATAAAATAAAAATCTATGCCTTACTCTGCATGTTACCAAAAAGTAGCTAGAAGATATATAGCCATACCAGCATATTTGTTTACCGAGTAGTAGAACCTTAGCAAACAAATAAAAAATACACCAGAAAAGAGAATAGGGAGGAGAGTGTTTTAGCTCCTGTGGAACGTGAGGGCTTTGGATCGGAGCCCAGACACTTGGACAGAAGCCGTGTTCCTCCAGGACCTCCAGCTAAATCCAGCGCACCATACACCCAGCTCTCCAACCCTCTCACTGGCACCCCCCGCCCCACCCCCTCTCTGCCCTGCTGCCGGGTGGAAAGACGTGGAGACAAATGGGCGCCAGTCTGCTTTTCTTCTTTATCTTCTCCTGCGCTAATATTGTTGTACGCATTGTCCTTGGCTTCAGCACTGCCTTCCCTGTGGCACACCTCCGTTGGTACGTTGGTCAGTATAGCCCCAGGTCGTTTCTCCCAATACACACATTATTACTCTGTTTTCCTATACATTATGTACATTCAGATGATTTATATTTCAATAAAAGATTTATAATGTAACTCTTGCCATGTCTTTTTGTTTGGGTTGGTGGTGTTTCTATATATTAGTATAGAGATTATTTAAGGTTTTAAGGTATGATGTTAGAGAAAGTTAAGTTTAGGTAGGTTAGATATGGTTAAGTTGAGGTCTTAGGTAAGAGATGGTTAAGTATAGGCATTAGGTCAGAGATTGTTAAGTTAACTCTACATATATGTTAGAGAGGGTTACGTCTAAGCACCAGCCCAATGAACTTCTGGCCTCCTGCGTCTCGTTAGTGAAATTAGTCACCTGTGTTAATGACTTATTCTGTTCACCTGTGTTCCTGATTATTTACTTTCCCTAGTTCTGCACCCACTTGTGGCTTCTATTTTATTGTGTTTTAGTTCTAGTTCACCTAGTTCATTTCTGAGTGGAGTACCTGCTTTCAAGCATTTTAATGCCCTGTTATTGGGTTCACGCTAAATATATAATGTGTGTGTGTGTGTGTGTGTGTGTGTGTGTGTGTGTGTGTGTGTGTGTGTGTGTGTGTGTACATATATATAGCTGTGTGTGTGCTATGACTGTGGAACGGTAGATATACTGTATGCATACTGTATGCATACTGTATGTCCCAAAGACTTGAACATTGGCAGTTACTGTAATTTCCCACCAGAGGGCGCAAGTGTCAACGAAATATAAAAAACACCGAGGAGCCAAAAAGACAACAGTCAGCTACCCAAATGGTTATCTGGTCTCAACGGACCAATGATAATCAAATACCTGAAACAAAAGCCATGTTGTTTCAAGCTTTCAAGAGAATTTCCATCTGTACATGACGGTAGTAAGCTCCGCAGCAGCGATGACCGTATAACAATGACCATATCTGTGGCCTACTACTACTACTACACATTTAATAATAGTTATAATTTCACATTTCATATGTTCAAATTTCTTACATATAAAGAAAATAAGTTGTAAAAATGTCTACATATTTTTTTAAAGAATAACTATTTCACAGCATAGTATTGCACAAAGTTCTGATGCTTTTTTTTTTTAAGACATATTTTTGCTTTCAACTAGCCTGTAGCTCGAATAACCCGGACACATCTATTGTTAATACCAATCGATTTTGATTTCTGTAATATTATCAATAACATCACATCCTAACTGATAAGTTCTAAAAAAGAATGCTGGCCAGCCCGTTCATCTTTCTTTGTTTACAAGAATCCTACCCGTCAGTACGTTTACATGCACAGCTTAATCTGATTAAAGCCATATTTCGACTATGATCCTGAATTGGACAACTGCAATTATCCGAGGATACATCGCGGTGAGAAAATCATGCCGAAGCATGTCATGCCCGGTACGATAGGTGGCGCTGTACCCATTTCAACTAGTGGTAATAGAGCCACCGGCTGACCTCTTTACGTCACCAGCAACAACAAACTCAGGCAGCATTCGAGAAAGGTGTTTTCAGTAGACGGCTGTCAGTTCACTCCCGGTCCGGGTCATTTCTCAGACTTGTTCAGACCTCTCGGTCGTATTGCGGACTGCTCCGGCTGGACTCCTCCCGGGAGGAGTCCAGCCGGAGGAGCTGGCTCTGCCGCCGGAGCAGTCCGCAATACGACCGAGAGGTCGGAGAAATGACCCGGACCCGGAGTGAACTGACAGCTGTCCCGCATACGGCAACAATCCCTTTCTCCTCCATGTCGCGGTTCAATCTGGACTTCAGAGAGTCAAAGCCAAAGTTCCTTTCCCCCAATTCCTTCTCCACCATGGGCGACATAACTCCCACTACGAGTCTTTACTTGTTGTGGAAGTACCAGAGACTCGGAGAACTCGACACAGTCTTTAAGAGTCATAAAATCAGAGAGTATCCCCGTCACTTCGGCCGTGGCGCAATGAATGAATACAGATCGCAAACACGTCGGAAGAAAAAATCATTTGTTTTGACAGATGTGCCCGAAGTTACTACTTTACAACCTCGTCGATGAGCAACATTTAGAAAAACATGTAGGCCTACTTTTAATTCAGCCTTGGGTGAAATCGAAGCCTAGTGTCCAGTGCTTCCACCTGAACTGAATGCATGCCATGTGCGCTCCCGCGGCCGGGAATACACTTCTTATAGGGGGTAACTACATTGGCACGACACCAGCTTCCTCCATCTTCTGCGCCACCTTTTAAAATAAATCGCCGTTTCTCGTTTTCTGACGGCGACAACAACACGTACACGTCTCCTTCTACTTCCAGCATGCGCAGAACGACAACGATGCTGTGTAGCCTACATGCAGGTAGAGTCCAGACTATGAACGACTTGTCTAGGTGTTCTTATCCGATTTAACTTGCCCGTTCATATGCCGATTTTTGCGCGAAGTAGATCGGATACATGCATTTTCACATGCTTTTACAAGTCCTCAAGTCCAAGATGATTTTTGGTTTGGTTTAATGCTGTAGTGCGGGTTTTGTGTCGAGTAACTGTCAAAATAAAAGCACCCGTTTCTAAAAACACAGCTGCGTTCAAGGTAAAGCAGAAAACAACTTATTTATGACAAAGAAGGTGAGCCAAGATGTGAGCTTGTCTTTCTGGCCAGGGTTAACAGCCTATCCTTAAAGGATCTGTATGGATTTCTTTCCACGTGAGCAAAGGCCACAAAAGGGTCAGGCCTATAATGTTTTCGAAAAACCGATCCCAATGGGCTCTCAAATATTTGGCCTTAACTCAATGTTGCTTTTAATGCTCAACGGACATGAAATATGATTTACCAACATGGTGAAGGATCGTTTACGGCGGTGAAAGAGAACAACGAGGCCCAACCAGAAGCCGCGGCCCCCACCACAGTGGGGGGGCAGGGGTGGGGGTGGGTGGAGATGGAATGAAATTGTATCTCGTTTTGTTGCGTGAGAGTGAGAGGCAATCCGATTTGTGTGTATTTGGCTGCACGAGTGATGTTGCGACTATTAGATTAGGGATCTCTTTAGTTTGTTTGACACGTAACATCAGTCTGCTGGGTGAAACCGGACGCCGGGCGGACGGCCTCGACAGCCGCCCGGTCTCCCCACGCCGTCCCGCCGGGGAGCGGGGTGCGTGCGCCTGCGCCGTGCGCGCACTGCTCTCATTTCAAGCACCCCTCTCCTAACTGTGTGTGTGTGTGTGGGTAGTGGGTTGTGTGTGTGTGTGTGTGTGTGTGTGTGTGTGTGTGTGTGTGTGTGTGTGTTTGTGTGTGTGTGTGTGTGTGTGTGTTTTTCAGACCCCAGGCCTAACGAGGGGCTATTGTGGCCCCCACCCCTGTAAGCGATCCTTTGATTGATCTGTCATTAAGAAAACGAACATACAAGAAACATTAACCGTGTCCCAACAAGATTGGAAGGCTTGGAACGCGTCGCTTTTCACCTTTGACCTCAGATTACATTTGCTCCTTTGTTGGAAAACATTCAGACAGAGTAGGCGATAGGCCGACACAAAGTGCAACT
This sequence comes from Micromesistius poutassou, assembly GCF_964030765.1. Taxonomy (NCBI): domain Eukaryota; kingdom Metazoa; phylum Chordata; class Actinopteri; order Gadiformes; family Gadidae; genus Micromesistius; species Micromesistius poutassou. The sequence continues at coordinate 17,710,559 of NC_140279.1, read as the reverse complement.
AGTCTAGTCACTAGATCATAATACACAGTGATGGCAATTCAACCAAGTTAGTCTCTCTCTCCCTCTTTCGTTCTCTCTCTCTCTCTCTCTCTCTCTCTAGGTCCCTATCATTCTCTGTCTTTGTCTTTGTTTACCTTTCTCTCTTTGCCTCTCACACAAATTGAGCTCCTTGTCTGATTCATGATGCTACAGACTGTGTTGTCACTGTGTGGCTGTAAGGCAGGGTATTAAGAAAAAATGCTAACTCATGACTGCTAAGAGGTTCTGCTCGCAGATATCATATGAGCGGCTCTAGGCTCGGACAGCACTGTGTTTCAAAATGATTTCTAAAGGCATGCTTTTAGCTCCACCCCATAGTTATACATAGATTAACCACTTCCTTAATCTATATATACATATATATATATAAATATATTAATCTATATATATATATATAGACATGCAATGCATCATTTCTTGTCAAAAAAGAAGAAGTTTTGATGATAAGATAACGAGGAGCCTGGGGTCTTGGTGAATTATTTAAAGAGACAAGGGTAAAATCGACAGAAAACATATTATACTTTTATTAACTCATATAAATTTTCCGTAACATTATCAATTTATGTTTGTCCCGGGGGGGAAGGAAGTATCTTGTTGTCAAATATTATCAGGCCTTTAGAATGCATTCACATGACATATTCTCCAAGATAATTCCCACAACTTTTTTCCATAACTTCTACCCTAACTACTACTACGAATACTTTGACTTATATCTGTACCACTAGTCTATTACAAATATTATTTGGCTAACTACTACGGCTGCCACCAATACTAACAATGACGACAACATTACTAACATGATTGTTGCTGATTTCATAACAGGGGAAATAAATGGAAAATATGCTCAAAGGGGGAAGACAACACAAGGATTAAACCACGCAAACAACAACATGTAATATAACTGCAATATAACTTTATTTTGCCATACACAGAAACAACAACAGAAGAAAAAAATAGCAGACAAATGCCGGCAGACACTGAGGAACATGAAGGACAGACATCATGCACGAGGGTAGATTAGAATTATACATGCTAGTTGAAGCAAAATAGAGGGTGGTGTACCTCATTATTGTGTGCAGTTGACATATTGTACATTACATTACATTACATATCTCTGGGGTGATGCAATGTTCACACAGGTATTGGAAGAAGGCCATATAAGGTTGTTTGCTGGGCCAATCCCTCGTCACCCTAATCTAATTTAATATGATCCTACCCATGAGAAATGATCTTCCTTTTAAACAAATACCCATGGTTGTTATTCTACCGAGTTCTGGCCCAATTAAATTGAGCCTCTTGCCCTTTGACTCAAGCGGTGGTATTAGGGACGTTGACTGAAAACACATTGTGCTGGCTTTGCTCTTCCTGCCCTGTTAGTTCACTAGGTAGGTAATCCATTTTCTTAGTCGAGCTCTGTGCCGCTGACTAATAATCTTTCCCATTCTGTCTTCATGCTTTCTGTTTTCACAGTAAACGAGACCTTGTGGTCTTATTTAAATCCACTAATGAAGAAAGATTTATTCTACATAGTTTTGTTCTACATACTCCTGCAGGGGAGGGGTGATGTGTGTGTGTGGTCGTGTTTGTAAAAGTGTGTGTGTGTGTGTGTGTGTGTGTGTGTGTGTGTGTGTGTGTGTGGTCATGTTTGTGTATCTGTGTGTGTGTGTGTGTGTGTGTGTGGTCGTGTTTGTAAAAGTGTGTGCGTGTGTGGTCATGTTTGTGTATCTGTGTGTGTGTGTGTGTGTGTGTGTGATCGTGTTTGTAAAAGTGTGTGTGTGTGTGTGTGTGTGTGTGTGTGTGTGTGTATGTGTGGTCATGTTTGTGTATCTGTGTGTGTGTGTGTTTGTGACTGTGTGTGTTTGTGACTGTGTGTGTCTGTGTGTGTGTTTGTGACTGTGTGTGTGTGTGTGTGTGTGTGTTTGTGACTGTGTGTGTGTGTGTGTGTGTGTGTGTGTGTTTGTGACTGTGTGTGTGTTTGTGACTGTTTGTGTGTGTGTGTGTGTGTGTGTGTGTTTGTGACTGTGTGTGTGTGTGTGTGTGTGTGTGTGTGTGTTTGTGACTGTATGTGTGTGTGGGTGTTGGTCATGTGCTACGGCCCCCGGGGTCCACAGCCTTTACAATCATGTGATCAGTGACAATGGGCATACACGGTGGTCTGTTGGAGCCAGGGGCTGGGAGGAGAAGACCACGCCTTACAGGAAAAATAAAAAGAATCCCCCCCCTGGCCTTCCTCCCATTGCATGTGAATGATCTGGGGTTGCTCTGTTAGGCATTTTATACATAAGCTGTGGTGGTTTGAAGATTAGGTAACACTCTGTGCAGCTACGGGAGCTTCACCTGCTGGTTCTCCGAGCCTCTCTTCCTGGTTCTCCAAGCCTCTCTTCCTGGTTCTCCAAGCCTCTCTTCCTGGTTCTCCAAGCCTCTCTTCCTGGTTCTCCAATCCTCTCTTCCTGGTTCTCCGAGCCTCTCTTCCTGGTTCTCCAAGCCTCTCTTCCTGGTTCTCCAATCCTCTCTTCCTGGTTCTCCGAGCCTCTCTTCCTGGTTCTCCACGCCTCTCTTCCTGGTTCTCCAATCCTCTCTTCCTGGTTCTCCGAGCCTCTCTTCCTGGTTCTCCACGCCTCTCTTCCTGGTTCTCCACGCCTCTCTTCCTGGTTCTCCAATCCTCTCTTCCTGGTTCTCCACGCCTCTCTTCCTGGTTCTCCAATCCTCTCTTCCTGGTTCTCCAAGCCTCTCTTCCTGGTTCTCAGAGACTCCCTTCCTGGTTTACGAAGCCTCTATTTTTTGGTTTCCCTGAAGCCGATCTTCCTGGTCCTCAGAACCACTCACTATCTGGTTCTTGGAGCATTTCTATCTTGGCCACTGAGCCTCTCTTTCTTAAAGTTTCTCTTACTGATTGCGGGGGATACTTCTTGGTGGTTTGGGTCTACCTCTTGGTTTTTTGCCCAATGAGCTGCAGCTCAGACAACCAGCTGTGTCAGCTCACGGTAACAGTATGTGGTAAGGATAGAAAAGAAAAAAAAATCCATGGAAATTAGTTTTTCATAAAACAATAACCACTTCCTTAAGTAAACATAAGTCCTTGATATAAACTCATGTGTCGGGTGAAAGTCACATTCTGTGCTTAAAGCCCAACCCTGTTGGTAAAGAGAACATGATGATCATCCACTTCTTCCTTTGTCGGCTGGATCAAACAGAAATATGAATCCATAAAATACATGAGTAAGTATGTGGTTAGGAATGCTCAATTGGTTTCCAAAAGCATTGGACTGCTTCCACCCCTGCACACCCTTTCTGTCCTCTCCTCTATTGGAGGAGAAAGTTCACCAATTGGCACTTTTTCAACCCCCACCTCCACGTTGCGAAAGGTTCGAGGCCCCTTCGGACGGTCCACAGTGTGTCAGGGACATCCATTCAGACGACACAGGGTTCGAGTCCCAACGAGGGTGTGGTGGCTCAGAGATCAAAGCATGTTGACAGTGCAGAGGACTGCACGGCTGTCAGGCGTGCAGTCCCTCTGCGCCGCGTGACGGGTTAAGGGCTCTTTATGGTTCCCACGTTCACGCAACGCAAGGACCACGCAGACGCTTCGACTCAGTCATGAACGTTTATGGTCCTGCGTCGTTGTTTTAGTGAGCGGACCAATCACAGCCCCTTGCGGCTGCGTCGCCTCGACGGAAGGTTACAAGTTCTGGGAGGCGCGTGACCGGCCCTCGTGGTGGACGCAAGGAGGGTCCGCAAGGACATAAGGGGTCCGTAACCCCTTTGCGTTGCGTGAACGTTGGACCATAAAGAGCCCTTTAAGGAGTCATGATATATTTATCCAGTTTAGGAAAACTGCAGCCAAAGATTTTTCTCACATGCGTAAAATTGCTGTTGACGGCTGGAACGAAAACTGATTTTTCTGGGTTTCGTTTATTCTTTTCCCAGCGTGTAAAACTGTGAGCGAGCAGACAGAAAGTGCCATGTACTCTTTGATACACTACAGGGGCCGTACATGTAGAGTCCTCCGCTGTAAGCCGCGTCCCCACAAGCAACCTTGCATAAATGGTATGTCATGGGTCAGTCGCAGTGTTGACGGGGACCATGAAATTCCTTGTGAAGGCCCGGCTTGGTGGCCAGGTTCCTGATCAATCAGCTATGGATGGCCAGCCTTCACAGCAACACAGTGCGGCATTGAGTCGACTGGTGTGAAAACACCCACGCATCACTCTCGCTTTTACTGTTCCTGTCAGAGGGACAAACACTCTCTCAGAGAGGGAATATGCGAGTAATCGACGTTAAAAATTTGTTTCTCGCAGTTGAGATAACTTGAGGGGGGGGGGAGAGAGGCAGGGATGATGTTATCTGCAGCCATTCATGCGTAGGCTAGACACTGAGAAGTAGGTTGTGTTTGCATTGTGTGTGTGTGTGTGTGGGTGTGTGTGCGCGTGTGTGTGTGTGTGTGTGTACGGGTTTGAAACGTATTTGAAAAGTATAAAAAAATATATATTTAGCACGTTATCTCAAGGATTGGATTATAGATGTGTTAATATTGGTATATGTAAATGTTTTCTAATAAACATTTACAGAGTGAATATGGGAAGTTTCTCATGCTGTTGAACTGTTACTGATAATCAAATAAGCACTGATAAAAAAAGATTCAGTGGCTGGTTTTTTTTAGGGAATTCATTTTAATAATTTGTACTACTTGTCTGTGCTAATTATTAAAGTGACTATGTGTAAGATTTTTACATGAAGAAATTGTCAATATATGAACAGGTTGTTATCTCACTTAATTTATCTTCATTGCAGAGCCTGCGGGCCGATTTATATTATATTTGACTTGGATGGTTATGCCAGGCAAAAGGGAAGGAAATTACATCTAAGTGCGGATAATGACAAAGATGTCTGTTCTTTAACAACTTTTTAATTTGCAACATTTAATTAAGATTATTTATACCTCCTGTAGTACTGAGTATAACTCTTCTTAAAAGATGGAGCCGACTCAGCCAAGAGTAAGAGAGGAAAACTATATTCAATATTCAATATAGATATTCAAGAAGATAATTAAAGGGTAATTCAAGGGCATTTAACTGACAATGAAAACAATATTATTCCTTGTTGAATGATGCATCTTCTAGCATTTTAAACCTCATCTTCTGCGTTTCGATCGTTGACTTTGAAAGACTTTCAAACATTCTTTTACATGCAAGATTACAAGTTCATTGCACATGTACACCTTCTCACACACACACACACACACACACACACATAGGTGCAGTAACCCAATAACTTTTGACAGGATTTAGATATAGTGACAGTTTTATTGTGGTTTACTCCAGTGGCTTTTGAGTCTGTTTGAGTTGTGCTCCAGTGGCTAACTCTATCCTTATCTAATAGAGAAACTAACTTATTCACACACTGTCCCCCCCCCCCCACACACACACACACACACATACAACGTCATGCTCCATGTTCCACCAAGTCTCATATTGACACAAGTCAGTTAATCATTACCTATATATGTAAAAGAGAAGTGTTTATCAATAAAACATTATAAATGTCATCGTTGTGTCCATAGTCACAACCACAGCGGCCAGACATTATTTGATTATCTGTAAAACATGGAGGGTTACCGCGCCGAGACGTTAACGCTGAAATGCGATATGCCGGCGGGCCAGTTCTGATACAGGACGGGCCGGATTAAATTACACTGCGGGCCGGATTAGGCCCGCGGGCTGTACGTTTGACACCCCTGCATTAGACAAATGGACCTGTTTAATCTATATACCAAAAAGAACCCAAAGCAAACATTGGGTTCCTTGGAACAAGAAAGATGCCAACAGATTGCATCCAGCATTGTGAAAAAGAGGATGTGCTTCCGTGTGTACCCAGTGATCGTTTGTCCGTCCTACAGGCATGGCAGTACTGTGTTTTACCGCATGGAATCTCTTCCAGATCTGGTCTTGAGCAGCCTATGGCGTCTTTCAAGGTAATTGGTCCTAACCAAGCCATCTTTCAAACTACTAGCCCTTGCATTTGAAGTATTATGAATGTTACAAACTGGGTTTCTTCTGCGACCGGTGTAGTAGTTAGTAAATTACAGCTTATTGCAAAAGGTGTCGACAAAGAGAACAAAACTGAAACGTTCAACATTGCCACTTGTAAGAACAGTACATCTCAACAACTTATTTTGTACTTGAATATGGCTGCAGTGGCAGGTCTATATGATAGCAGGTAGCTACAGTAGCAGGTCTATATGATAGCAGGTAGCTAGTAGTAGGTCTATATGATAGCAGGTAGCTAGTAGTAGGTCTACATGATAGCAGGTAGCTACAGTGGCAGGTCTACATGATAGCAGGTAGCTACAGTGGCAGGTCTATCTGATAGCAGCCAGCCTTGTATCATTTACACAGGTGTATTTGGTGTATTTGGAGTCATTTGCTGTGCCGTGGTCGAGCTTTGACCCTGAGCACAGCAGCAAACTCAGCCTGACCACCAGCACCAATACTCACACACATACTGCACATTCACATGGTTATATTGGACCATGTTATATTTGGAACATATGGTGGCCAGACACTTCCTGTCCTCTGACAGGTTGGCTGCGGCTCACTGCCGTGCCAACTGGTTTATGGTTGATCTACAATGGACAAACAATGTGGTCATGTGACCAGTCCAACCTGAAACGGAAATGCCAAATATTACTTTTCACAGTGTATTCTCCTACAACGGATGACTTTTCATCACTTTTTGAACAACCCACAAATAAAATAATATTTTGAAGTCATGTTGATAGGATGTCATTGTGAGAATTGCGAGGTCCAAAGTTCAAATAAAACACAGGTTTTATGGGAAATAAAACTGTATGTCAAAATTGTATGTCAGGGTCAGGGGGTGCTGAAAGAACCCTCTCATAAAAAATAAAAAAAACGTGTCTGCTGATGGGTCAATATAATGCAGGTAAAAAGTTACTCTCTCGGTCATTGTAATCATGAGTTGAAAACACATCAAAGTAATATAGGACTTTGGGTTGGGTAGCCATCAGGGAATATTTAACTATAAATGTGTTTTAACATGCGATTTAGAGTGTTAACTCTTCTCTACTGAATCTTAGAATATGCTAAATGTATGTTTAATCCAAACATCTAAATCTAAAGATTTATACCAAATCCTCCCATCCAGGGACTGCTCTAGAGGAAGTTTGTTAGGACTTTATATCTAAATTCATGTATATTTACAGTTATCATTAGAGACACCTTTATACCCAGGTGCACATAACCTTTTTAGTGAGTTACTCAGGTAAGTACTGTGATGGAAAAATAGACATAAAACGTTTTGCAAAACGATTTGCAAAGTGTTTTGCGGATTGAAATGTCATTTGAATTTTGCAACACACGGAGCGTGGCGAAGTGCATTGCAATCACAGGGACGCTATAGCTTTTCAATTTGAATAAAGGAACTCAAAAAATTTGACAAAATGTTATTCTATTTTTATTGTTATAACTTTTGCAAATTTTATTGAGGATTTCATTGTCACTTTGCATATTAAAATACACTTTGAATAACGTATTTACAAATTACATTATTAAATTGCATAATGAATTATCAATTGCATAATGTAATGACTTATTAAATTGCAAATTGCATTCCCATTTGAATTGCAAATTGCAAATTGCATTTCCATTTGAATTTTACTACATATATGCTTCCATACACAGACACGTTGGGACAAAAGGGTCGTAGAAGAAGAGAAGATTTCCCCTTTGGGCTTCTTCTCTCTTCTTTGATGTGCCATCTACAATGGGGAGGGTCTGAAACTGTATAAAAAACCCTGTCAACCTGCATTCAGGACTCACTCTGCTAGAGAGGAGTCTAATGTATGCATGCAGTAAAACTTTGCTTTCCAATGTATTGCTTTTTAGCAATATCTGTTAAAGGAAATTGCCACGACAGTACCAGGTGATGGTGCTTAGTACGCACCCCAAACACACCCCACACATAACATCTGACCTTATGAAACTTTATTTTTTTACCCAGTTTCACAAAGGAGATTCCATTTTCAGTACACAACTTCTTAAGCAGTGTTCTTTGCTCCACTTTTTTTTTAAAATAAAACTGCAGCACTTGACCACAGAGCGTTTGAATAGCTCACAAAAGGAACGTTTGCCTTTCCTTTGCAGGTGGCAAACGCCAAAGTAGCTGCTCAATGTATTTTTTTTTTTCTATTTTTTTCCCGATATCCCGTTAGTTACGCGAAAGCGCTGTAGTGACACAGGTGACGTTACGCATCCCTGGTTATGGGCGCACATGCGTACTTGCGTACAAGTTATGTGGACCCCTATTTATACCATAAATTACAGCCTATCACCGGAAAGCAGGCGGAGGACAATGGGGATACACCCCAGAACCTTTTTATCTGGGAGTCAAACCCCAAAGGCTATCTTCTTGCCCTGCATCGTCCAAAGGGGTTTCAGGTCATTTGGTGAAGGAGACGTCAGCATACTACACTTCTTCACCACCCCTGCCAATTATTTGAGTTGGTTTGGCCCATGTTGCGTCTCGTTCTCTTGAGCGGTAACAGAAGAGAAGTAGAGGGCAGGAAAAAGCCAGGAGGAGCCGAAAAGGCCAGATTTAAAAAAAAAGAAGGGCACTGGAGGAAGATGTGTATTTAAAGGGTTAATATTGTATGTTTTATATATAATTGATAGTGAAAGTATTTTTTTCCTTATAAACTGATCCTTGAGGTGGATTTTTCATTTGCCAAACGTTGATCCAATATACAATAAAAGGGGATAGTAAGAGTTCTGCGCTGCTCATTTAGTCAAATTCTTCCACCCCTGAAAAAAGTGAGCCGGTATGGGCCTGAAACTCCCGGGCTGAAGATGGGTCCCACTGCGGCGGCCCCATGCCCGTCTCAGCACCAGTTCACCCTATTGGCTTCTTCTCCAGAAAAACAAATTCACGTCTCTTTGGTCTCGGAGGAGCTCTGAAAACAACCCCACGGACCCTGGTGGAACATGCGAGGGACGAAAAACAAAAGGCGAGCTGTTCTGGTGCCGCAGATGCTGGACGAGTGTGCAATCCCCCCCCGGGGCCTGTTGAGGAAATCACATGCAAGAGTTAAAACAAGCCTCAGCACCCCAACCGCCACCCTGGTTGTCTTACCCCTGTTGCTCTTGACTCAATGGTACCATTATGCTGTCCCTTGTCCCAGTGCAGCCCGGCCCCGCTCCCATTCGCCGCGACGTTTGTCTATGCGTCTCTGCGTCCGTCGGCGTCCGTGCTGGGCTGAGGCGCTGCCCGGGAAGGGGGCGTGGAGACGTACGGCCATCATCCACACGCTCCGACGTACATGAGGGGAGGAAAGGGATGGGACATCGGGGGGGGGAGGGGGGGGCATTCCTAAAGCCGCATTCACACCATCCAAAGTCAACGCGACTCTCTCTCTCCATCTCTCCATCTCTCTCCATCTCTCTCTCTGTTTCTCTCTCTCTATCCCCCTCTCTCTCTTTCTCTCTCTCTATCCCCCTTTCTCCAAAGTCAACGTATAGACGCGTTCCAGGCGCCTGTCGCCTGGAACGCGTCTATACGTTGACTTTGGATGGAGTCACGCTGCCCCGTCGCTTTTGGTGCGAATAGCGTGTGTGAATAAGCGTTACAGTTAAAAGCGTAAGCTTTGTTGCCACAATGTCGACCGTGGTGCCAGCAACCGGGCTGACGGGGGCCGTCGTGTGCCTTGCTCAAAGACACCCATTAGTTACAATTTAGCAGGACTATAGGAGGAGGCAGGATGAGCAGAAGGATCGAACACGCAACTCTGTCCGTGGGCTTTGACTGAAGGCTTCAGTCAAAGCCCACGGACAGCGTAGAAGTTGGTAGAAGTAGCTTCAGTCTGAAGCTACTTCTACCCCGAACTTCAACAGCAAGACTTATCTGTCTCCCTCTCTCTCTCTATCCCCCTCTCTCTCTCTATCACTCACTCTCTCCCTCTATCTCTCGCTCTCTCTCCCTCCCTCTCTCTCTCTATCACTCGCTCTATCTCTCACTCTCTCTCTCTCTTTCTCTCTCTATCCCCCTTTCTCTCTCTCTCTCTCTCTCTCTCTCTATCCCCCTCTCTCTCTCTCTATCCCCCCTCTCTCTCTCCCTCTCTCCTCTCTCTCTCCTCCCTCTCGCTCCATCCTGCTCTCTTTCCCTCTCAGATGTCACATGCGTACATTGGTCTTGATATTTCCCTGGCTATGTTACAGCGAGAGAGAGAGAGCAGTGGTGAGAAGTGCTGACATACACTGATTTCACTGAGTTGCCAATCAGTAGAGGCCATTCCTGCCATCACTTCACTCCCTGGGGGTCCCAGCTGTGAGTGACAGGTTGTGTGTGTGTGTGTGTGTGGGGGGGGGGGGGGGGGGGGGGGGGGGGGGGTAAACTGAGGTGAACTGAGGTCAAATTAAACACGACCATCGATGCTTGTTGCACTGTGATTTTTGGGAAAAAGAATGAATAGGAATCAAAACTAGTGAGAACTAGTGCTGAATCTACTCAATCGTCTGCTAAACTTTGGATTGATGCACTGAATGTTCACAGCATCACTTTCTTATGAACTGTAAAACCATAAAATCATTACGACAATATGCAGAAACAACATCCCACGTCTCCAGAAGAATATACATTTGTGAATTTGACCTAAATAAATTGTGGTAATCGCTTTCCCCAGAAGTAATCATTTTCCCCTCATACTATAAAAGTCATTTGGGCTGATGGTAAAATCAATGGGTGTAATTGGCCGGTTGTTTTACAGGACTGTACGCGGCGAGGTAGTCCAATTAGAGCTCTGGTTTCCAGGCCTCAGCCATCTGAGCCCGTTAAGAGTGGTCTGTCGCTCTCAAATGTAGGAAGAAATTGATCCTAAAATTGAAAACTGAAGCTTGACCACCTTCTTAAATCACCTCACGTAGCCAACGGACGTTTCCTCTTCCAATAAATCCGGAGGCCCTGAGAACAAGGTATACGTTTAAAAACGGGTCGTGTAGCAGACACGTGCTTGTTCGAGTGAGGCTGATGTTAATCAAAGCATGCTGGAACTGCAGGCATTTAAGTGCTGCACGATCGCGTTTCCAACGAGGATATGCGTGCAGGGTCGCTGTAGGAGTCCAAAGCAAACGTGATTCTGGATCACTTTGTAAATTGTGTTTTAACGATAAATAAATAGTTGGCGAAACCGGGATAAAAATTGATGTTGCAAGGAAATTTGGAATAACAGTAGGCTATAGAATCCGTAAGCCAAACCATCTGTTACAAATATCTCTTTCGTCAGAACCGACCCAAATGTCGACCAGTAGGCCTACTACATCTATCAACGTCTCAATTTCAGATGATAACAAGCGGTTGTGAAAACAATGACTTTCTCTGTCTAATATTTATATTTAATTAGTCTATGGTTTGATACGCATCAAAGATTATCCGGGAACGAGCTGTGACTGTTTCTGTAGAACAAGAAGTGAGGTTGTCAGAAGAGAACCAACTTCACAGAAGCAGTTTAACCGATTCAAAATTGAACATGCATACAAAACCAAAACAATAATATCATTGCCGTGTGGGCGTACTGGTGCGTGTACACGTGTTTAAAGTGATGCAAAAAAGCAAGTCCCAAAAAGGCCTCCTTCCCTTCTCCTCCTCCACCACCACACGCTGACCATAGTTCACCGGTTATATGTCACCTGGCATGTTTCTGGGATGAAGAACGTAGGCCTAAATACAATTCCGAATTCACAATTCGGAATTCACAATTCGGAGTCGCCCTCTGGAGATCTCCCAGAAGACGGGAGATGTGCGTGAGTCGTCTTGAACTTCTGTAATAGTTTGCCCCTGAGCCCGAAACGTATCTCTTTACTAACATTAATCCTAGACAGCAGCAGAAATGATTTACAGGTGAACAAATATAAGTAAAGTCGTTACTGCGGTAGTGTGTGTGTGTGTGTGTGTGTGTGTGTGTGTGTGTGTGTGTGTGTGTGTGTGTGTGTGTGTGTGTGTGTGTGTGTGTGTGTGTGTGTGTGGGACGATGATGATGATGTTGTGGAGCAGGCAGGCACCCCTACTACCTGGGTGGGTGACACACACCACTCCCCTCCTCCCCACGGGCCCCCTAGCGTCCCGCTGGCGAACTGCATTGTTCCCGGGTGACGGGCGATAGGATACTCGTGTAGACCGGAGCTCAGCATCACATCACTCTGCTCACTGAAGGCTCGCTGCGCGAACACAACAGCAGTCCACCACCTCACAGTCCACTTGTAGGAGCCGTCTGACGCAGTGCTGGTAGAGAAGTAGCCCATAGACACGCAGGGGGATCGCCTTCTGGAAACACGCACACTCAAACAGGAGAACCTCCGCCTCACCCATGGACTTGTAACTATGGAATACCACTGGATATTGTTTTCTGTCGTTTTGCAGTTAACCATTCATCCAGGTAAGTTGTTCCTTTGTTGTTTTTAAGTGGACATGTCGTAAGCTCTTGCTTTGTGTACAGCGGGGTTTGTTGTGGTGTATACTTAATGCTATTATATGATATTGAGGAATTCCTGGAGCGTCACCACCTTTCATTTGTATTTCACACACATCTGTTTTCTCGTTTTGAAACGAATGACCTAAGTTAGTTAGGAGGATCTCTTGGAATGAGTTTCACCCTCAAACCCAGAGCGTGTGTGTGTGTGTGTGTGTGTGTGTGTGTGTGTGTGTGTGTGTGTGTGTGTGTGTGTGTGTGTGTGTGTGTGTGTGTGTGTGTGTGTGTGTGTGTGTGTGTGTGTGTGTGTGTGTGTTAAAAGTAGCCTATGCCAAATGGGACTTAATGAAACTTGACTACAGGACACTGGAGCTGGCGCAGAGATGCCGTGGAGCTGCGCTCAATTATTCATCTCCAAAGAGAAGACAATCTAGAATTGCATTTTGTTAATGAACCAATGCTGGTGCGTTTGGCTTTTTCAATAGTTCAAACTGTTAGTTAACACATGTACCTGTGTGTTATGCTTCGCTCGTATCTGTTGTTGATGGTGAGTTCCTACCAGATAAGCCCGCGGAGCAGCAACAGGCTGCGCGTTCTTCCGAACCCAACTGTAATTTTTCCATATCTCTAGAATAGGCCTGTACCTGACGCCCATGCAAATAAGCACCTCCGATACCGATCGCAATCTCGTTTCTTTTCTTTTTTTTAAGCGCACACCTTTCGCCACTAGTCAAGTGTGATTGCGTTGAAGCGATCAGGGCTCAGCGTTGGGTGTCCCATGAGAACCGGAGCCAGCACTGGAACTTAGAGGAATAACTCAGCGCGACGCGGGAGGCATTCTGCGTAAAGTTATTCTGCTTTCGGGCTTCTGAAATGTTCAATTTTTGTGGCTGATTATGAGTTGTTGTTTTTCTCTCACACAAAACAACACGCCTCATCTGTTTTTATTTTCAAGTTACAGCGTTGCAGTGTAAACCTTATTAGAATTATAATTATTATGGGCCTGATCTAATGATTATTTCCGGGGGGTTTAAACGTAATGTTGAGTTCCTGCGGAGTAAGCCCACATATTCTTTCCTTATCATTATTGTGTGTGTGTGTGTGTGTGTGTGTGTGTGTGTGTGTGTGTGTGTGTGTGTGTGTGTGTGTGTGTGTGTGTGTGTGTGTGTGTGTGTGTGTGTGTGTGCGTGCGTGCGTGCGTGCGTGCGTGTGTGTGTGTGAGAGAGAATTGGAATGGCTTGGGGCCATACACAAGAGCCGTCATGTGAGCGAGGCAATAATATTTGTCTCAAGTCTATTTATGCACAAACAATTGAACAATGGTTGCTATTCATGTGTGTAACATATTTCACCTTATTTTAAGGTTATCATATAGGTCTATGTTTTGCAGTTACATTTTATACTAGCTATGCCTACTCCAATCGGTATATTTCCCTCACACGGTCATTGCATTGCAATGCGTTGTACATGACGGTAATATTTTAGTATATCACCTCAGGTTTAACGATCTTTGTTTCGCATCAGGGCCCTTGGCGTTGGTACGTGTGGAAAGATAAAACACTTCTCTAATTGCAGTTCTGGGCGTAGGCAAGGTCCTTTCGATAACACATAGATAGAGAAACAGAGAAGAAGCTACTATGAGCTGTTGAGTCTGGGTTTATTTGTGGAGCCCTGGATCACAGTTCCAGTCTGAAAGGCCTTCACAGCCGTACATTACATAACTCCCCCCGAGACACGAGCCTGTTAAAGGAACCATAACTAACAGCGACTAGTGGGGAGCTAGTAGGGGAACAGCGAGAAACCTAGCACATAGTGGGGGGGGGGGCAGTCCAGGAGTGTTAAACGGTCCAGGAATTCATCACTATCATAACAACATTAAACTTGTTATGAAAGGACAGTGTCTGATAAAACATGATAACAAGCATGATTATTTCCTGTAAACATTAGTTAAATATAGGCCCAGTTAGTTGCTACACATTTGTTTTGTTCCTTAGAAGATCGGGCAGAAGATTTGTGTTTTTTTTTATGTGCTTTGAACTTACCCTGTCCCTTACCATACCAAACACTTACCACACCAAACCCTTACCTCAACTTAAATATACCTAACCCAACACCAAATGTAAAGTTTTTTAACCTACATGTCCATAGAAATGTAACATAAATAGCATAAATGACAGAAATGGCCGTATAAAAAAAAGTTTTTTCCAGGTATCCCTTGAGTACATATTAGTCTTGTAGCTATTCGGTTCGTTAGTCTGTTCCCTGTTTGTTGGGCAGTAACTGGAAGGTAACTGGAACTGGAAGGGAAAACAACACAATAATATAGACAGAGAAAGACTTGGCAAGTACATTTCGGATTCTGCTCTTCCTTGTTCCTTGTTTTTGATGTTCTATGTTTTTCTGCTACTGTGACATCCCCCATTCCCCATCTTGGAAGTTCATCTTAAACTTCAATTTATCTCTCCTCTCTTATCTATTTATCGCCAATAACAAATAACTTCTACTTCTAGATATTGGTCAACAAAACAAATCACTCGTTGTTATGATCAGTTGCTATGACGATAAGATCACCAACAAAACATTAATGAAGATCCATGTCCATCATTCAATTAAGAATCCAAATCATGAATCCATAGAGGATCTAAAATGATGATCCATAATAATAACAGTCCATTTTATTTATTGTCCATTTTACTATCTATCTATCTATCTATCTATCTAATTGTATAACTTCTCTTCCTCCCTCCATCCGTCCACCCCTCCACCCCTCCCTCCACCCCTCCCTCCACCCCTCCCTCCACCCCTCCGTCCATCCCTCCACCCCTCCCTCCACCCCTCCACCCCTCCCTCCACCCCCCCCTCCACCCCTCCACCCCTCCCTCCACCCCTCCCTCCACCCCTCCACCCCTCTTTCCACCCCTCCACCCCTCCCTCCACCCCTCCCTCCACCCCTCCACCCCTCTTTCCACCCCTCCACCCCTCCCTCCACCCCTCCACCCTTCCCTCCACCCCTCCACCCCTCCCTCCACCCCTCCACCCCTCTATCCACCCCTCCACCCCTCCACCCCTCTATCCACCCCTCCACCCCTCCACCCCTCTATCCACCCCTCCACCCCTCCCTCCACCCCTCCACCCCTCTATCCACCCCTCCACCCCTCTATCCACCCCTCCACCCCTCTGTCCACCCCTCCCTCCACCCCTCCACCCCTCCACCCCTCCACCCCTCCACCCCTCCCTCCACCCCTCCACCCCTCTGTCCACCCCTCCCTCCACCCCTCCACCCCTCCCTCCACCCCTCCACCCCTCCACCCCTCCACCCCTCCCTCCACCCCTCCACCCCTCTGTCCACCCCTCCCTCCACCCCTCCCTCCACCCCTCCACCCCTCCATTGTCCGTCCACCAGGACGTCCCAGGCCCACCATCGCCCCGGGTGGTGCTCACCTGGTGGTGCCCCTCAACGACCCCCTCAGCCTGCGCTGCTCCGGCCAGCGGGTGGTGCAGTGGCGGCGGGAGGCCGGCTCCCGGGTGCGGGGGGAGGTGAGGACCCCCGGGATGTCTGTCCTCCACGTCCCGCGCGCCACGCCCGTCCAGATGGGCCGCTACGTCTGCCTGGAGGAGAGCACAGGGGAGCAGGCCTCCATCTACGTCTACGTGAAAGGTACTGGAGGGGCGGGGGGGTGTGTGTGTGTGTGTGTCTGTGAGTGTGAGTGTGTGTGCGCGCGTGTGTGTGTGTGTGTGTGTGACTGTGTGTGTGCGTGTGCGTGTGCTTGTGTGAGTGTGTGTGTGTGTGTGTGTGTGTGTGCGTGTGCGTGCGTGTGCGTGAGAGACCGAGCGAGAAATAGACAAAACAGAGAGTGAGACAGACGGACAGAGTGTGAGGAACAGACAGATGCAGATGGAGAGACAGACAGACAGACAGACAGAGAAAGAGAGAGACAGGCATACAGAGA
Organism: Micromesistius poutassou; assembly: GCF_964030765.1. NCBI lineage: Eukaryota > Metazoa > Chordata > Actinopteri > Gadiformes > Gadidae > Micromesistius > Micromesistius poutassou. The sequence continues at coordinate 17,694,095 of NC_140279.1, read as the reverse complement.
GAGAGACAGAGGGACAACACAGGCAGAAGTCTGTTGCCGTGTCTGCCTGTGTTGCTGCAGCGTTACGGTAATCACCTTTAGTGAACAGGATGGGGTGATGTAGGCGGGGGTGTCTGTGGATCAAGGTGAAAGCGTGGACCTGAACACAGTCTACTACCGTTGACAGGTAGTGTAGACGGCGTAGATCGATGGCACACAGAACACTTTTGTTTGCTTCTGAAGCCTCTTGTTGGTTTGGCTTCCTGCCATCGCCGGAGGGCAAAATGTTTGCCTTGTACTAAACACACTGGGTGGAGTGTGTGTCTGCGTGTGCGTGTGTGTTTGTGTGTGTGTGTGTGTGTGTGTGGGCGTGGTGTTCACGGGGGAAAGAGCGAGGCACCAGGTATTTTGGCAACCACTAGTGGAAGCGGTCAGTTTATTCTTAGTTAATAGTCGAGATCAACGGCGAACACTGACAGCGCGGCGCATGACGAATCCCATCGTGTGCGGCTCCACGTGAATAATCCATAACCCCCCCGCCTTTCGCCCGCAGACCCTGACAACGCCTTCCGGAGGTCCATGGTGTTCAACATCCTGACGCGGGTGGGAGACAGCGTCTCCATCCCCTGCCTGGCCACCGACCCGGCGCTGGTCAACCTGAGGCTGGAGACCTGCCAGGGCGGGGACCTGGCCCGGGGCCTCCAGTACTCTGCCACCCTGGAGGCGGGCATCACCATCTACAGCACGGAGAAGGCCTTCCAGGGCTGCTACGTGTGCAGCGGGCGGCTCGGGGACGCCGAGGTCCGCTCGCCCCACTACGACCTGACCGTCCGGCCGGGTGAGTGAGGAGAGAGGGCGCGGTCGTGTGTGTGAGGGGGGGTTTGGGTTGTGTGTGAGGCGGTGGGGGTTTGGGTTGTGTTGGAGGCGGTGGGGGTTTGGGTTGTGTTGGAGGCGGTGGGGGTTTGGGTTGTGTTGGAGGCGGTGGGGGTTTGGGTTGTGTTGGGGTTGAGTGTGTGTGTGTGTGTGTGTGTGTGTGTTGTTGTTGTTTTTTTCGTGAGAATGAATTCAAATAGACTAAACATTTTCTATAATCAGACGTCGATGAGGACGACGACGATGATGATGATGATGACGATGATGATGATGATGATGATGACGATGACGACGACGATGACGTTGATCATTATTATTATTCCTTCGGCACAGTCCCGGTCGCCCCGCCGGAGATCCATCTCCAGGCCCCGAAACGCGTGATCCTCACCCAGGGACAGAGCCTCTCCCTGGCCTGCAACACCAGCAACGCCAACGGGGACATCAAGCTGAAGTGGAACACCCCGCCCGGCTCGGTGAGAAGCTGTTCTGCCGAGCTCAGCTCGTCTCGTAGGGCGCGGATGTCGGTTTTGTGGTCGAGTGTTTGGCACTTGCATCCACCACTGTCTGGATGGGTGCCTAGAAAGTCACCGTTCAGCACAGTGACTGACAGGGACAACCTGGGAACAGGGGAACAGTGTGTTCCTTAGGGGTGGATTGTGTAGGAATGTAAAGGACGCACAGAGGTAACTGAGTCTCTGGTGTGTAGTAGTGTAAAGCGCTTGGTATGCGTGCGTCGGTAGAGTGGACGGGCCTCACGGTTGGAAAGTCCAAATGGAATGGAATGAACCACACAAGAAGAAGATGTGATGATAAGATGTTTGATGTGAGCTGACCGCCAGCGTGTTTTGACTGGACGGTGTTATACCATGCACACGGGTTAGTGTGGTCTACTAGAAGACAAACTCTTTAGTTGGAGGTTTGCGCAAACTACGTTGGTAACTAATAATGAATTATCTCTTAGCAGTTGAATGCTAAGCTAGTTTTTTTTCTAACCTGAAATGACAGGTGGTCAGTGATTGGGCAAGTTGCATATATGATGCTTTTCAGTGAATAAGGGTCTGTGAATGAGGCTTTTCATTGGATCAGGTTGTCTTTGGAGGGACTGTTAGTATGAAATATCTTTGTAGTATTAAACTAAGGTTTAGAACTTGGTTGTTTGTGTATTTCGGCTAGTGTGTCTGTGTGTATGTGTCTATTAAGTGTCTCCGTAGCAGTTCTGTATGTGTATTTCTACATGTATGGATGCATGCATCAATATTGTTGGTTTGTGTGTGTGTGTGTGTGTGTTTGTGTTATTTAGAGGGAGAGAAGCAAAGTATGTGTACGCATGTTGGTGTATCCGCCTTTGCAGGGAATGTATTGTACGTGTGTAACATTTCTCATCTTGAGTGTGCATGCCATTGTGACTGGATGTGCATATGCATGCCTACACACGTATATATATATGTGTGTGTGTGTGTGTGTGTGTGTGTGTGTGTCTGTCCATTTTATGTGTATCTGCAACTGTTGCAGAGATGATTATTTTTGTGAGTGTGTGGATGTGTATATGTTTGTGTGTGTGCACATGCGTGTATGTGTGCACATGTGTCTATGTGTGTATATGAATGCATGTGTGTGTGTGTGTGTGTGCACGTGTGTGTGTGTGTGTGTGTGTGTGTGTGTGTGCATGTGTGTGTGTGTGTGTGTGTGTGTTTGTGCACACGTGTGTGTGTGTGTGTGTGTGTGTGTGTGTGTGTGTGTGTGTGCACACGTGTGTGTGTGTGTGTGTGTGTGTGTGTGTGTGTGTGTGTGTGCGCACATATGTGTGCACATATGTGTGCACGTGTGTGTGTGTGTGTGTGTGTGTGCACATATGTGTGCACACGTGTGTGTGTGTGTGTGTGTGTGTGTGTGTGTGTGTGTTAGTGTGGCGGCGATAGAGACGGGGTTAATCTCTGGAGATCTCTGGGCGTTGACAGGGTGCCGTCTGGTATCCACAGCAGCCAGCTCAGGTGGCCAGCGCCTCGCACATCCTGGCCGAGAACTTCACCCACGTGCGCAGCGCCGTGCTCCGCATCACGGCCGTGCTCGCCCAGGACGCCGGCCGCTACCAGTGCGAGGCGCTGAACGAGAAAGGCGCGAGCACCAAGTCGGTCTGGCTGGAGGTTTACGGTAAGCACCCCGGCCCTCCGGCGCCAGAGTCGGCCCTGTTCACCGACGCCGTTGCCCGGTTGACTCACACTGTACCGCGCTACTGGAGGACGAGCCCTGGTCACATGTGGCGGGGATCAAGTCCAAGTCAATCACAACTGTCTAAACTGGGCAGAATACGATACGATACAACTTTATTGATCCCCCGTAGGAGAAATTTGTTAATAATAATCAAGAGTAATAAATAATAGATAATAAACAGTAGATAATAATAGAGAATAAAGAGTCATACCAAACGTGTAACAATTATGGTCATGTATTTGGGCAATAACGGTACAGTCACATACAAACAAACAATAACAAATAATCCATAAAACAAACAAACAACGATCCGAGGCCTATCATACAATGGTCCGAGGCCTAGACGGGAGTCCTCCCTGCGTCTCTCCAGAGAGCTCCGCAAGGACAGGTCCCCAGATGGGACATCACCCTGCGTCTCTCCAGAGAGCCGCTGAGGTCCCTTGGATGGGAAATCAACCCGTGTAGCTCCAAGAGCTCCACGAACTGAAGTCCGAAGCATTGACAAACGCCACGACTTCTCATACAGTTTCTGTCAGGACTCTGAGGGCCCCTCTGTCCCCCCAATGAAACCAAAGCCTTTGTTGACCAGATGGTAATCCACCGATTGAAGCACCTCAAGGCGTCATAAATGAACCTCCTTAAATACAGTGCTCTGTGCATTGGAGGAGGTAGGAAGTGTAGTCCTCAGTAGTGATGGGTCATTTGCGACCGAATCAGTTCGAATCAACGACTCTTTAACAAGAACGAACCGACCTGATTCCACGTTTCAGTTTCTCTCTCGTTCGTCTCTATCGTTCGTTCTCCCGGACTCGACTCCCACTCGCTGACTGGCTGTTCAACGTGTTAAGTTAGCAGAGTGTTGAAGAGGGACGGGCCTGGGCAACAACATCCCGATTCCAAACATGAAGCGCTTCTCAGCTGAAAGAAACATAGTTGTAATGTTATGTGTTGATTGATGACCGTTTGCACGATCGTTTGAGAACGAGCGAGAAGCTGAGTCTGACTGACTCTGCTGAGAACCGTGCATTCCACGATTCACCGCTACCGGAAAAAATGACTGAACGAACAAACAAACGATTCTGAATGATTCTTCTTGGTGTGCTGACCGACGCGAACTGAATCAAGGAAAAGAATCACAAAATCCATCACTAGTCCTCAGTCACCACTTCATCACATATCAAGTGAACGTACTCACAAAACGGAGGAACATAACCGCATCATATAAGACGGATGAAGAAAGACCGCCAAATCAAACATGCCGTGTGTCCATTGGAGGGGGGATGTTTCCAAACAAGTTCTTTATCGATGACATAAAACATTGCACATTCGTCATGGGCCAACACATCGCCGTTAAAACGTACTTGTTTTTAATGTTTCAAACAAGCTCGAAATTTATTGGGTGCTGTTGCAGCCAATAAATTGCTGATGGGAGTTTATAAGTCTATAAATCCTGTGAAACAAGGCAGTGACGATAAGGTTCAGAGAACTTTCCTTACCTCTGAAGTTAAAGAACTCTATAAACTAAATTAAAGTTGTATTCCAATCCGTATTTGGGATTGTTCTCTGATACTCAAGTAACCAAGTACTGGTACTCTTGCATTATCAATGCACTGAAATGACAATGGCGCCAGTTTTAATGAGGAATAACACACACCCCTGTGTGAAAGATATCCTCAACCTTCCACCGTCCTGTTTCCAGCCAAAGGTTTCATTCATGTCCGCCCGGTGGAGAACAGCACCATCAAGGTGCGATCGGGGGAGAGCCTGTCCCTGGTGGTACACATGGAGGCCTACCCTAAACCCAACCACTTCACCTGGAACTTCATGGGCCAAGCCCTGGCCAACACCACCGACCATGTGATCACCACAGACAAGCAGTCACACAGGTAAACCCAACGCACACAGGAAACTCTTCTTACGGGCACACGATTAATGCGTGCACGCCTCCACACAGGTGAGCGGTACACGCAGGTATGTACACCTACACAGAGGTACGCATTCCACATAGGTACGCACCTACACAGGTAGGCTCCATTAACCAGTGACATACTTTGAATGCATCTCTGTTCTGTTGATTAAATATGAATTATTTATTGTTATAAATGATTGTAGTTTAAAAACATTTACTGTATTTGCATGAACAAATATTATAAACGATTAAACAACTTTATTAAATAATTCTGCATTTCAATTGCAGTGAAATGTAATCAGAGAGACACATGCCACATGACAGAGAAACATTGAGCAACATTTCACGCTGTTATCAATTAATAGGATCTGCTAAATGTTTTCCTACCCTTTGGGAGTATTACCCGTCTTGAAGTCATTATTTTGTAATTTCCTATAAGGGTGGCTTTGTGCAGGGCCAGCACACATGTGATGCTGCATGGGGCCTTAGCCCATGGCTTTTCTGTTTAATGGATCTGGGATTAAGGTGTTAATCCCCCCCCGGTGAAATCTAACACCTTGTGCCTTCCAACTGGCCAGGGGTCAGTGGAGATGATGGTCACACCTCTGTGTTGGCGCTGACCTGCCCCCTGAGGCCCACCCGTAGCACACTTCAGACTAACCTGGCAAAAGTGCTGGGAATTAATGAAGACGGATATCTGTTCGGAGATCTGGCTTTAGGAACGGAGGGGAACAGAAAACATTGCGTGTGGAGGTCCACGTGTGGGTGGGGTTTTACAGATGTTTAACGGGCTGTTGCAGTGGTAAAGCATGCCGCGCTATTTCACGCAATAAATTGTGGTTGAACACCAGGGACAATGGGGTTCACGACGGCGTTTGCTCACATCCAGCCCGTTTTTCAAAATGTGGCAGTGGATGTCATAAAAGGATGAATAACAGCAACATGTCTGTTCTGTTGTATTGTAATCTGTAATTAGATCGTAATCTCTGTTGCTCATCTAAAGGTGGTCTTTGTTTTTGTCGCACAGTTACAGCAGCGAGCTGAGGCTGGTGCGCCTGAAAATGGCAGAGGGGGGCGTGTACACGTTCCACGCCTCCAACGGCGACGCCGCCGTCAACCAGTCCTTCACGGTCTTTGTGATCAGTAAGTCGTAACGTTGATTTTCGTTTTTCGTTTATTTTATTTTTTTTAAAAAGGTTACGCAGCTCCCTCGAGCTACATAACGAAGGTCAGCGTCGTGCCTAGCTTAACATTTGTAGCACGCGACGACAGAGGGAAATGGATTTCGCTCACCTTTTTCGAGGCACCACTCCCGCGCCCTCGCCTGCGGTTATCTTGCGTCAATCAAAGGTCGCCCACAAAGCGTGGCTGTCAGGTTTTTTTTTTCCCCGGCGGCTAACCGCTGAAGCATGCTAGCATTTGGAAAACCGCTGACGCATGCTAACATTTGGTTAGCCGCTGACGCATGCTGGCACTTGGCTAACCCCAGACGCACGCTAACATTCGGCTTTGTTGTTCGGCAGGTAAGCCGGAGATCGTTTCGCACGAGGGGCCGGTGGACGGACAGGTGCGCTGCGTCGCCGAGGGTTTCCCCGCACCTCAGATCTCCTGGTACTACTGCGAGAAGCCCTACGTCAGGTGAGGCCGGGTGGATGGATGGATGCTTCCGGGGGGGGTGTTATTTCTAAATGCTTGCTTGTATTCAAGTCCTGAAGTTGTGGAGATAAGCGTCTAGCGCTATGCAGCGCTCTCGTTTTAATTGAATGCTAGTTCTCAGCCTCGTTCTTGCTATATTAATGAAAGTCATGAAAAGCTCTGTCTATATACTTTGCGAGGATTCCAGTTTCTTTGTGTACTATGCACAATAAGAGCAAGGGCGCATTAAAGTACCTTGGGCCCCGGGGCTAGAACTTTTTCAAGGCTCTCACACTTTTTCAAGGCCCCAAACTCAAATATTGTCCCTTCCAACCTACACAAATATCTTTATTTTCAGATAATTATGCATCCACATTTATTTATGACTGCGGTTTGGTCTTATGACAGTTTCATCACACAATAAAGGTCATATAATCATTACAAGCCAATAGTGATGCATACATATAAACAATACAGAAAGTGTGTCACCAAATGGCACAGGCCGGCTCGCTTTGGGGCAATAACCTTCTCTCTCCCACATTATGCACACATATGCGTGCTTAAAACCACACATGTACGCACGCATGCACACGCACATACGCACAAACAGATGAAAGCAAACTATTTGCCTAATAAATTGAAGTGCCCTTATGTCTAAATGGCCACAATAACAGAACTAAACAACACTTCATGCATCCTTCAGACTTTTTGTGTTGTATGTAGTGCATTTCAACACCAGGAAACTGCCATGTGTACAAACAGTTGAAGAACAGCAAAAATTCATTGGACAATGGACAGCCCCACCCCCACCACGCACACACACACACACACACACACACACACACACACACACACACACACACACACACACACACACACACACACACACACACAAAGACAGGCATGATTTATTTTTTCGCCATTTCAATTAAATTTTATGGCTCCTTTTGTAGGCCTTTTTTCACATATTTGGGCCCTGGGGCGTGTGTCCCACTACCACCTTTCCATTCAAATATTTTTTTCGTTCTGTTTCCCCAAACAACATGTGATGTTCTTTACTTCCAGTTTGACCGGCTTTGCACACACACATACACTGTGTTTGAGTTGAACACTTTTTGTAAAACTTATGAATCAACTGAAATTATTTTTCGTATACGTGTTCCCGGATGTCGGTGTAAAGGAGCGAGTCGTACAGAAAATGTAAACCTCCACGGTGATCCACGGACGGGATGATGAGAGCGATGGAATGTTGGCCCACGGGATTTGACGAGGCTAATTTGTGATTGGTTGACTGCGATCAGACGACTCACCTGTCACATGTGACAAGGGATTGAGAGGGACTTGTGTGGCGGATTGGCGGCGTGTGCATATGCCTGGATACATCTGATCTGACAAAGTACATCCTGTCAAACATAAAGCGAACGGTGGGTGGAGACCCGGTGACCATAGCAACACTAATCCCAAGGCAGCATGTCCAATGAGCCAACGGCGGGTGAAAAACTAAACTTTATACCCCGCCATTTTCAATTAAAACGGATTGACCCACATTTGATTTTCATTGATGAGCCACAACACCGGCCCTGATACTATACAGGTGATTGAGAAGAGTATAGGACTATTAGTAATGAAATACCCTGTTGTGGTTTGTTCTATGGTCATGGGTTGGAGAACCCCAAGTTATTAATACACCCTACCTCGTGAATAATACTCACTCAATGCCAGATCCTGTTTTGCTAGATTATCATAACTAGTAGTATAATACACACGATAATAAGGAAACACACTGTGTTTGTGCTGTCAAGTTGGCAAAGTAATCATGCTGAGAGATAAGCTTGTCTGTGTGTGTGTGTGTGTGTGTGTGTGTGTGTGTGTTGTTTGGATACTACAGTGGTGTCTGCTGTGCCTTTGGTTTCACTAACAACTCCCTGTATAGTGGCCTGCAGCCAGAGGATTTGCCTAGTGTGGGATTGGCTGTCAGTTGACAAATGGCACGTCCCATCAAATCTTAATCTATTTTCCTGATTGGAATCACTGAACTCATGAATCATTCACATCATAGAATGTCCCACGCTCTGGCGTTGTAACATTTTCACAACAAGGTCATTACTCGGCTACTATAAATCATTCTGGACCCGGTTTTATACGGTTGTTGCATGGCTGCCATGGCTCTGAATGGTCTTCTTCTTCTGCCCTCCAGGTGCTCCCAGCAGGTGAACAGCACTCTGGAGGAGCAGGACGTCATCACCATCACCGTCTTCAGCCCGCTGTTCGGCAAGACCGAGGTGGAGAGCCGTGTGAACGTCAGCACGCGCCGGTTCCACACACTGGAGTGCGTGGCGACGGTGGAGGGCGAGCAGGCCTACACCCTCTTCTCCATCAGTGGTGAGTTAGAATAGCGCGACTTTATTTGTGCACCAAGCAAAGTGACGACCAGGGGTGACCCTCAAGGATTTGATTTTCTTCGCCGACCTCGGTTGTGCAAAGTCAAGTTTCGTGGATTCTAGTCTTGTGATGTTAATCTAAAGACTATAGAGAAAGAAGAAGAAAATTATTTTATTGAATTGTCACTCATTGAACACAGCAAGTAATGTTTGTAGATTCAAATTGTATTTGTGATTTTAATCTACAAACGTTATTTTTGTGACTGACTTTCATGACATGGCATCAAAAGCCGATTTTGAATCATGTAGTATGCACTTTTGACCTACAAATCAACCATTGTGTTTCTCAATCAGACACACACACACATGCTGGTAAACAATGAGTCATTAGAATCATCTGACATTCGTTGAGAGATTTCAACTTGGAGGACCTAAAGGTGTGTTTCATAACACCTGGGGATGCATCATATTATGGTCCAGCTTGTTTTTGCCTTGTCAGATTAACGTTTAGTGTCAACAATAGTGGTGTTGTGAAACACAGCTCCTTTGTTGAAATCTCTTGGCAACGAATGTCTGATGAGTCTAATGACTCATCAGGCGTTTAGTGTCAAGCATGAAGGACAGAATATCTGAAAATAAAACATGGTTTTGGCTTGAAACTCAACAGCCGCTCTCGCTGCCAACGCGACGGCCTCTGAGCAGCAGCTTAGGGATTCAAACTCGCTGACCAAAACGCTGGTATCTGTGTAGCTCACTACCGTTGGACCTTTCAAAAAAAATACTTTTGTTAGAACTTTATACACCATTGGTTGATCCCATTCCAGGCGTTTAGTAAAACAGTATTCGGGTTTCATGTGTTCAGGTTTGGCATGGCTAAATTAATGAATACAATTAAGTTGAGAGCAAATTGAAAATGGAGAAAGTTGAAACACTTAACTCTTGGTTTTTTGTTTGGCACTTTTCTAGACTCCTTCAATGTGTACGAATCACACCCTCAACCCAGATTTAACCTTTAGATGAGGCCCTAGTCCTATATGTTGTGGTTGGGCCAAACAGTTTTAACATAATCCCTTATGTAAACAGTGGTAAGGGGGGGGGGGGGGGGGGATACCTTAAACCCCACGGGCTGTGATAAGACCTTGTGTCTTGTGAACAGGATTGGCATTATTTCATTGTTTACTTTATGGCCGCAAATCCTGTTCTAACGGCTCCTCCATCTGCTACTCTGTTTACACTGGGGTTAGCCCAGGAGTTATGCTAGCCGTTAGCTTCAAATCTATGCTTCAAATCTATCTGTTAGCCCACAAGCTTTACCAGCTGTAAAATGGTGTCATAAATATTTGGCCTGTTAAGCCCTTTGAGACTGTAATGGTGATTAAGGGCTATACAAATAAAACAGAATTTAATTGAATTATATTAAACCGAAAAGCTATGCTAGCTATTTGCCAACACGCCATACTAGCTGTTAACCCCAAAACGATGCTAGCTGTTATCCCAGTAGCTATGCTAGCCATTAGCTCAGTATCTGTGCTTCATGTTAACCCAGTTGTTATGCTCGCTATCAGTCCATGAGCTATGCTAGCTGTTAGCCGAGGACCTGCGCTATGCTCGCTGTAAACCCACAACTTATTCTAACCTATAGGGGCTAAACTTTAGCCCCGATAGCTCATGGGACCTGGGAAAGAAGCTAGTTTAGCCGCTAAACTAGCTTCTTTCCCAGGTCCCATGCTAGCAGTAAGCCAAGAGAAGGTTCTGTGCGGGGTGGGGGGGGTTCCGGTGGCAGGAGAAGATGGTTCTGGAGGCTACAGAAGGCGTGTGGGCGAGCTAAATGTGAAACAAATGGAGAGGAAGAGAGAGCCCAAAAAGACAGAGAGGGAGAGAGGGACATAGAGAGACAATCGGGGGTGGAGTGGGGGGTCGTGTGTCTGGTTTAGCCAGACGGCAGCGTGTGTTCCCTAGGACTCGTTGTACTCCACAGCTCGGTGGCAGACAGAAGGACTGCTGGTGCGGTGGTTACCCTGGCTGTATTTACTGGGAGCACTGGGAGGCACGGAGGTGTCGGAGAGAGGGAAATAAAGAGTGAGCTTTAGAAACCACTGACAAGCTTACAGGGGATTAGTTCCTGCAGACTCTGCATTCTCACATTTCAAGTGCAGAGAAAGCTCCTTAGCGCCTAAAGAGCTTATTATACCCCACTGCACCGAGGGGCAAAACAAGGCAGTGTCACAAACATCTCCACACACAAAGCTACTACTTATTACAGCGAATTACTCCAAACCACACCAAAACAAAGGCTCGTTAGCTGGGACGTAAGCCAATTTCTTTACGATGTATGGGGCAAAAGCAAGTTAACAAGTGGGATAACAAAGCATTTAAGGCAGTTAATATAATGGGGGATATTTCTTAAATCAACACTTATCAGCATGCTCGTAAAGTTACCTCAATGCTGCCACATTACAACTCCAAAATAGCCTCGAGGAAGGATGCTTAAGAGTTGAAAACACGTTTGAATTTCTGTTATCGCTCCTAATTCTTGCAGTAGTTTAATCAAGTCCTGCATGTTGTGTAGTCGTTTTCCACACCGTAATGAACTCCCCGACCCCATGCACCTGACAGCAGAGAGGAGGGTCGCCCATGCCCTCTTCACCCCCCTGCTCATCGGTTCGGTCTCCGCCGCCACCGTCCTGTGCCTGGTTCTCGTTGTGCTCTTCTACAAGTACCTGCAGGTAAGGGAGACATCTTTTCCAAGACACACCTCATTCTTCCCCAAATATTGACTTAGAACCGGCCTAGGAAAACATGGCTATCTCGTCTGGTGTGTCAACACCAGAGGGGAGGATTGGTTCATGGAGAGATGTCGTTTGCAGGTTCATCCAGGAGTTGTTGTTTTCGGTTTCCCTCCTCGATTCCTCTTGTCCTTGTGTCTTGTGTTTTCACGCCAGAAACCCAAATACCAGATCCAGTGGAAGGTCATCGAGGGCATCCACGGCAACAACTATGTGTATATTGACCCCACCCAGCTGCCGTACGACCACCAGTGGGAGTTTCCCAGAGACAAGCTGCGGTTCGGTTAGTTGTCCCGTCCTGTCCTGTCAGCCAAAAGTAACGTCAGATTGCCATAACGGCCACCTTTTTAGTGCCACTTTCAAATGAACATCTTTGTTTCGCAGCTGCAAAATGTAAGGCAAGGTGGTTGGTCGCCGTTTTTGTTTTGTTTATAGAAAGTTCTGCGTAGAAAGCTAACTGGCTGTAACTCTATAGAACCCAATCTGTCCAGTGTGTGTGTTGAGGTATTTGCATTCTGTCTCCACTCATCGGGGAGTGACAGCTTGGTGCCCTGTCTTTAGTCATCCTTCCTGATTGATAGCATCTGTGTCTGATGGGCGTGGTCCAAGCTGGTCGCCGTCAACTTGAACCCAGCTTCCCAGGGTTTTAATTTACCACGCACCACTCCCTTAATGCAAACATGAGTTCTATTGATATTTTGTGTATGGTGTTACACAAAACAACCAACCACCTCCAAACAGGATCTGGCATGTCCTGGAGTGCACACGGCCCCAGGGGGTGGCCTGAGGCTTGAACTGCTCATCACACGTTGGGAGCTCCAGGCCTGGCGGCACGCCAGCTTGCCTGAGGAGGGATCCACTAGGATGGTTGGGTAATGCTGCAGGTCTTGTTCTTGCAGGGAAAACGCTGGGATCGGGAGCGTTTGGGAAGGTGGTGGAAGCTACGGCGTACGGACTTTCCAAGGCTGACTCGGTCATGACCGTCGCCGTGAAAATGCTGAAACGTAGGTGGAAGAAAAACACACACAACTCGGAGAGGAAACGTTGTTTAAATGTCAGAGATGCGAGTTGTTTGACTTGATTTATCTGATTAGTCACTAGATGAATGTGTTCTGTGTGAGCTGTGAAAGCATGGGAATGCATGATTTATCACCACTTGGCCCTGCAGCCTGAAAAACACTTTTTTCACTTTTTTACACAAAGGTTGCATGTTTCTGCTGGATTGGATTTATTTTACTGGTGACATATTATACCACCAGGTGTTAGTGTTTTTAGCCATCACAAGCTGTTTTGAAAATCTGCCTCTTCTGACATCACAAGTGGGCGTGTCCACCTAGATGTGTGCTGGATAGATCAGTCCACCAGCCTACCCAGTGGACTGTGGCAAACGTTGCTCATCTATCCGTTATACATCTAGGTGGCTAGGTGGCTAATGGCTAATCACACTCACACCTGGTGGTGTAATAATAGGTCACCTTTAACATAGTTGAATAAAGTAAATCTCTGGCAATCGACTTACCAGTATCAGGAACCACAGGCCTCTAAGTTTGTCATCAGACCCTTGATGGAGTCACATGATGTCTTTCACCCTTTCACCCCTCCTGCAGCGAGTGCCCACGCCACAGAGAAAGAGGCCCTGATGTCCGAGCTCAAAGTTCTCAGTTACCTCGGAAACCACATGAACATCGTCAACCTTTTGGGAGCCTGCACCGTAGGAGGTGAGGAGTGCGCTGAAAGGGGACTTATAGGCGTTGGATTTAGTGGAAAAGGTTGAGGCAGTTGGTTAAGTTTGGGTGTGGGATTTATTTATTTAGATACAAAGTTTGAAATGTAATGTTTTTGATGATGATAATATTTTGTTTGCACACACTCACAAATACAATTGACAAAAAGTTTTAGCTTCAGTTCTAAGGTCATAGCGCCAGACAAGTTCTGTACGTTTTGTAATATCTTTGTTGAAATGTTTGAAACAACATCATTTTTCATATGAGGTCAGCCTTTGGTCAGGTTCACCAAGGAACTCATCAGCAAACTTTGATTGTCCATCAGTCAATTAACAATTATCAACTAATAACTAAAAAAATATAATTTTACCAGATGCTTTCATCCAACCCAACCTACAGCTAATTCCGACAGAGGTTGGAGCCTCTTGCTCTAGGATCCCTTTGAGTAGACTTCCGACATTGGGTTTCGAACTCAGAACCTTTGGGGCCCTGTAAACGCGGTGTGTAATCCAGCATGGTGGCTAAAGGCCTGTGGTTGGTCCGCAGGTCCGACCCTGGTGATCACTGAGTTCTGCTGCTTCGGTGACCTGCTGAACTTCCTGCGAAGGAAGAGGGAGACGTTCTTCTGCTCCAAGATGGAGGACGACTGCTACTACAGAAACATCCTCAGGCAGGGTAACCCTGGCAGGTCAGTAGAGCTTAGCATGTGCAGAATATGGTCCGTGTCGAGTTACTGTGTGTTTATTTAGATGTTTGCCGATGCACGGTCGGAGGTATCGCTTTGAACTGCTCTGCCTTAAAGTGAATATTCACTGATCTCATGCAATGATGATCTTGCAGAGTTTAAATGCCCTAAGCGTGTAGGCAGTACGTCTTGTAGCGACCAGGGTTTGACTCCGACTTGTGGTCTTATGCCATATATCATTCCTGACATCCTTCAAGGGCAGGAATGATGGCCAGGAATGATGGGCTTGTGTTCCCTAAAGCCACTATACCAACTCAGTACGAGTCGATTCATGAGTAAATCTCCCCCAGGCGTGTTAGTTATCAACGCGGCCTCTCCTCTGTGGAAACCACTCCAGCCGTCTAAAGGACGCGATTCATCCGATCCAACGACAGATCTGTTCCCTCTCTAAATGAATCAGGGGAAGAAAACACGACTCTGAACAAAAAAAGCGATCTGCTGTCATGCAATAGTGACACAGTGTGATGCCTAACGACATCCTCGTCGTGCCAGATCACACCGATACACGAGATCAGCGAGGGTGTTTTGTTTCACCCATCGGGAGAAGCGGCAGAACAGGAGTCCAGGCTTTTCGCGCGGCTAACAGCTTGCGCTAACAGGGGACCGTGTTAAAAAAACACTGTGAACAGCACCCTCTTCCTTAATGACCGAACAGACCGGTTGACCCCCCCCCCCTGACTGGAGGCGGTGGAGAGGGAGCGAGAAACAGAGAGAGAGAGAGAGAGAGAGAGAGAGAGAGAGAGAGAGAGAGAGAGACACACACACACAAACAGGCCAAGAGTAACATAGAGGGAGGGAGAGAGGGAGTGGAAGAGAGAGGGACAAAGGGAGAGAAAAAAACGAAGGGAGGGGGGATAGAGACTATGAGAAAAATATAGTGTAAGATATATATTGTATATTATTCGACGAGAGAAGAATGGGCAAGAGGAAAGACAGAGGGAGATATGGAAAAAAATTAAAGAAAGACATGGGAGGAGGGAGAAGAAAAGAGAGGGATAAGAAACAGAAAGAAAAGAGGGCTCCAGTATGGAAGGGGGATAGGGAACAAGAAGAGGAGAGAGATGGAGGAAAGGAGATTGATATTGAGGTCATTGTGTGTGGGGTTGAGGGGGAGAGATTGAGTTTGGGAGAGAGATGGAAAGAGGACAGGAAAGGAGAGACGAGTCTGGGAGAAAGTCAGAGAAAGTCAGAAACTCCCACCTGAAGGTGGGAGAGAGTGGGAGAGATTGGATTCGGTAGGGATGAAGGAGGGAGGAAAAGAGAGCTCCTTGATGGGAAAGTGACGGAGAAGGAGACGGCTACCGAGCGAGAAGGGAGGAAAGGAGACATGAGAATTGGACACAGGAAATAAGGGACGCGTACGGGAAGGAGAGAGGAGGGAAGAAAGGAAGCGCTTGAGTGCGATTAGGGATGAGATAGAGAGAGGAGGTAGGAAAGGAGACACTGAGTCAGACCGGGAGGAGATAGGGAGCAGGGAGGAAGGGAGCGACGGCCGCAGCAGGACAGTGAGCAGCAACAGGCAGAAGGATGGTGGGAGGGTCTGTGGCTGCCGTCTCACCCCCCGGCTGCTCCTCTGTCTCTCCGCAGCGACGGCAGGAACGGCTACATGGTGATGAATCCTTCTGGCACCGACCCACCGCCCTGCACCTCCTCGTCCGAAAGGAGGCGCTCGCTACGCAAAGGCAAGCCCGACTAGCCATCACCCCCCCCCCCCCCACACACACACACACACACACTCATCCACTCAACCGTCTATTCACCACGTCTTGTTGTTGTTTAGATCACGACGGTATATGTGTAGTATGTGGTAACGTCTCGTCAGGACTCGTTTACACGCCCCTCTACGCCACCCTGAAAACCTCAACTCCATCCTCAACACCACCCCTTATAATACCCCCCTCCACACCACCCTGAACATCTCAACACCCCACCCTGACAACCCCCCCATCCACACCACCCTGAACATCTCAACACCCCACCCAAACAACCCCTCCTCCACACCACCCTGAACATCTCAACACCCGCCCTGACAACCCCTCCTCCACACCACCCTGAACATCTCAACACCCACCCTGACAACCCCTCCTCCACACCACCCTGAACATCTCAACACCCACCCTGACAACCCCCCCTCCTCCACACCACCCTGAACATCTCAACACCCGCCCTGACAACCCCCCCTCCACACCACCCTGAACATCTCAACACCCGCCCTGACAACCCCCCCATCCACACCACCCTGAACATCTCAACACCCCACCCTGACAACCCCCCCTCCACACCACCCTGAACATCTCAACACCCACCCTGACAACCCCCCCTCCACACCACCCTGAACATCTCAACACCCCACCCTAACAACCCCTCCTCCTCTACACCACAATTTCAATGTCAATGAACGTGGTGTCCTACGCTCCCCCAGGTGGGTCCAACAGTGACGAGGACGTGACCAGTCAGATGCTGCAGGAGGACAGTCTGAGCCTGGACACCGAGGACCTGCTCAGCTTCTCCTACCAGGTTGCCAAGGGGATGGACTTCCTCGCCACCAAAAACGTGAGAGCGGCACTTCAGGGATCTTTCACAACAATATCCAGTTTCAAGGGTTCAAAGGTTCAATAGAGTTCTGTTAAGTCAGACCACTCGGTAACCGATCAGATAAGATAAGATCTTTTTTTTTTATTATTGAGGCCAGACGGAAAGTTCAGGAACAAACATTATTAGGAAGATGGTATTGTTTAAGCGTAAATGTGTCTGGGGGTTAGGAGCTGAGGCTAATCCGTTCAAAGTCATGGGGAAATTATTTTAGTTTTGTGTCGTGAAAAGCTCCTCTTGAAGACACACAGACTGGTCTTTGTTGGACGGGCGCGACCGCGACCCGCTTTAACCACAGCATTCATCAGCCTATTACAGGGACTGAGATGGTCTGTGGCGGCGGTACGGATGTTACGATATCAGTTGAATTGCATTAAAAATGGGTTTGCCTAAGGTGGTGGTTATTTATTGAGGGAATGATGCTTGATTTGGTGTGTTTGTGTTTGTTTTAGTGTATTCACAGAGACCTAGCAGCCAGGAATATCCTGCTGACCCAGGGGAGAGTGGCCAAGATCTGTGACTTTGGTCTGGCCCGGGACATCACCACTGACTCCAACTATGTGGTCAAAGGCAATGTAAGTCTACCGCTATGACTTTGCCACGGCTAATGCTACGGCAAATTATACGGCTAATGCTACGCCTAAAGATTATCGTTCAAGATAAAATTAACGTAAAATTGCTAAACTAAATCTTGGCATATTTATTTCAGAGAAATAAAAGTTTTGGGGTACTTTATTGAGTAGGTTAAAAAGGTCATATTTATTAAATTGATTTGGCATTTGGTATTGGTGTGACACAATAACGTTGCTGTGCATTGTTGATGACTAGCATCGACTTCAGACCTGAATATATTGAATAAGACCGTGGTGATAATATGTCCGAGTTTTGAAGGAAAAAAATTATATACTGTACCTGTCAAGCGCTTACATGTTCTCTATATATATATATATCTGCATGCCTGTCCAGCATGGGCACTTTGTGTCAAAACAAAGGTGATGCAATCTACATTCTTGCTTTGATCCCATGGGATATGCTATTATATATTTCTATTATTATCTATAAGCACCATAAGTAGCGCTCAGCTAAGGTGTTGATCTCATGTCAAGCATGGAGAAGCTGTCATACAGAAAGATGTTAGCTTGTGACATGAACACGTTGTGGTTGTGGTTGGTTGGCGGTAGGCTCGTCTGCCCGTGAAGTGGATGTCGCTGGAGAGCATCTTCGAGTGTGTGTACACCTTCGAGAGCGACGTCTGGTCCTACGGCATCCTGCTCTGGGAGATCTTCTCACTCGGTGCGTTCGCTCATCTGGACGCCTGTGGACGCGTCTGTACATACATGCACCACCCACCATCACACGCACACACACACACTCACACACACACACAGACAGCTTTGGTTTTGTACTTGGCGCATTAATGCAACTAGTGCCGTGCCCCCAAGTGACGGGAAAAAAGCGAGCTGTACCCAGCATACCGTTTGGTGGTGTAACAGATAAAAAGGGGTCCACTCTCAATACACTAAATATTTTGTGTAGTAACGCACTGCTAG
The DNA here is from genome assembly GCF_964030765.1 of Micromesistius poutassou. Classification (NCBI taxonomy): domain Eukaryota; kingdom Metazoa; phylum Chordata; class Actinopteri; order Gadiformes; family Gadidae; genus Micromesistius; species Micromesistius poutassou. The sequence continues at coordinate 17,675,710 of NC_140279.1, read as the reverse complement.
ATCTGCCCTTCCTCGAGCGTTTCACTGCATTTCACCCGCCAAGTGGGAAGGCGATCAGATGAATGGTTGTCGAAAAGATCAAAGGACATACAGAAACTCTTAAAATTATAGCTGGATGAAACGGCATACATTTTATTCCAATAAAAGCATTTCGGAATTTGAGAGAGAGACAGAAAGAGAGAGAGAGGTTATGTGTGTGTCTGTGTGTGTGTGTGTGTGTGTGTCTTTATGTCTGTGTGCGTGGGTGCCCAAGTGTGTGCGTGTGGGCAAATGTGTGTGCCTGTCTTTCTGTCTGGGCCCTGACTAACCCTGTTCTCTGTCCCACAGGAAATAGCCCTTACCCAGGTATGCCAGTGGACTCCAAGTTTTACAAGCTGATTAAGGAGGGCTACAGAATGGACGCCCCAGACTTTGCCCCCAGCGAAATGTAAGTTGGTTTGTTTCTCTTCCCCCGCAAACTGATAGACAAACCATGATGGTTGGGTGGGCGTCGTCAGGTAGAATGCAGGAATATTAATTAACAAAGCAACAGCAACAGCTTAACTGTAGGGCTGTGGTACGCCTCTTTCAAGCTGAGGACCCTACCCTTTGTTTGTTCAACTTCCAGATTAGAATCTACAACTCTGTGTTTGTTAATACAAATGTCAATATCATGTCGGACCCTGTCTGTGTACAACCAGTATCACATTACTACTCCAGATCCTGCTTGAGTTTGTAATTATAATTGCATAATTTGCGATTACAATATGGGACCCTGACTTTATTTTTTATTCCCAGAATGTGATTATATTTTTATGATTTAGTTTAGTTTATTTATTTGTCTCCTTTAGAGAAACAACACGACAACAAACATGTTACAGACATATCTAGAAAGAGATTGTAGATGTAACCTTTCTGATTATAATCAATGTGTTTTATCTCCCTTACCAGTTTATAATTTCATGATTTCAGAATATAATCTTAGACCGTGTCTGTGTTTTATTTCCAGCATCAGCGTATAATGTCATGATTTCAGAATATAATCTTAGACCGTGTCTGTGTTTTATTTCCAGCATCAGTGTATAATATCATGATTTCTTTCATGACATGGTTTTATTCCCAGGTACCAGATCATGAGGTCCTGCTGGGATGCAGACCCCTGTCAGAGACCCCCGTTCAGGAAGATAGTAGAGAGAATCGAGCAGCAGCTGTCAGACACCACCAAACACGTAGGTGGACCTCAAACCAGTAGTATCTCAAACCAGTAGGTCTATCACAAACACGTAGGTCCACCTCAAACCAGTATGTCTATCTTAAATCAGTAGGACTATCGCAAACCACCTCGTCTAACTAAAACCAGTAGGACTAGCTCAAACCAGTAGGTCTAACTCATACCAGTAGGCCTATCTCAAATACAGTATGTAGGTCTATCTCAACCCGGTAAGTCTATCTCAAACCAGATTGTGTATAGGTCCACCTCAAAACATGTAGGCCCAGTTCAAGCCGGTAAAACTATCCCAAAACAGTAGGTCCACCTCTGGAGATCCAGTTCAAGCCATGCAGGTCCACGTGTTGATGCCCATCTCCCAACCTGTTCTTTACTATCTTATCCAATCTTAATTCAGATACTAATTCTCTGTAAGCTGCTTTGGATAAAAGTTATTGATGACTTGTCTTCAGATAAATAGTCATAAACCATTAGGTGCAGACTAAGACTTGAAAGGTCGTGTTTAGTGATTTTTAGACTGGTTTGGTGGTTAGAGACTAAAAGGCCTTTCCCACATGTACGGCGAGTCAGAACCACCAGTGTAATCCCCAGTGGGGCTGAATGTGTCAACAACACACTGCGATACGCTGTATACTTTTTGCATTACGTCCTGCCTCCTACACACTCGGGCTCCACCCCTAGCCTAACGTAAACTAACTAACTCTGATATGGGTGATGTTGTGTGTTGTGTGTTGTGCATGTGTGAAAGGGCAACTCCTGATCATCTTTGGACCTGATTCTCCAGAGTTCATCCTGAGTTCATGTGTGAAAGGCCTATAAGAGGTGTATGTTATTGACGTTGGTTGAAAAAGTTCTTTGATGCTGTGGTTATACAGGCTCTTAAGTGACTCATTGAGGTTTCCATAAAGATGTTCCCACTGTGACTTGTCAGCTCTCGGTTTGACCTTTTAAAAGCATTTAGAGGAAAAATATCAGTCAAATAAATATAAATAAATATACAGATAATATATATATTAGAAAAACCTGTCCTGTAACTAAAACTATTTCTTTATTTTATATACATCTTTTTTTTTTTTTTAGATCTATCTGAACTTTAACTCGAGGATCACAGGGTCACCCGGGGCCTCGGAGGACCCGACGGCCCAGAATGCATCGCCCCACTATCCTAACCCCGGCGTTCTCGGCGCCCACAGCCAGCCGCTCCTGGCCCAGGACGAGGTCTTCCTGGAGGGCATGAGCCTGAGGGCGCAGCGCGTGTGAGGACCCCACCCAGTATAGGCAGCCCCATGAAGTGCCTGTTGGACAAAAAAAAAAAACACAAAACAACAACAACAACAAAACCAAAACCAACCAACCCCCAAAACCTTAGTAGTACCAAAGTACTATTTTTCGATTCGTCTGGTTCTTCCAGAGAAAAATTGAGAAAAACTAAAAATACGCGAGCCACTGAGGAGATATGAGTGCGCATTCAAGAGAGGAGCTCTCTCACTGCCTGTTGGTTAGGAGGACCTTGGACTTAGAAGACACACGCAACTCGAGTGTGAGATCCACTTTTTTTTTTTTTTTTTAAGTACATAAGACTGTTAGACAAATATATTTTTCATCTGTCACATTTTTTTCCTACCGCATTTCATGTACCTTTTGAGTTTATTTGAAAACAATTTATTACTGGAACATTTATTTTTACTTTCTGTTTCATCGTTTTTATTTGTGTTGCTTTCAAGAAAATTTGTGTAGCATTTAAATTTTTTATCGGTTGAAGTATGGTTGTGATAGGCACTGGAGGCACTTATGGTGATGTTATTTCACATGCAAACATACAGATATATGACTAGCATACATAAGCAAACAAACACACTCTAAGACACATCCACGCACACACACACACACACACACACAAACACACATTGGGAAACAGCTTTTATTATGTCATTCAAACTGTTTCTCTCTCAGTATTATTTTCACCTCAAGGTCAAAGGTTATAAGAAGGAACAAGTCTTGGGTGGGGCGGGGCCAATTCAAATCAGAACTACTGCGATCCCTGTTAAAAATAGGCTTTATAAAAACTTAAGTTAACCACATCATAGAAAAGACTAACCAATGACCAAACCAATTCATATTTCAACGCTTATACCATTCTTTTACCATTCATCCCTTGTGGTCTAGCCATAAATACATGTACATACACAGCCAGAGTTACAAGGTGAATTTATTCAATTGGGTTTGCTCATTGGTTGCGGTACTATAAGCTTGGTTTTCTTGCTGTATACATGTACATAAATATAAATATATATATATATATATATATATATATCTCTTTTAGAAATTATAGTGGTGGTTGCAATGACTCGTGAACTTGGTGACATTCTTACGAAGAAAAAAGAGAAAAGCTGAGATGAAAATGTGAGCTAACTAGCTCGTCTATTTTCCCGTTGCGATAGGCCACTGAAGTGAGCGGTTGCACGCTGTGTCCGCTGGGCTGCTTGAGAGTTTGTTTGAATGTATAAATAACTGGAAGGACTCCTGCTGCAAGGACTTAGTACTTTATCTTTGTTTACAGTCATGAGACAGGTACCGACATTTCATACCCTGCAACTGAAACGCTAAAATCAAACCCGCAGGAGCAGCACTACCGCTGGTCGAACAAGGGTGTTTTGATTGGCTCAAATTTGTGCCAGGTGACGTCACCGACGACCAATCAGACAACGGGGCTTTTGCTTCAGGCTTCCGAGCGGTGACTCTTGAACCTGGAAGAGTCGAGCCACGCTTCCTTTTGTTGCGTCGCCTTCCCGGAGAGTTAACAGCCAGTGGATGAGATTAGGCTTAAAGTGCTTCTGGAGGCTGATTGTGAGGCTGCAGGCTCAACAACAAGGAGAGCGGAGAGGACTTCCTGTATTCATGTCTCACAATCATGTAGTCATCTCCCGGGGCCCCCGGCCAGGAGCTGCCCCCTCCACCCCCCACCCCCCCCAAGACTTCCAGCCCCAGCAGTTCCGCTATTCTTCCCCATCCAGCTGTGTCCTGTTCCAGGCACGGGACGTAGCAACACCTGGGGACAAAGCGTCATTCCCGGATCAGGAATTTCCCCCCCCCGTGAGTGTATGTTTGTGTGTGTGTGTGTGTGTGTGGGGGTGTGTGTGTGTGTGTATGTGTGTGTGTGTGTGTGTGTGTGTGTTTGCTCACCTGCAGACAATAAGACAAAACGTTGTGCCACTGTTCAAATGTCCCCAAATGGTGTAGGCTAGGTGTCCTGGCGCTGTTGTTGTAAATATGTACGAGCTCATGTTGTATAGTAGTGTTGTACACTCTCTAAAGATGTTTCGTCTCCATGAAGACATGCGGTACGTTCACGCGCTGACTCTCGTTCGGTCCTGCGTGTCACTCGCACGGAGAACGCGCGCCCCCCAGAAAGGAAGGAACTCCACAGCCTCGGCGGGTTTCGCGGTTGTTTCCGTTCACCGTGACAACTTTAAATGAGAAGACTTTTCAGAGGGCCTCATTAGAGGACATCATGAAAACCATAAATAAATAAAAAACGGGAAAAAAAACTCGTTTGGAAAGTGTCTGTGGCATGCTGTGCAAACAGAGCTTAACATCCACATTCCCAGACCCGTTATTGCAGGGGTCTTTAACGGCCCTCTGCTAGAACATTCGGTCGGGAGGGAGGCCCTCCGTCAGCGCGTAATGTTTACCCCGGAGGTCTTTTTACCGAGCCTAGCCGTCTAATCTTACGCTTTCCACTCTCGACTCTATGCCTGTTTGTCTCAGAGGTTGTCATGTGTATTTTATTTTTTGGTTCTCGTATATTTATTAAACTGGAAGCTATAGTATTAATGTGTAAATCTTACCCATGTATTGCTATTTCAACGTCAATGTAAATAAAATGGTGAATATGAAATTCACTGTGAAGATAAATTGCTCCTTCTTTCTGTTTTCTGTCCCTGGGTAACTCCGATGTTTTGTGGATGACGTCATTTTGTCCAACAATGTGCGGCCGGCCGCTCGCGTTGTTCACAACAACCCAAACTCCCCCTCATGCTTTTAATCTGGCATATGACACATGGCTCATTATAGCCCGTAAACATATTGTCCACCATCTGGGCGTCCGTGAATGTGTCTTTCCCTTCTGGCCATGGTCCCAAAGACCTCCTCCAGATTTAGTCCACTGAACATTTACATTGGATGTCACTAATGGGAACAGCATATTTTTCATATTTCTTTTGAATTGCGATACAGGTCATTATGAACAGGAAAAGGGGGGGGGGTGGTGGGCGTCTTACTAAAGGGTGCCTATAGGCAGGCATTAGGGATTAGGGATTAAAACCAGACCTTAATGCACTTAAATGTGTCCAAAACTTTAATGGAGTACCCAACCACAACCTTTTCCTACTTAACCATTTTGAACGTTTCACCTAAACTAAACTATCCTCTCTCTGAGCTCCTCAACCCATCAACACTTACCCATGGCACACTTAACAACCCTTATTCTTAAGCACTGTAACCATCCATCCTCGCTCTTTAGCACCCAAACTAACCCTTACTCCTCAGAAGATATTATTTCCTTCCGTTCTTTACTCATTTAACCCATGCTATGCTGTCACTACACACAGTGTAGTGTCCAGGAACCACCTCAGGTTTTTTAGTGCCCTTGCCCTTTGCTTATGGGCCGGGCAGGAGGGCTGTCTTGCTTGTTTTAGTGTTTGAGGAAAACAGGAGCAACCCGCAGGAGCCCCATGTTGACACGGGGAGCACACGCAAACTCCACACAGAAACAAACACAACCGTTGTTCTATGCACCTGTAGTATAACCGGTCAGCACCTGTATTACAGTCGTTAAGTCACGTCCTGCAGCACCGCGCCAAACACCGGGTCATTTCCTTATTATGGCTCTCTGTTGTGAATTCCCCTGCTGGCTTCCTGTTCCGACGGGCCTTAAGACTTTGGCCTCGGGGAAAAACAGCATGGACCTCTGACTGAGATGAGTCCGGTGAAGTTATGGCTTTCTCCAGCCCGGGGCGATGGGGGTCTTCAGTGTCACCACGATAACTTTGTTAATTTCCGGTTCTCTCTCTCTCTCTCTCTCTCTCTCTCTCGCTCTCGCTCTCTCTCTCTCTCTCTCTGTGTGGAGTGAGGGGCCGGGGGTCTGTGTGTGCGTGGGCAGAGGCCATTGTGTCAGGATCTCAGTGATAAGACACGGGCAGGAAATCCCACCATTCAGACGCAGAGGGCTTGAATAAAACTTGTTGTCGTGCGTCAGCGCTCGCTGCTTCAAGAGAAACGAAGGAAAGAAGGAGTGATTCGGATTTACAGATTACTTCTTTGGCCTCCTGTATACTCCCGTCGCTAATAACATGGCAGGACAACACATTCTCACTCTTGAGTTCGTCAAAAATCGACGCCAGGGGTTTCGGCGTCAACTGCTGACGCTAAAGGGTGTCCTTGTGCGTCTTCATTCGACGCAGGGGGTTTGTAATCCCTCCACGGCGATATCTGACACCCAGAGAAAGTGCTCCTGCAAAAAAAAAATTCCCGTAGGATGGTAGGGGCAAGTACCGCCTTTTAGGGTTTGGGTTAGGGTAGTAGTGGTTTGGGTTAGGGTAGTAGTGGTTAGGGTTAGGGTAGTAGTGGTTAGGGTTAGGGTTGGGGTTAGGGTTAGGGTAAGGGTTGCGCACTTATCACTGTTTGCCGTGGAGGGATTACGCTGTAATGAGTTGATGACCCCCTGCGTCGAATGAAGACGCACAAGGACACCCTTTTACGTCAGCAGTTAACGGCAAAAACCCCTGACCCAAGCGTCGATTTTTGACGAACTCGTGAGTGAGACTGCGTTGCGTAGGATCACAGGTTCTAGGTTCTCGTCAGCGTAATATGGGGTCGACCACGGCTCACTGAACTGCGAGCAGTGATAAATCAAACACACACACATGTGCGTGTGTGCGACACGCGCGCACACACGCACACACACACACACGCAGAGGCAATAAAAGAGGAAGGACAACCTGCAACACTTCATCACCATTAGGAGTGTGCCTTGCTTTGCTTACAAGAGCTCTCCACTGAAGTATCTTTCTTTTATGTGCCCCTGTGGTAGCAGCCAGCCTGGGGGGCAGGATTTATGGTGATGATTACCTTTTATAGTCAAGAGTCGAGTTCATTTTATCTGTACTGCCTCTTAATCACAGCTCTGCAGTCTCAAAGGGGAAGGAAAAGAATAACCAGAATCCCTAAATATAAAACTCCTTAAATCCAATATAGCAGGAGTGAGAGAGCGAGAGAGAGCGAGTGAGAGAGCAATGCTTCTTAGCTTCCGTTGCTTTTCCTTCTCCCCCCCTCGGCATGGCATATGCCGGTCGGCCATGTTGGAGTATATGTTGTGTTTGTCTGCCGAGCAGGAAAACAAATGTAGAGGAACGTGTCAGAGAATTGTCGTTGTCCTAGAAGCTGTGTGCGTGTGCATTTGCGTGTGTGTGTGCATTTGTGTGTGTGTGTGTGTGTGTGTGTGTGTGTGTGTGTGTGTGTGTGTGTGTGTGTGTGTGTGTGTGTGTGTGTGTGTGTGTGCTGTTGCTACACCAGTGTGCTGCTCTTGTGGTCGTTTTTTTTCCTTGACAAGCCTGTCACCTCCTTCCTACAGACACTTCCAGACAGTTTGATTTCAAACCACTCGTTTTCTCCACTCTCTGAAAGCGGAGAACAACATGAGGCCCGGAGGTCAGAAGACAATTGTTTATGTGGCTGTAGGAACAACAACAGCTCACTTTAGTAATATACAGGTACAATAATGTAAGGGTAACTGTGGTAATATATATCTAGAATAATTGAGACATAGTACCTTTAATAAACAGGTACAATAATGTTAACCTGTGCTACTGTATATACATTTTTGTAATATGTAATAATAATAATAATAATAATAATAATAATAATAGAAAGTTTACAGTGTGGTACATGGGTAACACAGCATTAAGATACATACAAAGTTAGGCGGAGGGATGAGAAGTTAGGAGACATTTCCCTGTGGCTGATACTATACTGTATAGGTACGAATACAGTTTACTGTGTTAATATATTTGTAATATCATTTTATTTATCAAATTATAGTGTATATATATATATATATATATATATATATATATATATATCCAATTTAATATCGGTAAGTAAGGGTAGTTGATACATCGGTGACATGACAGATCAGTGTGGTTGATATGTTGTCAAGAATACAGTTAACCGAGGTGTACACAAGACATAAATACATGAAACAAAAAGCAACAATGACGGCAATTGATATTTTTACTGCTTTGGATTCATTGCTTTTACATTTAATCCTGTTTTTCAAAGACAATGAAAGACCTTTGAAATATTCTACTGATAGAAAAGTGGGTTCCACAGGAAACCTTGGACAGAAACCGTCTTTATTCAGAAGTTGTCGTTCTTTTCAGCAGTTAAACTGAAGGCTGGGGCTGAGGTGGTGTGTGGAAGGTGAGCGTCTCCTACGTGTTGGTTTGTGGGAAGCCACCACTTCCTGTGCATCAAGCTGTGCAGGAAGTGCCAACCAATCATGGGAGGAGGGGGCTGATGGTGGGGTGTTCAGGGGGTCGACAACTGGTTGTTTTTTGGGGTGGATAAAGGGGTTGGGGACGGTCTAGCCCCCTAACCTCTCCTCAGTGGCCTGTCTCTGTACTCACTGTCTATCCCTACCTGCTTCTTAATTACGTGTCTCTGTGCTGTCTAACCCCTACCTGCTCCTTAATGACCTGTCTCTGTGCTGTCTAACCCCTACCTGCTCCTTAATGACCTGTCTCTGTGCTGTCTAACCCCTACCTGCTCCTTAATGACCCGTCTCTGTGCTGTCTAACCCCTACCTGCTCCTTAATGACCCGTCTCTGTGCTGTCTAACCCCTACCTGCTCCTTAATGACCTGTCTCTGTGCCGTCTAACGCCTACCTGCTCCTAAATTACCTGTACTCACCGTCTATGCCCTCTAGGCTCCTTAGTGACCTGTGTGACCCCTAGTGACCTGTCTTTGTGCTGTCTACCCCTTACCTGATCCTTAATAAGATGTTTCTATGCTGTCTAACCCCTACCTGCTCCTTAATGTACTCGCTGTCTGACTCCTACCTGTCTCTGTATTCCTCCATGATCCCATTCTGTCAAGGTTTAAATGTGGCTTAACATGCCATGATATGTACAGTCTGTAGTTAATAAGAAGTCAAAATTGCTACACAATTAAAACACGAGTCCTACCTAAACCGATGACAAATAACCCATTTCCCGGCAAAGAAAACATACACATATGGTATTAATTAAGTACTCAACAATAGTAATTAGAACCCAACAACACAAAGTTCTTCAAGGGACGTGAAGGTGTTGGTCTGAAAAGCCCTTTGGTGTTTGAGTCACAGTTTAAAATCGGTTAAGAATTAAGACCCGCCCCTGCCAGATCAGAACCTCGGGGCCTCATGCCTAACTGTTGTGTGTCAACACGCGACGGGGCGCCATGGGAACGCCCACCCTCTCCTGCAGCCACTTCCTGTTCCTGGCCTGTAGCCAATAGCTGCAGAGGATGATCTAAAACGGGTTCTCTAAGTTTTATGACAGGTTCAAAGCAGCTTGTAATGTAAGCAATGGTTGTAAGAAAGAATAAAGGAAGTTTTGCGTGTTCTGCCAATGTTTGCCCTATTAAATACTCACACACACGCACGATAATTACTCTATAAATACCATAGTGACAGGTATATTATCATAGAATGCATTTGCATTTGATTGTGACTTGGAGACCAAATTAAATGAATGTAAATGTGTGCGACAAGCTTTGTCGTATAAAAGCAAACAAGACACTTCTAGAACGTTCTCAACTGGCGTTCAGCTCCTGTCCTGTGTTTTTTTTTCCATCTTTTCCATGAGGGAAATATCCCATTTGACTGGCCTTCGACAGACGAGCGTCCCAGTGTGTTTACTGGTTTAATCCCATAGCTGTGTTAAGCCGTGACCCTCACCAGGAGTGATTAGAGGCGATATACTGAACAATAATACCTCTGTGAACTTTGTTTTGTACGACATTGTGCGGAGCGGCCTCCTGCTCCCCTGACCCGAAGCCTTGCCTTCATCATGTCATGCGTTGCTGTCACAGAGTTTTCCAAACCTTTCCGCTACACTGGAACATTCCGTCAGGCGTGAGGCCTATCAGCTGTCCAATCATCAAATATTGAAACCTTTTGTGGGAACTCACAAGGCACGATGCATTGGGTTTCTTCATCTCCAGTTTCCTTCAAAGTAAAAGACCAATAGCTCAACGTGAATTGACCCAGACTCGGCAGCATAATGCATCCATTCATATCTTTGGAAATCAATTAAGGATTATTTATGGTCATTTATTTATGTATATTACTTTCTCAACACTTTTAGTGCTTTATAATTATTTTATAGTTAAATTAATGATCTTATTCTCGTAAATGTTTCTCTCTGTGCCCTGTGTCCCTGGTCTAGTCGCTCGCATATAAAAAAAAAGGGAGAATATCCACGAAGTCTAAAAAAACATCCATGCATCCGAGCGGAGTTAAGGAGGGTGAAATCGCCGGCAGAGCCATACATGCCTGGCCATATGTTTTCCTAGTATTAAGTCCAGTGACCAGGGTAATATCAACAAGCTGTTAGGGGGCCGAGTACCCCCTTGCCCCCACCCCACACAACCTCCTAACCCCCCTCACATATGGTGCTGATCACCCCACCCCACGCTCAACAAGATAGCACGGGACGGAACGCATGGGCGGTGTGAAAGGCAGCCTGTGAGCGGCTGGATGATGGTAGAGAGAAGTTGCAGACAGCAGCCAGGTTTGGGATTGTGGACAAAAAGGTGGCTAAGTTTTATTTCCTCCAAACCAAGGTCCCAAAAATAAATGAACAAAAATAAATCCATTGCGTACAAAAAATAAAGAAATGTTCCAAAAAAAAGAAACGACTGTTGCCTTCAATCAGCATAGCAATAGCCTAACAAAAAACCACCTCTTGTACCTACGTGTGCTCTCGTACCTTCGCCCTTAGCCAGAAAATGCGACTCCCCTTAAATAATCTCACTAATTGGTTTCAGGTGGACCAATCAAGGCCAGTTAGGCCATACCATTTACCAAGGGGGACATTCCCCGGCCAAGGCTGCATGTGGCGCCCCTAGTGCTCCGGAAGTCCAAATACCACGTTCAAATATGACGCGAGGGGAGAGACGAGAGTGAGAAGGCATTGTCACCTTCTCCCAGGCGGGCAGGACGCCTCGCCCCCCCCCCCCCCCCCCCCCCCCCGGCTGGGACAGACGGGCACCAGGAGGCCGACCCAGAGCCCGAGGCCGATGTGACGGCCGCTTTCAGAGCCGTCGATCGCTCATGCAGACCACATGACGTCGTGAAGTCTGGACACCTCGACCGTCGCGTGTGGACTCACATCGTCTGTTGAGGACAGAACCGGCGGCACGAGGTCAGGGCAAGTCAAGACCGATGACAGTTTTGCTAGAATCTGTCAATTCTATGACACCATACAGGGTTGGCAACTCTGGCACGCACCTGGAGTGACACTGACGCTCTCAGCATCAATCTCACTCACACGCAACAAACGTCACACCAAAAAAAAAAAAATAATAAATTTAAATTTAAATTTCCTCGTCAACAACTCAGCCTGCCCGCAACCCCATACTGCCCCAAACCCCAGTGGTTCGGACCAAGCGGGCATCCTACGTACGTGTTATCTATGTGATATGTGATGAACGGTTATTGACAGATGGTTCATCCATTCACCTGCAGCGTATTTTTTTTTAAGGGCCTTCCCTTCTAAGAGTTCTTAATAACAACCTCCCATATGGTTCTGTGTAACAAACCATCTGGCGTGTCAGGTTCATTTTTTTGTGAGACATCTAGGTCAGGACTTCAATAGCACTGGTCAATGGGGGGGCTGCTCGGGGGTTTCGGGTGTGGTCTGAGCCCACCAAGGCGCATGGTGGGTAGAGCTCTGGCTGGAGTCAACAGTTATGTATGCCGTCCCTCTTGAAGAGAAAGGGAGGTATTCGGGGACTGTTGTAAACAAGTCTAGCCCGCCGTGTCCTTCATGACGGACGTCCTGCAGAGCTTCCTGATGGACATCCTCAAGTTCCTCCTTAAGGACACTACACTATCCCGTGAGGATGACGTCCAGGACATCCCTCTCGTCTCAAGGCTGTTATCATTCATCATTGAGACTCCCACCACAAACCTATAGCGTTTCCGATGTCCCTGTGCCGTGAATAACAAGGGGAGGTACAGTCAGCAGCACTAAACCAATAGCGCGTGTGATGCTTTCCAACTGTAATTATCTGTTGTCGTCAGTCAAAGAGAGCTTTGTTTGTTCTGGGGCGGTGCTGGTGAAGGTGTCAGTAAACACATTCCAAAAAAACGTTTTGTCGCCGTGCTCCGTCATGCATCAAGGTTAATGCAGATGTCTCGTCTCATCGGATCACGTTCCACTGGCTGCGCTGACAAAACCTGACGGCCCGGCACGTTTTCCCAGCTCCCAGACAGAGGCACGCAGTAATGGTTACGGTCTAAAACGTGAGAAGCGGTGGAGAATTAGGTCTCTAATGGAAGCATTCGACAACTTGGGGTTTGGATTTGGACTCCATAATCACATTCTATAAAACCCATGGGGTCACAGCTGGGAGTCCGACCCCATAGCCTTTCCTTCATGCAGCTGTCCAAATCCTCCCCACAAGTGAGACTGAACAGCCCAGGTATACAGACCAAATGCTATAGAGACGACACAGTGGTTTGGAATGTTCCACAAGCAGCCAGATGTGACAGCAGAAGAAAGTTGTCGGATTCAAAAAGTGTATTCATTTTATTTTGATTTTCCTTTTTTCAGTCCTCATCAGTCAGTGCTTATTAAACAACAAACAACAAAAGTGTTATTAAGACCAAAGTTTTGATTATATCCCTCTAGACTCTGGTTTGACTAGTTTGGATTATATCCCTCTAGACACTGGTTTGACTAGTTTGGATTATATCCCTCTAGACACTGGTTTGACTAGTTTGACTAATATAAGGTGTTGAGACATTTTCCTGCCCAACTGTTAACATTAAAAAATAAACCAGTTTGGATGGATAGGATGAACTTCAACTTGTTACGCAGACATCTCCAGTGATGTTCCATCTTCATACAGAATTTCCCAGATTACATTTCCGTTTGGTGTTTTACTGATTCTGTGTCGGTTGATAAAGCAATATGTTTCTCAGCTCAACCCACTCAAAGCATCAAACAATTGAATTAAGAGATTTTAGGCAAGCACAGTCTGACCGGAAAGTGCCTCTGATGGGTGGTATTTGCGACTGCCACTGGGCGAGCCCGTACAAGTGGCTCTTGTTTTTCTGTCTCCTATCTGTCTCTCTCTCTCTCTGTCTGTCTGCTTATTTGTTTGTCTGTTTGTTTGATGTCAGTTTGTCTGTCTGTCGGTCTGTCTCTCTGTTTGCCTGTCCCACTGTCTCTTTGTTTGTAGGCTTTATTGACATGGAAAATGTAAATTGACCTTGCCAAAGCAAAAAGAGTTAAGTAATATTTAACATAAAAATAATAAAAATAATAATAATAGTAAAAACGTTAGTAAAGTTACTAAAGTCAAATCTAAAACAAATATTGTGTATAAACAATGAGGAAATGAGGCTATCCCATTAGATCATGTGGTTATCCATTGGGATAGGAATGATTTAGTGAAAGTATTCAAAAGTAATAAATCGAAAGAGCTTTATTGGCATGGAAAATAATATTATATCGCCTGTTTCTCTCTTTAAAAAGACTGAATTTCCTCAACTCAATATATAGTTCAACATGTACTTGTATTCCTTAAGCTGACAAATCAATCTCATTGTTTAATGAGTCTTCAGTTATTTATTATAAATTATAAAATTATTTAATTAAGACTTTGGAACTTTAAAGATGGAAAGGAAAACTCAGATCGAAGATCGAAAACTTTAAATGACAACGTTTTACATTTTCCTGACAGTGTCACACAGCAATCTTGATCCAAGCCTAACATGGTTATTCTCTTGTGGTGCCTTTCAAGTTCTTTGGAAAACCAGCAACAACCCTTGTTTCTTGTATTTATTTTTTAACGGGAGCTGCATTTGTTTAATTAATTCAGCGAGCATCTCAGTGTCAGTGATGACTGGTGCTGCAGAGTTTAGCTCTTGGTTTGTTATCTGGCCCACATGCTTACAGCACCCCTCCCTGAAGTGTGTGCATGCCCGTGTGGGTCTTTCTTTAACGCTGTTCCGGTCTGCAAGGCAGGCACAGAATTCAGCCTTTAAGAGCAGACCATTCCCTTCCATTCAACCTGAACAAGTGAATAAGTTATGTTGAGTTGTGTTAAGAAAATAAAAACATCTGTGTTTTAGGGTTAGGGTTAGGGTTAGGGTTTGTGTTTTTACTTTAAACAAAACATGATATTCACCATTAAAAAAAAAGCTTGCTTGAGCATCGTAGCTGGAAGAGAAAGAGTCTACATTCAATGGAATGTCCAACTGTTGTCTGGCTCAGTGGAGTGCATATACGTATCATCGGTATCCATTTGCATAGGACTACATGAACACAGTCATTTCACTGCATTGCACTAGCAATGACTGCTAGTGCTAGTTGTTGCACTTGAAGCACTTGAAGTTTAACATGAATAAAGTTGATGTAGGGATATCTGGGAGTTTGGAGCTTGCATGATAGTTCGGTACGTGAGCTTGTTGCTTCAGGACATGTCAAACAGTACAGGAGTTTAGACCAATATTTGTTCTGTAGGCTATTATGAGACAAACATGCAAAGCTGGCTCACCTCTGAATGAGCAAATACAAGAGGTACGTTTTCCAAGAATCTCTGAGGGCTATAGCTCTTACATTAAACTAATTAAATAATATAACTGACTTTGACTTTGACTTTGACTTTGAAATGTCTCAGACTTATTTTAAAGTAGCAAATTGATTAAAAAACAACAACTATAATGGTCTATAACAACATGTTATTGAAAGTAATCACAACTTGCAGAAAATGGTCAATTGTGAAATAAAAATGTCAACCTTGTGTGCACACCTTTTAAATACGGTAGGAAGGGCTAAACACACTTATTAAAAACACTTTATCATTTATTTATATAAGGACTTCCTTGATGGAGAAACCAAACATCCTGTTGCTGAGTTATCTATTTAACTGTAAGGATACATTGTTCCTGAACAACAAACACACACACACACACACAGACACACACACACGCACACACACACACACACACAGACACACACACACACACACACACACACACACACACAGACACACACACACACACACACACACACACACACAGACACAGACACAGACACACACACACACACACACAATGATAGTCAGATGACACAAACAAATTTGCACACACAAATTCGAACCACACACTCACATAAACACACACACATATACGTTCACACTTGCATCCGCATAAACACGCTGACACAAACACAATTAAACACAAACAGACACATACATTTGCTTCATTTCTATTAAACAAGCTTGTGATCCTAACATTCCTTCAACGCAACTTTTATTAACTGCTAAAGGTACTCTTTATCAGCACCAGAGCTGGGATAGAACACTCTGATTTACAAACTGTTATTTCTTCGACTTTAATTAATTCAGGCAACCCTACACCTGTATCAGGTTCGAAATTGAAAACTCTGATGCAACACCTAGTTGTTTCATGAGGACTTAATGTGCATGTGTTATTCACAGATGGTTCATGCTTTTGCACGGTAGAAGAGATGGGCAAATAGCCTTTTACCTCTGCTTTCAATGGAGCGTAGAAGGTACCCAGGGGTTAGAGGAGTGAGATATGTGTGCTGTTGTTAGGAACTGTAGTGAGCAGTTGTTTTATGGCCAGCACAGTTGTTTTATGGCCAGCACACCGTTCAGTCTGTTTTCTGCACCCCATGGTAAACCTCTTTCCTTTGTTTCCGTGATAACGCTTCCCTCCCATAACTAGGACCACATACCTTCAAACACAGACACACACACAAACCTACATACCTACATCTGTACTGGATTGGGAAGATGTGTTTGTGTGTGTGTGTGTGTGTGTGTGTGTGTGTGTGTGTGTGTGTGTGTCCGATGAGAGAGGTGATAACCTGAGGAGGCCTGTCTTCCTGTACAGCTGGCCTCACACAACACTGTTAATAATTCACAAACACATACACACACAATCACACACACACAGACACACACACACACACATTGAAAGCAATACTGTACACAATCTATACTTTAAATACTCCTCTGAATACACTCTCTTTCACACACACACATACACACACACACACATACTCACACACGCACACTCATGCAAACTCTTATAGGTTTTCGAAGCATCCCACTCCACCTTATTCCCCTCCTCCTTCCCTCTCCCCCTCATCCCCCTCTCCTTCCCCGCTCCTCCTCCTCCTCCTCTTCACTCTCTCCTCAGCTCTCCTTCCTGTCTGCCAGCAGAAAGCTCAATGACTTCATGTCCACGTTTTTGTGAATGGACCCCCAGTCTCGTGGCCCTCAAGGCGACACAATAGCAGTGACGAAGCACATCCTGCCCGGGCCGATGCATAATGGATGATCAGCGATCACAGAGTGCGTGGTTTGATTGCTCTGGCATCGTCTAGCTCCTCCTGAGAGCCGAGCTGCAGATTGCTGTCTGTAGAAGAACAATGATTGTCCCCGCGGTGTGTCTCACCGTGAGTACAATACACACAGAAGTTCATGACCTCCATGGAGACGTTTTTCTATGTGGCGATTTGAGAACCAATCGCCTTTCTGAGTCAGTGGCGGTGATAGGATGACCTCGCCATGCAGAACATCTTGTCCCTATGGAGGTTTTTCTCTACTGCTTGCTTTTAAAAAGTAATATCATAGTTCATTAGTATTATTAAGACACCAACGGGGATGGTTGTTTTTCTGTGTACTGAGTCTGTCATTAACATAGTGTGTTGAGAAACCTAACCTGCTCCTTAATAACCTACCTTCACTTTACAACCCGTACTGGCTCCCTAATAGCCTTTGATCACTGTCCAACCCCTACTGCAATTGAATAATCTGTATGTCTCACCCTCGTTGTAACAAATAGTACGTTCCATTAATGACCTCTTAGTCGTAATACCCTTCATTTTAGGCCCCATTCCAAGACAATATAAGTCTTATCTGATTGTTTGATTAATGGCAATAAACTCACCAATACTTCACCCGACAGCTGAAAATACAATTCAATTGACTGTATTTTCAAAGTGGCCTGTCTAACATTTAATCAAATTCTAGTTTTCTTGACACGTGGTTTGTTTTCATTGAATGTAAACATGGGACTGTGTATAAGATGGATACAGTGGGAGTGTATCCCATAATACTACATTCATTTGTTTTAACAAGAATGGGCCAGTTTCCTCTCTCCTTCTCTCGACTAGGGCATGTCGATCATCATCCGCCTATTGTTGTAGGGACTTAATATTTACTACAACCATTGTCGTTTTGTTGTTTTTATCTAAAATATTTCAATAAATAGATTGATGGGAGAAAAAAAAGTGTTGGAACTGTGTTTTGTTAAAAACAAAAATAATTGTAAAGGCGCATCTATTTCATCAGGGAACTTGAGTCAAAAGTGCAGTAGATAAAAACATACATGTCCCCATACATTTCCGTGCAACCTTTGATTCTGGCCATTTCGGGCAGTTTTGGCTAGAAGTAGGCCTATAATTGGATAATTACAGCCGTTTCACGCAACCCGGTATCTGTAAATAACATCTAGGTCTACCTGTAATTAATAACACACATTTTTAGCAGGAAGCGTGTTCTTCTTTTATTTAGTTTTTTTTAGGAACGGGTGGATAGGAGGTGGCACTCTTTTGGCCTAATGACAACCCAGGTGATGATCGCATACCGATAACGGAGTGATGGAAGTGGATCCTGCAGCGCTTCCTCCCAGGTGGACGCCGCCCTTCTACGGGGTCAGCGGTGATCGCCTGATCGGTGATCTAAATAATTAACGACGAGCCAGATTTGCAATTGGTAATCATGCCCGTGCCGTGCACACTACGGTACGGTCAGAAAGTTGGGACCGTTTTGACTAGCGATATTATTATTGTGCTCAAGTATGTTGCTTGCGACCGGGGGGGCTGTAGGCCCGGAGCTCTTCACGATGAATGACGACGTGAGGACACGTGGAAAGCACAAGAAGGACAAATTACGCACTCAGTCCGTCAAGCGATCTTATCCTGCAATGGGACATGGCAAGCGGATTTTCAGTCGGCTATGTCTTCATGGAGTGACATGTGTAGCAGAATACACAGCGTTGCATGGCTTCAAAGCAGGTAAAGGAATCCGTCTCCCTCCGGATCCGGAAGACCGGGGGATCACAGACAGGCCGCGGACCTCGGGGATCAAACCCAGAGTGCCCTGACCGCTGGCTTGCCCCGAGGTGTGTTCCTTGGAGTCTATCTTTACCTGATCCATATCAATTGACACACACACACACATGCACACTGACTCATTAATACTGTATGCTGTATGCTCGTTTACACATGCACCAGACATGCACACATGCGCTCTCTCTCTCACACACACACACACACACACACACACACACACACACACACACACACATACACACATGTTCTCAGTATGAATTACAGCTCGTTTACACATGCACAACACACAACCCCCCCCCCCCCCACACACACACACACACACACACACACATAAATAACCAAACATGTGCATTTCGTACACATGTACGAAATGCACATGTTTCGTACATGTGCGAAACATGTTTATTGCTTATTACACGTGCACTACACTACACTACATATACACAGACATTTGAGCACACATATTTTACCTTTATAGTGTCATCATGCATTATACACACACACACTCACTCATTCAAGAAATATCACATGTACACACTCAAAAACATATGGTCGATTACACACGTGAAACATATTAATCTGGAAATGCGCACATTTTACAGCACATATACCACAGTGTGTTGGATCTTGTCCTGTCTGATCCTGTCAGGATGAAGTTGCACACACACATAACATGGCACATGCATGACACATGACACACGGTTTTTGCTGGGAACCCACAGAACCCAGCCCTGACCCTATGGGAGCACACACGCACAAACACGCACACGTACACACACACACACACACACACACACACACACACACACACACACACACACACAGTTACCCACACACATGCTGTATATACACACAGACAGGAACACAACCCCTTGACCTGCTAGTTTCTGGCGTCACAGGGAGGCCATATCGCCATCTCGCCACCGCCTTTATCAGCTAATAAGACATCGTCTTCCGCCTTCCAGTAGGATCAGATCTTCCGTCAGTTCCGTGTCCAATCAGATCCGTCATCATCAGTTCTTCCAGTGATCCGTGACTCATCAGTTCTGCTGTCGCTCACCAGTAAGACAGGCCTTGACTGAGTCCTTGCAAACCGATTCCCAACGCTTCATCAGTCACACTAACTGTTATTGGTTCAGATACATGGCCATTATTGAGTTATTGAGCCTATGGCACTAACCCGTAATTCAAAACACATGAAGTTTTTTTTAATTTCTAGTCGTGTCTTTTATTCATTTGTACACTATGCATATTACCCTATGGGCAGTATATTTCTCTTCATAGTATCCTAATAATACCATTAGTTACATAAAGTAATGTATGTGTCCACATTGCGTTGTTGTGTCTATAGTATAATTGTATCGCACCTACTAAAAACTCCTCTGACTGCTAAATACATTTTACTTGACACCTGATTCTGACTCATAATTACATTTTCACCCTTTTCTTTGTGTATTCATCGTTTATATTGATAACAAACTCCTAGATGCGTTTGTCATGCTGTTGTTATCGTTTGCATCAACCTTCTCCGGGCTGTGATTGGCTGACAGATGGCTTGTTTATCAGCCAGGTGGCTCCGCGGAACCAGGAAGTGAGTGACAGCATCGTATAAACAAGTCTTCACAGCTCAGGTCACATGACACAGCGGACAGCTCCATCAGATAGAGCCGACGTCAGGGGTACAATCCTATCTATCTGCCCAATTATCATCTGTCATCATTGGTGTGTGTGTGTGTGTGTGTGTGTGTGTGTGTGTGTGTGTGTGTGTGTGTGTGTGTGTCCTATTATACAGGAGGTATTTCAGTATGAATTGGCAGCAATATTTGGTAATCAAGATTGATGCTCCCATGTCTTGTGTTTGACTGCCTAGTGTTGGGTGTTTGTGTGTGCATGTGTGTTTGTGTGGGTGTGTCCATTGATTGTTGGGTGTTCGTGTGTGTGTGTGTGTGTGTGTGTGTTGTATGTGTGTCATATACAGTAGGTTTTTCAGCATAAATTGCACCCATGTCCCCCATGACTTGTGTTTAATTGTTGTTGTTTGTGTTAGAACTACCTAAGCATATAATCTATCATTTTGTTCTGTAGGCATTGTACAGAGAAAATTTGAAGTGCAGTGAAAGACAAAGAAGAGGATGCTACATATATTACAGCACTCGTAGACAGATAGGATGTATCGGGCTACCACCCAACTATTCATTGGAGTCCGTTTGAGATTTAACAGAAACATATTAGCACCATCTCGTGGCAAGTGGTGGGATTGCGGTTGTAGCCCAAAGTAGAGAGACACACAGAGTCTATGGCAATCCACTTATCATACTGTGTCTGTCTGACTCCCCGCCTGTCTTCCTGTAGATATAAGACTTGCACCAACCATGACTCAGTTTAAATCAAGGTTAAAAACATTTATGTTTTAAATCATGTTTTCATGTGTCTTTTATTTATTATTTTAAATTAAAATGTGAAATGTATATGAAATGTAATGCATTTTTCTGAAATCCAGTTTTATTTGAATGTTTTTATGTGGCGCACATTGAGTCAGCCGCATGTTTGAAACGTGCTACATAAATAAAGTTGACTTGACTTGACTTGACTTGTCATTCTATCTATACATTCTAGGGTTGGTATACATTCGTTCTAACCACTGAACATGACACTATCTGTGGTCAATAGAATAGAAGTCCCTGTCCTGACAGACAGAAGAGACGCCATCTGGTTGGTCGGACACCAGCCTCGAGCAGCGTCTGAACTTTCTGCCTTTGGCAGAAAAGCAGCATGCATCATTGATAAAGGCTCTTTCATGCATGCTATAATAAACATGTCCACTGTCAAGGCACCCTGTTGTTGCGCCCTCAGAGCAATAAGATGTGCTGTAGACCTGAAGCGCCGTCTGCTGGTTTCATGCAGAGTGAGTAATGGCCGAGCTCTAGTTCCTATAAATGGAACTCAGATCGCCTGACACTCCACCAAGAAGCATTCACGTTGAATACACTCATTATCCTCTTTCAAGTTTTAAAAACCTGTTTGTTATCCGTGAAATATCTTTCATTTTAGCTTTCCTTCTACTTTGCCGTGTTTTATGCTTTTCTTGTACTTAGCTTTTTGCTTTTATCTCTCTTTCTTCTCCTTCATCATCTTTTGCTCCCTTCCTTCTTTTTTACGTTCTACTTACATCTTTGCATTCTGTGTCAAATTCTCTCTCATTCTGACTCTCCATTTTTTATTGGTTGGGGAGTCTCCCTTTGAATCCCCCCCTTAGCAGGACCTGAGTGTGTGTGTGTTGTCGTGCGTGCGTGCGTGCGTGCGTGCGTGCGCGTGTTTCCGTGAGAGCAGCACAGAGAGCGTCGTCTAGCAGTAGTCTCTGTGGAGCCCTTACCGCGCTAACCTCACACCTGCATATGTACGTGGTGTCCTGCATAGCCAACTCATGAACCAGCAACTGTTTTTGTCGTTAAACAAATCGGCCAGATGTTCTTCTATTAACTGCTCCAGTGTGTATTCGGTGGTCCCCGGATCTAAAGCATGCTTGAAGCTTGAAGCCTGAGACTTGATGCTTGATGTTTGATGCTTGATGCT
>NC_140279.1:17623491-17648491 GCF_964030765.1 Micromesistius poutassou | reverse complement strand
TCCTTCAGCGAGATGCCCTAACCCCTACCTTCTCCATATCAACGTGGATGAACCCGGATTCACCGGAAGTCTCTCTGGGTGGAAGCGTCGTCCAGTGCTAAAATCACTGAAAACCTGGCGCTGGTCAGTGTGTGTGTGTGTGTGTGTGTGTGTGTGTGTGGGCCGTGCACGGTGACTCACCATTGCCCGTGACGGACTGAGGGAGCGCGACCGCACGGGGCTGCTGCTGCGGCTTCGGCTTCTCCACTGGAAGGGGAGCGTAACCATGGCACCCAAAAAAAAAAAAAAACAGTGAAAGTAGTACACGTTACAAAGTGAGGAGAGTGAAGGGTGTGTGGGGCGTATCTGGGTGTGTATCAGGGGGGAGTGGTCATGCAGAGCAAGGAGGGGGGTGTGTGTGTGTGTGTGTGTGTGTGTGTGTGCGTACCAGAGCTCCTCTGCGGGTCACGGCCTCTCCCTTGACGAGGACGATGTCCGCCTCCATCAGGGCGGGCCACACGTGATACAGCACCAGCGGCGCCGCAAACTCAGAGTCGTAGCTACGGCGATACCTGTTGTCACGCGGGACGGAGGCAGGAGGGGGGGGGGCACAGTGAATCGGTGTGTGCAGAAGGACCTAGGCCTCAAAGTCTGGGTCATGGGTTTGCCAGCGCAGCTCATTGGTGTTGTAACTGGGCTTCCGTGTTTACATGATGTAAGGAAATCGGGTTACAATCTGCTTTCCTTTCCTGCGTGTAAATGTGCTGCATTAAACTCTCTTTCCCTTCATAGCTGCGGGCGTTGACCGTATCAAGATCTTCATGACCGTCGCTCATGTATCTATATCAGCGTCTGAGCTCTCCTCAGTTCATGATGGGTCAGATTGTGTCTCTGAGTTACTTGTTGTCATTGAAGAGCTCCCCATCGCTGGAGAAGGCCAGGTCCAGTGGGGGGTCCAGCGTCTGCATGGCGAAGGCCAGCCTGCAGGTCTCCCTGATCAGGCTGCTGACCAGGGCGAAGTCCACCTCCGGAGGGAAGGAGATCCGTGGGTTCACGTTCATGGCGTTGATCACGTCCTGGGGGATAAACAAACAATAAATTATGAAGATTGGGTGATTGATCACATCCTGGTAATCATCATAGTAAAAACCTAATCAATAACTAAGTGATTCATAAATTAACAATAAACAGAAAAAGATCTGTAGTCCCATTTTTTTTTTTTTATAAACAAGGATTTAGATCATCCTGGGGAAAAGGTCACAGTAAATCAAATCAATAAATCAATTATCATAAAAATATACATTTATGAACCATCAAAAAATAAATTGCATCTTGGGGAAACTGACACAATGAATGATGAATAAATCAAAAAAAAAAAAAAGTTTTTCTCTATTGTGTAATCAGACGTACGTTGACGCTGGCCTGGACATCGTACAGATCCAGGTTGCGGACGATATAGTCCACGGCTGAGTCGTCCAGGGTCTCCGGACCCATGTGGGACGGGGAGAGGGTCTTCCTCACGCGCAACTTGAACTGTCTGTAGGCCAGCTTCGCTGTCTGGAAGGACTCCTGGAGACGGCGATGGAAATTATTCATAATGGAAATTATATGTCACATTTCTGTTATCGTCATCACTCATCGCTTGTGGTTCAGTGGCTAGGATGTTCGACTCCCAGCCGATGCTGGTCCTGGGTTCAATCCCCGATCCTTGAGCAAGACGTCCAGTCTCCCTCCCTGCTCCCTCATGACTTTGCTGACACTTTGGATGAAATCAACTGTTGACATGACACGTGTCTGAATAAAAACATGTTTATGTTACACTATCACATGTTGCAATGTGATAGTGAGCTCCTCTGCGGGTCACGGCCTCGGTTGCGCATGTAACACTAGACCTCTGAAGAATAAGTCCCGCCTCCGAGGCTCCGGTTCCCTCGGTCAAATGTCTACGGGAAATAACGTGGTGTTTTTGAAGGATCGTACATAGCAAACTCTGTAGGTGGCGAAGAAGTAAAAGCTGCGTCACGTTTTGAACTACACACTTTTTCCATCTAGTGTCGACTGGCTTTTTGGATTGTCTGTGCCGTTAAAGTAGCATTTATAATCGTTTACAAAAAAAAAAAAAGCCAGGGACTTATTCTTCAGGTCTATGTATGAATGCAGTGGAGGGGGGGGGGGGGGGGGGGGGGGAATTGAGCGGTTACCACGGCAGCGATGTAGATGATCTTCTGGACCATGGCGAGGTCGCTGACGTAGCGGCGCAGCAGGCTCTGGGCCTCCAGCCGCTCCACGGCGTACAGGTCGCTGAAGCGTGACAGCAGGCGGGCGTGGCGGGAGGACTGGGTCAGCTGGGCGCGCGTGGGGGACTCAGACCTCAGGGGGCTGGGGGGCCGCCGGGGCAGCGGGCTGGACGACCGGCTCCTGCTCAACCTGGGAGAGAGAGAGAGAGAGAGAGAGAGAGAGAGAGAGAGTAGGAGAGAGAGAGAGAGAGTAGGAGAGAGAGAAGGAGAGAGAGAGAGAGAAAGAGAGAGAGAGTAGGAGAGAGAGAGAGAGAGTAGGAGAGAGAGAGAGAGAGAGAGAGAGAGAGAGAGAAGGAGAGAGAGAGTAGGAGAGTAGGAGAGAGAAAGAGAGAGAGAGAGTAGGAGAGAGAGAGAGAGAGTAGGAGAGAGAGAGAGAGAAGGAGAGAGAGAGAGAGAAGGAGAGCGAGAGAGAGAGTAGGAGAGAGAGAGAGAGAGAAGGAGAGAGAGAGAGAGAAGGAGAGCGAGAGAGAGTAGGAGAGAGAAAGAGAGAGAGAGAGAGAGAAAAGAAAAGAGAGAGGGAGAAATGAAAAGAGAGAGAGAGATAAGGATCTGATTGGATTGGCATATGCACGTGTGTGTGTTTGTTTGTGTGTGTGTGTGTGTGTGTGTGTGTGTGTGTGTGTGTGTGTGTGTGCATGCTAGATGTGTGTGTGATATATGAGATATGTGTGTGGTTGTGTATCTGCAATGTACAGTATATGCGCATCTGCATTTGGTGTGTGCGCACACATATGTGCGCGTTTGTGTGCATGCCTGTGCCCACCTCTCCTTCAGCAGGCTCTTCTCTGAGGTGAGGTAGGAGACCTCGTCTCTCAGCAGGCGGACCTGCCTCTCATACTCGTCCACAACCTCCACCTTCCTCCTGTAGACCTCCAGCTGTTCGTGGGCCGCACGCATGCTGAACCACACACACACACACACGTAAAAACACAGGTGGATATGAAGAGCTCTTAAAGGGTTCCTAGTTGGACCAAATGGTAAATGGTAAACGGTCCTCATTTATATAGCGCTTTTATCCAAAGCGTTTTACAGTGTTGACTGACATTCACCCATTCACGCACACATTCACACACCGACGGCGGAGTCAACCACGCAGGGCGACAGCCAGCTCGTCAGGAGCAATTAGGGTGAGGGCGTCTCGCTCAGGGACACCACGACACTCGGCTAGGGAGGAGGAGCCGGGGATCGAAACAGCAACCTTGCGGTTACCAGCCAACCCGCTCTACCTCCTGAGCAATAGGACAACACCGGTTGTCCTATTGATAAGCCTTTACAAGTCAACTGTTTTGTGACATCACACATGAGACCGTGCACCCAGACCACGGATAGAACAGCCTAACTACAGTGGACTGTACCAACTGGTAGGCTGATCTGTCCATCATACACATGACCCTCCCACTTGTGATGTCACTCAAGAGAGTTTGAAGTCACACCTGTTGGCAAATCAAGGGCCCTTTAAGTATTTGTTTCGGTCATATTGGTCAAATGGTTGTGATGACTACTCTTAACGTACTCTGCCCTCAGCTGCAGTATCTCGTCCTCGGTGGCCAGCAGCGTGGTGGCTGACTTGTCCTTGGTGTTGTCCAGCTCCAGCTGCACGTCAGCCAGCCTGAACACAGGGACCACGTCAAAGTGAACGTGGGCACGTCTTTAGGGCTCCTACAGGGCCCTTCATTGATCAAACACACACAGAAAAGCTACAACCCCTCCTATGATGTTAATGACATAATCGCCTGTGTATACGTGGCAGCTATCGCTCATTTTACGACAACTCCCTGTATGTTTAGAGATGCTGGAGCTACCGGGATATCTCTATGAGGGATGATTTTTTTTTGGGGGGGGGAAGTGTTATTTTATAGTCTATTATTTTATAGTCTATTAGTTATTAGACATATTATATTTGAACCTCAATGATTATTCAGGAGCATATTCATAAAGCCGACATAAAGGCCCATGCAGGAGAGGTCAAACTGTGTTTGGGAGCACTTCATACGAGGTACTGGGTAGGCAGACCAGACTCACTCTGACTTGACGGAGTCCAGCTGCAGGCGGGTGGAGCACAGCTGGGTCTCCATCTTCTGCATGTTGTTGTCATGGGAGACGGAAAGCTCCCTGATCTTCTTCTCCTTCAGGGCAGAGTCCTTATACACACACACACACACATAGATTCAACCGTTTACACCAGGGGGGGCTCCAAACCTTTTAAACAGCTCAAACTGTTCAAAACATTACTCTAAATCTAATAATTAATAATACGAATAGTGTAATAATAATACCAATTATTACTGTAATAATAATACCAATTATAGTGTAACGGATGCCGATTGGCTGAGGTCACCTGCATGAGCTGCAGGCTGGTGTCGTCGCTGACGGAGGGCCGAGCCAGGGAGAAGCATGTCCCCAGCCACGGGAGGAGGCGTGTTTTAAGTGTGTCCACGCCAGCATAGTGCCCCCCTGGATCACAGAGACATGTGAGTCATGTGATTGGATTCGACATAGCAGAGAGCTGATAGGTGCACAGGTGTTATCCAGGGCCCTATTGTTGGGGCCCCGTATTCTTTACTATTTACCCTTCAGTCGTTTGGAAACGTGTCCTTAAGGAGCTGCTTGGGGTTTTGAATAGTGGTGCGTTCAGGAAGGTAGGACATTGGGGTTTGAGTTCCAGAGACCACAACCTTTTGGCATGTATACCCCCCTCACCAATAGAACTATTAACTCACTTATTAACTCAACTTTTTTTCTTCTTCTATGAAAAACTGCCTTGATGGTTTAATTATTATCTATTATTATTATTATTATCTCTTGATGCACATTTTTCCCTGGTTAGGTCCATAGATGACAAGATAAGATGGACTTTATTGATCCCAGATGGGATATAAGGGTTGGGGAATGAAGATAATATTTACCTTCTGCAGCAGCAAAGTTGAGGATGGTGAAGAGTTGTCCCTGGATCTTAGCCGTGAGCTCAATCAACTCACAGCAGCGGTTCAGGTTCTGGTCGCAGGAAATCACCTGAGAGGAGGAACAAATGCAGCGCATAAATAGCATGTTTGTTGACGTCTATTTTATGTTTTGGATTCTCTCTGAAACATAGGTTGCATGCAATAATAAGTGATAATTTTGCTTTTTTGTTTTATTATAAATAATTATGATAGGCCTATATATAAATATTCGGACAATAATGTGTAAAAAAATATATATCAATTTTAAAAATGCAATACAATTCTAGTAGTAGTGGGCTAGACTCGAGGACATTTTTCCACGAACTGATTTGCAGGAAGAGGGTTCACCGGTAACCATAGCACCCATACTACGGCGGTTGCCATGGCGTCCATAGCAACCAAACTTTGCAGAGCAAATCAATGCAATGAAGTGCTTCGCTGTGCCTTCGAAAAGTGCAGTTTTAAATGTGTCTGAATTCCAGCTGTTGTAACAGCAATCTGCATTATTATTATTATTATTATTAAGTTACAAAAATTAAGAACATTTAGTATGCGACATTCAAATAAAAATGACCCAAGTGCATTTCACTTTCACCTGGTGCTTTGAGCTTATTATTCTAGAGTGCCAAAACGTATCGGCTTTCAGGTGGCCGCGTCCGGCCGCGATGAAGTGGCATGGTCAGATTTAGGTCAGTAATGACTTATTCATGACTTACATGGTAGTCCCTGAACCAGCTCTCAAGCTTGTCCTGTAAAGCGCCATAGGCAGATATGTTCACAAGTCTCCTCAGGGTATCGGCCATGTCCTTCCTTTCCTCCAGTGGTCCTGCGATGCTTAAAAAGACGAGGCTTAAAAAGACAACGGGTCGCTTTTATCCTGGGACGGGACCTCCCGTGTGGTGGTGCTGGTGCTGGGCGCGCTTGGCGTTTGATGCTCTAGAGTTCGTACTAAAGCCAAGTCCACGTCCGGTCACCTCTCTAAGCACCGCCTCGACTATAGCAACGCCGTGGAACGGGAACCGACAACAGGGCGCATCGCTGTGTGGTGTTTGAATGTCGACAACACAACAGAATCCACCTGCTCTGTGTGGTGCTGCAGATACTCCGCGACAACTGTAGCTATCCTATGTAATGCCAGACGGTCAAACGACACCGCGAAGGATCATTGCACAGGATCAGCAGCTACAGGTCTCGGTGGTTTCCGGCGATAGAGCCTGGAATTGTATTAAAACATACATTTTGTGTTTCAATCAATGTATGTGTTTTTGCACTTTTTTTCAACAATCTGGAAAATTGTAACTAATCATGAAGTGACCGTTGTTTTTTTTATTTGCGTAGGTGTCTGTGCATGCAGCCAAGTAATGCATATATCTAAAATGTAATAGGATATTCCATTCTATTCCATCCTATTATGGCCTATTGCATGGTTGTCTTATTTAACTTAAATGACAAGCTTACAGAGTAGGCTATATAATAACTTTAGTATATAGTTATAACGTATTCGACAATTAATCGATTAAATGCCTTTGAAAACCGAGCGTGTGTGTGAGTGTTTGTGTGTGGTCTACACGCCCCTCCTTCGGTTAATATGGAAAATATGAATGGGCATGCATGTTTACCTATTTTGGGACCTCTCTGTCTGCTCTGCTATTGGCTGGCTAGATCCAGAATGAACCATCATTTGTAAACATCCACAGTGTAACCTCAAGAATCCATAATATAAGAGGATATTTTTTCAATAAAATCTCACTATAATTAATGTATTATCTATATGTATATATTTAACCTAATTTCTCTCGACATTTATTCTGATTAACTGTATTTTGGTTAATTATACAAGTGGTTTCGTCCACTTTCCTTCGCCCAAGTTGTCCACCGCCAGCGTCAGGGGGAGGGTCAAGATGGCGTCTGAACAGGTCTGTATTAATATATATATATTTTTTACAGTTTTTACCTCACTGTCATTGTCCTTTTTATCGTTGTATCTGAGGCTAGTGTGTTGCATTTTGTAATCTCAACAATGGCGAATCGTGGCATTTCAGCCGGCATCGTCCGCTTGTTTTTCTGCTGTCGTTTAAACCACACATTTAGTGTAATGGAAAATCGGTAGCTTATTATCTGTAACGTTATTTGGATGTGTAATTTGAAGGGCATTGTAAGTGAAATAGTAGGCATACGTTAATATGTGAATGTCTGTAAGCGGTTCGTTTATTTTTAGTTCTTGCCTCAGCCATACAGACGCTGACATGAAGCGCCACGCATTCCTTAGCCGGGCTAAACACAGACAAGCGAATAAAAAAACACCAACACAAGTAGTACGCTTAGTTCTCCTATCACGCCACCAGCCATTGAATATGGGTCATCAAACCCATATTCATGTTATATTCAGAGTGTCACCTCGGCTCGGAGCTAAAGGTTGTTCCTTTGCTCCATGTATTTTATAGGAGAGTTCCAACGGCCCGGTGAAGAAGTCCATGCGGGAGAAGGCGGTGGAGAGACGCAATGTCAACAAGGAGCACAACAGCAACTTCAAGGCGGGCTATGTCCCCATCGAGGAGGAGCGGCTCCACAAGACGGGACTGAGGGGACGCAAGGGGAACATGGCGGTCTGCATTATCGTCCTCCTCTTCCTCCTCGCCCTCATCAACCTCATTGTGAGCACAGTTATACCTTGTTACTGATTGCAGCTTCACAATTTATGATTAAGTAGTTCAGCCACGAGACAAGTTTTGTCCAAAGCAACTTGTCATTAAGGAGAAGGTAGGGGAATTAAAGCATCTTGCTCAAGGATGCCTACAGGTTAGGCAATAGGCTGTGGACCTTGGGAATGGAACCCAGAACCTTTCTGCTTGGAGTAGAACATCCTTCTTGTAGAGGTCTTATTTATGGTTTTCTCTGTCGTCTCTTAGATCACGCTGGTAATCTGGACGGTGATTCGGATCGGTCCGAACGGCTGTGAGAGCATGGAGTTCCACGAGAGCGGGCTTCTGCGCTTCAAGCAGAAGGCAGACATGGGAACCGTGTTCCCCCTGCACAAGAGCACCGTGGGCGGGCGCAAGGACCAGGACCTGGTGCTCACCGGCAACAACAACCCGGTGAGTAGTGACAGAAACCTCTCATTGGTTATGCCATTTAAATTGATCACAGATCACTGCTGATTTTATTGAATTTATTGATTGTTGGAAAATATGATCAACCTCCGCGTGCTGGTATAGTGCTCCAACCTGGGCTGCGTTTACCTAGTCTGCTAACATCCTGGAGTGCAGTTTTTGGTGGTTGTGGGGCCAAGTTCGACTGGATGTGAAAAAAACCTAAACATGTCCATGAGGTACTCCAGCTACTGGACAATCAAGTCCTGAATGATCAAATCGACTCCCTCTCCCCCTGACCCGTGGGGGTCAGTGTCTTCTACACCTGTCTCATGAGAACATGGTAAAGTGTGTCCGTCTCTGTCCCGGTGTGTCCCGCTGTGTCGCAGGTGGTGCTCCAACAGGGCACCACCAAGCTGAGCGTGGAGGAGGACAAGACCTCGGTGGTCAGCGACGTGGGGATCTCCTTCACGGACCCCCGCACCCAGACCACCTTCTTCAGCACTGACTTCGAGAACCACGAGTTTCACCTGCCCAAGGGCGTCAAGGTGCTGCGCGTGAAGAAAGCCTCCACGGAACGGGTACGTACCAGGTGGATTTCAATTTTTCACTGTTCATTTGGAAAGATTGTTTACCGTGTGCTTTAGTAAGGCGATGTGGAGCCGTACTGGTGGTTTGGTTCCAGTGCTGGTCTAGTGCTCCAACCTGGGCCATCAGACCTCTGACAAAACGCTGCCCTCTACCTAGTGCTACTGTTACTACCTACGTCCGCCACTGCTATCTTGGGCAGGTCTCTTGATAAAGAGGTTTGTAATCAAAATTTAGACTTCCCAGGTCAAATTAAAAACACATTAGCAACCTCGTCTGTTGAGCAGCCAATAAGGCCTGGCCAATAAGACTCTGACCCTGTGTCAGAAGCCATTCGTCTCGTCACAAACAGACACAAAGCTTCCATGACTGATGGCAAAAAAGCCATCCGTAATCAACGAGAAGACATCGTATCATTCAGTATCAAAACTGCAATAACTTCTAATCATGTTATAAAACGTTTAATCACGTCAACATTTATGGAATTTGTAAAATATGGGTGTGTAACCCTATTGGAATGTGTGTGTGTGTAGGGGGTGATTGAATAGACAGCAAAGGCCAACAGGAAAACAGATGATGTAATCATCACTATCTTCCCCCTGGGAAAGGGGCGGCCAATGTCCTCCACATAAAAGACAACCATTTCCAAGCCCATATTTGTCAAAGGCAGATTATCTCAATAAAGAGCTGCATGAACTCAAGGCAACTAGGGCTAGTTTGAGACCCAGCTCTCCCTGGAAGTGCCCCTGAGCAAGGCACATCCCTGGGTAAACATAAGCCTTACTCACAGAGTGATTTGAGTGGTGGTTTTACGATAGTCAGGATAGGCCAGTTGTTAGGTAGCCTGGCACCGCCCGCCTACGTACTTCCGCTCAATATTATTTTCATTTATACTACTTCTCTTCTGAAATGGAGTACGAGAGTCTGGTAGGACCAGGCTAGTTGTTAGGGTCTCCTAGAACAAAAAGGCCTCAAACCCTGCTCCTCCATGACCTGTATTTAGTTGTAAAAATGACTCAGGCGCTTCGGATAAGTGGCATAACGGTATACGATGTTTGGTGAAGTTCAAATGACCGATGGAGTCTTGTGTGTTCAGATCACCAGCAACGCCTCGTCAGACCTGACCATCAAGAGCGAGGGCAAGGCCATCGTCCGCGGCAACGAGGGCGTCCACATCATGGGACGCACCGTGGAGTTCAAGAGTGGGGGAAACATCGAGCTCCGAGCTGTAAGCGTTACCTCGGCCACAGGAGTATAACATATCCTCCTCCCGTGTAGGCTTTACGTGTTATTGTTCATGATGTTTGACGCAACTGTAAGCAGTGCTCCGTCCTATAAAATTGCATGCCATATCTCACGTATGGGTTTATTGGGATGTAGAGACACGCAGGAGATGTGTGTGAAACCTGGGTATATTCAGTGTAACTGTATAACTTTAACTGTATAACAGTGGCCCAATGTTATCATATGATGTATAGTATATGTTTATTCTTTTTTTTTAGATCACTATAGCGGAGTCATATATAGACAGATTAACATTTTATATAATCATCCAATTGTACGTTGAATGAATGTCCATGAATATCATGGGAACGCTGGGTATGGCTTGTCGCCCCCCGCTGGCAGAGTCGTAGTAACGCGTCCTCCCTCTCTGCTCCCCCAGGAGAACAACATTGTGCTGAACGGCTCCCTGATGTTCAACGCCTCGCGCATCCCCCACTCTGCGGGCGACGTCTTCTTCGACGAGGGCATGGAGCGCTACAAGCTGTGCATGTGCGCCGACGGCACCCTGTTCCGCCTCCAGGTCAAGTACTCCAACATGGGCTGCCAGACCTCCGACAACCCCTGCGGCCACTAGGCACCACCCAATCACAGCCGTCGGGGTCGGAAAAAAAAAACCACCTATCAGAACAGCCCGATGAGTTTAATGCCACCGAGAACGGTTCAATAGTTTGCCATGCTGCTGTACGACAAACTACCCGTTAGAACCCACTCTGAACTGTCCAATAAGAACCGCCTTACTAAGTCCCGTCCAGTAAGAACTGCGCGATAAGACCTGCCCACTAGGAATAGCCCATTAAGAACCAGCCCAAGAAGTTCCATCCATTAAGAACTATCCCACAGAGTACCGCTGCACTTCGGACTGTCCATTAAGAACTGGCGTACTACAGACTTAGAACCTCCTCACTAAGTTCCGTCCAACAACACCAGCCCTGTCCCTCGTTTGCCAAAAACATTTCCCCACCAAACTGACGCAGGTCTTCAACTGTGGCCTCCGCAAGATGCCGGTGCGGTTTCGCCTCCCTTGGGTAATGTGCTGCTTACTTGCCACATAGGGATGTTTCATTAGCCAAAGGTATATGTTGAAGTACTGCAGTGTTTCTGTACCTACTGACTGACCCTTGCATGGCATTGCAGTGAAGGAAGTTTACACGCCTTATTATCTTCATATAAGCTTTACATTTGCCTTTTATTTACAAGCTACAAGGTTGGTTTGCTTGTTTGTTATATGGCAATCCATTTTGTTTTATTTTGTACTGAAAGTGTGGCACACTATAAAACTCTTTCACTTCAGCTTCTGAAAGGAGACAATGTTTCGGAACAGTATTATAAGCCATCCAGTATTACTAATTGCTTAATACATCATTTCTACATCGAGTGTAGATGAGATGTGCCAAAAGAAGGGACAGCATTGTGATGTGTGTTTTAGAACATGTTTAACTGTGTTATTGCATTGCTTTTAAAGTGCACGGTTATTGCATCAAGATACACTACAGCTAAATTAAAGTGTCTTTAATTGTTTGCGTTCATGAAGTTGATATATTTAATTGTTGGTTGGTTTGAAGTTAATGTAACAGAGTGAACTGAGTGCAATATAGCCCTGTTGTTTCAGCGCTAGAAGTAATGTTTGATTTGTATTTCTGTGTTTTGTCTCTTTCATAACACTGCCGTTTTTCAGTTTGGAAAGTGACGGTTTTCACTGCAGGAATGAAAATGAATACATTAAACCTGCACTGTGTAATAACTTAATCCAATCTACATCAATTTAGGGGTTGTGGAGGAAAAACAGAGGAATCACATTCTCGAACAAAATGACTGCAATTTAACAGTTTGAGGTAATGCAGGTATAAAAACAAACATGGAAACACGCCCTTTTTAAATACCTCTGCCAATCATCTGTTTTGTTTAAATAAATAAAAAATGGAAGAAAATTTTTTTTTTAGAATTAATTGAGTACAGTTGACTCGACTGACCCTGCTGGTAATCTACTGTCATGTTGCATTCAGGCTGGCTTTGGTTTATCTAAGGATCAGCCCCCTTGGCCAGCATGAAGTACACAATGAAAGTGAGGTATTAACCAGCTGTGTGTCAATTATTGAAGGAAACTCCACAAGACATAAGTCATCTGTTAAATAAGGACGTCCACTATTCTAGACTTTGAACGGAAACTACAGTAGAAGGATCAGTTCAGCTGTGGCTCAGGAGATTGAAAGACCTAACCCTACAAGTTATAGATTTCACCATTCTAGTGAATAGAGTTTGAGACAGGTGAGTTTCATCAACTGTCTTTTGATATTGTTAGTGAGGTGTTTTTGTTAAAAAGGGGAGTCTTGTTGTTTTGGATGTTTTGTTGTTTCTTGGATTGTGTTCATTTGAATGGGGTGTTTAAGTGATCCGTTATCATTAGATCCATGATTTGATCATCATCACGGGACCTCCGGTCTCCCACCAGACAGATCATGGTGTTGCCCCGGCAGCCCGGCTTGGAGTTTCTGCTGCTGCTCTGGGGCTCCTGGGGGTGCTGGTCGTCCCCAGTCCCCCTCATCCCCTGCCCAGAGGCCTGCGTCTGCCTGGATCACACCCTGATCAACTGCTCCTCCTCTGGGCTCCCCCACATTCCACGACACCCTTCCATGGACAGAGCCGCGGAGCTAGATCTATCCCACAACCTCCTGAGCTCCGTAGCGCTCCGCAGGCCTGCCGCGGAGCTCCGGGCCCTGCGGCTGGGGAACAACCAGATGTCCTCCCTCTCTCTCTGCCTCGATAAGTGGAGCTCCGACGGGGGTGGACGTCGCATGCGGTCCCCTGGGGCCTGGAGGAACCAGAGGAACCAGAGGAGCCCGAGGGGCCCGAGGTGTGTCTCCTGGGCTCCCGGCCTGCTGCTGCTATCGATGGAGAGGAATCGCCTGGCGGAGATACCCCGGGGTGAGTCACACGCCAACACCTAAGATATAATCTGGTATCAGTAATAAATACCTACTGTGGGATGGTTTATGGATCAATCCACTCTTTGATTGCCGTTCCTAATCAATTTGATTATATCAATTTGATATATATATATATATATATATATATATAATAGTAACTATAGGAATCTGACATAGTTTGATTGTATTTTCTTTTTATTACTGCATAAGGGTTTCATCTCAACACTGGGCCTTTTAACTTTAGCATAACCCTAACCTCAACAACAACAAGATTAAAGTTATTTGTTATTTGATGAGAAGCTTTCGGAAGAGGTGGGTCTGCAGGTGTTTTAGAAGATGGGTAGAGATTAAATGTAGGAATGGCAAGGAATAGGTGTTGTTTTGTTTTCTTTAATTACAACCCTCTGTAGGTTGTATTACTGTGTTTACAGTGTTGTACAGTGTTTTGTAATACATAGATATTCAATGACAGTAATGTCTGTGTAATCGATCTGCCTTCCTTGAAAACCATTGTGGATAAAAGCACCTGTGACTATGGACATTAAGACATTTCAACTTGTTAACTTGTAAAACTGCCCATATAAAATGTTGTTATAGTGTGAAAATGTATTATGCCCCCTGTATTTTAGTACAGCCTCCTATATACATGTCTTTTCTTCATATTATTCCATGTGTATTTTATAAGCTTTTGACTTGATGACGAGGTAGCTAAGCTGGGTAGAGCTGGCTCGTAACAGGTAAACAAACTTGTGTGCAGTAGTGCTCAGTAATTACGGCTGGAACTTTGCTCTCCAGATAATGACACAATAGGCAGATTAATGTACAACCTGTCACGCTCTTGCTTGCGGC
This sequence comes from Micromesistius poutassou, assembly GCF_964030765.1. Lineage (NCBI taxonomy): Eukaryota > Metazoa > Chordata > Actinopteri > Gadiformes > Gadidae > Micromesistius > Micromesistius poutassou. Next base: position 17,634,539 of record NC_140279.1, on the reverse strand, counting down.
CCTCCTATGCATTTAAGAAGCAGGTAAACAAGTAAAAAACTATCGCCTTTGAACAGGAGAATGATCAAAATCAACATAAAAAATCAACATACTAAATTTTCGAATGATTTTGAGAAACTCCATGCCTCTGCTTGGCAGAATATTTCAGTACTTTTTTTTTAATCCTTTTTTTTAATATTCAGGAAGAGTGTGTGGTTAGCCGGTCTGTTTAGGGAGAACTCAGTGGCCAGTATTGGACCAGTTATAGTCGTCTCTGTTTGGTATTCGGATCACTGCAGCCTCTGTACTGATGCAAAGGCCCATGGCGCTTCACTGAGAGCCTCTCTTGCTGAGACTGCAGGAGAGACAGCCAGAGAGACTTTGTGCCATGAGCATAAATGTTCAGCTCAGTCTTTTGTAGTGTAAGCATGTGCATTGATACGATTTAGCAACTGGCAAACGTGTTTAAACATGCAGGATAATTATTGGGCAATGACAATGACCTTCATCTTGGAAATTCAAATTTTGAGAAGGAACTACATAAATGTCAAACATTTTAGTCACAAAATGGCTTCCCATCTGTCAAAAAAAAATTACAAAATCCACACCAAGATATAATCTTAGGATAACGTTTAGGGAATAGATAGATGGATAGTGTGGCAGGGTCTTTCAACTCCCAGCCAAGAGGTACAGATTTTGATCACAGATGTCTGCAGCCTACTTATTGGTATCCTAGAGCTACATTTCCTGAGTAAGCCCTATCTGTTCTGTAATGCAATGTAATAACTGAATTCACTGTAAGTGCCTTTGGATGACAGCATCTGATAAATAATGACTATAATAAAGTAGGGGGTTGGTTGTCATACTTGAAGTTATATAGAAATGTTTCTCTGGGTCCACAACATTATTGCACATGCACATTATTTTCCAACATTAATTTTATCATTGCAGTGGCAATGATAACACATGTATTGATCATTGAGAACTTTTAATCAATATAAATTGTGTTTGGAAAGTTAGGTGCGCCCACGCTGTTTCATAACCTTAAGTTATCTTAAGTTCACATTTATTAATTTAGTAGACAGTCATTCATGAGGCATATGATAAGTGAGGCTGCTATCAATCAAAGCATGCAATCCAAATTAGCGAAACAACAAAAAGGGTGCAGTTTAGCTTTACAAATCAAAACACAAAGTAAGTAGAATTTGCATAATAGTTACATCTTGGAGTTGTACAGTTGGTACATCTCAACAAAGTCGGTACCAAGTTGTCTTTAAACGTGTTCCTTCAAGTCATTCTCCTGCCGTGTCGATGTTCCTCAGGGCTGGGAGGGAGCAGGGCTCTGCAGGTTCTCCAGCTCTCCTACAACCAGATCTCCACCCTGGAGGCAGCGGACCTGGAGGGTCTGCAGCAGCTGAAGGAGCTCCACCTGCACCACAACCTCATCAGCAGCCTACACCCTCAGGCCTTCGTAGGCCTCACCAACCTCACTGTAAGAGGACGGTTATTATGGGATAAATGATAGAACAGGGTTTCTTCCTAGAGGGTCTGATGTTCTTGTTTTCTTTCTAAGAATATGTATTTCTTCCTTATTAGCAGTTTGTTATCAACCATATACCTGGTCATTACCAATCACTCATTACGTTTCATGATGTGTACATGTGTATATGAAAATGGGTCATAATTATTACAAATTAATATGATAGCAAGGTACTTTGCCAGAGAGTGAAGTAAAATAAGCTGTTCCAGACCAGATTAGAAATTGCATCAAACTCAAGTTTCAGTAACATCACCTTGTTCATCGTCTCCTGCGTTCCAAGGTCATCGACCTCAGCTTCAACCTGCTGACGAGCCTCTCTCCAGCGACCTTCTGGTCACTGCGCGTGGGGCTGGAGGTCAGGGGAGGTGGAAACCCGTGGCGGTGTGACTGTGACATGGCTAGCCTGAAGAGGCGGGTGGCCCTGGATGAGGACGAAGACCAGCGGCGCTGGTTAGACATGGTGTGTCACTCGCCTTCCTCGCTTGCGGGGAGAGACCTGCTCCAACTCCACGAGGAGGACCTGGGGTGTCCGGGTGCCCAGAACAAGCCCGGGCTCCATCAGGATCTCACTGTCGACCACGGGTCTACTGTTCTGCTGCCTTGCTCAACGCAAAAAGGTAGCTATTTGATGGGATTTATTGATTTTGTTTATTTTTTTTATGTTTATAATGTTCAACTAAATCCTTGGTATCTCTAGGAATCTAAGAAAGGATAAATACATCATTTACATTTTTATATTTATTCGGTGTGTTTAACTGTGTCATACCTTCATTTCGATATTTTGTTTTGTTATAGGTTCAACCTGGTGGACTCCCAAAGGTCAAGTGTCAGCCAACGCGTCCCAGGCGGGTCTACTGATTACAGACATCACAGAGAGGGACGCAGGACTTTACATTTGTTTGTCCAAATCACACGAAGATGTTGTATCTGTTTACCACCTGAAAATCAGGGAACTAGGCGGAGGGCAGGCTAGGGCCAACGGCAGATTGCCCAGAAGTTTACCCGGCGACACCCAAGGGATAGGCCGTGCGAGTCAAGTAAGGGCCATGAACGAGAATCAGCGCCTGGGTCTGGCCGTGGGTCTATCTGTTTTCTTCACTTTCCTGGTGGCGTTTATCCTTGGCGTCTTCGCTAGACCATGTATCGATGTACTTTGTCAAAAATGTTGCGTTAAGAAAGACACTTCAGCTCAACCAGGCTCAGTCTCGTCCACTGGTCAGAGACCCTACGACAACCAGGCCTACTCGGACGAAGAGGACGACCCAGTGATCGTCTCTAACAGAGAGCGGAGAGTGACCTTCAGTTCTCAAGAAAACCACGAGCAGAGCATGGACTATAACGTTACTCAGGCTAGTGGGCATCCGCAAAACCTGTCCTCTTCTTCTGATGAGGAGCAGGGCATCAGTACACGGAAAAAGAAGAAGTCCTCTCAGCCCGTTGACAATGAGCTGAGAGAGCGAGGGAGTCTGTCCTCTTCTTCAGATGAGGAGCAGGGCAACAGAAAGAGGACAAAGAAGAAGTCCCAGAAAGCCTCGTCCTCTCAGCCCGTTGACAATGAGCTGAGAGAGCGAGGGAGTCTGTCCTCATCTTCTGATGAGGAGCAGGGCAACAGAAAGAGGACAAAGAAGAAGTTGTCGAAAGTCTCATCCTCTCAGCCCATTGATAACTGTATCCACCAGAAGGAGACTGATTCAGATTTCGCCTCTGAACCGTTTGCTGATTGGTCCCCACACCTGAACAATGCAAAGCGCCGGGACCAGGACCAGCCAAACGACAGCGGAGATGCCTTTGATTTCCCTGAATCCATTCAAAGTGGTTCAGTAAGGTCTAGTAGTCGATCCGGATCTATCAATCGTTCAAAAAAGATTGTTTTCCCAACGTCAGATGATTTGAGGCAATCTGATAGGTCCAGGTCCAGCTCCAGCTCTGCCTCTCATCTCAGTGGGGATGATCACACTAAGATCATTAAAGGGGCTGTTAGGTTTGACAAACAGACCCATTCAAAACAACCAATCAGTATTCCTTCGCAGGAGGTGTTGGAGGGTGAGAACGGCAGAACGGACCTAGATCACTTTGATTCATCACTTTCTTCTTCTTGCGAAAGTGATGATGAGGTCACAGAGTACACATTTAATCAAGATGAAGATGAGGGAACAGGAAGAAGCGGCAAGAACATTGACGCACAAAACAATATCTGGCCCAAGTTGGATTTCAGTCACGTCACCCGTATCAAACAGCGTCTTGATATTACAGTGAAAACAGACACTGAAGGTCCTGCAGTGACCCCGAAAGACACAGATTCAGTCTACAGGACTGAATCAGGACTCAAACCACATTCAGATATTAAAGCATCAAGCGATCTCACATCCAGCAGCAGTGAGAGTGAAGAGGAGAAAACTAAGGTGGAAAATGCTTATCAGCCCCATCTGTGCCTGGGCACAGTGAATCCATCCAACGATTTTGAAATCAATGCACAAGAAAATACATGGCCGGAATTAGATCTCAACAATGTCACTGGCATCAAACGGCATCTTGATATCAAAGTAGTAACAGAGAGCACAGGTCCTGCAATGACCCTGAAAGACACAGATCAGGACTACAGGTACCATGTCAATCCACTTCCAGTGATAAAAGAATCAACAGATTTCACCTCCAGTAGCAGTGAGAGTGAAGATGAGCCTAATGTGCACCTGGGGACAGGGAGCCCAATCAAAGATTTTGAAATCAATGCACAGGAAGACAGATGGCCTGAGTTGAATCTCGGCAATGTCAACCGTGTCAAGAGGCGTCTTGATATCAAGGCAACAACACAGACCTCAAATTCTGCAGTGTTACTGAAGGACACAGATCAGGACTACAGGTGGTCTCAATTGGATCTTGGCTACATCAACAAAGTCAAACAGCCTGTAAATATCAAAGCATCAACCGATTCCACCTCCAGCAGTGATAGTGATGAGGAGCCCACTGATGTGAGAACAAAGACAGAAAAGGCGTCTCCACTCATAGAGCATCAGGGCACAGTCAGCCAGAAGAAGGACTCTGAAATGAGTGTGCAGAATGAAAATTGGCCTGTGGTGGATCTCAGCCGTGTCACACATGTCAACAGGCGTCTCGATTTCAAAGTAGCAACAGAGACCACAGGTCCTGTAGTGACCCTGAAGGAAACAGATCAGGACTACAGGTATAATGTAAAACCCCGTCCAGACTTCACAGCACCAACAGAATTAACCTCGAGTAGCAGTGAGAGTGAAGAGGAGACCATAGGTCCTCTCGTGAATCTGGATGACACTTATGTGAAAACTAAAGTGGAAACTGCTTATCAGCCGCATTTGCATGTGGGCACAGCGAGCTCAATAAAGGATTTGGAAATCAGTGCACGGGATGACAGATGGCCTGAGTTGGATCTCGGCATCGTCAATCGTGTCAAGAGGCGTCTAGACATTAAGGCAACAACAGGGACCGGACATCCTGCAGTGACCCTGAGGGACACAGATCAGGACTACAGGTATAATGTAGAACCACGTCCAGACTTCACAGCATCAACAGATTCAACGTCAAGTAGTAGTGACAGTGAAGAGGAGACTATTGGTCCTCTCGTGAATCTGGATGACACTTATGTGAAAACTAAAGTGGAAAATGCTTATCAGCCGCATTTGCATGTGGGCACAGCGAGCTCAATCAAGGATTTGGAAATCAGTGCACGGGATGACAGATGGCCTGAGTTGGATCTCGGCATCGTCAATCGTGTCAAGAGGCGTCTAGACATTAAGGCAACAACAGGGACCGGACATCCTGCAGTGACCCTGAGGGACACAGATCAGGACTACAGGTATAATGTAGAACCACGTCCAGACTTCACAGCATCAACAGATTCAACGTCAAGTAGTAGTGACAGTGAAGAGGAGACTATTGGTCCTCTCGTGAATCTGGATGACACTTATGTGAAAACTAAAGTGGAAAATGCTTATCAGCCGCATTTGCATGTGGGCACAGCGAGCTCAATCAAGGATTTGGAAATCAGTGCACGGGATGACAGATGGCCTGAGTTGGATCTCGGCATCGTCAATCGTGTCAAGAGGCGTCTAGACATTAAGGCAACAACAGGGACCGGACATCCTGCAGTGACCCTGAGGGACACAGATCAGGACTACAGGTATAATGTAGAACCATGTCCAGACTTCACAGCATCAACAGATTCAACGTCAAGTAGTAGTGACAGTGAAGAGGAGACTATTGGTCCTCTCGTGAATCTGGATGACACTTATGTGAAAACTAAAGTGGAAAATGCTTATCAGCCGCATTTGCATGTGGGCACAGCGAGCTCAATCAAGGATTTGGAAATCAGTGCACGGGATGACAGATGGCCTGAGTTGGATCTCGGCATCGTCAATCGTGTCAAGAGGCGTCTAGACATTAAGGCAACAACAGGGACCGGACATCCTGCAGTGACCCTGAGGGACACAGATCAGGACTACAGGTATAATGTAGAACCACGTCCAGACTTCACAGCATCAACAGATTCAACGTCAAGTAGTAGTGACAGTGAAGAGGAGACTATTGGTCCTCTCGTGAATCTGGATGACACTTATGTGAAAACTAAAGTGGAAAATGCTTATCAGCCGCATTTGCATGTGGGCACAGCGAGCTCAATCAAGGATTTGGAAATCAGTGCACGGGATGACAGATGGCCTGAGTTGGATCTCGGCATCGTCAATCGTGTCAAGAGGCGTCTAGACATTAAGGCAACAACAGGGACCGGACATCCTGCAGTGACCCTGAGGGACACAGATCAGGACTACAGGTATAATGTAGAACCACGTCCAGACTTCACAGCATCAACAGATTCAACGTCAAGTAGTAGTGACAGTGAAGAGGAGACCATAGGTCCTCTCGTGAATCTGGATGACACTTATGTGAAAACTAAAGTGGAAACTGCTAATCAGCCCCATTTGAAACTGGACACAATCAAGGATTCAGAAATCAATGCACAGGAAGACAGATGGCCCAAGTTAGATCTCAGCAACATCAGTGGCATCAAACAGCGCCTCGATATCAAAGTAGAAACGCCATCATCTGATATCACCTCCAGTATTCGTGAGAGAGGAGAGGATGACCATTGGCCTAAGATGAACCTTAACAACGTCACTGGCATTAAACGGCGTCTTGATATCAAAGTCAAACCACATCCAGAGATTAAAGAATCAACAGATTTCACCTCCAGTAGCAGTGAGAGTGAAGAGGACTTTACTGTAGTTAATCTTGACGCTTATGTGCAAACTAAGGTGGAAAGTGCTTTTCAGCCTAAATTACACCTGGGCAAATTGAGCCCAATCACGGATTTTGAAATCAACTCGCAGGAAGACAGATGGCCTGAGTTGAATCTCTGCAATGTCAACCGTGTCAAGAGGCGTCTTGATATCAAGGCAACAACAGAGAACACAGGTCCTGCAGTGTTACTGAAGGACACAGATCAGGACTACAGGTGGTCTCAATTGGATCTTGGCAACATCAACCAAGTCAAACAACCTGTAAATATTAAAACATCAACCGATTCCACCTCCAGCAGTGATAGTGATGAGGAGCCCACTGATGTGAGAACGAAGATAGAAAAGGTTTCTCCCCCCATAGTGCATCTGGGCACAGTGGGCCCAAATAAAGAATCTGAAATAAACGTGCAGAAGGAAAATTGGCCTCTTGTGGATCTCAACCGTGTCACTGGTGTCAAGAGGCGTCTTGATATCAAAGTAGCAACAGAGACCACAGGTCCTACACTGACCCTGGAGGACACAGATCAAGACTACCATGACCATGTCACACGTAGAGAAACTTCAACAGATTATACCTCCAGTAGCAGTGACAGTGAAGAGGAGACCAGGGGACCTGCAATGAATGTGGATGACACTTATACGAAAACTAAGGAAGAGAATGTGTATAAGCCTAATTTGCACCTGGGCACAGTGAAACCAATCAAGGATACGGAAATCGATGCAAAAAACGACCAGTGGCCCGAGTTGAATCTCAGACTACACCTCCATGTCAAGAGGCGTCTTGATTTCAAAGCATCAACAAAAACCCCAAGTTCTGCTGTTACCCTGGATGACACTGACGTTGACTGGTGGTCTCATGTGGATCTCGATAAAATCACCCGTTCTAAAAGGCGTTTGGATATCAAAGTAGCAACGCCATTACCAGAGAGGACCTCCATTGGTAGTGGAGTACCATTGCAGTCTCGTTTCTCCTCATCCAGTAGTGACAGTGAAAGCGAGGTGAAAGTCCAAATGGTAAAACGAGACCCTGTTGTCGGAACCATGAGTGAGATTAGATGGCCGGACCTTAACCCCCGTGTCCCTCGCATCAAGAGGCGTATTGATGTAAAGACGCCTTTACCAATACCACATCCAGGAAAGGTTGACCCCGTTCAAAATGATACAGGGTCTTCCACCAGTGAGAGTGAGGACGAAAAACGAGTCCACACACGTCAGCACGAAAGTGGGGTGCATGTGTCATCATCGATCACTAAAAATGAGTCCATTTTACATTTCAAAGGGCCATTATATGACGACTCTCTCACTTCGAAGAGAGATCCAATTATTAAATTAGAGAAGTATGCTGTGATGACAGATGGGTTGGATGCCAACACCAAAGACCTCAAGAGCATCCCAGGACCAGAATACACTCCAGATCTGGAGTCGCGTTGGGCAGGGCTCAATCTTGGGAAATCGCGCTTAAGAAAGCGTCTCGATATCAGCGCCAACAAGGCTGCTCCACTCAAGGTATCATCTGAAACTGAGATACGGTCTTCTAGTGGGGAGAGAGTGGATAAGAGCAAGGAATGGGCGGAGAAGAATAGCAGTGTTAAGGCTTCGGATATGGATGCACAGAAAGAATCATGGCCCCTGGTGGATCTGGGAAACGTCACTGGCGTCAAGAGGCGTCTTGATATCAAACTAGCAACCCCTTCACCGTACAACGCCTCGAGTAGAGGTAATAGTGGAGAAGCAATCAGTTGGCCTGTGTTGGACAACATCACCGGCATCAAACGGCGTCTTGATATCAAAGCAACACTGTCAACAAATACGTCTGACATTTCTATCGAAGACCGCTGGAAGACGCAGAGTCGGGATGTGCAGGATCCACTGGAATCTCCGCCTCCTGTTCCAGCCTGTCCTCCTCCTGACTCCTCCACCAGTAGCGAGAGTGAGGACGCCTCAACGCGAGGAGACCGGAGGGCGGACTTCCCGGAGTACCATACTCACAGCCCCGCTCGCTCTTTTGCTCAGTCTGTCAGGGCAACCTCAGAAACAGAGGTGGACAGCTCCTTTAGAACAGTAGAAGTGACGGGGTGGAGATCTGTGAAGATGGGCACGCAGGAGAGGAGGGGCCTGGGCGCCCTGAGAGCCATGTCCTCAGAGAGGAAAAGGTGGGACACGGACCACATGGAGCAAGGGGCCGAGGGGTACTTTCAGCAAAACAGCTATCAGGGTCTTCCCTTGAGAGAGGCCCCCAGTTTGAACTATTCATTCTCTGGTGAGGACTTGGAACCTCATAGCAGTATCATATCAGTACAAGAAGCTAGAGCTCCAGAAAGACTCCCGAGGTCACGCCAGAGAGCCGACTATCAGAACAGACTCCTGGGTCGCGACAGGCAGGGTGAGGATACTAAAGTAGATTTAAGACATCCTCCAGAATACTTAGAAATACAGAACTCCACACTGTTTGACTCATTAAACTCAATGACTGACGTTTAACTAGGTGTAGCCTACAAATGTATTTATACGATTTTATGTAACATTTATTGCTGTCATTTTCGTAAAGAAACAATTATGCTCAAATTCTGTCAGTGAACTTGTATGTAACATGAATGAATAATGACCAGAATCTGTACTTAGCTTCACAAATATTATCTTGTAGATCCTGTAAGATCCTTTTAATATATACTGTGTAACTAATATATAATGTGTAACAAGAAAAAGCTTTTGTTTAGTTATTTTAAGGAAATTTGTATTAAACAAACATAAAGACAAGCATTAAGTCAATAAACCCCTTTATTTGTATATATAGACATAGGTTATAGTGAAAACAGACATATAGACACATACATACATAGTTTACATACATATATACAGTCAAGACCAGGTGAACACATCCTCTGCATTGCCATTGAAGAATACACTCTTAATCTGTTGATACAGTCTTAACAACTAGGCCTACTGCTAACAAACTCTTACAAACTGATTGGCTGATGCTTTCTAATAGCAAAACTTGGAGAGAAAAATCGGACTGCATTGGGTGTTGGGAACTCAATAGGTCACTTTCATAGGTCAAGGTTTGCTGAAATACTACCAACTAGTGGTGATCAGAAGGCATTTCAAGTAAGATCTTTGGATGCTACACACATCTTTGCTTTCCACACATTTTTACTTTCCATCAGTATTTCGGAAACCAAGGCTACGGACCACAGGCCAGCGACTGGACTGCCTGTTTTGAAAGCCAGACATCCAAGCAGCGATGGCCAGAGGAGACCAGAGTCTGGCATCAGTCAACAAATGGAGATTTGAAGCAGAGGAAGTTGATACAACCTTTGAGGTTTTTATTTTTCTGTATCTTCAACACTGACAAATCTTTATGTCCATTTATGAAAGGTACCAATGAAGTTCAACATTCCAATGCAGCTTGTAACCTCCCATTGGGTAAAAAGTGACGCTGTAAACTAGAGGTTGCGTCATAGACCTCTACAGAATGTGCACTGATATGCCACAGGGGGCCGAATGAAGGAGGGAACTACAGTTCCGCTGAGGATAAAAGGTCCGTTCCGGGTCTTAACGGACACCATATCAGGGGTCTCAGAGAAAGTCTCCTGACTCTTGAATACCAAATTAAAAGCACGAAAAAAGATCTCACTAATTCCTGTACAAAACGTTTTTCTTACAAAAAGGGGACCTCATCCATTCACAGAAGGCTGACAAGAGCGTGCATGCAAATATCAAAACCTGTGACAACGCGTTACACCACAGCCAAAGACTAGAGTTTATACGAGAACGTTATACTAGGCAAAAATAACAGCGTAGCCTCCATACATTTGCCCCCCTCCCCCTCCCCCCTGAATCGTTGTCAACCTCGGGTTTGAGATTAGGACCATTGTGATATAATACAAAGCAATGATTCAGCAGACCTCCCTTACCTTTCCTTTCCTACGCAAGAGAACCCAGACCCCGCACTCCATCGTGTCCCGGGAGGGGTCCGGAGCCCTCCGCTGTGGATCTACTAACACTGTCCGTGTCGGCCACGCCACGAGTTAATATCGGACCTGGAGCTTCGTGGGCCCAGGAGGACGACCAGATGTCACCTAGGACGACGTAATGGACGTCCATATTCACTCGGTCCCCAAAAACGTACACGGGCCCCAACAGTCCATGGTCGTCCTGAAGCAATCCCTGACCTGTGTGTGTGTGTGTGTGTGTGTGTGTGTGTGTGTGTGTGTGTGTGTGTGTGTGTGTGTGTGTGTGTGTGTGTGTGTGTGTGTGTGGTG
>NC_140279.1:17540536-17623291 GCF_964030765.1 Micromesistius poutassou | reverse complement strand
GGTGGATTGTGTGAACCCATGCTGATCTGCAGTATAATATGACACCCATGAGAACCTATATATATATATACTTATATATATATACATACACACACGACAGTGGCGGCTGCTGGGGTCTTTCAAAGAGGGGAAGCTCATTTTCGGCCTACATCATGTAAATTGTCAATTTATGTATATGTAAAATTATGCTCTCTGTTCCTTTTCAAGGAAACAGAGAGCCATAACGTCATACCAACTAGCTGTTTTTTCCAGTGACTTGACCAGTGTCCTCTCAATGGCCAGCAGAGCTAGGCTGCTTAAACGGCCTTGGTCCATTGCGTTAGGTGTACGACTTGAGCTGCTTTAAACAGGAGAAGCTCCTTTCTACACCTGCAGATGTATCTCCAATTGTTGCACTAATGAGCAGTTTGTAAAGCTGAGGCATTGCACTGTCCAACTCATGTCTTTAAGGAACACCAAGAAGATCACACAGCTTTCCCTGTCAAGCAAGGAATTGTGTGAATAAGTGTATGAAACGTACAATGAAAATTGTCTAGCCAAGCAAATATCAAGAATAGGTTGCAGTGTCGTCTTTCAACTCGCTTGCAAAATCCGCGATGGACTGAGGAATGAAGAGAGCTCCGGCGACTTTTTATAGTTCAAAATCGCTGTCAATCAAACGGCAACTGAGTCTTTCGCAGACCCTCCAATCATCACGCAGAAGCCCAGCGTCCAGGCCAGCCCACTCCTCCATTCACCCCCAGAGACGCTGAGCGTCTGTGGGAGGGACATAATTGCAGCATTATTCAATGACATCGACTTTTGATGCACTAAAAACAAAGCTGTTCTATGCAGCCCCATTGAAGTGGATGGACGCTGAGCTTCAACATGCAAATGCACTGTGGCGCTACGGGAGTGTATGAGAAGGAAATCGAGTCAGTCGACTGCGATAAGCAGCTGATTCTGAACGAACTCGTCCTCGAGATGGACGTGTTCTAACGCATTTTTAGTCAATGAAATGTTACACAACAGTATATATTTGACCATTTCATTTGAAATTTTAGGGGAAGCTGAGCTTCCCTTGCAGTCTTAGAGAAATCGCCACTGATATACGAGGTATAATATGACACCCATGCGAACCAATATATAGTATATATAGATATATATATACATATATACATACACACACAAGGTATAATAATGACATTCATTCAAACCTATGATTACTGAGGTGCAATGAGGCATGTGTGGCGCAATGCTTCTGGGGGCACTTGAACACGTTTCAAGGCCCTTACCTCTAGAAACTGATTAAACACAGGGAACAGGGGCCACGTCTTCCCCAGGAGAAGTCCCAGCATGCACTTGGCTGTGTTCAAGTCCAAACTTCTCTGATCTTTTTCCTGTAATAGAAGAAAAGAATGCGTCTTAAAACCTCCAATACCTCTTATCATAGATCAAAAGGCTACGTATATTCTTAGTTATTTTGAGGTTTGTTTTGTTGATATATTATAATTAGCTTTTGATGAAGACAGTTACATCAACTGAGCAACAATTCAGTGTAACATACAATCAAAGCACCCCTAGCTCTCACATAGACCTCTCAGTCAACCAATCAAAGTACCCCTAGCTCTTACATACACCTCACATTCAACCAATCACAACATCCCTAGCTCCTAAATTACACTCCATCACACATATCACAACCTTGCTGCATAATGGAAAACCCAAAACACATGCGCATGTTGATCTCATAGTGAGAGAATAGTGAGAGAATGGCTGAGAGGTTCTCCTGAACGGATGGCGCTTCACACTAATCGCAGCCAAGCCAGGTTGTGTCAACAAAAACAGGCTGTGAACATGATAAGCTCTGACTTGGAAAGTCAATTGGAACAAAAAAAAAATCGAACGCTCTGCTATGTGTGTAAACATATTAAGCCAGAGATCACAGAGGTGTTGTTTAGCAAAGACCTGTTACTGCGGTGTTATTTTGGTTCATGGCGTGAAATCGCATTGTTCAAGTTTGGCTGGGTAATAAAGTATTCCACCATAGCTTTTGTCTAAGAAAAGTATACAAGGCCATTTTCAACCCATAACAGGCTGGAAATTACACTGAAAGTGTAGAATTACAATGAGAGTGATTCAACCTACTGACTGATGATTGACTGGGCTTTATAGGATCGTAAGTGAAAGATTATCTAGAATTAAACCTGATGAATTCATTTGATCAATTAGATCAGTATGAAATACAGCATCACATGTAGGACAGGATCTCCTGGACTCACCCGTGCAAAGTCAAAGGCGTATCTGTAGATAAGCTTAAAGCTGGTGGTGTCGTTCAACACAGACCTCAGGTGGTCTAGAGAGTTCCTTAGGCTCTCCGTGGAGTCACACCTGACGGCAGAGGAAAGGAGAGAACCAGGCATAGCTTGTGGCCACGTAGCAAAGAGACATAGCCCCAACGGGACGGGCCGACAGGAGAAGGACTTACTGCAGGGAGCTCATTCCTTTCAGCCACTCCTGTAGGGTGAAGTAACCCATGCTCTGAGCGTCCAGCCTCCACGCCAAAACCAACATGACCACCTTGAAAACCAGCAGAGTTGTGTGATTGACTGAGACAGGAGATACTGTATATGACAATTAAGGATGAAAAAAATAAGACGGGCGATGACTTTTTTAAACCTACACTGCACGGCTAGGTAGGAACAGGTCTTTCAGCTTAAATCGTAGAACCCAAGTACCATACATAAAAGGCACCTATTTTACCACCAGGTGTCGCGTTAAGCCATTACAAGCCATTTTAGAATCTATCTATTGTTGACGTCATAATGTGAAACTACTTGGTAGACTGCATTGATTTGTCCATCATACCTCAGAGTGGACACTCCCACTTGTTATGCCACAAAGAGATAGACCTTGAAATGGCTTATAAGCCTCCCACCTGGTGGTTCATTTGGGGGCCCTTTAAAGGCATGGTATTTTATGCTGACTGTCATGGAAGTCTAGCAATCAGCAGGACGGTACGTACATTCTCTGGTTCCACTCCGATATCCTCGCAGAACTTCTCCATACCCTCTGGGCCCACAACGTCATCACAGCCTGTTCAACAAACCACCAGTATTAGTACCATTATTAACATTTAGTTAGTTATCTTTTCACCAAAGCTATTTGCAGTGACCTCGGATACAGTCTTTAAGAAACAGGTTGGGGTAAAGGGGCATCTTGTTCAAGGAAGCCTACATGTTTGATTCAAGAAGACACTTTTCATTGATCAAATTCACAGTAAAAAGTAGAACTGAGCAATAAAAATCATAAGACAAGGCACGCGCCAACTAAGTAACAAAAGCTTAAGTAGAAAGGTCAGGCTGCAGACACACAGGGACTGAACCCGTACCTTTCTGCTGGGAGTGGAATGAAACATGGGAGTAGACGGAAACATGATAGGTTTTCTTTGTACGGATCAAAGAAATCCTATGTCAACCATGCAGTTTATCACATGCAATACATGCACACATACTTGCATACTGTGATAAGACCGGAAGAAGCCATGTATGTGCATGACGTGTACGACGTAAAGGCTGTACCTGCGTATTCATAGAACCATTCTAGACACCTCTTGCTGGAGAACAGCTCCTCCTCACGGATCTGGGTGGACTCCTGTTTCCTGAAAACACTGTGCATGACATGAGTACGTGTTTGTTACTTCCTCAACCACCAAGAGCTTAGGATCATTTCACTCAGTCACTACTTATTAGGCAAAGTAGACTGTAGACTGTAAGACCACAGTAAGTAAACTGTGGACTGTAAGGGTCTGGGGTGTAGCCAAGGGTAATGGGTGTATGCTTTAAGTGGAGGTGTAGATGGAGTGTAGCGGCTAGTGTGTGATACAATATGGGGTGTAAGCTGGTTTATAGGAGGTAATATGTGAGCTATAAGTGGTGGGGTAGGCATGGTTGTGTTTGGATGTAGCCACAATCACGTAACGGTATGTAGGCAACAGTCGGAGATGGGGTGTACCAGGTGAGGTACTGGTAGGTACTGCGCCGTGGGTCCTACCTGTCCTGTCGACTCTTCTTGGCAGACATGTCCTCACCAGAAGATGGTCTTCTTTTCTTCCTGGGAGGCATGGCGCGGAGACAACACACTAGGGGAAGAGGATCGCAAGCGTAAAGCATGTTCAGGTAAACATATGCGGTAGCAAAGTTAAAACCATTTAGCATGCTCAGCTAGCCATGATGCATTTCATGGAAAAGGTAAAGACATGTAGCATGTTAAGCCTACCATGATACATGTAATAGAAGAGTAATGGCATGGGGGAATGTGCACAATGTTTATCTTATTACCTGATTGGTGGCTTTCCTGTCCAATGTCCTCAGTCAGGTTCTAAAGAAAGTGTGATAGACAAACAGTTATTCTATTTTATGCATGCATGCATGGACGGACACACACACACACACACAAGCTATGTTTACCAATGTTTTTTTTTTTTTATGTTTACCAGCTTATGTAGGGTGTGGTAGATCTTATGGATGCTGGCCAGTGTAGACAAATGGGTGTTGAGCTGAAAATCTAAAAAGGAAACAAAACAAAATCAACAACGCCGTCGTAAGTCCATGACATCCATTGGCATTTGGAAAATTCAGCTACAGTGAAGCTATACAGCTATACGTCTATCTCTAGTTAGAGCTATCCAACCCGATGTATCAAGAAGTAAAGACCTTTCCGTCAACCACCACAATGTACAACAGGCAAATATCAATTATGAAGCTCATACTCAAGTGTTAAATGTGTATATAAATATAACAGTCATACATTTTGAGAAGGTATGTCCGCTCTCTTCGCAATATACGCCAAGCCAGTTTTTTGCTCAGACAAGCTACCAAATCGCCCTATATTATTGTGGCATCTAATCAGATGTGATCAAACATCGGTAAACCATGATAGCAGCATTGATTCTTACGGCTCAACCGAAGACAAAAAAAGACATCGCTGACTTCATAGCGCTAGCTGCACACCTAAAATAGCAGTGCGGACGCTCAACTTGCAAAGAGTTTACAAAGTATCTGGAGAGTTGGGGCTATGGGCGTTGTAGTTCATTTCCTTTAAAAGAGGCCGTAAAAACGAAGCGACGGCTGAAGAATAAAAACTACAAGCCCCAAGTCTGACAAAAATAATTATTTCATTCACAACCCCGCTCCCCACTAACACTCACCTTTACTGATTGAATGCATTTTGCAGTGTTTCAGAAAAACACAACATTGTGCACTGCTTAACATTTATGTATTGCAACGACCTTTGCTGGCAAGTGATGCAAAGTGGCGTGGAAAGAAGCACTAATGCTGCAGCAGACATTTAAAGATGTTACACAAAACTGCGTCACAATTTTCATTATCGCCTATTTTACGCAGCTTGCTGGGGAATCGACCGATATACACTGGCATTAGGTAGTTAACAAGTTTCCTCTGACGCATACAGTATCAATTAATCAAACGACTGCATCGATCATGGCCGCAGATATTGACAAATTTAACGCAAGCTATGTTCAACTGAACATTGCAAATGCTACATGAAACATGTACTTCGGAAAGACAAACTATCCCCTTGCACGATCAAGCAACCTCAAATCACACTATTCTTCTTTGTTGTCGGCCCCAGAATAACACTGCAAATAGCAAGAGGACAGCACAGAATCCGTCCGTTATCCGCTTGCACAGAAGCACAAAATACGTGGGAACGCAGAGCAGCTGGCAAGCTGTATGGGATAAACGCTGTACCCCCACTGCGTGCAAAATTATAGCCATCAAAAGACGCTGTAACGTTACTACTTACTTGCCGCATCAGAGTGCATTTTTATGAAACATACAACTGTCTGTGGGAAGTCCGCAGACCGGCCAGTGGGCGGGACAAATCAATCTTAACCACGCCCATCGTTGATTTAGAATGGAAAACCAGTCTTCTGGGTCCTCCTTCGCTGTTCTCTGATTGGCTGGCAGACGTGTCCTTTAAATAGGAGGTAGACAAAGAAAAGCAGCCCTCCCATGAAGTAATCTGACAGGTCGGCATACCCAAACAGGCTGTCCCACTGCAACCATTCATTGGTGAGTGAACTTGTATGGATCCGTCAGAAAGCAGCGTTTCCTCGTGTAAGCAGAAACACCAGCCCACGACACAATGTCATTGGCCAATTTAGTCACAATGACCTTACCGTGTGGAGCCACTGTTTGGGTTGATTTGAAATGTCAGCCAGGAGGCAAGTGGGGGTGTTTGGCCCCCATGGTTTGGCCAGTGCCTCTTGTGTCCATCACAATCTGGCCTCCACATTCATCCAGCCAACAGGCGAAACCGAAGACTCTCTACCTCAGGTGCTTTAGAATGTGTTTTTAGGGGCCCAGTAGCCAGTGAGTAATACCTTTTAAAGCCTTTAAACAGCCTTCTTTGGGGTTTTTCCACGTAGATTGTCGTCAATTTTATATTCCAGAATACTTAGTATAGATAGGAATTACAAAATAATATTGAGGACGTCATTGGAAAGGAACTTGTAATTACACCAACTAGTATAACAGCTCTTTATCAAATGGGTGTATAGCGTCCTATAATATACTATAATATCCTAGCTAGGGCAGAATAATTTAGAAACAATGCATCTACTCCATGAACATCAAACTCTATAAATCATGGGGACCTTGTTCTCTATTTACTCTAACTAAAAGTGCATCACTGCGCTCGTCCACTTAATGACACCTATTGGTTAGAATATGTAACAGCAGAGATTTTTAGCTTAAAGATATTTAGTTCTTTCAATCATAACCTCCCTTTAATTGTATCATGACGTAATGTGGACTTTTGAGTTCTCATCAGGAGCAGCGGGAAGGCAGGAATTGTGGCACATTCTTGTCTTTAGGAATGTCTACAACATATACAAAATACAAACATTGTATACACAAGCTGTAGCAATTTATTAAATACAATTTGTCTTAATTTACCATAATGACTTCTTAATTTTAATCAAAGAGTTAGTTATTATTCTATTAAGTATGGAGAGGTGTGCACAGGTATTCACCTGTCCATGTATTTCCTCATGCATCTTCTTGAAACAACGCTGTGGGAAAACAAAAATTGTCCTCTACTATTTATTTATTTTTACCTTCATATGAGACAGACTATAGGCATATCATCTCTTCTTTGCGATGGAGTAAAACAACATTCATACCCCCACAGTAAGGTTAGTATGAAGTTAATAGAAAAATCCCCTTAGGTCAAGGTTGATTATCTAAGTGCATTTTTTTAAAATCTTTTTTTATGATTACTTTATAGAGATAATTTGTATCATAAACCCTTGTCAAATTATTACTAATCGAATGACAAGGTTACTCAATGTGTTTAGATAGATAGTGTGAGGAAGTAATCAGATGGTTATTCTCTGGAATGGCGGGAATCCTGGGCTTCACCAAGAGAAGAATCCTACATAGACACCTGCTGGGTCAGATATCAACAGCAAAGTCCAAGTCATTCATTAGTATTATAACCATTATAACAGTTAATCAAATCATTTTGTATTGAAATGAAAGGGTCCCCAGAAACAAAACCCACAGAAGTGATAATTATTACAAAAAGTAGCTCTTTGAGCTTTTCAGCTCAGATATTGAGACTATTACATGAGTGCTTGATGATCACATTGATGTTCGGAACTGTGGTTGTAATTCCATCTCACTCAGAGACAATGCCACCATGTGTGTGAGGAATGCAAAAAACAAACTCCAGTTACCATTACAGAAAAAAAAAACAGCCCAGTTGGATGTAAAATACACACAGGCACACACACACACACACACACACACACACACACACACACACACACACACACACACACACACAACCCAAGAATTTCATTACCATTAATGACTGCAGATCATTGTTCTATAAATGCACATGACTTGAATAAACTTGAAACACATGCGCACAAACGCACACACACACACACACACACACACACACACACACACACACACACACACACACACACACACACACACACACACACACATACATTGTTGGTTAATAGTCTCACATTTGATTTACAGCCATGAAGAAGGTGTATGATGTTTAACATGTATCATGTTTAACATTGTCATTGTATATGCAATAGATATAAATATTGTAAATGTCTTTTGATTGATGTTCCTTATTTTACTGTAATGCAGATGACACACCGAGGATGTGCATCACATACACATCCTTAAATAGACTCCATAGTCCATACAAAATAAAACCACAAGAGAGGGCCATTGTCCATTTAGTCATGGCCTAGATAAGATGCCCGAGTATTGATGGTATAGTGTTCTGAATGTCGATGCTGTCACCATATGTGTTCAAGGAATATAACAACATGATTAAAAAGGAATTAAGCGAAAGATAAAGGACAATGTACCCAACATAGAGTAGGTCTACACCCAGTTGTAAATTATTATTGTTGTTTATAACACATTTATTTTCCTTTTAAAAGGGAATATAGCTCACCAAAACAGTAATATAGCGTTATATAAATATATGAGCATAACATTAGAGTATGTTTAACGCAAGCACAGTGCATTGCAATGCACTTTCAACGATGGTTACATTGTCATGTGATGGATTATTGAGGTGGCTGAGGTGGTGATTGAAATAGAATGAAAAAAATAATAATTATCTGTTCGGGCCATGGACACAACCCAATCCCAATTTTTTTACCCAATCAACGAGCATCTTTCCGAAGAGTTATTTGAGTGTCACGCGTTTTGCTAAACAGAACATCCCATCGCACGGAGTCGCAGACGAGGACAGCCAATTGTATGGAAGGAGGCGGGGCCCTGGCGTTCGGTGGTTTGACAGCGGCGCTCTCCAACCACAAACCCCGGGCGGAGGAAAGAAATCACACCTCCCCATCGCCAACCCTTCCCTGGAGGAGGGCCAAAACATCGACGCTTGTTTGGTCAAAATGAAAATAACCGTTTCGCTGTACCCTCGTCCCGCTATCTAGCTAGAGCGAAAAGGAAGAAGAAGAAGAAGAAGAAGAAGAAGACGACGAGGAGGAGACGAAAAGTTGTGAGTAACATTGTTCACTTAATGAGAATAAACGGCACTGTGTAACCGAGTGCAGCATCAACTCCTGTCAAACCCGGTGAACGATGACACACCTGAAGTGTCTCGGTGAGGTGTAGTAGTACCGTTAGCACCCTAAACTGGATAGCGTTGTTTAGCATGCTAAACGGAGGGGGGGTGGTGGGGGGGTAGGCAGAGGGGAGTGTGGATCCCCCCCAGCCTGCTAGCTTCGGCTAGCTGCCGTGCTATCCTGCAAGCTAACGTGTAAGGACCGCTGTGATTTGTACTTATCCCATCGATGTCGTTACTTCACCAAAGGCACCGAACCCACCGTGGAACGGCGTGCCGGGGCTGCGTCGTCGGTTCCCCGAGTGACAACCGGTACACTGTCTAGTGTGTGTTTTCACCAGCTAGCGACGCACAGTATCAACACCAGGCTAGCGGCTAACCTAACTTAAGGCTAGCGTAGGTTAGCGTTCAGTTTACAACTGCACTCGAGCGGGTCCCATGGCTGTCCATACTTTCCCCTTGCGTACAATAAGGTCTTAACAATCCCGACCAGACGTGTCCAAAGGCTGGCCGTGGACATAAAGGCCAAGTATGTGAAAGTGTGTTGTAGCCAGCGTCACATAGTTGTCTGAATTTATCGGTTTCAAAAGGCAGTGGTATTTCAAGGTAGTAGTCCTTTCAATGCCATTTCAACCCTTTCTAACTACTAAACAAATCCCACGGGAATACAGCGTGAACTTGTAAAAGCAAGGAATAGGCAACTTACTAAGTATATGTATCAAACATTACACATATTATGGAGCATGGAATATTCGGTTTTGAGTGTCTAGTGGAGTAATCCATGGTAGGTACTAGGTCGTTTTAATTTTCCGGTCAGCCATAAGGGAACAAAACACGTATGTCCACCCTGATGGTTTTAAATGTAACTATGAATGCCTTAACTCCCACATCAAAAACATGCCCAAGCAAGGCAGCTGTTTTGCATGTTGAAATAACAAGAGTCGGAGAGAGAGACAGAGCTGTCAGCTCTACACCAGGCCTTCCTCATAACACTAGATTGTTGTGTTTGGAGACACACAATGACACGTTTGTTCTTGCTCTGTCGGATAGAAGCTTGGCCACAGATACTCTATCCCGTCTGCCGTGAGGTGCTGGATTTGTACAAACCAAGTTGGATATAGCTGCATAGTGCATGGTGCTGTATCTTGTTTTTTTTTTTTTTTCTATGGATCTCAAACTAAATGCTCAATCTTTCAAGTTTTGATGTGATGGCAGTTGTACCTTAATCCTTGTTTTCTTGCTGATATGATGATGATGATGTGATGTCATTCGCAGTACCTTTCTGCATAGGCTGTCATTATTTCCTGTTATGTGCCAACACTGATGTGCAGGTGCTAGCGGACTACAATCACTCACCCTTACTAAGATGAGACAGTTTGAAACATGATAATGATGATGACATGTGGTTTCTTCTGAACTATCTGTTTCACGTCACCACTGCCTCCACGGTTCTGCTCCTAGCAGAGATAAGCTCCTGATGTCAGATGTGTGACATGTGTGCCCTGGTACACGCACTTCCACATCCACCACACTCGGAGGGGAATCCCTTCTAGATTGCAGATGGCAATCTGCGATTATCCAAGCCATAATTCCAGTCACCATGAGCGTGTGTGTGGGGTTTAATCTGGTAGGACATTAATGGCATGATGGATGAAATGTGTAGGATTAACTGTTAACTCAGCAGTTTGTGTTGTTTGCCCCCTAAAACTATTATGTAATTGTGTGAAAGGACTGACCCACAGAATGCTTATTATGTGCTAAACATTATTATTAATGTTGCATTATTATTAAATGATCATCTTCATGACTCCAAGTCCACCTTCAAATAGTGCTCAGTGAGAGTTATATATATCTTTTATATCTTTAACGTTGTTGTATAATAGTGCCACACATTTTGTTCATGGAAAAATACTCTTAATAATAATATTGTGTTTTTTTTTTTGTGTTACTTTTTACCTGAATATGCTTTAAAAAGGGTTCACTAAGGGTGCATAAAAAAAAAGGGTGCATCAAATGAGATAGCAACGGGCCTCGAAAAGGTTGTGCGTTGAATTAATTTATATTGTCTCATAGTCTTAGTATACAGCAAATAGTGTTGCCTTGACCTTTGTGATGGAATACTAATAGTTTGTGGTACTAGTGACAGTCCAATATACCTAGTCTGTTCGACGGGAACTATTTGAAACGCATTGACTTACAGTCCTCTGGCCCAATTCTGTCATCTTCTCTTACCCAGACGGTGACACAAGGACCGCCTGGTTCTCTGCACCACCACCTGCTGCTGCCGTCCTCATACACTTTCTTATCTGCACCGCTAACGGGAAATCATTCAGCCTCAACCGTCTTTTGGGATATTGCTTTAGAGACGTGATAATTGCTTTCGTTATGCAGCAAATTATGTCTTATCTAAAGCTAGGCCAAGTGATCGTGTCCAGGTGCATGTCCATCTGTCTGTGTGTCTTTGTTCAAAGCTAAATCATTAACCCCAGAGCTGAAGAGCGAGCACATTTCCTCAATGCTTGGTCCTGTGACCACAGTGACAGTTTGAGAAATTGTGAAAGACAAACTATAAACTCAGAATTTAGTTCCCTTTGCAAAAGCTCAGGGTAATTTGAATGATTCGAGGTTGACGTTGGCAAGCACTCAGATTAAGATTTGTTTCCCATAGCTATGTAATTTTGGGGTACACTGAAAAAGGCAAGGCAAATGTAAGTACTATAATTGTGCTCTATGAAGTAAAGATAGTTTTAGGGCTGTTGTATTTATACCGCCCCGCGATGGATGGTTGTGGAGCATCTGCATTCCGTGGCATGTAGTAGTGATTTCTACTGGCTTATGTACTACTTTGTGTGTATTACACACAAGTATAGTTTCAGGCTTTTTGTTTTAACCATACGTCAATTGCTCCTCTGAAACACATTGGAGAAAACCACTGTGTTAGAAGACCTGCGTCATAGATTCATATAGGTCAACTCTACACCATCTAAGCCTGTGCTTTTATCCTACTGTGTGGGTAGTGGCTATATTTTATAGCCTTATGAGTGTCCAAAGTAAGTTCACCAATCTGATCTCAATCATCTATGGCACAGTTTAGCACATGCATGACATAATCAAAAGAGCTGGTGAATACTCATCTCCTTGTGGTCACTGCCCCTGAGCTTGTGTCAGTCTTGTACTGTGCCTATTGCCTCAGGTGCAAAGCACTGCAAGGCACATCTTTTTTTTTTTTTCTAACTGTCTGCCACGGTACTCGGGGACGATGTCCCACTTTGTGTTAAATGGTGCCAGAGCAGAGTCCAGTGCTGGGCGTGAAAACCGCACTGGCTCTTCAGTCAGTGTATTTCCCCCTGTGGTAATGAGTTGGTGTATTTGTAAAACTGTGTAACATGTCTGTGTTAATGATGACATAGGTCTACAACGTCCAATATCTCTTTCCCAGAGATGTTGTAGTCTGGATTGTATTGGAGGTTTTGGATTGAGGTTTGTATGCATACATTTTATGGATCACAATGTTCATGTACACATGTAATAGTATGCATTCCTGGTTGGAAGATCAGTCTCAACTTACATATGCACGCTGCACATGATTACAGCTTGAACTGATGCCACACTTAAATGCTATGTTGATTTATCAATGCCATATTCACACCGATGATCCATCTTATATTCGTCTTCAAAACAACCAGTCTAATTAGGAAGCAGCCAGGCAAATGGATGTCCTCAAAGGTTAGGACAATGATTTGCATTACTGTGTAATAAGTATCTAGAAGTGCCTTGACTGGACATTCTAATGGTCAAACTAATGAACTCTAATGAACTTTTGCCTGAAAGTGCCTTTCATTAGACACGTCTAACACAGCTTATTAAACCTGTGCTTACTTTACTTTTGTTTGCCTTTTTTAGTTTGGAAGCTGTGTAGTTGAGCAGAGTGACTTTAGCCACAAATAACCCTATAATTGAGGCCTTCTGAGGATGATTATTCTTGGCTTTGGTCGGACTGTACCAGAGAAACCACCCCGTCTTTTCCTCAAGCAAATTCTTCCTGAAACGCCCATCCCTCTCGGCTATCTTTACGTCCACTCTGTGTGTGCACTTGTTGTGTTAACCCTGTAGCTATTAAAACCTGTATGTTAAAAGGTGCTAGTTGGAGGTGAGCTATGGAAGCTAATGTGAACTCCTTTCCTGTCAGTAGTTGGGAGATATTTCAGTTTTCTCCAGAGGTAGTGATTAAATCAGGAGCTAGTCTGTCATTTGGTTCAGCGAGGGAACCATACGAAGGCTGGTTATCATCCCTTTGTCCTGCTGGCTTTATATCACATAGCTTCGTGGTTTGCCATGGATAGGGGCCAGTAAACTTTAACAGACATCCCCCGCATAAGGTTGTTACCCTTTCTACCTGCCCCCTGTCTGTTGTTTTATTTTGTGGCAAAGTGAAACATAATGTGAATCTTTAATCTTGTTCTGGCAGGGTGGAGTGCACTTCAAGCATTATTAGTCTTTCCAAGAACATAGGGTTATAGTGAGGAGTGAGTGTCCACTCTAGATAGCCTGTCTATGCGTGTCAGGGCTGGCTCAGTATTACTGGCTAGGGTACCTCTGCGGCAGTCTGTTGCGTGCAGAGACCTGGCTGCCAGGTAATTCTAAGTAAACTCCAGTTAACCATTGATAGGATCAGTACCTCTCTGTAATCCATTAATCATCGTTGTGTTGTTTGTGTGTGTTTGTTCACTGTTAAAACAACTCCCAAAAACAACCACTTAGACTGACCACCCAGTATGCGTTAGTTTAAGAAATTGGATGAAATTCTTTGGATTTCTTGTAGTATTTAAATTGTGGCTGTATGTTTATGTGTCTATATATAGGGCTGAGGCTTAGTCTGAGTTCTGCTCCTTCTGCAGCCAGTCTCCTCTGGTCATGCGTTTACTGTGAGTTGCTGAGCTGGAACAGGAAGTCATTGGTGTGATTCACACGCCATATCGGTGTGATAACTTGATGGGTATACAAGTGTGTCTGAGAAAGTCAATCTTCCTTCCTTCTTATTTGGAATGGGTGCTGTATGTTACTTAATGCGTGTGTGTGAGCTTTAGGTTTTTTCCCACTCGGGTCAACAGCTGAGTGTATGTTATTCTATGTTAGTTTGCTAAGGCTGTGGTCTCTGACTCACCCCACTGCTCTTCTACCTCTATCTGTTTAGTCCCACTGAGACAGTAGAGATGTATAGATTCAGACTAAAGGGCCATCCTTGGTGTGATGTCAAACTAACTCTTACTTTTAAGTCCCACAGGATCAACCAGTTAGAAATAGTAGTTTATGTATTTCTTGGAGGATTGAGCAGGAGAAGACAGGAAGGTTTTGGTGAAGACGGGATGGTTTGGTAGAGCCGGGGCTGGGACTAAAAGGGATGCTGATTTTACCCCTCTCCCAAACCCCTTAGTGCTGCTTCTGATGAGCTGCTTTGCATGTCTGACATGGCTTCATGACCTTCTCAGGCATGGCAATATGGGAAACTGGATGGGCATGATGTTGTGATGCCTTATGCAACGCCATTTTGGATGTTGTGGTTAATCTTGAGATTAGTCCTTTGATCAGAAGGAGTTTCTAATCTCATGCTTCTGGCCCAGTCCAGAGCACACCAAGCTTGAGCTAGCATTGCTGTGGTGAAGTCAGAGGTACTGGTACCATTCAGGTACCATTCTGCTAGCAGGGTTCCATTTAGAGCTAGCGGCTCCGGGCTATTTAGACTCGTGCAGCATCATGTAGGAGCTGAAGCCAGCAGCTTCGTGTCAGTGCTGCTGTGCTATACAAGTTATAGGAACCAGCGTGGCGCTGCTTCACAAGTAGAGGCACCATTCTATCTAGCTTCCTAGGAGATGGATCATTTTTCTACGTCAGAAATATAATTAAATATAATTATATATATATATATATATATATATATATATATATATATATATATAGTCAGGGCCTGGATGACTCTTTGTGTTCTGCCACCTTGACCAGGTCAAATCCCTTGTCATTTATATTAGCTGGCACATTCAGCCTGGTTGTGTCATAATGATATTCTTTGCTTTTCTTGAGTCCTTGAAAACATACTTTCCCATTATTATTTTTTTGCTTACAAGTCTTATGTCCAGTCCAGCATTTCATTGCTTTTGTCAACAAGGAAGAGGTACCTCTTCTCTATTGGTCTACTCCCAGAGATCAGATTCTTATCAAATGTTGTGGTTTTGCAGGAGCGCTTCAAGAGGACGGTTCATACAGGATGAGCTCTATGACTCATATAATTGTATAACTGATGATGACCAGAGATGCGTGTGTGAGCTTTATCATTTCAATAAATGTTCTCTGTACATGCTCATAGGCAGGGATCTGTGGGTTTCTGTCTGTTTCAGGAAGTTGTGCAGTGCCGACTGAAGACACCACTTCCTGCCAGTTCCAGCCGCTCCTCTATGGCCTCAAGGTACGCCGCGCAACTTTGCCGCTTTTATGCTTCTCTGTGGTCGGGCTTCGTCTGGAGCCCAGCGACTGAGCTGTGGGAACCATCTCACTGGTGAATGTTGTCGGCATTGTTGCCCTGCCGCATTCTGAACCAATATGTACCAAGAGGTTGAACACTTCTTTTGTGGCAGACATTGTGAAATTCTCAACTCCTATTCCACGGCCGTCTTAAACCTGTTGTACGTGTATAGATGGGTCTGTGACGGGGGGGGGGGGGGGGGGCGGGGGGTATTTTTGTTTTTCTTCCAAACTTGGATAAAGTAAGCGAAGGGCCACACATTGAACATGGGGTGGAGGGTCGGGGCTTTATTTGTTTTTTGTAAGTTGGAAAGATATAGGATCATTAACAGGTATATATCCGAATTACAGCAATCTGACACTGGGAACTGGAGACCTGATCACCGGTATCCTCCTGTATATTTCGACACAATAGATGAAGTACCCGGCCGTAAACAAAAGCCAAACAAAAAAGGAATTATATCAGAACTCTCAAATTTCAAAATGATCCAATGGATTAAAATGCTTGTTAGAAATGTATCTCTCTAGCTCTGCAACAGTAAAAAGCAGGTAAAAAAAATTGTGGCCAGGGCAGCTTTGGTCTCAATTTAACACACATGCACTATAAATAGTACAGGTATTATACTGGCTATACTGGACTGACTTGCGATATTTGTAAATTTATGGAAACTTTTGCAGACTTTTTTTCACACAAATGAGGCACCCAAAAAACTAGTACCCGACCCAGTATGATTCTATTCTGGAATTTGGCTAGCCGTCTTCTCTGCCGGGAAAGGAACAACAATCCTTCCTCCCTGGTTCAGAGTTTTTTGGTCCAGAGTTTTCACAGAGAGGAGGGGCTGTTCACAGACGGCCCGTTGTTGTCTCTTTCATGTTTGTGTGAGAGAGGGCAAATCATTGTGTGGAACTCCAGAGGGAAATACGATTCTACCCGTAAAAATAATTCTCAAGGTACAGGAAACACTATCGATGGCAACTGGTGTTATTCCCTCAGACGGATATAAAAAGACAATTATAAAATGCTAACATGGGCCGTTAATATACCTGGGTGGCCCACCCAAGTATAGTCTATGTGTTCGAAACACTGTGTTGCAGGCCAGATTGAGAGGATCCACAGACCGGTTTGGATCCTGGGGTCTGTATATGTCTGTATATGTTGCCCATGTTTCGGCTAAAGCTGCGTTCAAACGCCGCTTTGGTTGCGTTGTTGACTGAATTTGGTCGCCTGAGTTTGGTCCCGGGACCAGTCACAAATCAGTCGCTGTAGTGATTTGTGATTTGAAGTTTTATCACGCAAATTTAGTCACACGTGTATGAGGAAGTTGAGTTTTGTCAAAGTACCAGAGACGTCGGAGTACCCAACGCAGTCTATTCATAATATCATCCGGAGGCGCACACAGCTTTTGGCCGTGATATTATATTATATAATATTTAGTGCTGTCAAATTATTAAAATATTGAATCATTATTATTTAACCATTATTTTTTCTCATTTATAAACATGGAAAAGTGGACTTATAAACATGGAAAAGTGGACCGGCTTGCTTTGTGCAAATGTTTATAACATATACTGTAGTGTTCAATTTCACACTAACATTCTCACTTAGAGCAGTCATTCACATTTGGATGTAATGTAACACTGTCCATCAATAAAAGGCAAAAAAAATAATAATAATAATTAAAAAAAAAACCTTAATCTCGTGATTTAAAAAAATTACGCTGTTAAAACGGGTTTGCGTTAACGCTAACGCTAAAACGCTAATAACGCGTTTAACTGACAGCACTAATAATATTATATAATAATGTATATAGAGCTCTGGGAGTCACAAATAGCAACAATCCCTTTCTCCTCCATGCTGCGGTTCACTCCGGACTGCAGGCGGGTTGAATGCTGATTGGGTGTTACATTACATCACTTAGGGAGTGAACACTGAATGGCTGTCGTCACGCGACTGCCGCGGCAAAGGGTTAGAAATATTATTTCAACTCAAGCAACGTGTCGCGCTACTAAATCCTCGTGAACGCGCTCGCGCATACCAGGGCGTTCATGTCGCGCCGTTCATCAAGTTGCGCCGCAGGTTTTTCTAGGGACAAAAGTCACCTGATGCGCGTCTCTACGTTGACTTTGTATGGAGTCGTGTCGCCCAGTCGCTTTTGGTGTGAACGCAGCTTAAGAGATGTAAAGAAAGCTAGCAACAGAAATAGGTCTTCAGGAGGGGTGGGAATCTCTTGGCACTTCACGATTCGATTCCGATTCAGAGGTCAACGATTCAATTCTAAAAGGATTATCGATGCATCTCGATGCAACAATTTCTTTTATGTACATTTCCATGCAGGATTTTCAAAAATATATATAGAGTTTGCTACTCAGAGTTTGCTAATCACTTCCTACTTTTGTGATGATCATTAAAGACAATCAACAGATGAATTACCTTATCTAATATTTTATATTGGATAAAGTCGGTTCTCTGCGCAGAGAACCCGCAGGCAGAAAGGAGAGTTTTCTGTAGCGCTCTGCAGCAGGCAAACAGAATGTTGCAGCAGGCGAACAAATTAATATTTTTTTTATTATTAAAATTAAAAATTATTAACTTATCTGCATCGAGACAGAATCGTTCTAGAGAGAATCGGGATGCATTGAAGAATCTATTATTTTTCCCACCCCTAGTCGACTTCAGCAAAGGGAGGATTTATTTTTTCAGGTTGAGGTTAAAAAAGCTGCTGCACACGTTTTCAGCTGAGAACTCAATCCGTCTTATGTTAAGATGGCAGTGCTTTTGACCTGTGGTTTTTTTTCTCTTTCTTTTACTGCTCTTCTTTGCTCTAAATTAGATTGCGGTTGTACTAGGGCACGGGTTAATTGGGGGTTGTGAGACAAGTTATTGCTTTGTTTGGGTTCAAACAAAGCCACTGGGAAAGTTTCAAAGCTATAAAGGCACTGCAATCTTCCTAGGAATCCAGGTTAGTAAGAAGGGGGCATTGAGGGGGGCCTCTGGGATGTGGCATAACTGAGCGCCTACAGTCAGAATGTTAATTGGCCAGGCAGGAACAGAGTGTCACTATGATTGTCCAGCCTGGAACAAAGTCAAACTCTTATTGGCAGCCAGACGGGAACTGAGCCCGCCGGTTATTGGCTTGCAAGGACAAGTGTAGCTCAGATTGGCCAGCCTGGAACAGTGTGTGAATATGATTGGGCAGGCGAGAACAGAGCTTGATTGTGATTGGTGAGGGAGGAACAGAGCCTGGTTGACCCAGAGCTGATCAGGTCACATTCCTCTGCAGTGACAGCCTCTCTCCATGTGGGTGAGCTTACTGCTGTCACTCAGAGCGCAGACAACATCAGTTCTTTGTGGCGATTACTCCATTATGTCACTGTTGTTTCTCTGTTGTTAACCTTTTGTATACAATGTATTGACAAAGTATTTAACACGATAAACAGATAGATGATGCTATACAAACAGCGGAATGAGTCATTAGATGACAAGGGAAGAGGTGGAAGAGTTATAGGTTATGATTCCCTTGTCCTCAGTCAGGAAGGTGATCTATTGTCTATAATGCAGTAAACATTAACATGAGACATGGCGTTTGATGTACTGGCTCATTATGTAGTACATCATATTCACTATAGTGCAGTACTGAGCGTCCACCATTGGAGGGCGTCGGGGTATTGTTCAGCTATCCTAGAGGCTTGTGTTGTATGACCTGTAGGGAACCATGCTTCAACCACAGCTCATGAATCACTCTCCAGTAGTGTTAAAGCTAGCACTGGGGAGCCAGCACTTTACTCCTATGAACTCCGCCCACTTTTCCTGTTTTCTCATGGCTGACTGTAAGAACCAAGCCGGGGCGGCCGGGGGGAACATTGTTCCTCCAGCTTCCTCTTCCACATTCCTGGCCTGATTGGATCAGGGCCCCCAGTGCTGGGGCATTGTTCTAGCCCCGTCGGCACCGGGCGCCTGGGCCCAGCTGCTCCCTCCACTGACCCATTGTGCTGCGTAGGCCTGCCGATGACAATCTCTCTCTCTCTCACCCCCCCCCCCCCCCCCCCCAGCGCCCCAGCCAGCCCGGCTATAGCACCGATCCACCTCCAGCCCTCCACCCTCACTATCTCCCTGGGTGACTCCTATAGCTAAACCTACCACGCCAATAATACCCCCCTGCTTGACCCCCGTCAGTCCAGTTGGACACGACGGACGCCCTGGGTTCTTGTACTACAGCATGTTGGGGCTTCAAAGAAAGGATGTTGTGCAGTTGACAACCAAGGGCTAGTGGGTTAATTTAGGACTTTCACTTCTTGACGTTGCCCCGCGCTCTGCTGGGGTTTTTTACGGTGGCGTGAAGCAGTAGAGAGAGCGAGCAGTGGACACAAACTGCTTGTGTACAAGGGTCATCATATCTGCCCTCTGACACAGAACAGTCGCTTTAAGTGTTGTGGAGTTGTTTGTGTTTTATTTTTTATTTTTGCCAGAATAAAGTAAAGGAAATGGCCTTGGCAAACCTGTAGTTGCTTTTTTTTTTTTTAAATCTAGAAATGCACCCAATATGAAGCTTGTTTTGTAGGAATAACACTGGCCACTAGAGGGCAGCCCTGTGGCATAGCTTTCATAGTGATGTCCCGCTTCCAAATGCTCATTTGTCCTATTTTTGACAGACTCCTGACTCTTTCTTGCAAGTCTGCCACATTGCCCCTTTTGGTGTATGTTGCAGACTGGCTTCTTGTCTGGCTGGGAGGTTTGAGTGTCTATGGGCTCTAAGACAATGGGGACCTTGCAGCCGGTTCAAAGGGATTGTATATCGACTGTTACATAATTTCACAGATATTTCACATACCAAAACAGTGGGTGGGAGCACTTCCTGTGTGTGTGTTTGAGGCATGTGTGTTTGAGTTGAAGTGGGGTCAGAGCTTTGTCAGGCTGTGGGTTTGTTAAGAGTCCAGGATAGTCCAGCACCATCCTTACTCTCATAGCGAGGCTTCTCCTGAAGTTCTAATAGATTGTTATCATATTCCAAATTTTTGAGAAATATGCTCTGTTAAGCCAACAACCCTGTAATGTGTGCTGTTGTTTATTGTAAAGCTCTATATTAAACCTTGTGATGCAGAGCTGATGAGATTGGTCAACTTCAGGAGCAATGCATAGTCTTTTGAAACGACTATGGACCGTAGATCCAACCTGGACACATTAGATCTCTCTCTTAGGCACCTTTCATACTGATTAAATATGACCTAATTTCTTCAAAATGAGTATGTGACCCTGGGCTTGTCTTCAGTCGGTGCTCCAGAAGCGGTCATTGCAAGCTGTGTTGAGTGGAAGTGTTGTATCTTCATTGCGGCATCGCCAGTTGGTACCGGTGATTAGTTAAGTGCATAACTCCTTCCTCATGTGAGTGGCGTTGTACTCCTACAGAGATATTCAAAGTATGCGTCCTGTCATGGTTTGTAAAGCATAATTACAGCTTGTGTTTGCAAGCCCAGTTGAAGTTCAGTTCCATTGCTTTCGTCCGTTTAACCCGATGACTGTCAACACACCACTCACAATGATGAAAGTATAAGCGAGGAAAGTATGTTTTAACATTTTACAGCGGTTTTATTTTATTGCACTGTGGAACATTGTCATATCCTAGTTTTGCGAGTATAATGACGATGGACTAAATTTGTGCTTGGTTGGTCAATTAATGATTGCATATTCTTTCAGCAGATATTGGATTGATTATTTCTTCAGGCAGTTAAGCTTGTTTGGAGTCAGCACATTCTGTACCACCTATTCCAAGAGCTGTGGTTTGGCCATGGATGTCCCACCTGCAGCACTCAAATCATAGCAGTCTAGCACTGGCCTGCTCAATAGAGCCACTCTCTGAAGAATATTCCAGCACAGGGGTAAAGGCCGTGTGTGTGTGTGTGTGTGTGTGTGTGTGTGTGTGTGTGTGTGTGTGTGTGTGTGTGTGTGTGTGTGTGTGTGTGTGTGTGTGTGTGTGTGTGTGTGTGTGTGTGTGTGTGTGTGTGTGTGTGTGTGGGGGGGTGCGGCTAACGCTACCTCGTTAGCCTGCTAGCTCGTCACTGTAACTCCTTCACCTTAACCACAGAGAGCTGCTCTTCCTCCAGCTGGGTGTGGCCGCTGGCGTCCCTGTTGTGATTGGCCCGCTGCCCAGGCGTGTGTTATCTCCTGTAAAACATGTTCTTGTCTCCGCCCTGATAGTGCCTGGCATACAGGGCTGGCCCCGCCCACTAAAACGAGAGAGCAGAGAAGAGTGTGTTCTGGTGAATCGTCAGGTACTTTCTGTTTGAGGAGCGCCTGTAAGCTGAGCAGCTGTAGCCCGCCTGGCGAGGAGTGGTCTCTAGCGGATACCAGCGGGTAAACAGTAGGACCAGGTAGTCCCAGGCCCAGGAGGTTAGTGTGAAGCTGGGCTCTGTGGAGCTTGAGATGGGGCAGCTGGACGGACTCGGAGGGGACGCTACAGGGTGACGGTCCACAGAGCATCCTGACACATGGAGTTCTTGAAGAGCCTGGTTCCGGCCTCCATGTCCGGGGAGGGGGCCCTGGATCACGGGGCAGGGTTGGCGTGGGAGACAGGCCCCCGGCTACTGCGAATGAAGCGCTTGGGCCTGCTGGCCATGGGGCACACCATAGTGGAAGACCAGGACCCCTGTGGCAGCAGGCCACCTCGTACCAGTCGGAGCCGACTCAAAGGTACCCTTGACCCTGCGTCGGTGACCCTCAGGGTCACCGATCCCGGGTCTTTGACCCTGGATCATGCTTGTGGCGCACTGTGTTGTGTGTGTGTGTGCTGGCGTTCACCCCATGGCTGTCGTGTTGTATTCTATGTTGTGTGTGCGTGTGTCTTGTCGTGTGACAATGCTCTCTGCAAGGTGTGCGTGCGGGTGTTCACACATGATTTAAGTGCGACTGCATGGTCAGCTCTCAACGTCATCATCGTGTATGTGACATATCCCCATGCTATAGCAAATTGCAATGCAAACGCTAACTGCTATTCTCAATGACCCTAGTGTGATGAGTGTCAACTGCAGTGGGTTTGTTATATAAAGTAGCTATCTGTACACAGCAAAGCTATTTGCTGTAAGCCGCCACACCACAAAAAACAAACTTGCATACGCAGCAGTGATATGTTGAGTTCAGAGGACTTTTGGCTGAGGTTGGCTGAGGTTGCACCAGGTTCTGATCTTCACAGCATAGTTTCCCATAGTTCATTATTTTCTTATTTTGGTATGGTCTGCGGTTTAATTAACTCCCCAGTTACACTCCATTCACGCTGCATGTGGAGTTGAATAGGGATGGTGATGCCCTCACCCAAATGGGCCGATGAGCAGTGGCAATGTTCATCACATCCACCAGAAGTGCTGCTAGAATTGGTCAGGATCTTGCCTTGCCTGTTCTGGTGGAAAACACAAGGAGATTTCCTCTGAGAGATAGTCTTCCCTGCATTGGAAACTTTTAAAGAGTTTTTTATGTTCATGTATGTCCTTTGTCATACAAATTACAACACAACTGGTCAAGCAACTTATTTCACAGACTGATGAGCTGAAACAGTTGTACAGTGTCTACAGCTTCAGCCATCTGTTTCAAAAGCCATGATCACTGCCACCATAAGACAGCCTTTCGTTAGGCTAGAAGCCATAGTGTGTGTGTGTGTGTGTGTGTGTGTGTGTGTGTGTGTGTGTGTGTGTGTGTGTGTGTGTGTGTGTGTGTGTGTGTGTGTGTGTGTGTGTGTGTGTGTGTGTGTGTGTGTGTGTGTGTGTGTGTGTGTGTGTGAGAGAGAGAGTCACCAGGGTGATGCCTACCTATTTAATCTTATTGTGGCGTTGTGTGCATCGCTACCTGTTAGAACATGTTTGTTGTGTTTGCTTGTGGTTAAAACATGGCTGCTGCCTGCTCCACTCACACGCCCAGAGCTATGCTACATTTGCAGACTGCTAGTGCACTAACTACGCTAGCCAACACCCCACTAGACCGGTTAAACACCAGGGATAGGCCGGCGATGCAAACCGCAGCAGCATTCTGATGTTTATACTGTAACTTTCTATCTTGACAATAAGGAAGCTGTTGGTGCCCATATTGTGTCCAATGTGTTCTCATGCCTGGTTGTCCATACGTTCCCAGAGGGGGGATGCCTTTTAAAGATAATGATGTTGAGGACAATTCTAATCAGGAATAAAACAATTATTTTAAACCTTTTATTTTGTTCTCCTTCCTCTTTCAACTAGGACACAGACGTCTTTTTAGAAAAGTCTCCTTTGCAGAACTTCCTGGAGGTAAAAGCGTTCCTGATGGTGAGTTCTGTCTTCTGAAGAGTTAGGGTTGGAAGCGTCCAATAGGAGAGAGCGTCAGTTACTCTTCCTCCTTGGTTACGTCCAATAGTGGAGTCAGTTACTCATGGTTTTTTGTAACATCCAATAGGAGAGAGTCATGTACTCTTGGAGTTTGATCTGTCCAATGGGAGTAGGAGTCAGTGACTCTTGGGGTAGGTTTCATACTATAGCAGAGTCAGTTAACCTTTATGGTTTGTTTTGTCCAATAGGAGATGGAGTGAGTTAGTTACTGTTGTGATTTGGTTCATCCAATGAGAGGGACAGTCAGTTCCTCTTGGGGTTGGGACCGTCCAGTGGGTGACGGTGTCATGGACTCTTTTACAGTTCACATGGACTCAGTTTACTCTTGGAGATTGGAGTCCTCCAATGACGGAGATTGGGGTTGGTGGGGTTGGTTTTTATCTAATGGGAGAGAGCCAATTACTCTTGCAGTTTGTGTCATCCAATGGGAGTTAGTTTGTCTTCCTTTGTTAGGAGGAGAAAGGTGTGGTACCCACTCCCCTCCCCTCCTCATGCGGCCTGAGCACCGCCAGTGCCACACCAAAGTGTTCCTTCTAGGTGGTGCTGCCGTTGGCCACTGTGGTGACATCAGCTGACTTCAGGAGGGTCATCAGGGTTGACGTGTTTGTGTAAAGGGCGCCACTCTTCTGGTTGGTGCTTTGTCACCGGGCGTGTGTGTGTGTGTGTGTGGTGCGCGGTGCGCGTGATGGGCCCTACGTTTGGGCCGGCGAGTCGCAAGGCATGTAATGGTACAACAAGGTGAATGTGTTTGTCCCCGTGGCGACAGGAGACTTCATAGGGCGTGGAACCACAGTGGCTGGATTCTTGTAGAGCTTATTAGCCCAGCCCTTGAAAGGGTAGTGAAAGAAGCTTGGTAATGGAGAAGCTTTGGGTCAGACCCTGCACTTACTGGGGGAGGTGTGTCATGGAAGACAGAGAAGAGAGCCATGAATCATCCTTAGCATTTCTTGTTGTGTAGGGAAACCGCGTACACACACACACACACACACACACACACACACACACACACACACACACACACACACACACACACACACACACACACACACACACACACACACACACACACACACACACACACACACACACACAGAGACACACACACACACACAGAGACACACACAGAGACACAGACACACATACGCACACACACATTTATGCAGACGATCCCATTCACACATTCTTGAATACACCCATACAAACAAACAAATGCATATGCCCAAATATGTGCATGAAGAACAGTGTTCCAATGCAGGCTTTGGTCTGGTTCTGAGAGGGTTTCAGAGAGGATGAGGTCTGCCTTATGTCCTCTGTGGCCCCGGCTGCACCAGGGAGGTCAGGGATAGAATTACAGCTCTTATCGATTTGTTCCCACCACCCCACTACCCCCAGCTACAGAATGGCTGGTGCAGGAAACGCATGGTCCACTCTCTAGACTCCAGGGAGAGATCCCATGTAATATCTGCAGCCATCGCCCACCGCTGCCTCTCTTTGTGAATGGAGCGAGGTGGATCGATCTTGTGCCGGCAGAGGGAAGAGAAAAGATTGGGAATTAAAAAGATAACCTAAACTGTCAAGTTGGCTAAACTAAAGTCATGTGATGTCAGTTCTTTCGAGGGGCTGCCCATTCCACACAGTTCTTGAGAGTGACTTATGTTTCCATATTGCTTTTATCAAACCCAGAGTCAGACCTAGAAATGTACACATCCTATGTGCTAAATCTGAATATTGCACCATAGCCTGGTCACTTGTTATTGCAATATTCTGTTTCACCAGAGAGGGTGCAGTTTCATCAGTTTATGTCTTTGTTTGGTTACTCCTTTTTTAAAGATGAGAGAATTAACCCATTGGCAGGGCAGTGTAGCAATACTATCATATTGAAGTGTATTCCCAGATTAATAAGGGTTGCAGGATAGACGTCACAGCCCTGAATAAACCAAGTGTCTGCACTGGTTGAACTCTGCTCCTGTGACCTGTCCTTACTGTTGGGATTTTGTGGTTTGTCCCTTGCAAATCTGTATCTTGTATTGAGTTTTCTATTCAAAGGCCAAATTGAGGTTTACATGAGTGCAGGGGGTTGACAATGCAATCATTTGTTTCATATTTATTTATTTGCAACCAGCACTGCCTGGTTTTGCATAACTTGTATTGTGAAAGATCCTCATGTGACCGAGGGAGAGCGAGTGAGAGAGGATCGGCTAAGCTTGGGGAAGACAAAAGGCGTTTGTCCCACTTTTATATCATTCTGTTCTTCCGAATATTTTGTTAACAAACTTAATCCTTTGCCCGGCCGTAAAAAAAAAACATTTGGTCATCGCGGAAACTGGAATGTTTTCACAACATAATGATTGTGTAACAAGAAACAAGAAAAAAAAAAAGGCTGAATTCCTTTTTAACAGGTGTTCTGCACCGTTTTGTTTACAATGTCAGCACGGTGATATCCCATAAATAAGAAGAGAGCAATTATTCCGAGATCAGGATCTTGTTCGGGTTATGGGGCGGTGCCTTTGAATGGTCACGGCGTCTTGCTTCTCTGTGCCTTTGGGACTTTATTAGATTCTGTGTTTATTCGCTCAACCATATCACCCGTGATGAGGCCATGCATCTAGGGATGTCACATGGACATTTGCTTTGATATCAAAATCATGGATACAAACCACAAAACCATATCTTTTTATTTGTCTGCGACACCGGTAGCTTTGGAGACCAGTCGGTACAGAAAAGGGTTTGTAGGGTTACCTACCTTTAACTAGTCAATACAGGGTTTGATACCTGGGTAGGCATCCTTGAGCGAGATGTCTCACCCCTCCCTACCTGTTGCTTATCTGAATTCACAGCAAGACACTTTAGATAAAAGGGTTTGCTAAATGATTATATAGTAAAAAAAACTAAATGTATCCACTGGACAACACCGTACATAACAAGTACATAGAGTAACGTTAAAAACAGCTCATGAGAAGCAATATTTGTAAAAGGGGAAAGAATGGCAAGAAAGAAGGGGTTTAAGAGAATAAAGTATGAAAGAGACACACTACTGTGCTTGGCAGTAGTATTTGAATGGGAATGAGGACATATATATGAGACCATTGTAACATAGAATTCATGGCCTATTTTAATGTCTTCTACACAACAAACTGCTGCCATGTCTGATTTATATTTTTACTGTGCTGCCACTGGGGTGTGTGTGTTTTCCAGTTCAATGTCAGTGTTTTGCATGCCGGTGTGCCTTCAAGCAATGCAAATTCTGCGTAGGAATCCTTGTGCTTGGTAACAGTGTCAGTGTCTCTGGGAAGGGACATGTTATTTGTGGCATGCAGGTTTGCAGGAGGGGTGTAGGGTGTCCGATGCTACAGCCATCTCTTCCTCTCCAACGCTCTATTTATGTCCGGCTGCAAGAGTGTGGGTGGGGGCTGTGCATGACGCATCAGTACGGCTAGGGAGCTTGCAGGAAGCGTGTGTCTGATAGCCGGGCTGAGAGGCAGCGCTGTTGTGACATGCGTTTGGATCGCTGAGCCACCGCCAGGCAGCCACTCGCAGCACTTTGATGACATCACCCCTCCCACCGATTGGTTGCTCAAATGTTCCTGTCTGTCTCACTCTCATTCCATCCCTCCCCCTTCCTCTCTCTCTTTCAATTTCCCCCCCCCCCCCGCCCCCTTCCCCTTGTGTTTCTCACACAAAAAGCAGGCATCAGTGAGCAAACAAGCGCGAGTTGAGATAGGGGAGGGGTTTTCCGCCAGCGAATGGGAGCGCGAGGGAGCTTGACAGGGTGAGAGAATAGCTGACAATGCTAGCAGGCTAGGACTTTCTCTCTCGCACACACACACGCACACACACACACACACACTCTCACACACACTCAACACAGGAAGGGAGAGAGAGAGAGAGAGAGAGAGAGAGAGAGATAGGGAGAGAAAGAGAGGGAGAATTGTTGTGCATTGTTCAGACTTCTCCTCTGTACTACTGGTCCACTTCTCCTTCTCTCTCCTCTCCTGGAAGACAAAGTTTGCTCCGGGGTTGCGTTGCTCCCCTTCTGCTTGGCCGTGCTCTGTGCTGCCTCCCTGCCGGGGTGAGGATGAGGGACTCTGTGGACTGGGAAGTGTAGACGTCGGCCAGGAATACTCTTGTGTTCTGCTCTCTGGGGGAATAAGAGCCGTGTACGAGAGCCCTTCCAGCAGCCCCTCGTCATTGCCCACGGATCTGGATGCTGTCCTTCAGAATGCCGGTCCTAACCTGTGCCTGTGGAGGATAGTGGACCCCTCTGCCTCTTGTTTGGGGAGAGGAACCAGTTTGTG
Source organism: Micromesistius poutassou (assembly GCF_964030765.1). NCBI lineage: Eukaryota > Metazoa > Chordata > Actinopteri > Gadiformes > Gadidae > Micromesistius > Micromesistius poutassou. The sequence goes on along the minus strand of NC_140279.1, from coordinate 17,595,014 downwards.
CGTGTATCCCGGGACAGTGCCAAGCCTTGAGGTGTAAATGAAGTGCTGCTGCTGCTGCTGCTGGTGGTGGCGGTTGTGATCCGGCTTGTCAAGTTAGTGCCTTATATCGTGCAAGGCGGTGGTGGTGATTGTGTAGCGCCACCATGCTGAGCCTGCAGGACTCGGTCTTCTTTGAGATCAGCATCAAGTCCCTGCTGAAGTCGTGGAGCGGAAGCTGTGAGTAGCAAGGCCACACATGAACACACACACACACACGAACACACACACACAAACACACGAATACACACACACACACAGTTGACATACCACCCTCTGGCAACAATTCTTATCTTGGCTCACACACACAGTCAACAAGGCCTCCTGCCCCACACTCTCATAGCAGTCGTCAATGCATCCTCCTTTATCTCCTCCAGACACCTTCAGAGTTGTTATGGCTTAGGCAGCAGCAGGTGCGTGTTTGGGCTAGGTATAGCTAAGTGAGGCAGGCCCCCCTTTTGATGTGAATGCAGGTAGTGAGATAGTTATCTCGCCTCTACTGTAATATATGCCGGTAGCGGAGTGGTTGGCTCGGGAATATAATGTATGGCGGGTAAGGCGATGGGGAGATTTGCTGCGCTACAGTAATGGTGGCGGTGGCATAACCGTTGGCTTTGTGCGCTTCCCTACCGTAACAGTGGAGGTAGCATGACGGTTAGCTTTTTTGCTTCACTGCTGTCATGGTGGAGGTAGCGTGATGGTTAGCTTCAGTGCTCTACTGTAATGGTGTAATGGTGGAGGTAGTGTTATGGTTAGATTTACTGTAATGCTGGTTCATGTTTGTTTCCAAGGGAATGATTTCCCTTAATGAACATCTGAAAATCCGCAGAGAGCTTTAACGGAAGAGGCAAATAGTTTGAATAGGTGACCTGATGATAGTCAGGACAAGTGACAAGTCCCTGATACTTTCAATAAGTCACCATAAAGTCAGCAGTTCAATGTTTTAGCATTTCATAATGGGGATGTTTAGCCAATTCAAGTCTAAATTACCAACACACTGTATGTGTTTCATCATACAATTTAATGATGTCATGGTTAACGTTGTCACGGCAGCAAGGAGGAGAACTGAGTCATCGTCTTCTTTTGGGTGAGACCTCAGTAGAACGGTAACATTCTCTTGTTCCTCTGACGCCACCAACGCGTTCCACCGTTCCCCTGCTGTTAGACACTTTTTCCCCTGGTTTTGTTAACATAATCTCCGCTTCCCATCCCTCCACCTTGCCCTCTCTCTGTCTCTCTATTGCAATCCCTGTCCCCTTCCCGTCTGTCTGTCTGTCTGTCTGTGTCTCTCTCTACCTCTTTCTCCCCACCACAGCCCTCTGCAACTCCTCTGGGATGTCCGTAATGCTTCGCCGTTATTGATCAGTCTGCTAGTTGGCTCCGGTTGTTAGACTCTCCTATATGGGCTTTGTCTCCGCAGACATCAGATACAACAACCACCCCCCCCCCCCCCCCCCCCCCCCTTCTCTCACTCCGTCCCGTAAACCTTCCTGCGTCCTATAGCCGGCTATGGGCTGACAAACAGTGCCTTTAATGCTGCTTAGTGCTTCATGAGCAAGAAACATGTAGACAGTTTTACTGTCTTCACTCATGTTTCACATGTACACTAACATACCGAGATTCCAAACGTGTATATGGCTCATGTCCATTTCAGGATTGTGCCGTAAAATACACTGATAAACCCTCCTTACCTAACCAGAATCTACAGGTGTATAGCCTCTTCATTTCATTCTGGATATGTTTAATTTTCACTGTTCTTATGTTCCTGAATTTCCCTACCGGGTAATTGATCACAAATATGATAATGCATTTTATCTTATGAGTCGTGCGAGCAGCATATGCTAAAATGATTAATTTGTTTGGTGAAGTTATTATTATTTTTATTATTATTTTCCAGACAGTTTAAAGTGCAGCTTCTAGCCTGCATTGAGGATAGATATATTCTACAAACGACAGTCTTTGTTGCATTGAAAGATCTACAATGCCTTCCAGTGACCTCACTATAGAGAAGCAAAACATTCTAAACAAATCATAGGTTTACAATGCAAATGCATTTGCAATGCAATACAAAGCAGCAACAGCAACTGAGTCCAACGTCTGATTCACAGTGAAACACACCCCTGTGTACACATCTTGCATTTGTTCATTTCTTAAAACGGTTGAAATGGCAAAGCCACGTTTTGCATGCCTTGCCCGGGTCTAGTTTTGCATACGTGAGGTAATAAAGGCAAAGTTTCTTTTGCCATTTCGGCCAAAAAAAATTATCCTATTTGACGTGCCTTCTCCTTTTACTCTATTGTTTGTCTATTTCCAAGTTGCCTTATCAGGAATGGCCATATTAGGACAGTCTCCAGGCCTAGGCTAGTGTCAGACCCAGAATGAGCATGACCAGCTAAATACTTTTCTTTTGGCCCGTCAGTGTTGCAGTCTCCCTAGAACGCTATCTCACCCATTCATGTTTATTCTTGAGGCGTTTCAGCTGCTACTTCCTTTTTTATTTTTGTAAACTTGCCTTTAGCTTCACGGTTCTTTTTTTGTGAAAGCTAATGGAAATTTTAGGGTTAGGTTACGAATATTGTGTTGTCATGTCTCAATGTCAGGATGTGGCCCTTAAAAGTTAGATGCTTGCTATTCCCTAAAACATCTAACCACTGAGTAAACACATTTTTTTGTCCTCCATTTGCTCCTTTTTCTAATTAATACCCCCCACTTCTCTCCCTCTCTGCCTCCATCCTGAACGGGCTGCCAGCTCGCTGCAGCGGGGCCTCTGAAACAAAGAGGCCATGCCTCGTTTCAACGATTCTGCGTTACCCTGCCAAACAGTCTGTCCACCTTTTCTGTCTCTCTGTCTGTCTTTCTCTCCCTGTCTCTCTCTGTATCTGTCGTTGTCTCTGTTGTCTGTCTCTGTCTGGCTGTCTGTCTGTCTCTCTCCATCTCAGTCTTTTCTTCTTAATCTGGGTCTCTCTAGCTGTCGTGACCCTTTCTCACTTCACACCAACCTGTTCCCTATGTAACCTGTGTGCACATGCTTAACACGACAACCCTCGTATGAACTTCCAGAGTTTTCCAGCTCTTCGAGCAGTCATTAGATTTAATAACACACTCCTGCAAAGGGGACACAACCCTGTTACGTCCCATAGATCGCCAAATTGGTTTCAACATGAATCGTGTGATGAATTTTCTTGTGTATTTCACATTGAAGAGTGCGTAGTGCAGTCATTAGTCACGTTGAAGGATCAACGTGTTAGGACGAACCACTGTGACTCGCTGCTGCCTATGCCATGACACCTTCTTGGACCGAGGAAGAGAGTGCCTGTCCTCCCTCCCGTTGTTGACTAGCAAACTGAACATGCATGGGACATCTCTGCATACCAACACGGTGTGGTGTGTTCTGTGCTCCATTGTTGCTGGCCGGTCACAGCCTGGCAGTCCCTGGGCAAGGCAGCATTTTTTACTGGAAAGAAGGTTACTCTGCCCTGGGGTTGTGTAAGCCTGCTAACCAGCTTGATGACTGCTGCAGCAGTGCTGGGGCTGGCCTATGTCTTACTTGAATGGATACTGGATTTTGAATACACAGATGCACCATGGTTTGCAAATCCACCACGCATATCACATGCTTATTCAAATAGAGCCTGCAGTTGCACATTGGAGGGAGCTGTACTCAACTTGTAACGAGTATCATTGCTTTATGTAAGTATCATGCTGGGATGTGAATGTGCTCTGCTGCGTCAGATGACCTGACACAAGATAAGTGGTGCTATGCAGTGGTGTTCTTCTGCTGGAGCTGCTGCTACGTGTGTGTGTGTGTGTGTGTGTGTGTGTGTGTGTGTGTGTGTGTGTGTGTGTGTGTGTGTGTGTGTGTGTGTGTGTGTGTGTGTGTGTGTGTGTGTGTGTGTGTGTGTGTGTGTGTTAAGAAGACACTGTTTCTAAAGTAGAGCCAGAGTCCAGAGTGTTCTGATCAGCCCCCAGTAAGACACATTTAGATGGATTCATTTACAATCGATTAATCATTCCTATATAGTTGATTAACATTTGCCTCAAACCTCAACAATTTACACATCTATGCTGATGACACCATTTGTTGCCAAGCCAACAATATTACGCTAGGCCTAATCCTATTGTGTGTGTGTGTGTGTGCGTGAGCAATCAACACCAGTAAATAACACACTTCCAACACAAATGTTCATGCCAATTCTCTTTTCTTTTAGTGCTAGGAGTTTGTCGTGGCATTTGCACAGGGATTTGAATAGAAGGACAGAGCAATGGATCTCTGGTGAAGGCTTAGAAGGAGTCATTGCAGTTTGCTTGGACTCCATGTCCCTGAAACCATCAGTCTCCTAGACTCACCACTTTGCAGTGCACACAGGGAAGTTGGGCGGTGGGCAGTGGACTGGCATGTCCCAAATGACTTCCCAATGAGAGAGAGGTGGAGGGGAGGAGAGGAGGAGGGGGGGGGGGGGGGGTGATCAGGAGACTTGGCCCGGGAAAAGATGCCTTGCATTTCTTTCCTTAGTCTGTTGTAGAGTGGAAAAGTACAAACGACGTCGGGCTGCTCCTATCTGTGAAACAGTCGGCCCTCCAGCTGGCTCAGGGACAGGCAGAGGGGGAGAGAGAGGGCACGAGGGGGGGGAGAGGGAGAGAGAGAGAGAGAGAGGGGGGGGGGGGGGGGGGGGGAGCGAGAGACGGGGAGACGGGGGAGTGGCAGGGACGGAGGGGGGCACAGGCCGGTGATCAGTGATTGGTGGTGGGGAGCTGGCTATGTGACATCATCATCATCAGGGTGTTTGTGGAACTCTGTAAACAAAGAGGACCTGTTTGAAAGCCTCTCTGTGCTGCTCGGCAGCATTTCCACTACAACACACACACACCCCTCCCCTCTGTCTCACACACAAGCAGATAACACACACACACACACACACACGGTCACATAACACACATTCTTTACTGTGTCACAACACACTGTCACAACGCACATTCCCACATGGTTACACACAACACATTTTCATATTGCACAGTATGCACACGACCACACACCACAGTCCGACACAGAGGTAAGACTGTACATGGGGTTTTCTGCCTGTCTATGGGTGTTGCACTGTTGGTGACTGTTTGCTGCCTGCCTTAATGTGTCAGGCCCCCGGCCCGCCTCCCGACCGGTCGCTGGGTGTCAACATCTTGACTTCCTGTGAAAAAAGTCTTCCATTTTCTCCCCATTCCTCCCTCCCTGACTATTGTTTCAGAGTTCTGGAAGGAACACGCTGTGTTTCTCTGGCGACCAGGAAAACAGAACAAAGTTGGAGAGAGAGGGAGAGGGAGAGAGAGAGGGAGAGGGCGAGAGAGAGAGGGAGGGAGGGAGAGGGCGAGAGAGGGGGGGAGAGAGAGAGAGAGAGAGAGGGTTACTGGCCAGAGCTCCAGTGACCGCTCTCTCAGCTAGAATGTATTCAGTGTGCACCACATTAGATCCACTGTGGACTGTGTTGGATCCAGTGTAGACTCTATTGAATTCAGTGTAAACTGTATTTGATCAAGTGTACACTGTATTGAATTCAATGCTGGCCATATTGAATTAATTGTGTGTTGTGCAGTGAGTGGGGGGGGGGGGGGGGGGGTGTTATTGCTGTTGACTGACTGTGGGTCCCACATGTACAGAGGCAGGGGCTCCCCCGGCACGTTTCCCAGGTGACAACACTGGGAATGTCCCATGGCTAGCCTCAGTAAACACCACAAGGAGTGGCATGCATATTTACTGTGCGCCTCTCTTCTGTGTGTGTGTGTGTGTGTGTGGGTGTGGGTGTGTTTGCACAGCGCTTTGCACATTTTCTCCAAAGTGTCTCTACACGGGCCTGTTCTGCATATCCCATTGCTGTCCATCCTGGGCCACAGCCTTGGCTCTTCATTCGGTAACTCTCTCTGTCCCAGGCTGCAGTCCTGGGACAGATGGTCATTCTGATGGAGCCAGTCGCAAATTTCTGCCTGTCAGTCCTTAGCGTCTCTTTGTATAAATGCAGAACCCGAATGCCAGTGAGAAACGGTGTGAGTTCATGTTCTTGTTTTTCACACTCACAGGCCATAAGATGAGGTTTAAAGTGGATCGGTGGTAATGTTTTCTCTTCGTAATAAGAGCCGTTCACCTTAGCGTCAACTTTGATATAGTGGCTGAAATGGCTGTATATGTTTTTCCAGTTGTACCAAAAAATCTGCCCTTTCCCTGCTGGGTGTTATTTAGTGAAATATGTCCCGTTTTGTGCACTGCAGACCATTTTGTTGAATATCTTTAGACTGGTTGGTTTATGTCTTTGAACGATGTGAGGTCAACAATGTCCCTTTATGGTGTGTAATTGAGCGTTAAATCGTCCTCTATAATCCCATTTGTATTTCATTCCTTATTATTTTCAATACTCGCCATATATATGTTTAATGTTAAATAATCAAATTTAATATAAACAGGCTTATGTATTGCCAATGCCACGATCAGCATGTTGTTGTTAAACATTTTAACAGTAAATTATATTTGGCACAAAATGATATATTAACGCTGCCCCAATGTCATTAATATAATAAACTGCGCTGTCCATGGTGATGGAGAGCGTTGATTCACAACTCACGTTGAGAAGGTCCTTTTACATTGAACGTGATGGTCTGTTGCGATTTTTTTCACAAAACAATAAAATAATAACTTAATGACTAAAATGGGAATGTATACATACAACACAATTTACGTTTTGTGTAAAGGACCTAGCCGGCGAATATATCTGTTTAACCAATCACACTATTTTTGTCATAGTCACCATGGTAACTGTACAGGTTGCACGATAGGACATGGCGGAGGCAACAGCCTATTTACGTTTCTCAACAGTGTTACTGCATCCATAACTGTATACTAAAAACATAAACCTATAATTATCCTAATCTGCTATATGTATTGATCAGTCATCTCGATGGCAGTCAGCATTACAAGCGTATGTGTAATTGCACATCGGTACGTGAATATAGGTTGTTTTTGATATCACCAAGTTGTGAAATTGTATCAAAACTGTTTTGTTTTGGATACCAACCTTCTACGAAAGAGTGATGGCCTAATTTAGTTATCGAACACGGAAACAACCAATAAAAACGCCAAAACATGTATTAAAGAATGCACTCCCAGTTATCATAATCCCCCTCATCCGTGATTATTACAGGAACAGGCGACTGATTCATTTTTTTTACATCCGAACAGCATTTACATTTACATCCGAACAGCAAGTATTTTTATACTATTCGGTTTCTATTCCGAATTTCATTCCAAGAGCCCTACTGGGAATTTACACCGCAGGCGAGAGAGAGATGTGAGCGTAATGTAGGCGTATCAATTCACACCGCCGCCGTTTATTTCGCTATATTTTCAAGATTCATCAGATAACATCATAACCGAGACGCTTCAGAAACGCTTGAAAATAGAAGTGAAGCTTAAATTTAAGCTTTGGTCAGCCGTGAGACGGGCGTAGAACGCCGCCGGTGTGAATCAGTGCACTAGTCTGAATGGATTCTATCTCTAGCTGAAGTCTGACGGCCGACTAAAAAACGCGTCTAAAACGGCTCTGGTGTAAATTTAGTGTGTAACCAGCGTGTGTTCTCTCCCAACAGCCTCGCCCCCGGTCAACAGCAGTGTGAGTAAACGACGCGCCCCCTCCTCGGTGACTCCCCTGGCGTGGGAGAAGCGCAACACCGACGCCATGTCCAGCATCACCATCGACCCCGAGCTCAAGCCGGGGGAGTTCGTCATCAAGAGCCTGTTCGCCGAGTTCGCCGTGCTGGCGGAGAAGAAGATCGAGGTGGTGATGGCCGAGCCACTGGTGAGTCCTCGACCAGAGCGTTGTGCAGCAGTGCACCCCATGTGCCCCCTTTTCCACCGACAGTACCAGCTCAACTCGCCTCGACTTGGCCCGTCTTTTTTTGCCGTTTCCATCGCCAAAAAAATTACCTGGTACCTGGTACTTTTTTTAGTAGCACCCACGTCGAGGTTCCAAGCGAGCTGAGCAGGTACTTTCGTGTGACGCAAACAGGCTGCTGGCAAACGGGAATAATCGCTCAAAGTTAAGTTGTGGCTGGAGTCCACGGATCTGCTCCCGTTGCTCCTTTCCCGCGGATAGAGTTAGGCTGCATGTGGCTGTGTGTGTCCGGCGAGGCTGGAGTCCATGGACCCGCTCCTGAGGGGGACACGGATCAGTGTTTCGCTGTTTCGTTTTTGTGTCTTTCCTTTCCCGGGGCTCGAGTTACGCCTCCATCAATGTTACCGTATGAAAACAATAGACGAGCACTCATTGCATTTTAAAATGTAATTTAATTTCCCATTTCCCCGTCCCGTCATAACCTTTCCCGGGAATCAGGAAGTAGTCTTGATCAGATTTCCCGGGAATCCCGTCTCCCAGAATTTAACCCTAATGACGACCCGCCCATGTCGAAGAGGTTCTTTTCAACGACCCGCCCACTTTAAGAGATACTTTTTTTAGATGGAAACACGACGTGCCTGGAACCAAACTAAGTCCTGGCGAGTTGAGCTGGTACTGTCGGTGGAAAAGCAGCATTACTGGTTTATGGGCATCATCGGCTCCTGGCACATATTCTAGGGGTTGGCTTGCAGTGCCAAGGAAGCCCATCCTCCTTGGGATAACTAACCCTGTAACGGTCTCTGTGTCTTTTCCCGTCCTCTCCTTGTCTCCTCTCGCCTCCTTTCCTCCCTTCCTCTCGTCGTCCTCCTCTCCTCTGTCCTCCTCTTGTATCCTCTCTTCCTCTCTCCTCCTCCTTCTTCTCTCGCTCTTTCCTTCCCTCCTCTCTCCTTGACTCCTCTCCTCCCAGGAGAAGCCCCTCTCCCGGTCCCTCCAGCGAGGAGAAGATGCACAGTTTGATCAGGTGAGACCTCCTCAGTTATGCTACAATGCAAAATACATTCCCTCATTCATCACAGGCCTGGCCCAGATATCTGTAAACATGGATTGACTATTGAGTGAGACTTCAATTATCGTTGACCCATGTGTTTTAAATGTCGTAATTTACAGGTTTTATCCAATGTCCTAATGTAGTTATTCTCTGTCTTAAAGGCATATACTGTGAATGCCTCTTGGTGCATCATCAGCATATCCATCGAGGTCTCGCTCAGAATATCTAATGGCTACTGTATGGTTAATGCTAAACCCATTAGATCGCCGCATTATGGATTAAGGTCACAGGGTTATTGAATATCGAGTCTTGCAATGTTTGATTCGGCCCCATCGCTGTAGGCAGTCCCCGGGACCCAGTGGCGTTGGCTCCGGCCTTCTGTTAAAAGTCGTGACCATGTATTGATGGGCTTGGCCCGACGGTGGCCGTATTCTGGCCCGGTGGACACTTTTAAACAATGGACCCGACTGCTGCAGAGTGCTTTGTTCAGCGCTACACAAAGCCAAGCAGCATCCACTGCTATATATCCAGCTGTCGCTATTGTGAGTGACTTAGAGAGAGAGGTAGAGGCCATAAAGAGAGGGAGGGGGGGGGGGGGGGGGGGTTGTAGAATCGCTGTGTCATCCTCGGCAGTAAGTCAGCGGTGGGGGCTTCGGTCCGTCCCCACGGCAACACCTTGCATAACTCCGCTGCCTGTCATCCACCGTCACTCTACTGGCACGCAGAAGCACACACACCTATATATATATATATATATATATATATATAACAACCTACTTCATACATAACACCGTCTTTAATTGTATTAGTGCATTGTTGACAATTGATAGCAGGAATGGGGCAGAAAAGCGTGACGTTTTCTGCAAGTCAGTCTTTCTCTGCGTGGTACGTCGTTTCCTAAAATACCCCTTATCTAACGGTAGCCCGGTGCTCTAGTTTGTAGCCAGTGTTGCACTTTATACAGAAGCAGCCAGACACAAAGTGGGACAGCTGCGACAAGGTTGCCCGATACACGTGAGCTTCTTGTGTACCCATGCTATCTTCAGATGTGACGCACCCACTGTACCCACCGATGTGCCCATGCAAGGAGGTGGGCTTTGTAGGGTGTGTGTGTGCTCGACACCGGTCGATAGGACAGAAACACCATGCTGGGCTCAACATGTCATCCGACACGGCGCTCTCCTTGCGAATCAATAATCAATATAGCCTGTGTTTCCCCTCGAAACAAGGTCACCACATCGCGGCCACTGATCTCTCTATACGATCTCTATACAGGATCTTGACCCCTATACGGAATCTCGCTACTAATGCATGGTCTCGCTCTTTAGACAAGATCACGTTCTGGAGGGGGATTTCTGTCTCGGGATGGGATCTCGGAAGTCGGAACGGCGCTCCCAGTTCCCACACGGGAATTGCGTCGGTCGTCCAAGGAGTGAGGATGGGAGGTTGCGGGCGTGCGGTGCTGACTGTCCCGTTTTCTTTCCAGTTAATAAGCTCTATGAGCTCCATAGCGGAACACTGTCTGCCCTCCCTTCTGCGCACGCTCTTCGACTGGTACAGACGGCAGAGCGGCACCGAGGACGAGTCCTACGAGTACAGGCCTCGATCCAGCACCAAGTCCAAAGGGTACGGACCCGAGAGCCTCCCCCTCCTGTTCCCATCGCCAGTCACTTCCTGTTCCCATCCCCCCGTAACCCCTCCTGTGGGCATAATCGTATATTTTCTGTTCTCATGAAATGTCATCTCCCTGCCCTCATCCTAATTAACTTCCTCTCATCATGATTCACTTCCTGTCCTCCATCCTAATTAACTTCCTGATCAAAATTAACTTCTTGTACTCGACATTATTCACCTGTTTTCATTATAATTATACTGCATCGGAACTGCTGCAAAAACTTGTTGTGTTGGAGTTTTTTTTTCACAGTGTAATCTCTGTCCCTTTCTCTGTCCAGTGATGAGCACCGGGATAAAGACTACCTATTGGAGCGAAGGGACTTGGCCATAGATTTTATGTTCTGTTTGGTTTCAGTGGAGGTTTTGAAACAGGTGAGATATCTCTTCTCTACAGATCCCCAGATCTGACGAGGTGATAGTCCAGGTCCTCTCCGTCCAGTGGCTTACAGCACAGAGGCCACCGCTCTCTTTGAACCAACCTCCCTCGTCACTCCTCTCCATGGGATCTAGTTAACAGGAAGTGTATTGATTTCCAGGACTTCCTGTCCTACCTTTGATAACAGGGGCTCCATGGCCAGGGTCGCCGCTTAGTTCAACTTTCTCGCGGCTGCTCATCAAGGGCTGCTCGGCACCGGGGCAGTTGATACAGTAAACAGACAAAATGGCCGCCCACCAGCCTGTCAGCCTGGGCTTTGATTTAAAACTGTTCACTGGTGTCGGAGTGGTGCCGGAGAAGCGCTCCGATCCAAACCACACACTGAGCCCAAAGCCCCCCGGGGACCATAGCTAAGATGTCCTTGGCTGAGCTCCTGGAGGAAAGGGGGGAGAGGGAGGGAGGAGCAGAAGAATGAGGAAGAGGGAGGAGAGGAATGAGGAAGGGAGGAAAGCAGTAGCAGGAGGTTGAGGGGAGAGGGCAGGACTGCAGGGAGGTTGAAATTATGGAGGGGAGTAGAATGAGGAGGAAGAGGGAGGAGAGGAGGGTGAGGAAGGTGCGCGAGGGCAGGGGAGAGAGGAGGGGGAGAGGAATGAGAGAGGAGGGTGAGGGAGGAGAGGGCAGAGGAGAGAGGGGGGAGAGGAATGAGAGAGGAGGGTGGGGGTGAGGGTGAGGGAGGAGAGGGCAAGGAATGAAGAGGGGCTAGAGAGAGGAGGGGAGTGGAATGAGGAGGAGGAGGGAAGGAGGAAGGAAGAGGAGAGGGAGGAATAAGGAGCTTCAGGAGGAGGGAGGAATCAGAAGTGGGGGGGGAGGAGGAGGAGGAGGAGGAGGAGGAGGAGGAGATGTATGGGAGTATGGATGCTCTCAGTAACACTAATGATTCCCTCTGCGTCACAGATTCCTCTTCACCCGGTGCCAGATGCTTTAGTACACGAAGTTCTGAACCTGGCATTCAAGCACTTTAAACACAGAGAGGGGTGAGTACACAAACAGACACTCACATGCACACAGTGAAAGTTGTCACATTCATATTAAAACATGATTGTAGAACAAAAGTGTGTGTGTGAGAGAGTGATTTGGGCGATTTTATGAGCTGGCCTCATAATGAATGTCACTCTAAAAATACACAGTTCCTTCGGGTTAAGTAGAAATTAGTAAACTTACAGCACTCGAGAGATGGGAACAGCTGGTTACAGCCACACTGAGAAGAAGACGGCCCTTGTTAACTTGATTTATATTGATAACGGTCTTCATTCCCAAAAGTGAATGAATCAAAAACATGGCCAGCAACTGAATTAATGACTGCAGGATTACCAGGAAGTCTTTATTTATGTTTGTCTAAATCCATTTCCAGGTACTCGGGGCCTAACACTGGGAATGTGCACATCATCGCTGACCTCTACGCTGAGGTCATTGGAATTCTCACACAGTCAAAGTAAGACAGCCAAGCTCCCCGCCTCACTTACCATTCCCGACTGCTTACACAATTTTCCAAACTGGTTCAATCCAAAGCCCAGTCATTAGCCTGCTGGCCATCTTGAAGCTTAATCTTCCAGGACTAAACAAATAAAATGGACTTGACGTCTTGGACATTGAAGATCTCTTGACTGCATGAGTTGTTAGCCATCTTGGGGTTAGGCACCTTTTAATCTTAGCCATAGCCTTATGTGAGCCGTTAGACATCTTGGCATTACCTGCCCCATCCGCATTGACACTGTGTGTGTGTGTGTGTGTGTGTGTGTGTGTGTGTGTGTGTGTGTGTGTGTGTGTGTGTGTGTGTGTGTGTGTGTGTGTGTGTGTGTGTGTGTGTGTGTGTGTGTGTGTGTGTGTGTTCTCTCCCCAGGTTCCAGGCTGTGCGGAAGAAGTTCATCACGGAGCTGAAGGAGTTGAGGCAGAAGGAGCAGAGTCCCTACGTGCTCCAGAGCATCATCAGCCTCATCATGGGCATGAAGTTCTTCCGGGTCAAGATGTACCCCGTGGAGGACTTTGAGGCCTCCTTTCAGTTCATGCAGGTAACCCCCACAGTGTATACAAGTGCTTGTAGCCGTTTCTCAATACCAAGTACGCGGACTACGTACTCGCGGACTTGGAAGTACGTACTTGGCAAGTCCGGACTTTCAAGTACAAACTTCTGAGAACGCGAGTACGCACCTGTAATTGGAACAGCAGCAGACTCGATGATGCATTCTGGGATATTTAACGGTCCCAAGTCCACACGAGTCACCTCCGATGCATCCTCGGTAGAACGGCCTCATCGAGAACGCATTGAGAACACTTCCGGGTTTTACGACAGTACTCGCGTACTTGGAATTGGAACAGTGCTTGGGCTACCACTGATGACGTTTATCGAGAACTCAAGTACACGAGAACGCAAATTGAGAAACGGCTTGTGTGTCTGTCTTACTCAGTTCATGTGTGTGTTGTGAAGCGCATTCGACCTGACGGAATGGACTAGTACAGGTTTGTGCTTCCATATAGCCCAACCTCTCAAGGTCGATTTGCTCCTCTGGCTTCTTCATTTCATGTCTTGCGCAACTTTCTGAGTACCATCTAGTATTTCAAACCATCTACAATCACAGGCAAATATAGACGCTTATCCAATAACAGTCCCTGTCTATCTGCTATTCCAGGATGTAAGTTTTGCGGTTCTCCGTGTTTTGAAACTAAAGGCCGCAGGTCCGGCTCCGTGTCTTGTGTCGCGCGTGTTTGTTCTAACCTGTGGTTTCAATGGGTGGGGTGAATCCTCAGGAGTGTGCCCAGTACTTCCTGGAGGTGAAAGATAAGGACATCAAACATGCCCTGGCCGGCCTCTTCGTGGAGATACTCATCCCTGTGGCTGCAGTAAGGAGAGCCGTACATACACACTCCCCACACGCACACTCCTCTATTCCACTCTATTATAGGCCTGATATATATATATGGAACATGTTTTATATTGATATTGATCAAAAGTCTATCACGATACGATCATTTATTGTTTTATTGCCCAGGCCTACTCTATTACACACCTCATATACACTCCTCCCTATATTACCTACCTCACATTCAACCCTCACATACACACTCCACACACACTCCTCTATTCACCTATAGTATACACATTCGTTCTTGTGATACTGGGCCTGCTGCGACCAGCATGTACCCAATTACAATGCAACATTTACTATGCAATAAAATGTGGGCATAATCATTTCTCAATGGAAGAATCATTTCCATTAAAGAAGGAAGTGCGTGTAAACAAGCCGATCCTGTGGAGGTGCTCTTCTCCTGTTTCCATGGGAACGCTAACATGTTTTCCCCCCACCAGGCTGTGAAGAATGAAGTGAACGTGCCCTGCCTGAAGAACTTTGTGGAGATGCTGTACCAGACAACCTTCGACCTAAGCTCCAGGAAGAAGCACTCTTTGGTAAAAAAATGACAAAAGAAAGTCTCTCGCTCTCGCTCTCTCTCTCTCTCTCTCTCCCCCCCCCCCAGGCCCCTCTTCAGTTTATGTCGTCACTAGTATCTCTTTAGCTAGGACTCTTTCAGTCTTCCCTTATCTCTCTCCACTTTTTCTTGTTGTTCATGTCTCTACCCAGGCCTCTCTCTCTCCTCGTAAGTGTTGCTGATGTTTATCTATCCAGACCCCTGCCACTCTCTCTCTGTTTTCTCCCTCTGTTGACGCTGGTGTCTCTCGCCCCCAGGCCCTGTATCCCCTTGTGACGTGCCTGCTGTGTGTGAGTCAGAAGCAGTTCTTCCTCAACAACTGGCACATCTTCCTCCAGAACTGCCTGTCGCACCTCAAGGTACCGTCGATCTACACCTACACCTGCGCACCCTACACCCCCCATGTCCTCACCCAGATCTGGCCTCAACCACACGACCCCACCCTAGCCAGACCTGGCTTTTGTCTAGGACATCCAGCTGAATCCTTCCCCCTGATAATGGCTAATCCAATAGCATCCCTTTTAAAGAATCCTAGGGCCCCAATTAGTAAAGATGTTAGGATCATGTTGTCATCAGGTTAGACTACATTGAACATGAGCCCGCCTGGTGAGTATGTACGTATATGTAGGAAGGCACTGTTGACACAAGATGTCTAGACAGAGCCATCTGCTGTCTATATGAACAACGTGCTTCCTCTACTGTGGTAAACATGCAGGCCTTTGTATCAATGGAGCGCATGGTCTAATATAATGCTTCTATTTGTCCTTACAATCCAGCACTTGTTTTTGGGATAATTGTATATCACCAGCAATTATACCAATGGATAATTACTGTGCTTTTTTTTTTTTACACTGAACTGTCTAACCCTAACCCTATTGTAAGCCAATCACATCCTGCCTACCTACCTGGACAAATCATTACCTGTCCAGCCAATCCTTTTATGATCCAATAAGAACTGCTCTCGTGAACCAATCAAAACTCCTCTTTTTCGTACACCATTCCGGAAAATCCCTTCCGTCTGCCTACCGCAACTACCGTTCCTCTGCTAATTGATTAACCTGTCCCTTTAAAAGCTCTACCGCACTGGTCTTGCATCCTGATGATCAGAACACGTTCCCTGTCATTCCCACCCTTTCCTTGCCCTGCACTGGTCGTCATTGTCCTCTTCAGTGGTGTTGAACGATTCAAGGGAGCTGTCTGGATGGGTTGTTCACTGTGATCATGCGGATCCATTTGAGCTTGGGTTGTGGTAATTGGTGTTTTGTGAGGTGACCGATGGTGGGGATGGAACGCGTGTTTGCCTGCTCGACGGTGCTCGTGGTGGTGGATGTCGAATGGTTCTACTATGGGAGAGAAGATCCTTCCTTGGATCTAACGAGCCAATCAACAAGGAACTGCTTAGTCTGGGCAATGGAGAACATAATTGGAAGTTTATGATGTGTGGAGGGTAAAAAATAAATAATGTTGTTACCAAACAAGATAATGGGGTGAATCAGACTCCTAATAAATTGCAAAGAGAGTGCTTGTGCATTATAACACCGTAACAAAGAACATCCTTCATAACTTTTTTATTTTCAACCATCCTGCATGCACACCCCATAATTGTCCTTTTTCTGATCTTGTCCCGACATTACCCCCTGTTTGTTTCTGTGTGTGTGCATGTCTAATTCCCAGGCTTCAGTACACACGTAGTATGCCTTCTTTCTAACATACAAAGAAGGTGGCTCTCAGCACAAGGCCATCTTAGACATCTTATCCATGTTTGTTGAGCTTTATCACTCGAATGTAGTGGCAGGCTGTCACAGCTTCTGTCAACATTTTTGTTTTCTGTCATGTTTGTTTCTGTTTCCTCTAACGTGCATGTCTCCACCCTCCCTGACCCCTGCACGGGTGTCTGCTGTGGTTTTGTGTCTGTCTGGCGTGTCTTTACTCTGCCCAGATGCCATCTAACAACAGCATCAGAAAGCAGATTGAGACGTTGCAGGTGAGTTTCTGTTGCGACTCCACCGTCCACTTAAACCCACCCTCCCACCTGAGCCTCACTAATGGAAGAAAATGGCGCTCCTATCCACACACCGCCTACCCCCTCTCTTTCCTGAGCTGATGTCATCTGACCAGGTGTACGGTAACCATGATGGACCAGGAACGGTATTGGCCAGTAAACGTATACCGGATGTACTGCTTCCACGTCCACGTGGAGCTGTCTGCAGTGTCTTGGGCTTTTTGCGTCACGAGTGTGTTACACATTAAGTGTGCCACACATCAAGTGTGTCACTACAGCGGGCGTTATCGTGGAACACCTGCTGGGGCTTCTTGCTGGCAGTGAGAAGCGCTTCATGTCTGTTACGTTGTCCTTCTACTGGTGTGAGCGTGAACCAGCGAGTCGTTATCCCTCTTGCTGTTCTTACTACTTCTTCCCTCCTCGTGCTACATCCTTGCACTCCCGCAGCTGCCCCGCCCCCCCCCCGCAAATATTTGTCATGAGTTTATGGTTGCCGTTGGCAAGCTATTTGTTAGTACAGTGTGATTGCAGACTGTGAACACAATGCACGCGCGCATTATGTAGTCAGATAAGGCCGGACAACGAAACATGTACTCCATTCGATCCAATGTGATTGATTTTACTGGCTGAGATAGACTGGGAGTTTGAAGTGAACCCCTGGCCCTATTGTGTGTTTCTAAGTCTTTGTTGCACCTCCTCAACGTCCAGGGTTAAACTGAAGATCAAGCCCCTATTGGTCAGGGAATGGCAGGACCTTGCATGAACCTGGAATTGTTTATGGGATTTTGTCTGTGTTTTGAAGGATAGTCTACATCATTGTAGAGCCCATCTCTCTCTCCCTTCACACGAATAACAAAACGATAACGCTAGTTGGCAAGTGCTTATGGTGGTTCTCTCTGGTTGACAGAACAAAGACCCCAAGATGTCGCGCGTGGCGTTGGAGTCGCTTTACAGGCTGCTCTGGGTCTACATCATCAGGATCAAATGTGAGAGCAACACTGTAACTCAGAGGTAAGCACCCCACTGCTCCATGCAGCAAATCAAATGCCTCGACTTGTCTGTGTAATAACTGTCTAACCCCTACCTGCTCCTTTACGACCTGCCCCTGTATTTATTGTTCAACCCTTTACTACTCCTAAAGGTGCTGTATGTAAGATTCAATCGTTGTAAAGAGAGAGAGATTAAAATGGCGCACGATTATAGAGCACGATTTTGAAGCTAAACGACCAAAGAAAAAACACCTTTCTCCGCCATTTAGAAGTGTTGCATTTCACTGTTGCAATGTGAATTGTCACTGATATGTCCGGTATTAATGTGAATGTTGTTTTTTCTGTTGTCTAGTCGTCTCCTGGGCATTGTGTCGGCTCTGTTCCCAAAGGGCTCTCGCAGCGTGGTGCCCAGAGACACCCCGCTCAACATCTTCGTCAGGATCATCCAGTTTATAGCTCAGGTACAGCGCCGTGCACCTGTACCAAATAACTTGGTAGCAGAGCTGCCTAATGCAGATTTTGCAAATAATTGCAAATAAATGTTAGTTGCATTATTTGCATAATATATTATGTTGTATCGATTGCATGCCCACATGGATAAATACGGGGTGTCCTTCCATTGATAATTGAACCCTGTGCTTTTTGTTTGGCCCTGCAGGAAAGGCTGGACTTTGCTATGAAGGAGATCATCTATGACCTGCTGTGTGTGGGCAAGTCCCACAAAACCTTCACCATCAACCCAGAGGTAGGTTTCTTATCATTATACACCTTTACTATCAACCCATAGTTGATCTAACATTAATTGACACCTTTACTATCAACCCAAGTGTACATTCACAATTAATAGACTGCTCCCGCCCATCACCACACTCTCAGAATGAAGCCGGATCAATATGAAAAACGGCTAATGTCTTGTTTTTACCTCATCAAGCCAGAAATTTGTCAAAGATCAATACTGGATCTTCCAAAAGTATCGGAGTGTCGATAGAAACTCTTAATGTATAATATATTCCAATCGGTGGACACTGTTTTGATTTACGATGGTGTGAGTTAGGGGTGTAACGATACACGTATTTGTACCGAAATTCTTCGGTACGGGTCTAACGGTTCGGTGCACGTTTCATTTCGATATGTACCAAAGTTTTTATTGATTATCACACACTCTGTGAGTGTCTTGTCTTGTTCTGATGTTTTGTGTTGAGGACCACAATGGAAACAAGTCCTGGACTTTATTGTTTTTTGTCCTCAATTGTATTTGATGTCTTTTCATTTATGTAAGGCATTTGTTTGATACAATCTAATAAATCAAATCAAATTGTTCACTAAAAATAAAATAATAAAAACTGCTGTACCGAAAAACATACCGAACCGTGACTTAAAAACCGAGGTAGGTACCGAATCGTGTCTTTAGTGTATCCTTACAGCCCTAGTGTGAGTGCATACAGTCTTCGCATTGTGTGGAACTGGGAATCCACACCCAATGTATGCTTACCCTCCCTCCCCCCCCCCCCCCACCCCCAGAGGATGAACATCGGCCTGAGGGCCTTCCTGGTGGTGGCCAACAGCCTGCAGCAGAAGGACGGGGAGCCCCCCATGCCCACCACAGGGGTCATCATGCCCTCGGGGAACACCCTGCGCGTCAAGAAGATCTTCCTCAACACCACGCTCACCGACGAAGAGGCCAAAGTCATCGGTACGTAAGCCCCCGGGGGCAGACCGCCCCAGGTGGGCTGTGTTTCTTTACGCTGTGGCACGGTGGTTTTTGTGGTTTTGCGTGTGCATATTGTTGACAACGAGCGTTGTCTTTGCAGGCATGTCTCTGTACTACCCCCAGGTGAGGAAGGCCCTGGACAACATCCTGCGTTCCCTGGACAAGGATGTGGGACGCTCCATGAGCATGACCAACGTCCAGATGTCCAACAAGGAGCCCGAGGACATGATCACGTCAGTGCACCTTAGGCTCCTATCCAATCGGCATCATCGTTGTTGTCAGGCTCTGCGTGACTCGGTCCTATCACAGCGTCTGATTGTTTCCATCTGTTGGCAGGGGGGAAAGGAAGCCCAAGATTGATCTGTTCCGTACGTGCGTGGCGGCCATTCCCAGGCTCATTCCCGACGGCATGAGCAGACAGGACCTCATCGAGCTTCTGGCAAAGTAAGCCTCGCTCATCCCTAGAACGAGAACTACGACACAATGTATACACAACTCTTAGCGGTTTAGCTTGACGCTCTTTCGACTGGCTTTAAGGATCACAGTCTCAAACCTACTGATACCTCGTTACTTTTGAATACCTGTCCCCTGTTTGGCTTTCAACTCGCTCGTCATAATCCATCACACAACGATAAGTTTACCACACTCCCACTGCTACCATGCTGTGTCCTAATCAACCTTCCCTCACCTGTAACCCGTCTGTTGCACTTGTCCGCCTCACCTGTCTCTCCCCTGTCCGGTCTCACCTGTCCGTCTCACCTGTTTGACGGACCTACCCGTCTCCCTTGTTTGACTGACCTGTCTGCCTCACGTGCCTGTCCTTCCTGCCCACCTCACCTGTCCTTCACGTCCTAATCCCAGGCTGACCATCCACATGGACGAGGAGCTGCGGGGCTTGGCCTTCACCACGCTGCAGACCCTCATGGTGGACTTCCCCGAGTGGCGGGAGGACGTGGTGTCGGGGTTCGTCTACTTCATGGTCCGCGAGGTGACGGACGTCCACCCCACACTACTGGACAACGCGGTGAAGATGCTCCTGCAGCTCATCAGCCAATGGAGGCAGGCGGTGCAGAGCAGCAACAAGACCCAGGAGGCGCACGTACGTACCAGGCCACCTCCTGGCCCGTCCGGTTCGTCAGGTTCCCAGGCTTAGCAAGTACAGGACAGTAATAGAATATATATGTATTTTATTTTTTTATTGAATACTATTCAAGTCGTTTTTATAATATTAGAAAAATCTTTATATATGCAGAATATTTTGGGTAATGGAGAGGAAGGGTGATATATGGGACATACGGAGGAGTAGAATAAATGACCTCTTTCTTCCAGCAGGTCCCAGGCAGCGGTCCCACTCTGTCCCTGGACCGGGCTCCTCTGCTGGGGGTTCTGCACGTGGTGGAGGGCCTGGCACTGGTGGTCCTATGCAGCTGTCGGCCCGGAACTCGCAGGCTTGCCGTCAACGTTCTCAAGGAAGTCCGCGCCCTGCACACGGCACTGGGCATCGCCAAGGTAACCTCCATCCACGATGTCTGCTTACCCTCTGCCTTTCACGCTCACTGACGATATTTGCTTTGGTCAGTCGGTCTTGCATGTCTTTGTAAGCCTACTTATAGAGGGCAGTAGAAAGTTCCACGATGCCTCACCCAAATCTGCGTATTAATGGCAAGTATTCAAACGACATCCACTGGAAGTCGCTTTGGATGATTATCATCCACTACTGGTTATATTTACTGTTTTAATATTGTTCTACTGATGTTTCCTCTCTCAGGGCGATGAGGAGTTGGCTATCGACGTGATGGACAGACTCAGTGCCTCTGTGCTGGAGAGCTTCATCCACCTCACCGGGGCTGACCAGGTACACAGCCTGACACACAAGCTATATCCAGGAACCCACACCAATAGAACAATAAATTCACAAGTTTCCATTCTGCACATTATAGGCCATGTCTTGGTTTATGCGCTTTTGCACTATGAGCAGTAATGGCTGAGCGGGTGCACTGATGGCAGGGCCATCTCCCCTGAGTTGGCGCTCATCAACTGTTGTTGTTCTGGTCTTGTTGATGGCTCTGTCCTTTCAAGGTTCTCTATTCCCATAATAGCAGTATAAGAAAGCAAGAAGCTGTTCATGTCTTCCATCTGTTGGCTTTTCGCATAATGATATAAAAAATACACAGATGTGTAGGCAAGTGATGATCGGGTTGTAAATGTGACTAATGACAACTTCCTGTTTCCTGCCACGCAGACCAACCTGCTCTACTGCCCGAGTGGCATCGATCTCCAGTCGCTGGCCGATTGGAGCTCATCTCCCATCAGCCACCAGTTTGACGTGGTCAGCCCCTCCCACATCTGGGTGTTTGCTCACGTCACCCAGGGCCAGGACCCGTGGGTGATAAGCCTGTCCAGCTACCTGCGGCAGGAGAACCTGCCAAAGCACTGCCCCTCGGCCCTCAACTACGCCTGGATGTTCGCCTACACCCGCCTGCAGCTGCTGTCTCCACAAGTGGACATCAAGTACGACCCCATAAATACCGTACTCTCTTTGTGGTTGTTGTGTAGTTGTTGTTGTTGTTGCAATAGAAAGTCATTGGAGGTACTTTGTTGGATGCCCAACGTCAACAACCTACCTATAGGCATCCCTGAGCAAGGTGCCCTCGCCCCTACCTGCTCCGGAATGAGCCACCCGAGTTCCCTGCAAGTGTCTTTGGAAGAAAGTAGAATATAGACTGGCTCAGTAAGATGAAAGCAGGATGTTGAAGGTGCACATGGTGAGGATGTGAATAGGTACGTGAAGGTGCGTTTCTGTCTCCACAGCAGCCCCATCAATGCCAAGAAGCTGAACAGCATGAGCAGCAGCAGTGACTCGTACACGGGGCTGTGGAGGAACTACCTGATCCTCTGCTGCAGCTCCGCCTCTTCCTCCTCCTCCTCCTCCTCCTCCTCCTCGTCCAGCTCCGGATCCGTGCGTTGCTCGCCGCCTGAGACACTGGCGTGCACGCCAGACAGCGGCTACAGCTACGACTCCAAGGTAAGCCCCCCAACACCAGCCCTGACTTTGTAGTATGGATGAGCCATTGAAGTCATTTCCTCAGTTAAGTCCCTTCATTGAATCATTGTACTTGCAAAAATACATTAAAATGCAGGGTTTCGCCTAAGCTTAAGCTGTAAAGATTAAAAAATAATAATAATTTTATAATATGATGCACTCTGTGTGAAGATCAAGATAGACCTGCGGCCTGACAGCCTGCATGAAAATAAGCATAAATGGTCCAACTGTAAAAGAGTGCAATTACCAAAGGGCCCTTCGACAGAGGACCGCCTGTAGCGATGCCAGATGTCAGCTCTGCCATAAGCAGTGACTGTGATCCCTGTGTCAGTGTTCAATAAATAATTCTTGAATGTAGTCCAGAGTCTGTATCGGGACACCCTGGAATATTAAATGCTTTATATTCTATTATAGTCAGTTGACAACAGAAAAGGTGCTATTTGAAATACATTTATTGAGTTTAATCATCACAACCAGGCTTCAGTTAAGTGATACATTCATTCATAAAAAGGTAACATAATGAAGAGACATATTGGGAGGATAACGTGTGCAAAATATGTGATGCCTCTATAGGTGCTTTCAGTAAAGGAATGCTGTGCTTGAGTACGTATGCCCATCCTTGGCTTTAATAACCATGATCTAATGCAATGTTCCCAAAGCTTTGGCTCTGGATACATCTTGTGGTCACCTTGATGCATATTGAGTCTGGAGAGAATGCTGACTTATAAGGTCATAATTCAGCATTGTTTAAGTATAGGTTTTAGTTAGGTTTCAAAGTTCTGTAAATAGCCTTATGATTTGCACCCATGAGCAAACTATACCACTAACTGACGTATGAGACTAGTATGAGATATAATCAATATATCACTGGGACATATTACCGGCTGATGTTGATTTGTGTTAAGATTATGTGTGGAACTTGTTAGTGACACCAAGCAAGTTGGGGTCCCACATTTCAGGCCCATAAAAAGATTGGGAACCTCTGCTTTATGGAATAGTCTGAAAGCCGTATCTGCTGAGCTGTGAAGGTGGAGCGGGTTGGTTTTGATGATGATGATGTTGTTGATGTGCAGATCGTGGGCTCTCCGTCCCTCTCCTCGCTGTTCAAACACGTGGTTCCCATGATGCGCTCCGAGAGCATGGACATCACGGAGTCTCTGGTGCTGGGGCTTGGCAGGACCAACCCCCTGGCCTTCAGGTAGCACACGCAGCTCCACACATGCAACACATGCACCTGGATGGCCAACCACACCCAATTTGGGGTTGGTGCCGCAGCTGTTGATGTTGGTGTTTGTTGGTGTTTGCAGGGATTTGATAGAGGAGTTGAACCCCATCATAAAAGAAGCTCTGGAACGAAGACCTGAGGTGAGGCCGCATTCTTGTCTCTTACCGTTACCTCTCTTAAGCTTTCCTTATGAGATACATCTCCCTCTGACGTATCTCTAATATCTCCAATGCCCCTCACATATTTTTCATTGATGTGCATCTTTTCCTGATGATTCTCTTCTCTTCTCTCCGGTGTCGTTCTCTGACATCTCTATGCATCTCGCAGATGTCTTTCTTTCTGAATCTGATCTCTCCTGATATTCCTTTTATTTTTATTTTTATTTTTTTAACTTTACCTTCCTGTTATTTCCATCTCCAATCAGAACGTGAAGCGGCGCCGGCGTCGTGACATCCTGCGGGTCCAGCTGGTCCGGATCTTTGAGCTGCTGGCCGATGCTGGAGTCATCAGCCAGATGTGAGTCACTGATGACCTGGTATCGCCTTAAAGAGCTAGTAGGAAGGCTAATAATACTAATAGCTCATATTCATGTAATGGCTCTTATTGATGTAAAAAGTTAATGGGCTAAACCTTTTTTTTTAAATGCTCGTTGTTATATAGTGATTGTTATTATCTATAGTACATACAAAAAGACTGAAGATGAAGAGTTGTTCTTCCAGATTGATAGAGTGAAATCCTTCATTCACGTTTTAGTGCCCTGACAGTGGTTGTGTGTTGTGTGTGTGGTTGTGTGCGCAGAGCGAGTGGGGGTCTGGACAGGGAAAGCCACTGCCTGAACGGGACCCTGCTGGAGTACGTGGACCTGACCCGCCAGCTGCTGGAGTCGGAGAACGACAAGGACTCCGACACCCTGAGAGACATCCGCTGCCACTTCAGCGCCCTGGTGGCCAACATCATCCAGAACGTACCAGGTCAGTTACACTCGCTCACCAGCTCGCTCGATGACACCGGGCAGACACAAACCTGTAAAGGTCCCGCGACATGCCACCCAGGTGTGAGTGTGATTAGCTGTCGCAAGCCGTTTTGGAAAACTGCCCCTTATGACGTCACCTTCTCCACTTTTGCGTCAGGCCAAACATCTCAGAATCCGATCGATATCAACGACCAAGCAGCATGTCATGCCAACCTCATCACAACCTCCTCTTACGTGTGTGTGTGTGTGTGTGTGTGTGTGTGTGTGTGTGTGTGTGTGTGTGTGTGTGTGTGTGTGTGTGTGTGTGTGTGTGTGTGTGTGTGTGTGTGTGTGTGTGTGTGTGTGTGTATATTGTTGACCCACAGTGCACCAGCGCCGCTCCATCTTCCCCCAGCAGTCCCTGAGACACAGCCTGTTCATGCTGTTCAGCCACTGGGCGGGGCCTTTCAGCATCATGTTCACGCCCCTGGACCGCTACAGCGACCGCAACATGCAGATCAACAGACATCAGTACTGTGCTCTGAAGGTACTGGGGGGCCTTTACTCTGGGCTAGATGGCTGGAGAGTACGTTGCATGGAGCGTGCATAGGCCGACATCTGACGTACGATACGATACAACTTTATTAATCCCCTCGTAGGAGAAATTAGTTTGTTGCAATAGCCCAGCAGCAGTAGAAAAACACAGGATAAAAATAAATAAAATACAAAGTACTAGTACAACAAAAGTAGACGCTAAGGGAAAATGCTGAACAATAATGCTAAGTAAGGAAAAGACAAGACAAACAGAACAAACAACAACAAATAGGGCAAACAAAATAGACGGTACAAACAGTATAAATGATTTAGTTATTTAGTTATTAAGTTTATAAAGTGGCTAAGTTCCAGAAATGCAATGTAAACAAAGATGCAATGTAAACGAAGAGAAAAAGAAAAAGGAAAGAAAACCTATAGATGTAGGATGTAAAGTGGAAGATAAATGGGATACATATCTGTTAACGGGACCAAATGGACTGTGTTGGAGAAGATGTGTGTGTGTGTGTGTGTGTGTGTGTGTGTGTGTGTGTGTGTGTGTGTGTGTGTGTGTGTGTGTGTGTGTGTGTCTCTTTGTGTGTGTGTTTCTCTTTGTGTGTCCTGTATAGTTGACTTTGATGTGTATATGTCAAGTCAGTGCAAGTCTGTGCGTCTCTGTATGGGTCTGAATGAGTATCAGTGGGCTTCATTCTCCGTGTGTCTCTCTCCAGGCCATGTCTGCGGTGCTGTGCTGCGGCCCAGTGGCTGACAACGTGGGGCTCTCCTCGGATGGCTACCTGTACAAGTGGCTGGACAACATCCTGGACTCACAGGACCGGAAGGTGAGCACGGCCCACCTCACCGCTCACCTGTTGGCCCGGAGTCGTACCTGCCCCTGGATGAATGGTTACCGTTAATATTCAGTATTTACGCCTTGTTTCCAAGGCGACTCACTTTGAATTTCGATGTAGGACCAGGCCTACAGGTAGACTTAAGGACATTGGGGATCAAACCCAGTAACTTTCATCCCTAGCCACCACACTACCCTAGGTGGTAACAGGCGGTAACAGATATTAAAGGGGGCTAAGGTTCGAGGTTGCTTTATTTATACCCGTGGGTAAATTAGATTTGAACGTCAAGAAAAAGGCGTTCACTTAGCATACACAGTAAGAAACAACAAAAACAACAGCATACTCAATACAAAAACACACAACAAAAAACAGGAGACAAAAATCACAAAGGAGCTCAGGACATCACAACGTGCAAGAACATGATGCACCACTAGTTGCGCGGCAACATTTTATTCATACGATGATGCATTTACATTTAGGTCATTTAGCAGACGCTTTTATCCAAAGCGACTTACAACGGTTAATACACACCGACGGCGGAGTCAACCATGCAAGGCGACAGCCAGCTCGTCAGGAGCAGTTAGGGTTAAGTGTCTTGCTCAGGGACACATCGACACTAGGAGGAGCCGGGGATCGAACTAGCAACCTTCCGGTTACAAGTCAACCTGCTCTACCTCCTGAGCTAAGCCGAACCACTAATGGCGGCAGGAACAAAACTGTTCCCGTAGCGGTTTGTTTTTCTTTTGGGAACCTTGAGCCTCTGTGCAGAAGGGGAGCGGCTGAAATGCACAGTTTAAAGGATGGGTAGGATGGGTAACGGGGGTACTGACTGCTGCTTATGAACGTAAACCGGTTTTTACCAGATGCTAACGGGGTCTCTACCGTCCTCAGGTGCACCAGCTGGGATGCGAGGCGGTGATGCTGCTGCTGGAGCTGAACCCGGACCAGAGTAACCTCATGTTCTGGGCCGTGGACCGCTGCTACACTGGCTCACGCCGCGTCGCTGCAGGCTGCTTCAGGGCCATCGCCAACGTCTTCCATAACAGGTACGCCTTCTTCGTGTCGTCTCGACAAAGCACTTCAGCACAACCCTGACTCATTTTTTATTTAATGTGCCTAAGCAATGAAATTAAATGAAACCTTCAACGAAAATACTTTCATGTCAAGACAAGACAACTTTTATTGGCCAAGTATGCTCACACATACAAGGAATTTGGTCTCTGCATTTATCCCATCCGTGGATTAGTGAAACACACACAGAGCACACAGTGAACACACAGTGAGGTGAAGCACACACTAACCCGGAGCAGTGAGCCGCTACAGTTACAGCGCTCGGGGAGCAGTGAGGGGTGAGGTGCCTTGCTCAAGGGCACTTCAGCCGTGGATGTGGGCATGGTAGAGCAGTGCTCAACCACTTCCCCCGCCCACATTTTTCCTACTGGGTCGGGGATCGAACCAGCAACCTTTCGGTTTAAAGGCCGAAGCCCTAACCAGTAGGACCACAGCTGCCCCTGTCCTTTTTCTAAATAAAGCAATACACATTTGAATCCAGTTAAATCCCAAACCGTCTTGTGCTCCACCAGTAGAGTCGTCCAGGGGTACAGTACGCCCTGTTGTGTGACCGGTCGCTCTGTGTCCGCTGGCTGACCTGCGCTGTGGTTCCGGCTGTGTTTCTTTGTTCCCAGGGATTACCAGTTTGACACTGTGGTGCTACTGAACCTGATACTGTTCAAGGCTGCTGACTCGGCCAGGGATATCTACGAGCTGGCCATGCAACTGCTGCAGGTCAGTACTGCCCCGGCCCTACACACACACACACACACACACACACACACACACACACACACACACACACACACACACACACACACACACACACACACACACACATGGTCAAAGGTTCAGCAGAGGTCAAACATCACAATGGGCTGGGTTGGGCTGAAGCCTATTCAGGCATAGGAGTATTTGTTGCTATGAACTCTGAACTCTACAATGATACTCAACTGTATTATAATCATTCCTTTTGTTAAATATGTCAAATATTTTGTGCAGAATGTCTACTTCCTTCTGTGCTACTGCGGACAATTTACTTTGGTTAGCCAGCGAGCGCAATGTCCACTGCTTCGTTTACAGGCTACAGTTTTAGTTGTCTTACCTATGCACTAGCCAGCGTAACGCTCCGGACATTAGCACTTCTCATTCAAAGCCCTATCTAATACAGCTCTGAAGGGTTTTCTCTCTATGATGTGTTTTCTGTGTCCTGTCCTGTGTTCCTGTTGGAGCCTTGCCTGTTGGAGCTTGATGGTATTTCTCTGTGGTGTTTTTTGCGCGGTTCGGCAGATCCTGGAGCCCAAGCTGTTCCGCTACGCTCACAAGCTGGAGATCCAGCGGACGGACGGCATCCTGACCCCGCCGTCCCCGCTGCCCCACCTCTACTCCCTGTCCTACTACCAGCTGTCTGAGGAGCTGGCCGGCACTTACCCCGAGCTCACCCTGCCCATCTTTTCAGGTCCGCAACAAGTCCTCTCGCCCTGTCTCTAGTCTGGCAAATACTTAAACGCATGCCTTTAATGTGTCAAATAATGGAAAAAATCACCACGACTGTTTTTATGACAAAAGGAAATGCAAGGTAAAAAAAAAATAATAATTTGAGTCACATTTATAGCCTTTGTTTCTTTTTTTCTTTTTTTTTTTTTGTCAATTTGTCTTCAAAAAATACACAAACAGCTGATGTCTAGTTCCGTCTGGGGTTAGGGTAGAGCACTGGCTAGGTTTCGGATTCAATCTCTAATTTCTGGAACCTGTTGGCATCTTAGCACAAGATGCCCTAACCTCCTACTTGCTCCTTAATGACCTGTATCTGAATTCCCTGTAAACAACTGTGGATGAAAGCCACTGCTAAATGGTAACCGCTCTCCACTGCCACGACCACAGAGGTGAGCCAGCGCATCCAGACAGCGCACCCTGCTGGCCGGCAGGTCATGCTGCACTACCTTCTCCCCTGGATGAACAACGTGGAGCTGGTGGACTTCAAGCCGTCCACCCAGCGGCCCGAGGAGCCGGGCGTGGCTGAGGAGGAGGAGGAGACGCAGGAGCGGGAGATGATGGTGAACAGCCGACGCTGGCTGCGGGGCGAAGGCTGGGGCTCGCCGCACGCCACCACCATGGTGCTCAACAACCTCATGTTCATGACCGCCAAGGTGAGGGCAGAGGCCCAACACTCGCAGCAAAATGCAATCAATATGGAAGGCTGAGAGGCTGTATCGAACCATACTTGACGTTCAAGACTTAGGCCCAGTCCCATTTCTCTCCACTTAACAAGAACACTTGCTTTGAGTGCCCTTAGCTGCAAGTCAGCGCCCGAGCTGGCTAGCGTTCAAGGGTTGATTTTAAGGGAAAAACAGCACTCCCCTTTGCTCCCGTAAGTATTGGGACACCCTACCCCTTCGCGGGAACGCGCAAAATCAAGGGTTAGAGCTCAAATCTAGGGGATGGGGGAGAATGGTTAGGGTTAGAACTGCTCCGGGTGTGTTCACCGGCTCCCGGATGGATCAAAAGCAGAGAAGGAATTTCCCCCAAAAAGGGACAATAAAGGATAACTTAAAAAAAAAAAGAATTGGGACAGGGCCTTAATCTCGGCAGGGTTGAAGTGCTTGGGTGCATTTCTGGTTTAGTTTTTGTGCATGGTAACTCCTAAATATTATCTTGCCTCCATGAATGGTGTCTTTGCACAAATTAACTGTTGTTTATGCCAGCTACTAACAAGCGGCTCCGTTTTGCTTTTCTTGTTTCCCTCTGCAGTATGGAGATGAGTTTGCCTGGTCCGAGATCGAGAACGTTTGGACCACGTTGGCGGACAGCTGGCCCAAGAACCTGAAGATAATCCTCCACTTCCTCATCAGCATGGCGGGGGTCAACAGCGAACCCAGTCTCCTGCCCTACGTAAGACCTACGATACTGACAGCCCCACCCTTCCCTTCCACCGCCTCCCTGGTACTGGTACTTAAGTCAGTTGTACAGTTAACACCTTCAGAGCTTCTTGGTCCTCATAATCAGTTCTACAGTAAACACCTTCAGAGCCTCCTTATCCTCATAAGTCAGTTCTACAGTCAACACCTTCAGAGCCTCCTTATCCTCATAAGTCAGTTCTACAGTCAACACCTTCAGAGCCTCCTGGTCCTCATAAGTCAGTTCTACAGTCAACACCTTCAGGGCCTCCTTATCCTCATAAGTCAGTTCTACAGTCAACACCTTCAGAGCCTCCCGAAGTCAGTTAAACTGTACAGCCCCTTGTGTACTCATAAGTTGGTTCCACAATATACACCGTGGCTATCTCCTGGACTTCAAAAGTCGCAATGCAATCCCCCTCGTGTCCACCCAAGCCCTCACCTCAAGTGAGTATGGTGGAGGAAGTGATGTGTAACTGAGGTGTGTGTATGTGTTTGTGTCTCCAGGTGAAGCGGGTGGTGGTGTACCTGGGCAGGGATAAGACCATCCAGCTTCTGGAGGAGCTGATGTGTGAACTGGAGCTGATGGACCCGGTCTGCTCTAGCGTCACCCACATGGACAACCCTCCGTACTACCGCATCAGCGCCAGCTACAAGATCCCCTCCGTCAACACAGGTACACGGGACCCCCGTCCTGGTTTGACCTGGTTAAGTCTGGGCTCCAACACCACCCCATGGCGTTTGGCCTCCCATGACTCTAACCCATTTTTCATGAATGTTTAAATGCACACACACAAACAGTGCAAAGATAAATGATAAATAACCGTATGGATGTTTTCGAATATGCTTCTCCAAAAACAAGTATATAAAAAATTTATTACTTTCTGATCACTAACTAATCGCATTTTCTACCTTCAAAAAGAATTAAAGAATTAATTGAATTAAATAAGTAGAGTGTAACTGATATGTATGTATGGTTGGTTGGTCAGGAACTATGTCCAGCAGCAACACCATGGTGCCTGGGACTGAAAGCCATCACGAGAGCAAGATAAAGGACCCCAATATGGAGGACAGGTACACACACATGTACACACACACATACAAACACGTACACACACACACGCACACAGATATATCAAGCTAGTCATGAAAATATGCATATTTTAAAACATTTTAAAGACCTGCATATCTTAAAAGATTAGCAGTACACTGATCGTATTACCAATTAAAACATGCATACAAAGTTAAAATGGATTGAAACGTATAAACATACACTGGTCTGGAAACCTGCATGCTCAGCAGATGTTAATCTAGTTGGAATATGTTGAAGCATGCATGCACAACAATTCAGCATGCAAGAAGACTATGCAAATTACCTTGGAGGAACCAGTCATATACACCTGTCGTAAAAACTAGTTTAAACAGACAACACTCATGAGTTCAGTTAAAACTAGTTCAAACAGATGCCCTCTCCTGACTGTTAAAAATCAATGGACACATACACAACCTTCCTTAATAGCATGTTAGAAATACTTGTGTATTTACTATTCTATAACTAAGACTTTCACATCACTGAATGTTATATGGATGGGTAAATGATGATGAATAAAATCATGAATTCATGAATAAAATCATGAATTCATGAATAAAATCCATACCTATGCTGGTTCAACCAGGAACCAAATTCCTATATATAGGAATATACATATATATATATTCCATATTTTTTTTACACGGGGAAAGCTGAGAGGACACATAAATCCTCCGGGGTCTCTTCTAAGCAGAAATACATTTCTAAAGCTCATGCACATTTTTGACCACGAACCAGTTTATAACACTCCTGGATGTATGTGTGCGTGTGTGTGTCCGTGTCCTCATAGCTACCCTCACCTGGACGTGTACAGCGGGATGAACATCAACCTGTCTCGTCAGCACCACCGCCTCGAATCCCGTTACAGCAGCAGCTCCGGGGGCTCCTACGAGGAGGAGAAGAGTGGGTGACCTCTCCATGACCTCTGACCCCAACCCCCACCCCCACCCTCCATCCTCTCCCTCTCCCTGCCTGTGATAGATTCCCCATTGATGAGTCAGTCAGGAAGTGTGGTCCAATTATTTTTCACTTGAAAGTTCAACGTCATTGAACTTTGGCGGGCCAATCGTTAACCGTTGATCTCTGCTGGAGATGGCGCCTCTAATGTACTAATCTGGTCGTTAGCTTGGCTAACGATCCCCCAGTCTACCCCTGAGCTACCTTACATCTCCCCAAGGGAGTGGGGTATCCCCCTGCTGGGTGCTTCTCGAGCGACTGTGCCTTTTTTATTGCCATGGTTACAAAGGATGCTGTGGTTGCTAAGCGCCCTCCCCACTCCGCCGTGCAGGTGACTCCATGCCGCTCTACGCCAACTGGCGCCTGAAGGTGATGGACCACAACCGCCCGGAGCCCCTCCCCTTCCCTCCGACGGGCGGCTGCTGGTCGCCGCTGGTGGACCACCTGCCTGAGACCAACACCGCCGCCGTCCCCCTACACAGGTACACACAACCAGACTAACCGGAGCTGTGCAGGCATCCTAAAGCAAGGTGTGGACCCCTACCTGCTCCTAAGAAATCAGAATCAGCTTTATTGGCCAGGTTTGCGTAAACAAACAAGGTATTTGACTTTGGTTAACCCTTGCTCTCATAGTACACCTAACTTATTGTTTATATTACAAAAATAAAATAAAACTGAAAGAACAGTACGAAATATGCATCTACGGTGATGGTTGAAATGGTGCAAGTAAGGTCACATTTAAATATAAATATAATTTAGATTAAATGTATCTTTACTCAATCACTAAAGTAAAGCATGATTCAGTTATCTGTTACACCATACCGGCATGGTGATTTTAATGTATTTTTGGTAGTAAACACAACAAATGACTAAAGTCTGGCTGTTTAGTTTGTTTAAGTTTCACACATGGTCATGACCTGGGTCCTCCTCTCAGGTGTAACATTGCAGTCATCCTTCTGACCGACCTCATCGTGGACCACGGGGTCAAGGTGGAGTGGAGCGTCTACCTGCACCTCCTGCTGCACTCCATATTCATAGGTACACCTCCTCCTCCTCCTCCTCCTCCTCCTCCTCCTCCTCCTCCTCCTCCTCCTCCTCCTCCTCATCACACAGCTGGAGCAACTCCTCTTACTAACACAGCTAGATAAATTACTCCTCCTTACTCAGATAGCGCAACACCTCCTCCTATCACTACTCCTCCTCCTCCTCACTCAGCTAGAGCGACACCTCCTCCTATCACTCCTTGCACCGCTAGAACTACAAGCCCTCACTGCCCCTAAATGCCTCCTTCTAGCTCCTTCAACACAACCGATAACACCTCCTCTCGTTTCCTTACACAACTGGAGCTAAAACCCCAGATCCCCCCTCCTCCTCCTCCTCCTCCTCCTCCTCCTCCTCCTCCTCCTCCTCCTCCCTCAATCGCTAAGCTCCAACCGTCTCCCTCTGGCTCCCTCTGGTGCAGCTCTGTTGGGAGTCTGACAGTTTTTTCCCCTGACTGTGGTCGTCTCGCAGGCTGTGACCACCAACACCCGGAGGTGTACGAGCACTGCAAGCGCCTGCTGCTCCACCTGCTGGTGGTCCAGGGTACCAACAGCAGCGTCCAGTCGCTGGCAGCCGTGCTGCTACGCAACAGGGAGGCCAACGAGCCCCGGGTCCTGACGGTGAAGCCCGTCGCGCCCGAGTTCAACCTCACAGGTTGGTTGCGGGAAAAAATGCACGACGAGACAATGGCGTGTGGATAGAGGCATGAGTCGGAAGTGTACCTCGCCTTTGGATAGGTGTGTGCGTGTGGCTCCAGGTTGTCTCATGTAGCCAGTCTTAGTTCCTGCTGATTAACTTATGGTGGAGAATTAAACGTAATTCAACGCCATGACAACCAGCCATAAACCAAGTCAATGGATACAGAATTATAAACCAATAAACCACACTTTGCATGTTATATTATCACGGTTGGGAGTGGCAATATAACGGTCACACATGTGACCTTGCGGGTGATCACACCTGACCGTTTAACCTGCAGGCGTCCAGGACCTGATGCCAGAGCACCAGCCCTCGCCCATGACGGACTCAGGCCTGAGCTCTTCCTCCACCTCCTCCAGCATCAGCCTGGGCACAGGCGTGGGGGCGGGAGCCTTCTCCCCGCTGCCCCCCACCATGCTCCAGCAGGTGGACCTCTCCACCCTGCAGGACCAGAAGGTTAAAGCCCTGATTGAGTTCATCAGCTCCAGGTGAGGAGAAGGCCTTGCCACTGCGCCTTTAACCTGTAGATTAGGTTTCTGTATCGGACTAGCTCACTGTGTTGATTCTATCGTCGTGTTCTTATATTACTGAATAACTGAGCTATTACTTAATTTATGTTTATGCCCATGGTGTCATACATCATGGGCATACCTCTAACAAACTACACTTTTAATCTTTTTGTGTATACATAACCATAACTAAGACATAACCACCTTATCTTTCATTGTATCTGGTTGTATGCTCACATGCTAATTGTGTGTGTATTTGGTTCCATGCTCACAGTCAAGTCTGAATGGATTAGGTATTTCCCATTGCATGGATTTGACTAATAGTGTGTGCTGGGTTTGGACTTTGGTTTGGTGGTTCTGTGTGCGGTGATTACATACATGGGTTTGGAGTTACAACGTCAAGTAATGACCATCATGTTGTACAAGTTGTGGCATGATCACATTATGTGTGTTGTCCCTGTCCCGTCGTCGGCCGCTGACGTTTGTGTGTGTTGGTTCTCCAGGAAGCGTGGTCCTCTCTGGAACCACGAGGACGTCGCTCCCAAGAACCCCCAGATCAAGAGCGCCGAGCAGCTCAGCGTGTTCCTCCGACACGTGGTGGCAGTGTTCAAGCAGTCCAACGCAGGTCGGTACTACGGACACTCCCCCGACAGACCGTATCTATCTCTTACCTTATCGCATCTCTTATCACAGCCGTATACTTAACTCCTCCCACAGCCCTGTGTCACTCCTCCCCTTATCCTATTTGTCTTCTCTCAAAACCCTATATAACCTTCCCATAGCCCCATGTTACCCTTCCCAAACCAAATGTAGAGCTCCTAGCACAACAATATCTATCTCCTCTCGCAAACCAAATTAACCCCTCACACATACAAGGTAGAATAGAATAGAATAAATCTTTAATGTCCACCAAGGTGGAAATTTTTCTTTGGCTCACCAGACATTATAGACAGATAAACATACAGACATATTATCGCAGACATATAATGAAAATTTCAGGATAAAAGAAAAGAAAATAATACATATGCTTAAATACATAAAAATAAAAAATGAAAATAAAAATAGAAATAGCATCTCACTTTGATGTTGTCACTTGGTTTGGTTGATGATACTGATGGCATTTGGAACAAAGGATTTCCTAAATACACTTTTTGCCAGAGGCACTCTGTAGCGCCACCCAGACTTCAGGAGCTCAAACTGGCTGCAAATAGGGTGTGTGCTATCTGCAGTGACTTTCCTACCTTTCCTCATTCTGTCAGTGTAGATTTGGGTCAGTTGTATGGCGGTCCACTGTACATCCTCCGCTGTGTGTGTGCCCCTCCAGGGTTCCAGCTGGAGTCTCTGCTGAGCGAGGTGGCCCTGCAGACGGCTCTGTCCTGCACCTCCCGCCACTACGCCGGCAGGTCCTTCCAGATCTTCAGGGCCCTCAAGCAGCCGCTGACCCCGGCCACGCTGTCCGACGTCCTGTCACGCCTGGTGGAGACTGTGGGTGACCCGGGGGAGGAGGCCCAGGTGAGGACCTGGCGGGGCTTCCTTTACGTTGTACCCACAAGTCTGGTAGAACCGTACTGGGTCTGATGGATGTATAGGATATCCAAATGGGGGAAGCTAGACTCTTCTTACGAGATGCAGCTTGTTGACCTCAGTCTGTCACTTGGCCTAACCCCTGCAATGCTATCCCCTGCTAGGCTAACCTAGGCCCAGCCAATAAAACAATGAATTATCGTATCGTGATAGACTTTTGATCAATATCAATATAAAACATGTTCAATATACTGTATATTGATAAGAGACCGGACCACCGATCCAGCAGCTGGATTTGTTACAAACACGGTTCCATACTTATTTACAATATTTGAGTGTTTTTCATTGTTGTATCGACATTGGCCTTCCACCTTAACAGTGGAAGGTCATATTAGGTGTTAAACAGAAGTGTTTAAATCCAGCATGGTAATTCCTAGTCTTTTTAGGTCATTACAATTCAATTCAATCAATAGTTCGATATCGATATCGATCAATATGATCAAGTTATATCGTGATATGTCTTTCAGCCATATCGCCCAGGCCTAGGCTAACCCCAGCCAGGCTTACCACTGCTCACTGCCACTCCGCCAACCACTTCTCTGCTCTCTCCTCAGGGCTTTGTTATCGAGCTGCTGTTAACGCTGGAATCAGGCATCGACACGCTTGCAGACACGGTGAAGAACTACGACCTCCTCACAGCCTTGGCCCAGTATGTCCCATCCTCTTTATCATGCTTTAAACCAGGGTTTCTCCACGGGGGCGCCAGCGCCCCCTGGGGGGCGTTCGTAGAACCTAGGGGGATGCTGGGAACGAACACGGGGGCGTCACAACTTTGCTTGTGTAGTGGTCATTATTTTGAACTTTTTAAACTTTCATGGTTTTCAAATATTTTCGGTGCAAAAATAGGATAACTGAAATAAAAAGCCTATCTTCATATGGGTTTCTCACCCCTCTATAGGAGATCAGGGTAAGGTAAGGGGGGCGTTTGCTCAAAAAAGGTTGAGAAACACTGCTTTAAACCAACAGCTAGAAGACCATTGATCTCAGTGCAGGATAGGGTGAGGGTTTTTAAGTCCAGCCTAATGGTTCTGGGTTCCTGATTATTATTTTTTTTTTTAGCAGACTACCCGTAGGCATGCTTGAGTAAGACGGCCTCACCGCTACCTGCTCCTTAATGACCTGTAGTCGATGTGGATAAAAGTGTCTGCTCGATGGTAAACGTCAATCCGATCGACTCGAGCCATTTCAGATTGTTTTCATGATGCTCTTCCTCTCCCAGGACCGCGGGCCATGACCCCCTGCTGGGCGCCAAGTTCGCGGCCAACCGGAAGAGCACGGGCCAGCTGAACCTCAGCAGCGGCGGCCTGTTCCACCACCACCACGTGCACGCCCGCAGCAACTCCCTCCGCGCGAGCCTGATGTGCGAACGCAAGGCGGACCGGCGGCGCAGCAACACCCTGGACGTCGCCGACCGACTCGGCGGCAGCCACGGCAACCTGGCCCGCACGCGGAGCCTCTCGTCGCTACGGGAGGGCGGCGGCGGTGGCGGGGGGGGAGGAGGAGGAGGAGGAGGAGGGGGCGGCGGTGGGGGGGGCCCGGGAGGACGCGGCGGGGGTGAGGCCCCGCCCCCCGTGGACCCCTCCAACCTGATGGCCACGGTGTTCTGGATCGCCACGTCGCTGCTGGAGTCGGACTACGAGTTTGAGTACCTGCTGGCGCTGCGGCTGCTCAACAAGCTGCTGGGCCAGCTGCCCCTGGACCGGGCCGACAGCCGCGAGCGCCTGGAGCAGGTCCTGGCCAAGCTCAAGTGGTACAGCTACCCCGGCCTGCTGCAGCTCTTCCTCAAGGGCTTCACCTCGGCCTCCACGCAGGAGCTCAGCATCCACCTGCTCAGCAAGCTCATCAGCGTGTCCCGACACAAGCTGGTCGACCCCACGCAGCTGGCAGGTAAAACGACAAGCGGTGGAGAACGCTGGTGCAGGACGTATGCTGTAAACAATTATGGATAATGAGATGCAACGCTAGGTGAATTATTGGTGATACGGGCTACCTCTTATTCATATGTAAGGCACTTTGTAATAGACTCGTCTTAGTCTGGTTTTTTTAGATTCTCAACTCGGATTAAAAATGCATAAATCACACCATTTTAACTCGACCTCCTCCTCCTCCGTACCCGTACCCGGCGGTTCCTCCCCGGTTCTCCAAGGCTTTCCCCTCAACATCCTGTGCCTGCTGCCTCACCTCATCCAGCACTTTGACAGCCCCACGCCCTTCTGCAAGGAGACGGCAGAGCGCGTCGCCAAGGTGTGCGCCGAGGAGAAGTCCCCCACGCTGGCCAACCTGGCCCACATGATGAGCCTGTACAGCACGCGCAGCTACTCCCGAGACTCCACCAACTGGATCAACGTGGTGTGCCGCTACGTGCACGACTCCTTCGCCGACATCACCTTCAACCTGGTCACCTACCTGGCCGAGGTGAGCGGGCCGCCGATAAGTACACACCTGTCTGCAGCTTCCTTTGGTCGAGTGCTCGCCTGAGGTCACACCTGTGGCTTAGCGTCGCACCTGCACCTGCACACGTTAGCTCCTGTACCTTGTGTAAACGGCCCCACCGGTGTCCAAGTGTATCATAACGTCTGTGTACTTCTATACCTGTACCTTAACGTCACACCTGTAAGGTTTTACTCCTTGGTGGTACTGAAAGATCACACTGGAATGAATTTGTCTTTTTTTTTTTATCATCTCCCTCACATCAGCTGCTGGAGAAAGGACTTCCCAGCATGCAACAGTCGTTGCTCCAGATCATTTACAGCCTGCTGAGTCACATCGACCTATCAGCGGCGCCCGTCAAACAGTTCAACCTGGAGATCATGAAGATCATCGGGAAATATGTCCAGGTGAGATCTCCCAGGGTTCTGACGGAGAAGAGCAGGACTCTTCTCCGTGGAGGGACCAGTGGATCTGTCCGTTTTGAAGCCAGTTTGATAATCCTAATTTAGAACTTCAATTAGCTGTAGCCATAGTGTATTAATTAGTAAATACATGACATTCCGAATCAATACATAAGAACACAACTTTTTTTTTTTTTTTTACAGTTAATATACAAACTATAACCCAATGGCCGATGAATTGATGGATAAAGATAGTTGGGGGCAGGATAGGGTAGTGGTTAGGGAGTTTCCCTCCCAGCCAAAAGGTTCTGGGTTTGAACCCAAATGTTGCTGTCTACCTGTCGACATCCTTGAGTAAAATGCCCCCTAACCCTTACCTGCTCCCTAATGGCATATATCTGAATTAACTGAGTTGCTTTGGATAAAAGCATATACTATACGAGTAAAAGGGAGATATAATTGTTTAGTGATTGTTTAGTGAGGCAAACGTAGGTATAGGACACTTTGCCAAATGGCAATGCCCAGAAGGACCCTACAACAGTTACCCCACTAGTGAAGCGTAATGGAGGAATTGGCTTGTCTTGACTGAAGACAAATTTCCGTGCTCTGTAGAAGCCTTTTACCAGCCCACTCGCTGGCCCCAGCCCCAGGCTTGCTCTCCACCAACCCACTGTCTATCAAACCTGCTTTTGTGTGCATGCATGCACACTAGTGTGTACTGTGAGCAGCCTCTATAGAGGAATGTAGGTCGCCACGGCATAGTAGTAGTTCGATGAGAAATAATGACTGGCCTTCAATTCATGCAGAAAACGCGTGATCTCTCCTACTCGCATAGTTGTAAAACTCCTACACGTTTGTGTTGGTGTGTTCCTGTGTCAGTGCGTCTTAATTCACATGTGTTCACGCTCGTGTGTGTCTATGTCTATGCCTGTGAGTTAGTGCGACCGCGTGTTTTACGCGTTTGCGCGTGTCTAATGCCCGCCTCCAGAGCCCGTACTGGAAGGAGGCCCAGAACATCCTGAAGCTGGTGGTGTCCCGCTCGGCCAGCCTGGTGGTACCAGACGAGATGCAGCGGTCCTACAGCGGCGAGTCGTCGGGCTCCCCCGAGGTGGCCTTCACGCGCATCTTCAACCACACCTCCAAGGAGCTGCCGGGGAAGACGCTGGACTTCCACTTCGACATCTCAGAGGTCAGAGCTCCCTCTTACCCCGCCCCGGCTCTCTGGTCTGCTGAGCCGTCTTGATTTCTGTTAGAATACACACCCTACTCTTTTATTCATTTTAACTAGTTCTTTTAAAGGCCCATTTTCTATGCCATCTGGTTTTTATCCCTTTTATTTTTTTCATTTAAGGGTTAGGTTAAATGCTGCCAAGACATCTCAGGTGCTAAGGTACCATGTTGATACCTTACCATGTTGATGGGGGTGTTAGATATCTGGTGTTTTTTTATATCCAGATGCAGCTTTAAGTGTTTCTGTTCTTTCCCTCTTGGACACTCTTGAATACTCATATAGCAGAGTACATCTTTCTCTTGTTATGTGTGAAAAGTGACATGAGCTATTTGGTCATCACATCAACATGACCTATGTTTTAAGGAATGTTTTCGGTTTTATTTAATGCTGGAACAAAGCTAGTGTAAAGGAGAATGGATGTTGTCGAGCTGTTGATGTGTGGGTTGTGGTATAAAATAATAGTCAGCAGAATGGGAAGTTTATATGATTGTGATGAAACATTAGACTGGGTACCCCCAGCCCGTTTTGCCGGCGATTTGAGTTCACCCTGCAGAAGGGTCAAGGGAGAAGAGCAACACATTTCTTTCTGCTTCCGATGCGTTTTGGCGGGAGCCAATCACCAAGCTGGCTTCTCCACCTGGCGCGCTATTGGCTGATTTAACACAATGACGACAGGGAAGCGACGGCAAGCAGCCAATTGCAGCACAGAGTCAGTTGAACTAGGCCCGTTGATCACGCCTCTTGTGCTGAAGAAAACGACAGCAGCCTCCCCAGACCAACGTGCAATCTACGATTTGAGCTTGGTCTGGCAATAGCCAGGCTAATGAAACATACTATTGTACAGCAGAATGGGATGTTGAGGTGACTGTGATGAAACGTAATATTGAACAGTGGAAAGGGATGTTGACGTGTTGTTTCACTGGTCGCTCCAGACGCCCATCATAGGTCATAAGTACGGGGACCAGCGAACGCCTGCGGGCCGCATCGGGAAGCAGCAGGTGATCGCCGTGACGAGGAGCACCTCCTCCACCTCCTCGGGGTCCAACTCCAACGGCCTGGTTCCCGTCAGCTGGAAGAGGCCCCAGCTCTCTCAGGTAACCACGGTGACACACCTGGCGGAGCAAGGTCACTGG
Source organism: Micromesistius poutassou (assembly GCF_964030765.1). NCBI lineage: Eukaryota > Metazoa > Chordata > Actinopteri > Gadiformes > Gadidae > Micromesistius > Micromesistius poutassou. Next base: position 17,554,200 of record NC_140279.1, on the reverse strand, counting down.
AGTTACACACCATGACGACCGGCTACCTGTAGATTCACCTGGCGGTAGCAGGTGGCCATGGTGACCCACTTGGTGATCCGGTGACCATGGTGACAGGCCTCAGGGAGACAGTGACACTCCTGAGGAGTGGGTAAACATAGCCTCACTCCCGCCAAGCAAGTTACCCTAATGATACACCCGAGGACCAGGTTACCATGGAGACATACATGTAGGGCAGGTAAACATAGCGACACACCGTGCGGGGAGGGGATTGTAGCGACACACCTGGCTGGCAGGTAAATATAGCAACACAATCTGGTGTGCAGGTTAACATAGAGACACGTTATGGTAATCATTTGCAACACACCTGGGAATAAGATGACAATAGAGATACCTGACTATCATCCAATGGGTCAGGATGTGCACAATGGTGTCTTACTGTGATATATCTTTGTTGTTCTTTAACCTTCTAGTGTGTAATCCCCTGTCGCCGTTGTCATTTCAGAGGAGGACTCGGGAGAAGCTGATGAATGTGTTGTCGCTGTGCGGTCCCGAGTCAGGAATCCCCAAAAATCCCTCTGTAAGACTCCTCTCCTACTCTTGAGCACCACCACAGACCTCATCTACAACACACGCATGCGATCGCCTGATGTTTGAAGCGTCAGTCCTGTGCGGCTCCTGTGTTTGACGGCGTCGGCCCTGGTTGGTGCGTGTTCCCCAGGTGGTGTTCTCCTCCAGCGAGGACCTGGACTGCGGGGAGCAGCAGAGCAGCCTGATCCCCACGGTGGAGGAGGTGGTGCAGGAGGAGGAGGGCCAGGGCGAGGACGCCGGCAGCGAGCAGCAGTTTGGCGTCTTCAAGGACTTTGACTTCCTGGACGTGGAGCTGGAGGACACGGAGGTGAGTGTTCAGGAGAACTACAGACATGGAGGACAATGCTTGCCACGATATTGGCTTGATGCTCAGTGCAGGGGTTAATAAACTATAGGGGAGAGACCTTGTACTGACCAGATACTCTTGAATACGCTAGGGTACCCATAGACACACAGGTACCATTAGATGTACTCTCATATGCTCACGTACTGTTCGATACACTTTAATGCACTTAGATACTCTGAAATACACTGTTTGTTCAATCTCGGTTATACTTTGTTACACTTTAATACATTTAACTCACACCATTCAGTGTGTCATCAATACAGCGGTCAAGCTTGGAAATGATTTTATGATATTAAAAATGTACATTTCAGTAAGAATACCTTATTTAAGTGTTCAAATGACGGGACGTAAAAAGATTTGAACTGTGTACAAATCTGAATCTGAAATTTGAACTTAGTTCAGTCTAACCTTTTTAAAAAGTGCACTTGTAGTGTGTTCTTGTAGTGTTATGTTTTTGTATTGTTGCTGTTTTCTTGTACGGCCATATTTTTACGTTACAATGTTTCATCCGATCTCTCGTCTTCTGTGTTTAGGACTCAAACGACTCACAAAGTTAGTAGAGGAGAACAAACGTCATGTTCTGTGTCCTGTTTGTCTCTAGTCTGTCTGTCTGTCTGTCTCTAACAAGCCTTAGTCTTCTAACTCGCCTCTCTCACCTTTCTTCTTCTTTTGCTACAAGGAGTTGCAGGTAAGTCTGCGTAGCGCCCCCTGGGGTCGGCCTGTTAACCTCCCTGTCTTGTGACTGTTTCGTAACGTACAGCTCCGTCAGTAGAAACCACTGCTCCCTTGAATCGTCATCCACCTCCTTTGGTTGTCATGTTGATTCCAGAAGTTTGCTTTCAGTGCCATCAGGATTTCTGGTTAGAGCCCTGAAGTAAGATAAGATGTACTCCAGACGGGAATCTGCTTGTCACAGCGGATTCGCACAGAGTACAGATGATAAATAAAGAGATTAGAATATTAATAAAAATATGATTATTAGGAAATGAAAAGGTTTGTATCTGACTTTATCAGCACTGTATTTATCCACATATCTGCGTATTTGTTTGTAACGTGTGTTTCTGTCCCTCTCCATTCGTGTGTGTGTGTGTGTGTGTGTGTGTGTGTGTGTGTGTGTGTGTGTGTGTGTGTGTGTGTGTGTGTGTGTGTGTGTGTGTGTGTGTGTGTGTGTGTGTGTGTGTGTGTGTGTGTGTGTGTGTGTGTGTGTGTTATTGCCGAGTCCCCTCGTGGTCCCGCGTCGCCCCCCTCCCCCTCTAACCTGCTGTTCCCCGCGGTGCCCTGCAGGGGGAGAGCATGGACAACTTTAACTGGGGCGTGCGGCGCCGCTCGCTGGACAGCATGGACAAGGGCGACACGCCGTCGCTGCAGGAGTGCCAGTACACGGGCAGCACGCCCAGCCTCAACCTCACCAACCAGGAGGACACCGACGAGTCGTCAGAGGAGGAGGTACTGAGTGCTAGCCAGATTCTCACTCGCGCCAACCTCGTAAGTCCTCTCCACCCACACAAATTCAGCCCCCACCCCCCCCCCCCCTCCGCAACCCCCGACCCCCACCCTGCCCTATCTATGCCTCGCCCCCCCCCCACCCCCTGCCCACTGACCCCCGCCACGCTCCTCTCTCAGACGGCTGGCATGGTGTGTGTGCGTGGGTTGGTGTCGGGGTATGGCTGTGTGTGTGTGTGTGTGTGTGGGGACATGCGCTGGGCTGAGCCACAATGGGTCAGAGGCTATCTGCTTGCTTCCTGGCTGGTGATAGACACGCCCCCTTCCACCTCCTCCACGTCCCCTTAGCCCCCACTGCAACATTACTGTTGCTGTCCACACTCCACTACCGCTAGGTAAGTACAGGGTACGGCCTAGGACAGTGTACAGTATAGGACCAGTCAAGTCCTGTATGGAATAGTACTGCCCTACTGACTTGGTGTTAAAGTTGGTAGGCTGAGATCGTTCAGATCATTTCCTAAAAACAAGTCAAACTAACTGCAAGCTGTTGCACTTAATTGGCAGCTGTTGAGCCAAAAGATCTTTGCCCGAATCGTGAGCCTCCGTACCGGATTGTTTAAAGAGGTTGACGATCATTATAGCCCCGCCCATAGCCACAATGTACTAATGTAAGTGAAGATGCTTCTTCACCAATACTTAGGGAGACCTGCTTCTTTAGACATGCAATGTATCCAATTTATTGTCAGTTTTAGACAAAGTGACAAACTTACAGCATGGTTCTCTGCCTCTCGTTAATTTTAGGTTGTGAGTTATTTGGCTGCTTCTCTCTTAACCACACCCTGCTTTGCACTGACTTTGTAGGAATCTGTTTTCTTTCTGGATGTAGTTGCTGCTTCAGTCCCCTGGACGCCCTTATTTTCCAATATATTTCTCTACTTACTTCCTGCTCTGTTGTGCATCTTGAGAATGAGCTTAACTCCCTAAAACCTCTTATCCACCCCCCTTTTTTCACATTCAGCATGCCTTATGTGACAGTAGAGCCTTTTGATGAAATGAATAACTACTACTATCTTGACCATTGCACAATTTCACTTAATGTTTTTGCCTTGCTGAATTTAAGACTAAAAATATCTAATCTATGTTATCTTAACTAATTATCTTTTGATATTTATATATATATATACACAGATGAATCGTTAGATGCATGCATAATGAAAGTGACCAGAGAAAGGGAACCTACTGCTTGACAGTGGTCAGTAGCCTGCTCTTCAGACCTCTGATAAAAAAGCAAGCAAACCCGTGTACCAGTTGAATACATTTTATACGAAGAAGTGGGTTTAATTTAAAAAAAAATACGTGGGAGCATTTTGGTGTCGTCTGTCTGTCTGTCCGTCCGTCTCCCTCTCGGGGGCGAGAGCTGAGCAGACGATGCTTATCTGGTGTCATTTCCTGAACAGCTGAACAGCGATTCGGCCACCGACGACGCCACCTCCAACCACGTGGACTCCCTCCTGCAGTCCCAGGAGTCATGCAGCAGCGTGCTCACCGAGGACGCTGGCCCCCTGCCCTCCCTCCCCTCCCACCCGTCCTTGCCCCGGCTGGACAGCCCCGCCCTGGACCGCCCGGTGCTGGAGAGGGCCCATTCAGACAGCACCAGCAGCCAGCTGCCTGAGGTGCGGTCAATCGGGATCAGTGATACGCTGTGGTGCTCGGGTGCTTTCTAGTCTCTTGGCGGCATGCTCTCTGCTCGTGCTGTAGGGGTTAAAAAGGGGCTCCTTGCCTGTGTTCTCTCCTCTTCTGCCTGTCTCTCCTCGTTCTGTCTGTCTTTCTGTCTGTCTGCGATGATGGGTGTCTGATGGGATGCATGACGCTGGTGTTTAGGGGTGTACAACTGTCTGTCTGGTAGTGTCTGTCTGTGTGCGTGATGGGGCGAGCAATACAGCAGGCTTGTGTTGCTGCTTCTGTGTGTGAGTGTGTGTGGTTGTGTGGCCGGGGGGGGAAGGGGGGGGGGGGATGGGTGTATGTGTGGCAGCTCTGCTTTGGGTTCTGGGTCCGCGTGGGGCTTGCTCCTCCAGCTCTGTGTTTCTTATGGGTTTTCTTAGTGGGGGGTGCGCTTGTTTTGATTCGGGGAGAGATCAAAGTGCAAAAATTCAAAAAAAAAAAAAAAAACAACAAGCGCTCACCTCAGGTCAGCTGTAACTGCTCACTAATAATTCCCACCTCCGAGCCGAGCGCTCCAAACATCTAACCCCTCCCCTACGATGCCGCCACCTTCAACCCACCGACATGTGAGTACCACTGCATTAAACTCCAGTCGGTTCTTCTTCAAAGTGTAATCAGGACTAGACTGGAGCACACCACATGATTAAAGGGAAGGCGTTGCTGTTGGCATGATTTGCGAGGGCATTAAGGGGCGAAAGGCCACTCCTTTGATCAGCTAACCACTTAAGCGTCACCTGCTAACCCGCTCTCTTGCTTCCCACTAACACCGGCGGCTCGCATGCTCTCTCTCTTGACGTGCGCTTGTCAGCCGAGCGACCTCGGGTCCCGCCCCGATGGCCCCTCGTTCTCTGACCTCACCTGGGTAACATCATGCATCTCCTGGCGCCTGGATGATGGGCACCACGTGGTAGCCACCTCCCTCTGCGTTAGCCCCGGGGTCCCATGGTCTCATTGGGGGGAAAAACAATGGCTTTGGCTCCCAGCAGACGGGCTCGCTGTGTGGAGCTAGCCAAGATCTGGCCAGCTGCCTCAATGTCATCTGGAGGACATCTCCTCCATCACAGGGGCCCCCAGCTCTTAGTTTAATGAGCATCAGATAAAAGCATCAATAGTCTTAGTCACCCCGCCCCACCACCAACCGCACTCCTCCCCCTCCCCCCACAGTCAGACCAGCAACGCTCCTGAAAGCTTTCCGGGACGGCTGGCACACTGCCATACCCCATTCTGCATTGGTCTCTCTTAAGTTAAAACAAAAATGAAAACAAGGGGGACATGAAATTGTTCCGGTTGGGTCCTCGCTGTGTCGTCACATTAAATGCCCGCCCCTCCCCCCCTCCCCCCCCCCCCCCCGGTGTTCTCCACAACCTGCGTCATTCACCGTAACCACCCGGTTACCGGGGTCTGATGTAATTCAGTGTCCCCCCCCCCTGCCCCCCCTTGCCCTCTGGGTTGCTGTAGTCATAGCTTTTTACACAATTCTTACGTCAACCTCTTTAGCCGGTGCAGGGAAACCCAATTACCACACGGCCAGGTTTTTTTTTTTTTTTTTTTTTTTTTTTTGCTGACACCAGTGCAAAATGCGTGGGGTTTACTTAGGGGAGGGATTCATTTCTCACGCGTGTTCCATAAATCAGTGGTTTATCGGCCGTAGAGACGTAAAAAGTGCACAACCGGTGCCGTCCCATTCTCCCGGCGGTCTGCTGTATGCTGAGGGCCTGTCGCGGCTGACAGAGGGGGTGGTTTACGAGGGGTCGGGTCACATCCCTATCGGCACCCCACTGACGGACGGTTATTAGCCCTCCATTTGTTCAATATTTCCCGTGGTTCTCGCATGGGAAACATCTTCTTCCACGAGCCACTCTGAGAAAGTGACTTTGGTAATGGAAGCGGTAGATCTTTGGGTACCCGGTGTGTGTGTTAACAGGTTCTGCCAGTGTGACGCTAATAAGATCCTTTCGTGGCTGGTGTATACATGCGAGTACAGGGAGCCAAGTGTTTGGTTTGAAGTTTAACTGTTTGTGTTCAGTTAAACCTGCACCATGTAAGTCTTTCCCCTTGAAGCCTCCAGTGAGTGGTCGCTGCAGTTCCAGCCGGTTCATTTTCATCAGTCTCGTCTGACATTTTTCCCCAGTGGGGGACAATAGTGGAGCAGAATGAAGTGTTATAGTAGTGAAGTCACACAGTGCAAGTTTAAAGTACAAATTAGGGCTGGGCAAAGATTAAAAGTTTTAATCGCGTTAATCGCATAGTATGGGTGGGTTAACTCGCGATTGATCACACTTTTAAAATTCTATTTTAAATCCACTCCAATTGAAGTTAAATGAGATTATCAAATGGAATGACACATTATCATTCATACCGAATGTACTTAATAAGCAAAAACTAGACCAAGTGATCTTGAGGGAGTTTTATCGTCTCACTCGGTGTGGGTTGAATATGAAACTTACGGAACACCACAGATTTGGGAATTGTAAACAGGCAGTTAATTAGTATAATTGTTAACCAACAGTTACTACAAGTGTAGTCAAACTCAAATAAGTAGCGCCACAGATTTGGGACTTGTAAACAGGCTGTCACTTACTGCAATTGTAATCGGGCAGTCACTTACTGCGAGTGTAATTGAATGTAAAGTAAGTGGAACAAGAAACAGAGATGATTTCTGACATGAATGTTGACATTCTGTGGGCAAAACCTTTCAAAATCAAAGTGAAAAAAGAAAAGGCTGTGCGTTAATTTGTATTTAACGCGTTAACTTGCCCAGCCCTAGTACAAACATACAACTTTTTCTACAAGCCTCTTTGCCGCCTCTCGTTCTTGACCACCCCCCCCCCCCCCCCCCCCCCCGTCTGGCTCTGGTTCCAGGACGCCGTCAGCATGACGGCGGCGGACGAGCTCAGCAGCAGCGTGAGCGAGGACACGGGGTTTTGCAGCGCCCCCCCGCTGCCCTCTGACCCCCTGGACCTCTGCGACCTGCCCGACTCCCAGGACCCCCAGGACGAGCTGGACCCGGCGCCCCCTCCCACGCCGGCCCATGACACTCCGCCGGGGTACATCCTGTGCGAGGACGAGCCCCACCGGGCGCCGGCGCCCATGGCGCTGACGCCGCTGCCGCCGCTGCCCGACAGCCCCCGCGGCGGCTCGGTGTGCGAGGAGGACGTCACGCTGGCCCTGAAGGAGCTGGACGAGCGCTGTGAGGAGGAGGAGGCCGACTTCTCCGACATGTCCAGGTGAGCGCAGCGAGGAGGGGGGGGGGTGGGGTGTGTGTGTGTGTGTGTGTGTGTGTGTGTGTGTGTGTGTGTGTGTGTGTGTGTGTGTGTGTGTGTGTGTGTGTGTGTGTGTGTGTGTGTGTGTGTGTGTGTGTGTGTGTGTGTGTACACGTACTTGATCACTGGGCCTCTTTTTCTTTTTCTCTTTGTTTACATTGCATCTTTGTTTACATTTCATTTCTGGAACTTAGCCACTTTATAATTTACAATTTATTCTTCTATTTTGTCTATTTTTTTTGCCCTATTTTTTTGTTCATCTTCTGTTTGTCTTGTCTTCTCCTTACTTTAGCATTTCGTTTAGCATTTTCCCTTAGCGTCTACTTTTGTTTGTATTAGTACTTTGTATTCTTATTGTATTGTATATTATTTATTATTATCCTGTGGATAATACTACTGCTGCTGGGCTATTGCAACAAACAAATTTCCCCTACGGGGGATTAATAAATTTGTATCATATCGTATCGAAGTAGTAGAATCAGGAACTCGGAGAGCAAGGCTTCAAGCCCATCGTCAGATGCAGCCTTTGCATCTCATACAGCATCGCTGTGATGCTATTGGTTGACTTTCTCAAGTACTTTGTAGAGCAAAGCCTTGATGCTATTGGTTGACTTTCTAAAGTACTTTGTAGAGCAAAGCCTTGATGTTATTTGTTAACTTTGTCAAGTACTTTGTAAAGCAACGGCCTAATGCAATTGGTCAACTTTCAAGTAGTTTATAGAGCAACGTCTTGATGCTACTGGTTAACTTTCTAAAGTACTTTGTTGAGCAACACCTTGAGGCTATTGGACTCAAGTTCTCGCAGAGTTACCCTTTGGCTTTGTTTGTTAAGTTCTTCAGTTTCTCATATAGCAATATACGTAAGTGCTTTTGAACAACTTTTTCAAGTCGTTGTAGAGCAATGCCTTAAGGCCATTGGTTAAGTTTCAGTGTCTCATAGAGCAACGGACTTATGCTATCGGCAAAGCTGTCTCACGTCCTGTTAAGGCTTTCGGGTAAGCAACGTGTTAAGGCTTTCAGGTACGTTTCTCAGGTCTTTATAGACCCGAGAAAGTGCTTCAACCAGCAGTGCTTTTAGCCCATTACCAAGCTGCCTGAAGTCCTCCTAAAGCGATGCATTAATTCCATCACTTCAGGGCCCTTAGTAAGCTGTCTCAGGTCCTCATAGTGCAATGCTTACTTCAAATCCATCAGCAATACTTTCAGGCCATTGCTCAGCTGTTCACTAATGAACTTTGAGGTTCTGAAATCCCAACGCGTGGGATGGGATGATCTGGTGTTCTACTGAACACTGTGATTCGTGATAAGATACTTCACAATGGGCTCTTTCGAGTTTGTCCGAAACAAAACCGCTCTAAAAGGTGGTGTGGTGACAAGGAGCAGCCCTGTCTGGTTCCTCTCCGGGGAGCAGCAGGCCTCAGTTTGAAGGTTGTCCGTGAAGTTGCTCTGGAAGGTGGGCCAAGAGAGACAACGAGGACAATGAGCCCGGCCAGGGACACAAATCAAACTGTGAAGCGCTCTTCAGAGTTGTGCCAAACCCTTGGAAACAAACACCAGGATGGCCAACACATAATGCACCGATGTTCTGATAGCCTGTAGAAGAGAGGGATGATTGCGTCATACCTCATATCTCTCTTTCACTTCTTTTATACGAATTGGATTTAGTACCTAATATTTCAAAAATGACTGTAAAAAAACATGAGTGGTGGTTGCTTCACATTCTGTCAATTTTTTACGAAAGAGTGTTGGGTATTCAGTTTCTGTGTGGGTTGAACTATTAAGCTGAGATGATACGTTGTACCAACTTGACCTGAGAAGCATTTGGGCACCTTTTTGAGAAAGGGTTTGTTCCAGCAAGTTGCATTACAATCATACAGGGAGCCCTGATGTAACAGGGATTTTCGCATTTACATGCACCACCACAGTCAAACACTAAAGTCCTTCACTCTAAGTAGAGGGGGAAGGGGGGGGGGGGGGAGGTTTTCAATAAAAGGGATGTCTGAAAGTAAAGTGTTGATGTGCCAAGAACGAAAGAAAGGGAGTGAGCGTGAGGGAGTGAGCTTGGGGCCTTAGCTGTTATCCAGCTAGTCTGTCGTGTCAGTGTGTGTGTGTGTGTGTAGCAGCGAGGTTCTCCACACACTCCTTTCACTGCTGTGTGGGACGGGAGCACTTGTGCTTGTGCAGTTAGCCGTCGCCGCGCTATCGCGCTGCAGAGCACAGAACGAGAAACAGACAGAGAGAGAGAGAGAGAGAGAGAGAGAGTGAGAGACACAGAGCAAAAGAGAGAGAGAGAGAGAGAGAGAGAGAGAGGCTGTTTGAGGTGAGGATGAGGACAGAAACTGTGTCTGCTACAGCGCTCGGCAGCACTGGCTTTCGCTACTTGTACTCTGTCTGCTTCTTCAGGCTCTTTGGTCCCACTGGCCTGTGAGTATCTTGGGTGTCGGAGAGAGAGAGAGAGAGAGAGAGAGGGGGGAACGCGGGCGTTTGCATGCTAAATTGCTAATAGCTCAGTGTGTTGTTTTTCTTGCCGGAGCACTGCAGTAGAATAGAGCTTAAAATAGACTGCAGGGAGAGATGGGAAGGGAGGGGGAGAGAGTAGCAGCAGGAGGGGGAGGGGGGAGAGCAACATGTGCATTTGTTTTGATGTTAGCTTTGTTCTCCGTTAGCCTTGCATTAGCTCTGTGTTAGCTATGGGGTTAGCACTGTACTCTGTTAGTGACATGCTCCCTCTGTTAGCCTTGTTCTCCTTGTTGGCTCAGCATTAGCTCTGTGTTAGCTCAACATTAGCTATGCTTTAGCTCTGCCACACATCACCTTTGTTGTTGATGTTAGCTATGTGCTCCCAGTGTTATCTCTCTGGTACCGCTGTCAGCATTGTCTTTGCTCTGTGCTCCCTGTGTTTGATCCGCTGTAGCTTTTAGAGCCGTGCTAGCTCTGTGTGAGCTCTGTGGTGGCACTTTGTGAGCGCAGTGAATGTTCCCTCAGCGCTGTCTTAATGCTCTCGTGCTTCCCGTCGTGTGTTCTGCAGTCAAGATGACTGCGAGACGGAAGGCTTCCCAGAGATCCAGCCCTCTCCGCCCCCCTCGCCGTTCCTCTCTGCCATCCTGGCCGCCTTCCAACCGGTCGCCTACGACAACGAGGAGGACGCCTGGCGTTGCCACGTCAACCAGATGCTGTCCGACACCGACGGCTCCTCTGCCGTTTACACATTCCACGTGTTCTCCCGACTCTTCCAGGTGAGCAGAGGGTTGGGAGAGTGTGTGTTTGTATTGTTTATTGTCTGTTATCACACGGCTCGTCTCAAGGCTGTGGAACGCTCCGTTCACTTGCATGGTTCTTCCCGACTTCCGGTGGTGAATTGTTTTTCAATAATGACCGTTGCTAAGCATATAATGACCGCTGTCAAGGAAAGTGGATTTTTTTTTCACATCTTTCGTATCACTCTGCAAGTAGCCCGGTAACTTATCAACCCCAGCGGATTCGGTTGCTAAGCGACGTCAACGAATGTCTTTGGCAGACTATTTCTCTGCTGATCAACACTACGATTGGTATTTGTAGAAAGACACAGCGCGTGAAGTCATTTTTTCGTTTTGGCAAGTAGCCGTGTAATAACCGGGATAATGTATAGAACGTCGCCGGTCATCATCGGTAATGAGCCTCTTCAGGGCGAAGCACGACACCTCCACTTCGCGTCGGTGTCCTGTTCGCCCTGTCGGGGCTCATTTCCCGATAATGACCGGCGACGTTCTATACATTATCCCTTACTTGTGTTGTGTGTTCTGTCCTTGGTCCCATGTCGTCGGGCAGGTAGCGGGTGTTGTTGTTTACTGTTGTTGTCTCTACCACAGAACATCCAGAGGAAGTTTGGCTCCATCACCCACTCGGCCGTCCGGTTCCTAGGGGAGCGGCTCCAGCGAATGGGCAACCAGTTCCTCAGCTCCCTGGAGGTCATGACCTCTCACTCCAACTGTCCCACCGTGCTGCTGGACGCCGAGACGGTGAGACCACAAAATAGAAGGCAGAACGGCCTGCGCTTTTATTTTGAAGCTTTTTGGAATTAAAATAATGAAATGAAGTTGAGTCTTTCAATTAATTTATTCGGCTTCTTTGAGCACACCTGTCCAAAATAGGTTGTACAAGTCACAAGTAGTTGTCTTCAAGACAGCCTTAGTCTTAAGCTTTGCCTATTTCAGTTACTGAAGCCTGGAGCATGATGGGAATTGTAGTTTTATCATTCCATGTGACATATTAATGTAGTAGTTTCAGGAGCTACAGAAAATGTAAACTTAATCAATTGAATCTTATCCCAAGATGCATTTTGTCTCCTCTGTCCTATCTCCTGCCTCCTCTGTCCTGTCTCCTGCCTCCTCTGTCCTGTCTCCCGTGGGTGCAGCTGTTGTCCTGTGGTCTTCTGGAGACGTTGAAGTTCAGTGTGCTGGAGCTGCAGGAGCATCTGGACACCACAACGGCAAGAGAGAGGCTGCTGAGCAGGTAAGCACCTTCATCATCTTCTCATCCTCATCTTGCTCCTCAGTCACCCTTCACTGTCCGTCCTTGGATATAAATAAAGCGTTAAAGCGAAAAATATCATCTGTCTGGCCCAGTAGTCTGTTCCTCTCTCTGAGCTGTCTCTGATTGAATGTCCGTCCGTCCGTCCGTCTGGGTGTGGCAGAGTTATCATCATACTACGTCAGATGCATGACTCCTGCCTGGCAGATAAAAATAGTGCTCTGCTAAACGAGTTATCGAGGCGTGGTGGTGGTGGTGGTGGATCCCAGAGGGGGGGCGGTGAGATTGCAAAGGCTGCTTGGGATGCGGGGAGGCTAATTGAATGAGACAGTGCCAGTCCTGAGGGCCTCCTCCTCCACACTACCTCCCTCTCCCCACTATCTCCCCTCCGGAGAACCTCCCCCGCCGCTGCAATGTAACAGACCTCCTTTAATTCGCTAAGTACAACACTTTTATTAATCTAGCCCTGCCCCCTCCACCAAGCAGTTTTACACACACACACTGCAGACATACACACACCACACTACACACGCATGAAGGGGGGAGGGGAACTTTTCTTGAACTCACTGTTATTGGCTTCTCTCCCCGTTCTCTCACTTTCCTGCTACTCTCTCCTTCCCTCCCTCTCTCTCTCCGCCTTTGCTATCTATCTTTCTCTCCCTCTCTCCATCTCTTTCCTCTTATCAATCTTTCCCTAACCTATCTCCATCCAACTCTCTCCCTCTTCTCATCTCCCTCCCTTTTCCTCCTATCTGTTCCATCTCTCGTATCCTTCTCTCCATCCCCATCTCCTCTCTTTATGAATCTCTATCCCGTCTCTCTCTCCCTCTAACTCTCCCTCGCTCTCTCTCCCTCTCTCTCTCTCTCTCTCTCTGCCTCTCTCTCTCTCTGCCTCTCTCTCTCTCTCTGCTCTCTCTCTCTGCCTCTCTCTCTCTCTCTCTCTCTCTCTCTGCCTCTCTCTCTCTGCCTCTCTCTCTCTCTCTCTCTCTCTGCCTCTCTCTCTCTCTCTCTCTCTCTCTCTCTGCCTCTCTCTCTCTCTCTCTCTCTCTCTCTCTCTCTCTCTCTCTCTCTCTCTCTCTGCCTCTCTCTCACTGCCTCTCTCTCTCTCTGCCTCTCTCTCTGTCTCTCCGCATCATTATCCCCCTTTATGTCCATCTCTTCTTATCATCCCTCTATCTCCATGTCTTTTCCTATCTCCCCCTCTCTTATATCTCTGTCTGTCCTTTTGCCTCCCTCCTCTCACTCTCTCTCCGGCTCTCCCTCTGTGCCTCTCTGATCTCCAGTGGCTGGAGAACTGCAGGAAGACGTTTGGAGATAAAGACGGCTGCCAGCGGGGGAGCACCCAGGCCCAGGTAGGGACCACAGCCCCCCCCCCCCCCCGAGTTGCATCACATACCCATCAGGCTTCAAAAGACGCCGCTGGTTTTAGTGCTTGAATTAAGCCCTCATTTGAATGAGGGCTTAAAATTCATATAATTATTGAATACCTGCTTCAGATAAAGCCCTAACGCCCTAAGTACCTGATATAAATAAATGCCTAATTTCAATTAGATCGCCCTGCCAAATCTCTTGTTTTGTCCGAGGCCTAATTGATCATAATGTCCAGGAAGACAACAGGAAATGGCAGAATAATCCAATTGGGGCTCAGGCTGAGGGTTACAGAGTCCAAACAGAGAGGGGATGGCCCAGTCTGCCTAACTGTTATCTTACTGTAAGCATCTTCAAGCTGTCACTTTAGCCCAGAGCTGGCAGATGACAGAGTGCTGCGAGATAGACATTGGTTGATTAGACTTGGATACGCCTGCTGTCCT
>NC_140279.1:17510342-17540336 GCF_964030765.1 Micromesistius poutassou | reverse complement strand
CACACACACAGAATATTATATATATATTAACTAACACACACACCATAATATACATTCACACACACACACACACACACACACACACACACACACACACACACACACACACACACACACACACACACACACACACACACACACACACACACACACACACACACACACACACACACAGTGATGAAGATTAACTAACACACACACCATAATATACATTCACACACACAGTTTAATAAAGTCCTGTTTGACCTCCACCAGGGTGTGAGGGTAGTGCCCATGGATATATACTACTATATATAGTAGTATATATCCACGAGAGGCCACTTGGCTCGGCTCATAAGGGAGGCTACTTCTGGAGGCTTCTATCGTAGCGTGTGCGGTGTCGGCGGCGGTCGCGGCTTGTGTACGTACTCTCCTCCTGCATGCGGGCCATGATCTGGACGTCGATGACGTCGTTGAGCTTGTAGGTGGTGGAGGAGCCCACCGAGTCCTCGTCCATCTCCGAGGTGCTGAGCTCGCTGTCCACCGACGACTGGGGGCTCACCGCCGGCGGGTTCCGCTCCGCTGCGGCGTTGCGCTGGTAAACTGAGTCCCAAACGCCACCCAAACAAATGAGCGCAATATGCAACGACATGGAAATAATGGTTTGCCTTTTTTATTTTTATGTTAGCTTTTTATTGATCATCATAGGCCTGGGCAATGAAACAATAAATTATCGTGTCGTGATAGACTTTTGATCAATATCAATATCAGACATGTTCAATATATATATATTGATAAGAGACTGGACCCCTGAATCTAGCAGCTGGGTTTGTTACACAAACACGGTTCCATACTTATCTACAATACTTGAGTGTTTTTCATTGTTGTATCGACATTGGAGTATTTATCAATGAAGAACAGTGGAAGGTCGTATTAAGAGTTAAACAGAAGTGTTTAAATCCAGCATGGTAATTCCTAGTGTTTTTAGGTCATTAGAATCATCAATAGTTATCGATATCGATCAACGTGATCAGGTTATATCGCAATGTCTTTCAGCCAATATCGCCCAGGCCTAGATCATCATTACAACTCTCTTATGTCGATCCGAGTTTCTCTGAGCGCTATATATACACACACAAGTACGTCAGATGACCTACAGCTGTAACACTAACTAGATCACATGACCTACAGCTGTATCACTAACAAGATCACATGACCTACAGCTGTAGCAGCGCCCGTGACCCTATGAACCCATGACCCCGTGACCCTATGACCCCATGACCCCCGCTGACCTGTGTTTCCAGGCATCAGCTGCTGCCGGACGATGGGCACCCTGCAGGGCGTGGAGGACGGGGAGTTGAAGGCGCTGCTGCAGGCGCTGTTGGCCGCGTTGGTGCTGTACGGGCTGCCGTAGCACATCTGCTGGGTGTAGGGCCCGCCGTACAGACCCCGGCTCTTGTGGCCTGGAACCAGACGACGAACAAACAAACAGCCTTTCAGTGACTGAAGGTAACTGGGGTGCTCGCTGAACCGGCGGCTCTGAACCGTTTTTTTTTTTATGACATCTCCACAACACATTCCAGCTGTTTTCGTTTGTGTTGTCATGAAGGGAGTAATTGTTCTCATTAGGGACAACTATCCTGTTACCGGCAAGATGAAAATGAGTTAATCATTTTTTGTTTGAAGTGAGCGCTTCATTGGTCCATTGGGTCTTATAAATAAACACATGAGGATTGAAATGTCACTGTGAACCACTCTGAGCCGTTTCTACCATGAGCTATGTTTTTTACACCATGCTGTGTGCCGGAAGATACACACACAGGCCTTCTAGTCAATCGTCTACATGGCTGGCGGAGGCGGTATGAAGACACCCTTCATTATTAGCTGCGTAACACACTCAACAATGCACACCATTTAACTCTACACACTGCTGACCACAGCGGCACAATGTCTCTCACTATGCGACTGCAGCCCCGGATGGTCAGAGCCACGGTCAAAGAGTCCCACTGAGCGCTCTATTGGGTCCGACTACACAGCGGCCGGGGCTCCGCCATAAGAACAGTCTCTGAACAATGACACCACAGCCTGCTGCAGGATGTCGTTACACTGCTAAACACCCTTTATTTTACTGAGCACAAGCGCCAGTAACTCACACTCTCTCCTGGGTGGAGTCTAGGTCATTTTTTCTCTCTCTCTCTCTCTCTCTCTCTCTCTCTCTCTCTCTCTCTCTCTCTCTCTCTCTCTCTCTCTCTCTCTCTCTCTCTCTCTCTCTCTCTCTCTCTCTCTCTCTCTCTCTCTCTCTCTCTCTCTCTCTCTCTCTCTCTCTCTCTCTCTCTCTCTCTCTCTCTCTCTCTCCTCCATTATTTAACACAACATCATCCTGTCTTTAGGTTCCTGCTGCTAAGGAATGTCTACAACATCACATCATGTAGGATAATAGCCGCTAGCTCACTATCCAGGGCAGCTAACTGCCTATGGAGGCTAACTGTCGATACGGGCTACGTAGGCTACAGAGGCTATTGCAGCTTAATCAACCATGCAGGGTAACTGTCCATGCAGGCAAACTGTCCATACAGACTAACTGTTGTTCATGTTGTCCTTGTTTGAACCAGATTTCTACTTTCTCTGTGCATTCCCTCCCAGGACAGCTCAAGCTAACTCAGCGACTTGCATCTGCTGAGCAGGGTAATCCATCCTGAGCCACATGGGAAAAACATGTCTGGGGTTAGGGTCTAGGGTACTTGGGATGTGAGGGAACTTAGCCTATGTTGATCGTTGGCTGTAGTCCGAGCCTTCGATGCGCAATGGGCCTACCCTGGGTAAACAAAGGTGAGATTTGAGTCACCAGGGCCGCACTTCATAACAATAAATCTGTTGACATGGTACAGCAGGTCCAAAGGCCAAAGTCTCTGCACATTTGACCAACTGCATCCTCTTTCCTTGCCATTGTATTGGTAGCCATGACACTAAAATAGACAGTTTAGCTTTCCACAAGATGAGGCCAGTTCCTTGGGACATTCCTCAACCAATACAAACTCACACTTGCTCCATGGCAACGGTATTATCCCCAGAGGGGGAGAGAGTGGGAGAGCTGAGGGTGTGGTCTGGGAGAGGACTCTCTCACACGTGTTCTCTAAACACACAGGAACATGGTCTGTATGTGAGGCTAGTGTCTCCTGTCTACATGCAGCTGACTGTTTTCCTTCCCCCTGACCAAAGGTGGAGAGAGTGCAACGCGCTTCAGGGACGAACAACTAAACTACTCAGTCTAAAACCTTTGTGCTTTCAACCGTCCCTTTTATTTCATGCAACCCTTTTTGCGGATCGAGCCCGTAAGGGTGGAGGGAGCAGAGCCACTTATCCAAGGGTCATATCCACATCAGGAATGACATCAGTGATGATCTCATCTAACCGCCATTGTTCACTAAATCAATCTGACTAGCACAGTGCTTTCAACCTATTATACTAACATGGTGAAGGCTTTAATCCTTTTAAGCGTGAATCCTTCTCCACCTTAGAGCGGTCTATTGTTCATTGCCTTGTTTGATTCTACTGATGTCTGAGCGACACCGATGTCCGCACATCGGGCAAGTCAAGTGTGAATGAAAACCGGTTATCGGTATCGGCCTTGAGGAGCTGAAAGTTATCAGTTATCGGTATCAGTCATTGCTGATGTGTTGACCAAGCAGGTAAAGCAAACACTTGTATCGCTGTTAGACTAATCAGCCTCCTAAATTCCTAATAGTCTAATCTAATAGTCCAGTCAGATAACTGGTTGACTTCACTGTGGTGAAGAACTTTGAATACCAAGGCAACGCTTATAGCATTAATATCCACAATTCCAGACAGTATCTAGGCATGACAACACAACAATGAGAGCGTTGACATAATCGCTATCATCACCAGGCTACCCCTCTCACGAAGACGCTCAACTCGACAACACCAGTTCTGGCTCGGTCTCCGCTCACCAGACTGAATGTCTCCTGCCCAGGTGCTATTCGGAGAAAGGGGCAAACATCACCACGACTCTTCTTCTCAGAATGAGCGGTCACGTGATTAATGAGCACATGGTCTCACATGTGTAAAAATGGAACTGACCTCTGGTGTGTGGCGGGGGGATCAGGGGGCTGTTGAGCCTGGCTGACTATTCTGGGACAATTATAAGGGTGTGCTTATGTGTGCCCCAATAAGAGGGACAGGCCCGGGGACAGGGGACACTGCGGGTGGCCAGGAGACCATGGATGAAGGACGGGGTTCAGGGATAGGTAGACACGGTTTCAAGGTATGTTAGACCTTATTGTGTGGTCAATGTTCATCTTTGTTCATCACCCGACTGGGGCTCCAGACTTGGTGTCTGGTGCAGCAGAATTAATTCTTACAATCAATCAGACTGTTGTTTGTTTCCACAGAACCCACATTGGTGTGACAAGGTGCAGTGAAAAAGCAACCGAACATCTGCACTTGAGATAAACCGTACACTTGAATTTGCTCCAATGTCCTCAAGACGAACTATTAAGACAACACCCATATTGATCCCACTGACGGATTGCTGCCCAACCTGCCAACCAACAAAGGAAACCGGTGTGCGCGAACACACACACACACACACACACGAACACACTCCCATACACACACAAGCGGTTTGTACGACATGCTTACCACAAACACATACACACACACACACACGTTTTGTATTGATTGTATTTTGGCGAATAGTATGTATAGTAATAGTATGCTGTTTGTGAGTTACAGAGCCTATTATGTTCTTACTAGACAAGCTGTTGGATTTAATAACAACCACGTCCAGGATTATGGATGTATTCATTTATAATTTAATTAGCTGAAGATTATAAGAGGGAAATGTCATGCACTTTTTAATCCTATTGGTTTCGGCTCAAAGTGAGATGTGCTCAGACACATAATTAAAATATAATTATGTTGTTATTGTATGTAGCTAGGTGGAGAGGACATGGGGGGGACGAGACCAGGTGAGGGTGGAGATGTGTTTACCTGTGTAAGTGTGTGGATGTGGTAATCTGTGAAGGTATGGTGGGGAAGACGTGGTTACCTGTGTCGATGGAGGACACATGGCAGGAAGCTGAGTTACCTGTCTAGGTGTGGGTGGAGGAGTGAAGAAGATGGAGGCGTAGGTACCTATATATGTATGTGTGAAAGGAGATACAGGCGTAGCTGCCTATATACAGTATATGTATGGGTAAAAGGAGATACAGGCTACCTATATACAGTATGGGTAAAAGGAGATACAGGCTACCTATATACAGTATGGGTAAAAGGAGATACAGGCTACCTATATACAGTATGGGTAAAAGGAGATCCAGGCGTAGCTACCTGACATGGTGAGCTCCAGTCTGTGTATGAGGGAGCGTTTGGCGGACTCCATGTCGGGGCTGGGGTGGTCCAAGGCTTGGCGACACCACACCATGGGGCTCAGGGCCTTCTGCAGCGGGCTGTTCAGCTTCGCCTCGTACAGCCTGGAGGGCATAACGAAAAGAACAACCACAACCACGCAATTAGATACGGGCATACACTGTTCACATCACACACACACACACACACACAAAAAAAAGCCCCACAAATAACAGTGTTATTAACTTGTTTTTTTCATTTGTACTCGACAATATGCCTTAACTATTTTTGCAGCTCAGCAGTCTTGCATTGTGTGGTGAATAACTCCATGGTTGACCACTAGAATGTGGGGTTTTAGAAACCCACTCTGTATGACGTTAATGCAGGAGGACAGGGTAGTATTAATAAGATAATGGTGTGTTTTAATTGAGACCTGATTGTGTAGGCCTAATTTGGAATATACCAGTTTTAAAGCACAGTGTTGTAGTGGAACTGTACTTTTATTATAACTTAATTTATAAGAGTAACTAAATAATAATTGACTACTGAAGTTATTTAAACCTATTCTGCTGAGATGGTATATTCACAGAAGTTCTGCTTTCAGTGGGCCCATACCACGAAGAATGAAAACAGTTCAACTATTATCTCTCGAAGCACTTCTTTCCGTCTTTGGAAGAAGAAAAAGTGCTTTGATAGTCAAATACTCACTAATTCATAAAAGGCATGTAAGTAAAGACAGCGATCAAGGACTGAACAATTTAGCTGTCAATGTGTGGAACGCTTTCAGATTGATCCACAAGTTAACACAACCCTCACTGTTTTTATTTATTATATCTGAAGGAAAAGGAAAGAGATGCCAAGAGAGCAGAACAGAAAGCAGGGGATGTGAGAGAGGAAAAGAGAAGAGAGGATAAGACGGGGCAGAGAGAAGAAGAGGAATGCTTCTGCCAGGAAAAGGCCTGAGTCAGCCGCAGTTCCAGGTGAAGGTCCTTATGACTGGAGGTAATACTACTCTAACATGCAGATACAGGCCCATGCACACGGATCAAGTTAAACTACATTCACAGTCATGTACAACACATGACAAGGTAATAAAGAGCAGACAATTGTTTATCTTCAGAACTAAATACTAGGATAACCAAGGAACCACAGTCTCCAGAACTGGATCCAATCATAAGCTAAATAATAGCCTGTTATGGGCATCGGGCACAGTCAGGAACAAAATAATGAGTATTTTGGTCATAGCGAGCCTGCGCACAAATTATAATCTATCCATCCATCCAATACTTTCTTGGCTATTTTATTCAATAAACCAACAGATACAAAGCACTTTTTACATGCCGTTTGTCAGAATTAATAATATATCTACTATGTTTGTATTTACTATATCGTATGCGTCATGCAGTGTGCAATGCATCATGTATTATGTACCATTTGTCAGAAGTAATAATATGAGCTAAGTACCACCATATGGTACCATGGTGGGAGTACCGTACTGCATCATTTTGTGTAGTATGGATCATGTAGTTTATGTACAATGCAGCAAGTACCATGTCGTATGTACCATGTAGTAGTGTGTGGAATACATCCCGCATCCCCTGAATGAGCAGGCAGTGCTGTAATCCAGCTCAATGCTAATTTGGCGATTACGGGTGTGTGTGACAGAGTTGGCAGAGGTTAGGTGCTACCAGATAATCCCTGATAGTGATCTCATCCAGGGGGCGGGCAGACAGGAGCAGGGATTACCAGGACAATGTGTTCATGGCAGCCAATTGATAGGTAGACCTGGATGTGTGCTGGGATACAAAGTCTGTTCATCTGGATTGGTAACTGGCTTGTGCATTCAGTTTACACACAAAACAGACCACAACTTGATTAACTTTATTTAAAAGGGCTGCTGAGGTTGTCAGACTATTGTCTCTGATGACTGTAGGGATCCTAGTGATTCCTGGTTATCTGGTGCGTGTACTGAAGAGAAAGTATTTTTACAAACATCATGCCAAATGCTTTCTGAGTACTTGACCTACAAGATGATGTTGCCAGGCTAGGACTCTCTCTGCCGCTCTCTGCATATTACAGCACCTTAAAAGGAGGTCAGGGTTTGCATGCAGTAGAGGAGAATGCAAAGGCCCTCAGAGAGAGACCAAGGGCCATCTCTGAGGAAGCGTGGTTACTACACACGAGTATTTCAGGAGGCCTCATTAACTGACCTTTGACCTCATCCAGCATATCTGCCTTGCCCTTCATCTCTATTGAACTAATTTCAACTAACATTAACCCTAACGTTTTGCGCTCCGATGGACACGCATTTCTATACAATAAATAACAAAGTAGAAGCAAGAATGAGTTTCTATCGGGGAGCTTAACTGGCGACTTTATAATCATTTTGTGAATAGTGCTATCTAAAGGTTATACCAGTTTATGTGTCGGGACAGTTGTCCGTACCAACGGAAACCCAGAGATCACAAACAGGAATGGTAACCACGGCCGAGTTTCTCCCAGCGGGCGTCAGGCAACACCACAACAACTCGGTCCCCAGTCACCGGTGCCATGGCGAGCCAAGCGATTTGCCCCATCACGGCATTACAACGTTTCACCGGCCTGCGGGGACTGTGATCTTGCGGCACTGGGGCCCGTGTCTGCTAAATAAATACAGTAAACATGGGGTAGCGGCTACGTCCTGCAATAGGCCTAGGCTGCAAAGGGTCACGGCTCAGACGTACCGATGAGTTACGGTGCCAAACACAGCACTGTCAGTTGCAGGTGATCGCATGACAATGCGCGTCTAGACCCCAGCCTACGTCAGCGGAGTGGCAGCGCCCCAACAGTGTAGGGATATCATAGCCAAGGGTGATAACCACCAGCCCGCCCGGGTCCACAACAACAAGTACCGTATTCTGTATCGATGACTCCGCACTTACTTACGCAAGCCATCGAAGACGGCTCCTATGCAGAACCTGGTGGTCGATGACCCCCCCCACCCCCCCCCCCCAACCCCAATAGCAGCAGCTGTGTGCGGCGGTTAACTCTGACAGCAGCCGCTAAGCACCACACACACACACACACACACACACACACGTCCCCGCTGTTAAACACCACTACCCCCCCCCCCCCCCCCCCCCCCCAGAAAGCACTCACCAGCTGTCTTCCTCCTCGTTCAAACAGTCCATATCCTCGAGATCTAGTATTTCCACTTCGTCTAGAATCGAGTCGTCCGATTCATCCTTAAAGCTGCCGGCGGTGTCGGCGTAAAACGAGTTCATGCTCGAGATGGAGCCGGCCGCCGTCGCCCCCTCCCCGGCGTAAGACCTCCTGAAGCTGATGCCGTCGTAAGAGAGCCTGGGGCTCAGGCAGCGGGAGTTCTCCAGGAGCCCTCCGTAGCCGCCCGTTCCGCCGAACCCCACCCCAGGGAACCCGGCCAGCCCCGCTGACATGGAGTCGTATCCGGCGCTGTGCGGCCGGTGGCCCCCCGACACCCCGCCGGACGAGGAGAACAGCGTGGACCGGCTCCGAAGCTGCTCGTTTTGCTGCTCGAGTTTCTTCACCAAGTCCTGGAGCTTCCGCACCTCCAGGTCCGCGTTGATGTTGGAGTTGATATCCTCCATAGCGGCCGGTGGGGGGACACCTACGAAACCCGGCGGTAGTCTTCTGCCCCGTTTTAGTCCGTTCCTGGCCGACGAGACTCCTTGTTTATTCTCTACTCGGGGTTTTTATCTACGTTTCACTCGGGCGATCCGCGTACTGAACAGGCTACACACCGTCATCTCCCCCGTTCACTCTGATATACGGGCAGGGTCGGGGCCATTTTCGTCAATCCTGTTACCAACTGTGAAAGACCAACAGGCGGCGGAAAACAGACGTCATGACGTAGCCCGGTGTCTCGGGGGCGAGCACGTTGCCGCCACATACGTGTTCACATTCTGCGCTTGTAGTTTTGGACGGAGTGCGTTTGACGAATTTCGGAGGCTTTTCAAAACACCATGTAAAAATGTGTTTACATATTTAGATATTTATATTTAAGTGATAATTAAAGCCTACCCAAATAAATAATAAAAAATCATGTGATAAATAGAATATACATATAACAAGCAAAGCACACACATTCTTACAATACATTTATTACATAATGGTATTCCCTTTACATGAAACAACGGTCTACTTGTCGGACTGAATGGGAACAAGGAGCATCAAAAAAAGGCACCTGATTTACAAAATCGAATTCAGAAAAATCCTAAACCAGCTCCAGCTCTTCCTGTGACTCCAGGTGTGTGTCCACATCCTCCATTGGCTCTTTTGCCTCGGCTCCACCCTCGGGCCCTCTCCCGTCCCCCTCGTCTTCCCCGTCCCCCTGGCTATTCATGGACGCTTCCAGCACGTCCTGGTCAGTGCTGGCCTTCTGGGAGTCACCTCCTTCCTCGTCCTCTTCGTCCTCAACGTCCATCTCGAACATCCTCACGTGCCTCAGGTTGGCACTCAGCTGGAGGAGGAGACGAAGAGCTACAGGTCACGGTTCCGTTTTAAGGTTCCCACCTCAAAAGGTTCTAGCTACACCTACAGCACAATCTGACTCGAACTGTCACCAGGACTCAGCTTGTCTCGACCTTTGACTCAGAACCCCTTCTCCACCTGGTCTACTCCCTTGTTTTGCCACTCAATACTTCTACAACAAATACTACTTTATACTACTACTAATACTTAATACTACTTTCAATTAAAAAGGCGAACCAGACATGTTGAGCTGAACCTGATGCTAGAGAAAGACGGGAGATACTGTAGGAGTCCGTTACCATTGACTTCTTAAGTCATGTATATCACTTGTATCCAAAGCAACTTGGAGGGAACTTTTAGATACACGTCATTAAGGAGCAGGGGGCATCAAGCTCAAGGATGTCTACAGGTATGTAGGTTGCAGACATCGGAGACCCAGAACCTTTTGTCTAGGATTTTGTCTATAACACCCTAGCCTACTAGGCTAGCCCCAGCCCCCTATAGATTAAAGAGAAACTTACCACACAGGCCACCTTGCGGATCCCGTTGACGGCCACAAACTGGGCCTTCATGTTCTCCAGGATCCTCCACTGGTTCTCCAGAACCAGAGCCTGGCTTGGAACAGAGCTGCTCTGCTGGTCCAGCCTGGCGATACAGGAAACACGGTTACATGTTACACGTCACCATGGTTCAGTCGAGTCTCCATGGTTACGCCCTGTCCATTGTTAAAAACTTAAGCTGTGCTATGATTGCTGCCAGCTCAATGCCAACGTTTGCTCTCTAACATGCACACCCACACACAGCTAACCTAACCCTAACACCCACCTGAGGGCAGGGTCCCAGTTGAACTCGTTCTGACAGCTGTGGGCAGAGCCAAGAGGAAGTTGAGCCAAGACACGCCCCCTGTCTTCCTCCCCCTCTGGGGCACACAGGACCACGGTCAGCATCTCGTCGTCATAGAAACGGGCATCCAGGCAGCTGTACACACAGTCGGGCCTGAAGAGGATGAAACTTGTATTTAGAGTTGAGAGAGAGAGAGAGTGTTTCCTTGTAAATCTGTGTGTTTTAGACGAAGGCTTGGTGGAGGAGAGAGGGGCGAACTAACTGGGCGTCGGCTGGTCCTCCGTTGTGTTGAAGCCCCGCACTCAGGATGTTACTAAGGTCCATGGACACCACGCTGTTGGCCACCGGTCTGTTGGGAGAGAGAGGTATATAGAGACAGACCGTCACACTGACACAGACCCCCAGACAGTTATAAATGCAGATAACGACTGACAAATACAAACGGACAAAGGCTGATAAACAATAAGCTAAACCATTTTATGTTCACAGAGAGAATTATATACACAAAAGGAAAGAAAGAGACAGATACACAAACACACATGCTTGTGTACATACAGAGAGACCAACTGATTCTCTGTGAGCGACAGATAGAACGGGAGACGTGGCCACACAGACACCGTCTGAACGCTACCTGTGGGGGTCTGTAGCCCTCCGCAGCATGTAGAGCTTACAGGGGGAACCCTCCGGCATGGTGAACACCACGTAGTGCATGTTGGCCTTCTTGTCGTTCCACCTGGAGACAAACACACAGTCAGCACACGCCCCTCACCAAAATGTCTACAGTGAGATCACACGACGTGGCCTGGTGCTGCTACGTACTGTGATGGAAGTTCAAAGAGACGAGGAGTGTTTTCAGAGCTGCAGAGAAGCAAAGAGTAACCATGATTCATTCAGTTAATGTCAACAATAGCACATAACCGTAGGGACATTTTGTGTAAAAATGATAAGAGTCAGTCCACACCTCTCTGGAACTGTGTAGAGGGGAATGAAGACCGCCTGTTTCACCGATTTCCCGATGACTTCCTGCGACAAATACAGACTGTTAACACGGAATATAGACAACAGTACACACAACAATATAGGACATAGGTGTAACCGACTGAGTGTATTAGCCAACCTGTGCTGCTGCCATTCTTATTAAATAATGGCATCATTCTTTATTCATACAGCACACAGGAGATGTTCATTTAAACACAGGGGGCTTTTAGATCTTACCGCTGGGTTCTGCAGGCAGCCTTCGATCACGCCCTCCATCATCCTCTTGACGAAGTGGAGAGACTTGTGGGGGTAGGAGGGGAACAGCAGGGGACTCTCTGTGCACACACACACACACACACACTTTGAGCGGGGTCACACACTGAGACCAAAGACACCAATGATACCTCTTTTCCACCAACATGAAACCGGTTCCGTCCCGGTTCACGCAAAAGATTTCTGAACCATTTTGAGCATCGTTTACAATATCCTCAATAATTAAATTGGACTTATAACCCGAAATGTAAGCTACCGACCGGAACCAAAAAAATAGCAGGTTTTCCATGACCTGAGGTGCGAGCCTCGACTACATCAGTGGGCGTGTCATTAACAGGATGGGAATAAAAACGTGTGCTACTACTAGGCCTGGGCAATAAAACAATAAATGATCGTATCGTGATAGACCTTTGATCAATATCAATATAAAACATGTTCAAAATATATATCGATAAGAGACCGGACCACCGAATCTAGCAGCTGGGTTTGTTACACAAACACGGTTCCATACTTCTTTACAATATTTGAGTGTTTTTCATCGTTGTTTCGACATTGGAGTATTTATCAATGAAGAACAGTGGAAGGTCGAATTAGGTGTTAAACAGAAGTGTTTAAATCCAGCGTGGTAATTCCTAGTCTTTTTAGGTCATTCAAATGATCAATAGTTATCGATATCGATCAATATGATCAAGTTATATCGTGATATGTCTTTCAGCCATATTGCCCAGGCCTACTACTGTTTACTCAGGTGTGGAGTGTGCAACGCCCTCCGTTGAGGACACATGCTTGATAACAATGGTTCCGCTCAAGACGCTCAAGGTTTCTAGATAGCTCCAAGGCTCCAAGAGTTTTAATGAATCATGTTTTATGAACCTCATCTCACAGGGTACCTTTCAGGTGGCTGCTCTCCTGTAGGAACTTGAGCCACTGGTTTCCTTTGGTGTTGGGCGGAGACACAAGGTCATCGTCTTCGTCTTTAAGATACTGTACGAGACAAACCTTGTATTAAAGACACTGGTCCTAGTAGCTCCAACACTATGAGCACTACCACAAAGCAAAGCCAAAGGGGATCCTTACCTGGCCCACTCGCTCAACGTTAAAGTACTTCCCTTTACGGTCGAACAGCTCTTCATTCTGTTGAATCACGCAACACTCCATAATTAGCATTCATTTGTAAACAGTTACAAACAGATGACGTCACTGATCCCAGGAACGTCACGATTACAGGAACAAGATGTCACATATCACAGGGCCGTGTGGTTTCTCTCACCTCACTGAAATGCTCGGAAAGGAAGTCAGCCACGAACGAGATGTCCTTCTGTGTCATCTAAGAGAGACGTTCAAATGAGTACAACGTGACATCAGAGATCTGGTTCCGTGGTCAGTGTTCCAGACGGGGGAGCGGATCGGTTCTCACCTTGTTGAGCTCCGGGGGAACGTGCTCCTCACACATCCTCAGCATCGCTGCAGGAAAATAGAGCAACGCAACCACACGCCTGTGAGTCCACACCCACCTCAAAGCCATCGAAGAGATGCAACGTGCATGGATTAAAATGATCGATGGGCGCTATATGCAAAATGTTTTTATGTGTCGTTCTGTGCATAGAAGAATATCCTGGATGATTCCCTCTACTATCCCGTCTGCCTTTAATGTGGAAGTGGATGTGATTGACATGCTGTTGGGACACACTCAACGCCATTATCATAGATAACTATCAAACCATTGAAGCTCTTACCCACATACAGCCAGCGAAAGAAGGCCTTGAAGTTCTTCATACTTTTGTCAATCACTCTGTGCGGAGAAACAAACTTGGTAACACAGAAGAAACCTGTACACGGACACTCTAAATGGAGAAATCAATGCAACTCACTGGAGCAGTTCATTAGCTTTCAGAGAGAAGGAGCCAACAGCAGTGATGGCATCTGAACACAGGAAGAAGAAAACCCCAATGGTGACATTAAGATATCTAATGATTTTATTAATGGTTTTGTTATGGTTGTTGTTGCCGTGATGTGTTGATGGTAACTACTGTAGCAGATTTGATGTGCGAGACCCAAGTATAGGGTTCTGTAGTGTTTGTTTCTAGTAGCGTTTTACTTGTGGTTACGGTTCCAGTGGGGGTGTGTTTGGTACCTTCTATAGCGGCTGCATTAAGACCCAGGGGCTCAAACTTATGTTTCCACAGACACATCCCTCTGACCTCACTGAGGTGGTACAGCAGAGCCTCAGAACCACTAGAGATAGAGAGTAAATAATTCATACAAGCGTTAATGGTATTTGTAAAGCCCCTTAAAATCACAGCTACCATCTGAAAGGGCTTCACAGGCCACATTCTACTACAAACCACTAACCTAAGCCCTCTGAGGACAAGGAGAAACCCGCCCAAACCCCTTTCTCGAGAAGGAACACAGAAGAGGAATCCCTCTTACGAAGGATGGCAAGTCTGGCAATAGGTGTCCAAAGGACAAAGATAAAGTAGAGTAGTAGTCTCACTACTGCTGTAGTGAGAGACAATTACCTCTGCAGGTGACTGATGACCAGCTTCTGTATGCTGCTATAGGACGACTCTATGGACTGGCCAAGCTTCTTCAGACCCTAGTGACAATCACCAGGTAACAGATATTATCTACTAATATAAAGTACTGTACTGGGCTGGATTTATAGATAGTGCCATGCAGATTATGTATATGTTGTGCATTATACATGCATGCATTCACACCTCTCTCTTACCTTGACTGTGAGCTGGCTCATAAGCAGGGCCTGTAATTCAGGGCTGCACACAAATACAGTTTGAATATGTATATTGAGGCTAAGGACACACAAACGTAACTGGCTGGCTAAAGGAAAGCAGGCCACAAAAGGGGCTAAGTCACACACACACACACCACATGGGTCACGCCAGGACCCTAGAAACTGAAACGTTTGTTTTTTTAAATCAGTTTTCTTGATCAATTTAATGAAGACAAACCATGCTGGGATCATCTCATGGACATCTTTTTTGTTGTCCTCCCATACAGCTTTTAAGTTTCTATGGTCCTGGTGTGACGCATGAGGTGGGCGTGACTTAGCAACTAAGACACATAACAGCATCTGCTGTCCTCTACAGGACATTATAGGTACTGCATCCTAAAATATTGACCAGACACCATCTGAGATTGCGCATTAACACTGTGTATGAGGATCATTAATCAAAAAGTAATGACGAAAATAATTCAGAGGTAATTAAATAAAACTAAATAATTCAATATCATTCGGAAGTCATGAATCAAAGATAACAAGGGATAAAAACTAATCAGAGATAATGAGGAAATAATGAACGATTACGTAGGTCATGATTCTCACCTCGACTGCCCCCAGAGTAACAGCTCTAGGAACTCATCCTGCACCTGGGTGTTGGTGTTCTTCTCCTACAAAGCACACCAAACAGCACACTTGTATGGTTCAGAAAGCAGGTCAACGTAAAGATTTGCCTTCCACCTACACTGCAGTTCATTGAAAATCAAGAAACGTAACGTTAAAGACGTGCTGTCCACCTGAACAAACTTGGTGAGGCGCAGGTCCATCTGCATGAGGATCTCCTCCCAGGCCTCACACATGCAGGTGAGGGAGAGACGCAGGTACTGCAGCAGCGTGGAGATGTGACTGAACTTCCGGGCCATCCTGGTCACCTCGGGCAGACAGTCCGACAGCAGCCCCGTGTCCAGCTGATCGTGCACAAGAACACACACACACGTACACACACACACACGAGACATAGTCAATGTGTGCCTCAGCCTTATGACTGATGATGAATTATGACTGATTACCACTGCTATTACGATGCACTAGAATAATCATTAAATACCACAATAAAACATTTACATTACTGTAGTGTATTATAAACAAAGACTACCATCATATCTTGTATATATTGTATGCTCTGTGTATATTTATTTATATTAGTCTATTATCAATATATTTAACGTCTCTTTTCATAGTTGGTACTTCCTTTCCTTTTCTACTGGGGGATCAATACATTATTATCTGATGTTACGTTACGTGATGTAAGGTCATCTTATGGGATGTCATTTTAACTGCAGGAGGAGCTTGTGAACCACCTGGACATAGCAGATCTCTGGGTCGTTGTCCACGGACCGGACCTCTGTGATGACCGACAGGGACTTGAGGTCCGTGGATAGACTGAGGCTGCGGCAGCTCCCCGGGACCTGAACACAGCAGCAGTGATAAACGGATCAGGAGGCCCACGAGGGGAGTCACCAAATGAGAACCGAGGTAGAGATCCCTCACCTTGTCGAGCGTTGCGATCCGGTACATTCCGTACGCATAGAGCTCCACGCAGCCCGAGGCTCCGCCCACCACCAGGATGTTGAGTCTGCATAGGAGGAGTAGGGGGAAGGGGGTAGGAGGTTCAGCATCAGTCCAACTGAGTAGTTGATATTCAAGTTCAAGCTGTTGGTTTGCAGTCTGATTGTTTAGTAGAGCATAATTAGAACACATTCAACTGGCGGTTTTGCACAACATCCCTATTTACAAAGTTTCATTTGAATTAACCAGAAGTTTTGCCACAACGTACCTGACGTCACCCAGAAGGTTCATGATCTCATCCGATTTCTCCTCGCTAAAATAGATGAACCCAAAATGACACACAGTTATGATTCAGGAATATCTCCCATATGATTGATTGAAACGAATGTAACTTGTGTTGTGAAAGCATTAACCTTTTGCATACCTGAATATATTTGATGTAGTACTGTAACTGGGGTGGGGAAGGCGAGCAGAAATATGTTTTAGTGTATTTGGTACACAAGGGACTCATATCTTGGCGGTGAATACTCACACTGACAACATTTTATTCAATTTATGTATTTGTAGTTACCTTTTTGGAAGTGCTGGTAATTTAGGAAGAAAAAGTTTGGATTCATCTTCAGAGTTGTAGAAGGAACTGAGGACACTGGAAGACATGGGCCAGGTGTAACTGTAAATATCAACCTATATATATCTATGGTATCATCATTTATATCAATGGAGGCTTGTTGCGTCTACCTGCTCTCCTCCACCACCTCCATCCAGTGCATGCAGGACACGGCATTCTCCACCGTGAACAGGTGGAGAATCTCTGCCTTCTCCACATCACACAGGACAACCTGCTTGGTGTCCCCCAGGGCAAAGGCCAGGACTGTGGGCCAGAGGGGCCACAGTGACAGTAAGGTTACATGACAGTAGGGAAGCGGGAGAGAACAGGTGATTTGGTAAGGGCAGATTAGATCGTCCTACAGGCCAGGGTCCTAGCTAGCTGGTTGTAGAATTGTGTGGTTGATGAAGTGTGGATGTGTGTGTGTGGCTGCATGTGTGAACAAACGTGAGGAATACCTCGATATGGTTCTGGTCGATATTATGGACTGCCATTTATGACCAGTAAACATAATAAATAATTGGAAATAAATCGCTACATTACTTAGAAATCTTTAAACAGAATCCTAGTTCCTTACTCTTGCCGTCTGGCCTCCAGGCCAGAGCAGTGATCTCCTTTCCTGTGTGCTCTGTGGCTGGGAGGCTCCACACTCTGTGGAAGTTGGCCAGCCGATGTAGCAAAAGCTAGAGAGAAGACTCTGATTAAACTACTAATAACGATAACATTCTTTATAGAGAACTAGACATTAGACCTACTTCTCCAGATGTATTGGCGAGGGCGATGAGATCTCTTTTGGGGGACCATGCCATGCAAAGCACGGGGTTGGGGAGCTGCTTTTCCCCAACTTGCCGAAACGCAGGCATCGTTCCGGCTGGGAATTCTAGGGGGAAATGACAATGGCATTTTACACGAGACAACCTCACAACCACATACAGCATAGAACAACCGTATATGTTTGATTCAGCATTGTTTACTATCTTTGCAGTCTTTGTGTTGTAATCCACGGAAGCCGATCAGTATATTGCTCCATTGAATAGTTGGTAATAAGCGAGCTTATAAGGACCTGACAGTATTTTTTTGCGTCAATGCAGACCACTTGTCAGTTCTATATAGAGCTCGTAATAACACAGGAACTACATTTATTACCGCAATAGTTGGTCAGCATACCTTGAATCAGTCAGAATACCTTGAATCGTACGCGCGTTAACTCGTGAGGCTCTATTAACTTACATATACGCCATTAAATCAAAGTTGTAGGTTGATAAACCTCAATCTGACAGCCCTGCCTAATTTCATGCTAACGTCCACACACTGCTAAATCAGCTAGAAACCCAGGAGAAATCCATATCTTACCACGACCACAGTGCAACTGAAGACAGAAGAGAGAGGATTTGAATCACCTAAATATAGCCTGCGAACTAAATACGAAAGATGTTCATCTTGATTGGACACTTTGTTTTTTACAATTCCGCGGACAGCGCCATCTTTACCCCTCGACCAATGGCTGTAGAGAAACGGAAAGAAGAACGGACAAACCTAACCAGGACGCCAGAGCTCATTCAACAATATCAAATGACTTACAAATACAATTTATTCACGTCCCAGAGGATTAGAAGAAACAACTTTTAATATTATTGTGAAATTACATTTATTTATATTGTGATATTAAGTCAGATATAGAAATACTGGCATACACATTATATAAATGCTGTGTGTTGAAATATAAATACATTTTTGGTTACATACATCTGGTTATTTTTACCTGACGGTCGCAGTGGGATAATTCCCTTATTTCAAAATAATGTTATTGCAACCTGATAGGCTACTTGCCAAAAAGGGTGTCACGTGTGTGAGTGAATGCATGCACGTGTCTGCAAGCATGCACGTGTGTGTGTGTGTGTGTGTGTGTGTGTGTGTGTGTGTGTGTGTGTGTGTGTGTGTGTGTGTGTGTGTGTGTGAGCGGTATTTATCTGTATCAGTAGATAACTGGAGCCAGAATAGCAGTGAGAGAGTGATAGGAGGCCACAAATAGACTAAGTGTGGCAGTGAGAGTCAGCTCATCTGTGCCCCTCTCAACCGCTGGCCGGCCATTATAGCTATTTACATCAAATTGACTGACCGTTGCACTTTGTTGCTTTTAGCTCTTATGTTTAATTCAGAATGTTGAGCTATTTCTGTACCTTGGGTCTTAACCAATATGCATTTAAATTGAGACATTTAGGGAATTTGACAGACGCTTTCATCCAAAGCGACTTACAATCAGTACATTTGTCAGTACATTTGTCAGAAGAAGGTGAAACAATATATCGCTGTCGGTACAGTAAGGATGTTCATAGAACCAAGTGCAAGCACTAACAATCTCCAGGTTAACCCATTCCCCGTATGCGATCGCAATTGTGTATGATTCATTCTCAGCCTCACTTGTACGTCACTATGAATTAAGGTGTCTGCTTAGTATCTGAATGTAAATACCACAACAACTGACATGTAATAACACAACACAATAACACAACAACCCAGTATAGTCTTTTAAACCCTTATGATTGTCGAGGGGAGAGGAATCAACAGTTTTGAATACTTTTTAGTACTTGATCCGGACGGTCGTCTGCATGTCTGCAGGTTAGCACAGGGTGAATGCAGAAAGCAGCTCAGTGCTAACCCTGAGGTCAGGACCTCCTGTCAAAGAGCTAAAGTGAGAACATGCTCCCCTCCCAGTAAAGGCACCTTCCCCACTCAATACCACGATCTGTGTTAGAATAGCCGAAGTGCAGGGCTAGCTGGGCCATCTGCTAGTACTATAGTCACTACTGTCTTGTCCCATTATCACATTAGCAAGTAGCTGAATATTGTATGACCTACAATTGGATCAAGTCATCATGTAGCGGGCTTGACATGTGTCCATTTACACACAGGGATGTTGATGTTTGGAAAATCATGGTGTAGACCATAATGAACCTGACACACAGACACACACACACACACACACACACACACGCATTCACAAAACCTAACAGACGCATTTACACAAAAGCACAAGCATTCACAAAAACATAACCATTCATTCTCATAAACATATGAGCACACACACACACACACACACACACACACACACACAGATGCATTCACCCACCCACCCACTCACACAAACACAATCCAAAAAATACACACAAACAAACACGCATACACCCCCACACAAACACACACACCGAGATATTACACAAGTGGCCTACTCCCCATATGCTACCTTTTCCCTCCCTCCCTCCCTCCCTCCCTCCCTCCCTCCCACCCTCCCTCACCCTCCCTCTCTCTCTCTCTCTCCATCAAAGTGTGACTCTCTGTGAAACCTGAGCTTGGCCCAAATATAGCCCCACACAGCGAGCCATCGGCCCAGGGACAGATGGGTCGGGCAGGCCACCGACCAGACCACACAGTCCAACGTCCGGACCCAGCGCTCTCTGTCCTCTCCACCCGGGCTAACACCAGCACCAGCACCCACCACCGAATGAAATAAGAATTAATTTAAAAAAAGATCAATCCTGGAAAAAACGACATCAGACAGAAGCGGTTAGATAAATCTCCCACCTTTAGGTGAGTTGCTCTTGTGCTTTCTTTCGTTTACTTTGACAGACATGTTTTCGGTGGGCGGTTAGTTTGCCTGGTTTAGGTCAGGTAGGCGATAAGTGATTTTTTAGCCCAAACCTGTATTCACTTCTTATATAGGATGTGCAATTTAAAACTAATTACAGCAGTCAAAGACGTTATGTTCGACTTATTTTTCAGAATTTTATATTTTCCGAAAGGCAAAATTAGTATTTTATTGTCCGCTGTTTGCGTTCTAAACCATATTCGTGAATTCAAATCTTACACTTAAAACATCGATTCACAGATTCTTATCGAATGCACTTTCAATTCATTAGACTTTATGTGTGCGAGCAAAAATAGAAGATGAGCCTGACTGACTGCTGTCGGGCTTAGTTTGCTGGGTGACCAGCAAGGCCCGGCCGCCACTCATTCAGTCGATGCTACTATTGAAATTCTTCCGTTTCCATTCATATTGTATCACCGCACACTGCTGTTCACATGGTTCACCTTTAGGAGATGTATGAACCTGGTACCGGTCCGTCCGCTGTGTGCCCCCCGAGTGTAGCCCTGTTTTCCCCCCGCTGCGTCTCACTCTTCTGCGGCGTCTGACTGGCGTTCTCTGAAACGTACCCCGCGGGATTAAAAATAACAACAGCTGCTGAGCACAACGCCATCAGTGACACTCACCCTCCTATCTTAACCCCCAAACAGACAACCACACCCCCCCCCCCGACACACACACACACGCACACACACACACACGCACACACACACACACACACACGCACACACACACACACACACACACACGCACACACGCACACACACGTATATATCAACCGTTCGAGCACAGTCATTTCCCATAAACTGTCTGGCACGTGTACAATGTAGGCTGATGTCTCACAGTCCCAAAGTATCACAAGGTACCATTCAACGTATCAGCGTTTAAATGTTACGATGATGTCCATCGTCTTAATGATCTAAAACATAATCATAAACTTATTTGGGCTTACACCATGTGTAAACCGATATAAATGTATTACCTTCTGAAGAAAAACCTACTGCAGTGCCTGTGACTGTGACTGTGGGAAACAGTTACAGTTAAGCATGAGAGTTCCAGTATGGGTCAGCACTGGAAAAGCACCAATAGCCCTAGACCCTTACTCAACACACCCAGTCCAGTGTAGACCAGTCCTGCTGCACTGTTGTTGCTGTGACAGCATCAGCCGGTTGCCTAAGTTGTTGTGACCTCTATGAGTCTGACTACACACCAGCCAGTAGTTTGGTCAACAGGGCAGTGACTTCCAATGGAGGAACACATACTCGTCAATCATACCGTCCTACTTTCTGGAATCCCCCTATCCCCCCCCCCATCTGATAACCTTGGTATGTTCCAAGTTGTGCCCCTGGTTTTTGGGATGATGTTTGGATTGTAATTCAAGCGGAAAGTAAGCCTTCAATAGCCTGGAAATCCAGACCCACATCTAGAAATCTGTAGGGTCTGGCAACGAGAATGAAAACGAAATTGGCCCAACTTGAGGGGCGGCACCAAGCGTGCATTTGAAAATATCACTGCACGCAATTGGATAACACTACGACCAATCAGAAGAATACAAGCGGTATCCAGACCAGCAGAGCTAAGCAATAGATAAGACTCTTGCCGTATACGGTCGGTAAAACAGCAACGCTTTTGGCCCGCCTTTATCAGATACATCGATGTGATTGGTTAATGTTCTGGGCCAGGGGAATCGGGGAGTGAGTATATTGCTTGTTCCCAGAGTGACTCGCTGAGCAAATTCAAATTGTGCTCTCGTGAGAACTCTGGATTTCCAGTGTAAGCCTTCAATGCAATGTACCGACAATTGACAATACTATCAGTTTTTCTATTTTTGATCCATGGGCTTTGTTCTTTCTTTCTTTCTTTTATTTACACACACACACACACACACACACACACACACACACACACACACACCAAATGCTTTATGTTTGTGTTGACCTGTTAGAGTAGAGTGTTTGTGGTAAGTGAGTGCCTTTGTGTGTGTTGATTAGGATGATGATGTGTTTGTGTTTGTCTAAACGTTGTTTACAAGGGGTGTGTCTCTATTTACCTGTTCAGTGAGGCTGTGTTGACATGTTGTCAACACAGAGTTGGGTGTGTGTGTGTGTGTGTGTGTGTGTGTGTGTGTGTGTGTGTGTGTGTGTTCACTGTGCATTTGTGTTCACTGTTGTTGACTGAGGGCGTGTCTGCTTTGCAGGATGCAGGACGGGAGTTGGACTCAGCCCCTCCCATCTCTGCTGCAGAAGGACCATGCAGGGGGCGGGGCTTCTGACCTGGACGGGGGCGTGTTTTCCGAGGCGTCCTCCGACGGGGACCTCTACCTGGACCCTCCGTGCCCGCTGGACGCCGACGACGGGGACTTTGCCGACCTGACCGCCTTCCTCAGCGCGGATGAGATCAACCTCAGTCTGGATCTGGCCCGAGAGGCCTTCGGGGACGAGCCTGAAACGTCTCCCAGGCCCACGCAAGAGGAGCCGGTTCTCCATGCCTCCCACTCCTTCCACTCACCCCCCTCCATCCCCTCTCCCCCCTACGTCCCCTCTCCCCCCTCCGTCCCCTCGCCCCCCCCGATTCCCTCACTCCCCTCCATGCCCAAGTTCTCCATTCCCATCTCAACCCCCGACCACCAGACCAAAGCCTTCCCTCAGGACACCTCCGCCATGGCCTCCGCCAGCCAGAACGCGCTCTTCAGCAGAACGCTACATACCTCCGGCGAGACGCCTCAGCCCTCGGCAGAGAAGTTTGTGTGCCACCGGTCCATCGCTCCGGTCTATAAGCAGGAGGGGCCCCGGCTGCTCCACCAGGGCCTGGAGCTCAGCGACCGCGTGCCGTCCGCCACGGAGTTCTGCAGCCGGGCTGCCTCCTTCATCGAGGAGCTGTCCTCCCTCTTCAAAGGCCCCCCCGGTCGCCCCGAGCAACCGGTGGGCGAGGAGGAGTCGTCCTCCCCCGACAGCGGGTACCTGTCTCCGAGGAGCCAGCGGATGCCACCGGTGGGTGCCGTCTCTGTCCTGCCCCCTCAGCCCCCCCAGCCCCCCCAGCCGCCCCAGCCGCCCCAGCCACCTCAGCCGCCCCCCCAGCCGTCCTCCACCTCCGGGGGAAGCATGGAGCAGCAGGGACCCCCGGGCTCAGCGGAGCCTGTGGGGTACCAGACCTCTGGGGGGGGTCAGAACCAGAAGGGAGCCCTGTCCCCGCCCGTCTTCACCCAGAAGCTGAAGAGCCAGGAGGTGTCCGAGGGAAGCCCCATTCAACTGGAGTGCCGGGTCGGGGGCAATCCACTGCCCCTCGTTCGGTAAGGTTCAACCTCTCCTCAACTCAGATTAATGCCTTTTCTGCTCAGGTTTAATATGGACTAGATTTAGAGTAAGGCCTTGAGTCTAGTCAGGTCTAGTCAGTTCTAGAGGAAGATGACTGAGCTTAATGTAGCTGTTTCCACTCGCAGTACTTATTGGCCAATACTACAAAGGGGTCTCTGAGCAAGGCAGTGGTTATTACTGAATGTGTGTGTTTTGGATGTGAGTGTAATTGTAGTGACTAGTACATGTTCACACAGCAAATTAATGCTTACTTGCTCTTTGTTTTCTGTCAGTTTAATAGCCAAATATTAAATATTAACGATTTCTTATAACTTTCATAAGAAATCGATTGATCTGGTTGACCAAAGCCTGGCAATGTTAGTTAAGTGATTATTTGGGGACAGACACATTGTGTGTTGTAAAGTTGTACCTTCCTTCTAAAAATGTTTCTTATGTACAAATTGTTATTGCTATTCCACTGTGCTTGTGCGCTTTCTCTGTGATAATGAAACCCACAGTTACAAGATGGACAGTTATGAGTTATGCAGAAGATTCCAGGCGAACTCTGGGGAACTCCCGGTTCACTGTCTAAGGCGGTTTTAAGAAAAATACTCTCTGTCCACATTCAGAGAACTTCACTTGACATATGCACCATGCATAATCTGTCATGTCACTGAACTGCATTAACACCAGGTTAATTCAGAGATAACTCGCCCACGCTAGCGTTATATCTGCCCATTGGGCACTTATCGCTGTCCGAAGCTCCTCTGGAAGGAGGGATCCCTTCTAAAGGTTTCCTCCCTTCATCTTAGTGGTTTTCCGTGTCCTTTAGAGGGCTGAGTGCTTGGGGCTGGTGTAAACTGAGAGCCTGTCAAGCCTTTTGACACTGTAAGAGCGGTTAAAGGGGTACCGTACCATCATGCTTATGTGTTTCTCATATCAGATCGTACTGCTTCATACTGCTTCGTTTTCGTGTTGTGGGTCACAAGCATCTACTCCGTCTCTGCGAATATATTGCAGAAAAGTTGGGCCATTGACGTCATTGGTCCAGCCTTTGCGTTGAATCAGTACTCTCTCAAATTAGAAAATAGTGTGGAGTGTGACTGGCTATACAAACAACAACAAGACTTGAAATTGATTTGATATCAGCTAGCCACTTGCAGCGAGCAGCTAACAGCCCAGCAGCTAACAGAGGTGATCTGGGTTCAGATCGGCGCTGTGTTGACAAGCAGCCCCGCAGACCACCTGCTACGGTCACCAGGGGACTTCCAGACCTTATCCAAGAGGGCTTTTGTCAATCCCACTCGCCGGCCAATCGGAAAACCAGACCCGCGGCAGTTGAAGGAGCTTCAGTTGGGGATGTACCAACCGACACTACACAACCCCGTCCCTATCCCACAACCCACCCCACCTCGCACACACTCACGGTAACTCATACCAGTCCATCGGTAAAAATACCCCCCCTCGCCTCTCTTGTTTCCCAGTGTATCATTTTTAATACCAGGTCGACCTCTTTTCTGTTTACTACAAAGTCTTGCAATAACTACTCTAAGCACTCGGCAATCTTATTTATAAATGACATTCCTATCCCTCTGTACGTCTCTCTCTCTCTGGGAACTCTTGGTTGACTGAAGTTTTATGTTATCCTATATTTGGAGTTGATTATGATGCATTTTTGAATTGGTTGTGTAAGTTAGGTCAGGAGGCTACAGATTAAAGACGTGCCTTTGGGTGATGTTTGCCCTCTCCTGTGGCCCATTGGGGGGGGGGGAAGCTCGTTCCTGAAAGTATTAATAGTTTCCAGGCCAACAGGAGCCTCGGTCTGGAATGCTGGCAATGCCATGACCGGGAACTTTCCCCATGTCAGGCCTTCCCCACACCTTCTTCACCATAATGTCGGTAGAAAGAAGTGTTTTTCACCCCAAGAGAGATACGAGCAATGCCCAACTGGGGCAGAAATGCCTGCATGTAGACGAGGGAACAGACAGAGACAAACTGAAGAAATAACAGCCTCTGTTTGTTTGTGTCCAGTTTATTTATACAGCACCATTATCACAATTACACAGCCTCAATGGGCCCATATTATACTAAACACTGCATAACCCTACGCCCAGAAGGGAAAGGAAAAACTCCCTAAAGAAGCTGTTGGAAACGATAGAATTCACTAGCAACGAAAGAAATATAGGCCTACAGTACAAAAATGACAATTACAATTAAACTATTAAATTATCCGTTGGAGCGAGGTGTTGCTAAGGTGTGTGGTTTAAAGTACATACTTCTTTTAACCATGTGATCTGACAGTATGTATACAGTAATCTACAATGCCCCAAATACAGATTGTCAACTTGCTCTAGTGTGATTCTGTAGGAGCCTGTCGATGGAGAACCATATAACAGTTGATAACAATGATTCCACATAAAGAACAGCGGTCAATATTTTGGGGTAAGAGCATGCAGTGTCCTCCATGAACGCTAGAGGGCAGCAGGGCCGCATTCTCTTTCTACACGAGACTTGTCACTTCTCAAAGTAAAACCGTTACAATATCTAAATAGAGAAAACAGCATGGGTCAGACGTTATCTTTAGAATATGAACATAACCATCTTCTGTCTCCTGTCGGTCCTCAACCTACAGAAGTTAAATGTGTCAGGATAGTATTTTTAGTTTGGTGTTATACATGCAGGGAATGCAGTAACCTTTAGCAAAGCCATATTATATTTCCATTGTTGGAGCCAAAAGTAGTTCAGATGATAAACTGTCAACTAATCTTAGTAGCAGGGCAAAGGATTTACTGAAAGACATGATGCTTGTGTGTGTGTGTCGTGTGTGTGTGTGTGTGTGTGTGTGTGTGTGTGTGTGTGTGTGTGTGTGTGTGTGTGTGTGTGTGTGTGTGTGTGTGTGGTCTATAAGGCATGCTCTTTGTATTTATAATTTCTGGCAATACCCTTCGATAGTGGTTGATACAATACACTGCGATGAGAACATGATGGTCATATTGTGTGGGCTTCTGCGTACACGCTACTATTAAGTCATGAAGCAGATGCTTTTATCCACAATAACTTCAACGTGTACTTTCTTACGATGGACTTGCTCAAGGGGTGCCTACAGGTCAGCATGCGGACACTGGGATTCAAACCTAGCACTTTTCAGCTGAGAGGCGAACACCGTTGCCATGACGCTAACCTCCTATCCCCACAGACACGGGGGATCTTGATGTAATGGTTGAGCAATATAAAGGCTGTCGTTCTCCACATGAGAGGTCCGGTAATGTGAGCGAGAAAGAGACTCAGCTGTCCTCCTTCCCCGTGGGGGGTTTGCCGTGTTTAACGGCCGAGGAAGTTACTCTCCGTTGAAATACTTCCTTGTCTCTCATTTATTTTTATGTTAGCACTTGTAAAACCCACTTTCTGTGTTGAGCCTGATTACACAAGGCCTATTTAACAATTATCCCCCACTATTCACGGAGCCTGAGGTATTTTTTGACGTTTTGATATATACTGCACGTGAACACTCCAAAAATAAACAAGATAACACTTTTTCTTGTATTTTTTTCCTCTGAAACACTTGCAAAGGGGGAGATTTTGCGATGAAAACCATATCCCGAGTTTGAGATCTCAATCATGGGGTATCGCCCAATATCCCGAGATAGCGAACCAATTGAATTGCGCCATCTTAGGAGGTTCACGTGTAGCATGTACTAATACTGTTTAGACATGTGGGTTTGGATTTCGTCTCACACTTTCTTTATGCATGCAAACAGGCACCTGTGTGTGTGAGTTTTTGGTTGCGCTCTCTCTGCACATCTCTCTGCACTGAGTTCTAACCCTCAATCCGCCTCTGGAAAGCCTCTCCTGGCTCCTCTGGGCTGCCAGATTTTGCCACACATCCTCACCTCCACGTTCATCCATAACAGAGGCCAGGAATCTATGGTTCTTCTTCTTCTCGTACTTGTGCCAAGTACGGCTTCACAAGGCTGAAGATAGTTGATATTACTACTTTTACATTTTATACTACGCAAAAGAATTTATAAATGCCTTTCTACATTTTCACTTGGCAGGTCCAGGTCAAATGCAACATCTATTCACCATAATACCATAATCTACAATCAGAGTAGATTATGAACTGCCAGAAAAGGGAATACGACAAGGCATTGTACGTTCCTGCCTAGATAGTCACGTCTACTTTCAAATGAATTCATATCTTCCCTAAAAAGGTGGTGATGATGATTATGTAAATCGGTCTGACGCTCCTCTAACAGCCATTTCAAGCAATCACATTTCTATGGCTGTGCCAACGGAAAAGGCTCCCGACCCCTGACCCAGAATAGCGTGTGGCTTGCAGCTGGGTGTGGCCACCGGTAGGTGTGGCTTGTGGTACTACGGGGGTGTGTCCTGCCGTGGGTCATGGTATGTGGAGTGCTTTGGCCATGACCTGTTGTGGGCAAGGTCTGTTATGGTTCAAATCAAATTGCGGCCTGTGTTGGCTGTGGTCTGTGGTGTCCACGGCCATAGCCGCTTTTGAAGAGGAAAAGGCCCTACATTGCTTTGGGATGTGGACTTGTGTAGCGTAAGTCTAGTGTATAGTATGGTGTGCTGTTGTGTAGTGTAGTGTAGTGTGTATTATAGCGTGGTGTAGTGTAGTGTCATGAAGGGAAGTCATTTTTACTGAGACTGCTTCAACTTGGAGTGTGTTGCTTATTATAGTGATGTGTGTTGCTTATAGTGACGTGTGTGTGTGTGTGTGTGTGTGTGTGTGTGTGTGTGTGTGTGTGTGTGTGTGTGTGTGTGTGTGTGTGTGTGTGTGTGAATGAATGAATATTCATTCTTACTAGATTGACTATGACTATTAACAATGCTGTTGACGCAAACAACCGCATACATGAACATCTGAGAAATACGATTTGTGTGTCTGTGTTATGTCTGTATGCTTGTGTTTGTTTGTATGTATGTGGGTAAGAATTGTCTGTACAATACAATTGATGTGTGAAGTCTGGATCGAACCAAGCTGTGTCTGATTCCTCACTCCTGACATGATTACAGTTCCAATCCAAGCAAAGGAATTGCCAAGACCCTGTGGGTGGCTATTCTAAGGTTATTGGGTCCTGATAATCCCTCCCTGCTTTAAAGCTTGTGATGGAGCCAACGTGTGTTTGAGTTGGAGAACAACAACAAGTGGTCGCTTGGTTTGATCCGAACACACAAACACCCAACTGCAATGAAATCACACAAACCCGTTTCTCAGGCGACTAGTCGAATTTAACCTCAGATAGGTTAAAAACATGCGCAAACACACACACTATCACTCCCACTTTTATTTCCCTTCAAAAACAAGAAGGATTGTTATTTAACTGAACCTCATATTTTTGAGATGAAACCTGAACCTTGGTAAAACAGGTGTAACTTATCAACCTCTGAACTTTACTTCCACAAATGTAAAGTTCCTTCTCAAAAGGGCAAAAAAAAGCCTCCT
Source organism: Micromesistius poutassou (assembly GCF_964030765.1). Classification (NCBI taxonomy): domain Eukaryota; kingdom Metazoa; phylum Chordata; class Actinopteri; order Gadiformes; family Gadidae; genus Micromesistius; species Micromesistius poutassou. Next base: position 17,511,092 of record NC_140279.1, on the reverse strand, counting down.
GGCCATCTATTGCCTTGACCCCCAGGCCAGCGCGCAGGTTATCTTAGTAACACTAGCTTCATCCTCAGACATTAACAAGTGACCGTTTGATGACTCATGACATAGCATAGCTGCTATGCTAATCGCTTGGCCTGCATTTGCACAGCCTCCCTTGTAAGCCTCCGACGAAACAGGGCTTGTTTGATCTCTACAGGGGAGGACGGAAAATGATTGGAAAAATGATCTGTGATGAAGAAAGTAATGAAAAATGGGTTAGCTGTACATGGCGGTGGGTGACATCACAATGATGTCACGGGATCTCAATGAGCTCCCCTGAGTTATGCTTAAGTAATGATCTGGGAGGAGTGGAGCAGGCCCTCATATACTTTAGTGGATCTGCGCCGGACCCATTTGGCAGTGTCGTAACAGCTCATAGGCGGGGATGTCTGAGTGACAGGGAGCCAAGTGGTCAGTTTTATGGATTCTGTTGTGCCGATGTGAAGTTGTCAGTGTGACGCATAAGCTAGTTCACACATCACTGACAACCGCGTGTGTGTGTGTGTGTGTGTGTGTGTGTGTGTGTGTGTGTGTGTGTGTGTGTGTGCGCGCGCGCGTGCGTGCGTGCGTGCGTGCGTGCGTGCGTATGTTTGTGTTTTATATTTCGTTTTCATATCTGCATTTTTGTGGTTTCATTCTTAGTGTACCCAAAAACCCATGAAGGATAGGCCCATATAGACTTCTTCTTTCTCTGTCTCATGTCTCTACCTGCCT
>NC_140279.1:17500342-17505342 GCF_964030765.1 Micromesistius poutassou | reverse complement strand
CCACCGCTATGCTCTGTTGTCCTGCAGTCTTCTTGGTGGAGGCAGGGAGCGACAGGCAGACAGACAGACAGACAGACAGACAGACAGACAGGAATTTGGGCAGAGAGAAACAGACAGACAGACTGAGAGAACAATGGACAGCCAGGGAGAAAAAGATAGACAGAGAGGGAGAGACGGACAGACAGGGAGGGACAGGCCAGTTTACGTCCCTGATGTCCCATAGGTTATCAATGTCCATACTGTAAAGGTGATTTTCTGTTTAAATTCCTCTCATTCTCTCTCTCTCTCTCTCTCTCTCTCTCTCTCCTCTGTGTCTTTCTCTCTTTTTTCTCCCTTTCTTTCTCACTCTCTCTCTCTCTCTCTCTCTCTCTCTCTTTCCTCCCCCCTCTCTCTCTCTCTCTCTCCTCCCTCTGTGCTGGCCTGTTCTCTGGGGCTTGTGGTGAAACCGAGCTTCGCTTCATAAAACTTTCCATCAACAGCAGCGAATAACAGACGGGTCAGGCCAGGAGACCGGGGCCCAGTGGCACGCAGCCCCGGCGGGCCCCGGCGGGCCCCGGCGGGCCCCGGCTGGAGGGGCCATGGGTCTCCACTCCACTCCCCTGCAGCCGCTGGGTCTCAGGGTCGGAGCGGCCTCGGGGGTCTTGTGTGACGTGTGCTGGTGAACTGAGCACGATGAGCACAATGAGAACACCTGAGGCTCTTCTATGAGCATTGTTTTAGTGCTCATTCATTAAGTCGACTCTAATCTCCAAAGTGTGGAGACGCATGACGATAAGGAGCAGGTAGGGTAATGGGTTAAGGGATAATTAATGGCCCCTTAATGGGTTAAGGGGTCGCCAATCCATAAAAATGTATGCACTGACGGTATTGTTAGTTTGGGATAAATGCAACTTGTGGAGGAATTGTATTTGTATTATGGTGGGGCATGGTGTCCTCTGTTACTGCTTTAAAGGGGTGATATCATGCTTTTTCAACTTTTCCCTTTTGCCTTAGACTGTTAAATGACGTATGTATACATGTATTACGTCTGCTAAGCTAGAAAAATTGAAGTCCGAGCCATGGGGAGTATTCCCACCCACTGAGATCACCCCTCAATAAGTGTGTGAAAACAGCTTGTTTGCGCTCAAACTTTACTTCCGTAACAGTGTGACCGTTTTTGAAATTGGTTTTGCAGAATTGAACAGTGTTAGAATAATAAGGGGTATTTCTAACATACAGGCATGTAACCCTATTTCAGTAGTACCCCCAAATGCAATTATTAACCCTGAAAAAGCATGCTACGGGATCTCTAACATGCTTCTACAAAAAATCGAATGTATTGCATTCAAATGTCCACACAGTGGAACAGTGATCAGAGCAGGACAGTGTTCAGACCAGAACAGTTCTCAAAACTGGAACAGTTCTTAGACCAGAACAGTTCTTAGACCAGAACAGTCCTTAGACCAGAACAGTGCTCAGACCAGAACAGTGCTCAGACCAGAATAGTCCTTAGACCAGAACAGTTTTCAGACCAGAACAGTGCTCAGACCAGAACAGTGTTCAGAATAGCACATTCCATTGGAAGTAACAGTTAAATCCTCCCCTACTCCAACATTCCACACAAATGGACAAATGAACATGAATTTAGATGCATTAGACATTAGCGTCTGTCTCCAATGCGTGTACAAAGTAATTATCCATAATAATTGTGCTGCTCAACCATAGGGCTCTGCATTTGATCAGTACATGTGTGTTAGTGCTTGTGTGTTTGAGATAATTTGTGTTTCTGTGTGGGTGTCTGGGTGTGGTGTGTGTGTCTGTTGTGTGTGTTTGTGTGTGTGTGTGTGTGTGTGTGTGTGTGTTTGTATGTCTGTGTGTATGCCAATGTGTATGTGTGTGTGTGTGTAGGTGTGTGTGTGTGTGTGTGTGTGTGTGTGTGTGTGTGTGTGTGTGTGTGTGTGTGTGTTTGTATGTCTGTGTGTATGTCTATGTGTGTGTGTGTGTGTGTGTGTGTGTGTGTGTGTGTGTGTGTGTGTGTGTGTGTGTGTGTGTGTGTGTGTGTGTGTGTGTGCTGATCTGGTCTGGATTTCATCAGACTGTTTGTTTCAAACAAGGGTTTACATCTCCATGGTTCCATCTCCAGAGGGCTGGAGTCTGGATTCAGCATGCACAGCAGGACTGCCGTGAATACTATTTTACATCCTCTGCAGATTAGAAAGCCTTTGCTCACTAACACCAGCACTTCCTGGACTTTGTTGCTAATAGATGGCTTTATGGAAATGTATATGGACCTGAAACCTCTCACCTGTCTAGATATGCAATACACACACATGTGCAAATACACACAGGCACACACCATGCAAACCCACAGACACATGCACACACAGACACACGCACAGGCAAACATTCACACACACACACACACACACACACACACACACACACACACACACACACACACACACACACACACACACAGGCACACACACACACACACACACACACACACACACAGGCACACACACAGGCACATGCAAACACACACAATACAAAGTCTATTGTATTAGTTTGACCCTTTCCCTGCTTGTGTTTGAAAGATAGGTAACACTTTAACTAGATAGTATCTTAAAATAACCTGGACATATCTGTAGTCAATTCTGATTGAAATCACATCCTATATGATATGTCCTACAAAAAAAAGGCAGGAAGAATGGCTATTGAAGTTCAACCATGCAGTGATTTTCATCAAACGCCTCATCGATTTGGACAAACAAACCTCTCCCTATGGGTTGAAATGTGACAGGAGTTTTCCAAACCAGACGTTTCTCAAACAATAATCCAGTGATGGCTTCTGGTGGCTGCTGTTGGTTCTGTGGTCGAGATCTGGTGGGCTTGGATCTCATCAGTATTCTGAAGCCTGTAAGACCCACGTTGAGACCAGCTGAACACCACTCCAGATTGTGACGTTTAACTTATGTTTGCTATAAAGCTCTGACTCAATTTCACTCAAAACTTTGCATTGGGGTGAATTGTTATCCTCCACTGCAGTAGGGTTAGTAGGGTCAGGGTGGTTGTTAAATGACCCTTTGTACATTTAGCCAGTGAGGGTGAGGCACGCTAGACAGGAAGTATTAGTCAGAAATGAGGATAAGACTTCCAGCTAAGTTGGAAATGTTCCCTTCCAGTTTTAGTCAGAAATGAGGATAAGACTTCCAGCTAAGTTGGAAATGTTCCCTTCCAGTTTTAGTCAGAAATGAGGATAAGACTTCCAGCTAAATTGGAAATGTTCCCTTCCAGTTTTAGTCATAAATGAGGATAAGACTTCCAGCTAAGTTGGAAATGTTCCCTGCCAGTAAACTATGATGAAGCCGCTCAGACCAGAGAACCTGAAGCCAGTGGGATAAGAAGCTACGTGATGACGCTCCTTCACCTGTCTACACCTGTCTCCTACGCTGCCGCTTGGTGACGCAAAATCAGTCAGGTGTGCTGAACGGTGACACAAGCTTCGGGAGATATATATACGCATCGGGTCCGCGTCAGCCGAGTTTAGTCACCAACAAGAAGCCCCCCCTTCTGCCTGCCCTTTTCATTGACTTTCTCACCTTCCCCGGGATGCAAACTCGCTCAACCAGGGTGAGGTGCATGTTCTCAAGGATGACGTGTGAGAACCGGGGGGGCGGCGTTGTGCGTCGTCGCTGCTCGGCGGACGCCCCGCTGTGCATCGAAACCTCTGCAGTGCTGCTCAGTGCTGATGAGCAATGACTGCAACCTACAGTGACAGCTCAGCTCCCACTGGAACGCTCCCGGTCGGGGGTTCTAAAACACTGGAACAGCTGAGAGCTCAAGAACCCTGGGGGACTCTCATACCCTGATCCCCAACAGGGGGTCAAGAGGTTAACCAGAAACGTTAGGCTAGTGATGTCATGGCAGGATTGTGTGTGTGTGTGTGTGTGTGTGTGTGTGTGTGTGTGTGTGTGTGCGTGTGTGCGTGTGTGTGTGTGTGTGTGTGTGTGTGTGTGTGTAGGGAGAGTAAAATAGGAGACGAGGGGAGAATTGAGGAAAGGAGGAGGAGATGAGGAGAAGAGGGAGTTCCATTCCATGTTCCATTCCCGTAAAAAAAAACATGTCTAGAAGGTGTATGTCTGTGTGTGTGTGTGTGTGTGTGTGTGTGTGTGTGTCGATGAGCGTGTGTGTACGTGAGTGAAGCTGTGAATTATGGTTGTGCAGATTGGCAGACTCCCATCCCGGTCTGCCAAGACATATGTGAGAATAATGTCTACTGCTTGTTAAGCCAGGGTTTATTTGAGAGACAATAAATCATAGCCAACTTGAAACGCACTTGTGCCTGGACACGAACGCTGGTTGGCAGTGTGCGAGCGTGTTCACTACCACCGTTAAGAATGCTGGAAATTTAGCGGAAAGTGGAACGGTTTGAAACCGCAGGTTTAAAGAACTTAAAAGAAGTCTTAAAATAATAACAGTTCACAGCGACGGTTAGAGCAAACATAATCAGGGTCGGTGATGTCACCTCCTGTAGTGTGCGAGACGCAGGTGACATCACCTGGGCACATTTCCGCCCATCAGAAAGAGCGAGTATGTCACTAGAGATGTTTATTTGGATTTGATCTCACTGTTTGCGCTCGTCCTGCAAATTGCCGAGCTTGAGTTTTTTTTTTTGTTGGGCCTGGGTTCGGGCGCGCTCGTTTCGCAGCAATGACACGTCGGTCTGTCTGCCTCCCTCCCCGGCTCAGGTGGTTCTGCGAGGGGCGGGAGCTGCATCACTCTCCTGACATCCACATCTGGAGGGATGGGGACCTGCACACGCTGGTGATCTCCGAGGCCTTCGAGGACGACACGGGCCGCTACACCTGCGTGGCCTCCAACAGCCTGGGAGCGGACAACACGTCGGCGGAGGTTTACATCGAAGGTCAGGACCACGGGGGTCGGAAGACCAAGGGAATGTTGTTCCCCCCCCTGAGGGGGGAACTTCGTCCTCCTACAATCCAACCCGTCCTGACCCA
>NC_140279.1:17400519-17493019 GCF_964030765.1 Micromesistius poutassou | reverse complement strand
TACCTGTGTATGATCATCCAGCCGGCCATGAAGGAGGACGCTGGCTGGTACACCGTCTCGGCCAAGAACGAGGCGGGCATCGTGTCCACCACCGCGCGCCTGGACGTCAACAGTGAGTTCAGTAGTCACGGGTCCATTGAAATTTAAATGATACACATTCTACATTAAAAGGTGCCATGACATGCCACCGGGTGTGTGTGGGTGTGATCAGCCGTCACGAGACGTTTTGAAAATCAGCCCCCTTATGACACACATCACAGGTGGGCGTGTCCACCTAGATGTGTGACGGATAGATGAGCAACGTTTGCTACGGTCCACTGGGTAGGTAGGCCGGTGGACTGATCTATCCAGCACACATGTAGGTGGACTCCGCCCACTTTCCGCCCCTTATGATGTCATACGGGGCAGATTTGCAAAACGGCTTGTAACGGCTAATCACACTCACACCTGGTGGCGTGTCATGGCACCTTTAACATTCAACATTCATTCATTCATTCATTCATTCATTCATTCAGTCGTTGAGGAGCCCAATCCAAAAACGGATTGTGGGGCAGAGAACAATCCGCGCGTTACGCTTTCCCCCCTTCGCTGACCGCTCGCCCTCTTCTCCTCTTTGTGTGTCCTCAGCTCCATGGCAACAGCCCAACCAGCCCAAGCCCCGGAAGGTGCGTCCCTCGACCAGCCGCTACGCAGCGCTAACAGAGCGGGGACTGGACGTGAAGGCCGCCTTTTTCCCTGACGCCAGCCAGCTGCCCCCCGGGGCGCTGGTGGAGAGCGACGACCTGTAGAGAGAGACCACCCTTAACTCTCCCCCCCTGACCTCTGACCCCTCCCCGACGCCCAACACACCGTGACTGATACGTCAACAGCCAATGGACGGACAATGGGACACGGTTACAGAACCCCCCCCCCACCGCCCCCCTTCTCCTCACCTTACCCTGCAACATAGCCCATAATAACTCATATTCAAAGTGTTTTAGTCTGGCACAGCGCCCCGGAGACACCTCTGAAGAAGACTTTTTTTTCAGTCTGACTAAACGTTAACTCTTCTTCATAAACGCCATTGAGACGTTGAGTGGACTGTACAGTAGACACCGTTGAGATGTCACCTGCCTTGGTGACACAACACTAGGTTTTGGAGGAATAACAAATCATTATTATGCATGTTTATGTGGTGCCATATTTTACATTGACTTTTGCGTTACAAATGTTTCCCGCAAACTAAGGGAGTTGGACGACTGCAGAGGAAGAGAGAACTCTGGGTTCATCCGGAGGTAGAGAGACTGGACGATTCAAAGTAATAACTTCAGTTATCGGTTCGCTTTGTTACAAAAAAATCACACACAAAATGGTGTTCGGTTATGTTTGTCTCCGTGCTGCATCCGTCCAGGTGTGCGTAGCGCGGTGGTAGATACACAACTTCAACTCGCGCGTGTTGTCAGGTTAAAGCACAATGTTTCAGATACTTCACAAGGCCGGGCCTTAGTTTCTTCTTCTTGCATTTGTTTTTGTATTTGACAATTTGGCATATTTGGCGATGTGGTTTTTACGTAGGCCTATGTAAGCTTTCTGTCGATTGGTGAAAGGATAACCGAAGCAAAGACCAGAAGCAGAATGTGATTAACGTAACGTATTGGAAGTTGATACCATGAGGTAAGAAGTTTGGCAAGATAAGGTCGATGATGGACTTGAAGCGGGGATGATGGTGATGATTGTTTTGAAGGGTTAATGGTCGATCCCGCAAGTGCGAATTTCAATGAATGTGAAAGGCTTTGCGACATATGCGCATCATAAACGCATTATAACCTTTTTTATTTGTATGTGGCCTACTTAATTTAGGTCTACTTTCCCAAACCTTAATTTATCCTGTCTTCTCAAATGTTCGATTTTAAAACTATGCTGTATTGTGAAATTATGAAATATATATATATATAATTATAGCCGTGCAAACACTTTTAAGCTTAATGCACGAAGTTATTTTTTGACACTTGTTTGCTTCAAAATTTCACCAATATTTCGATACTTCAAACGCAGGAGCAGAGTGTTAGTTAAAATGTCATACATCTAAGATCTGGGACACACCGACATAGGTTTACGAATTTCTATACCGATCTGTGCCTGTATTTGGATTGTTCTCATGCCATCTATTGTAGTTTATGGAAAAATCCATTAAAAAACAATAAACGTGAGACTGATTGTGATCATTCACGACCAAATCCAAGCCTGTAAAGACGCTTAAGGGGGCTGTCACGCCATAGGGCGTTCTGTTGGGAGTATTGGGGATGGAAATTGGTCGTTCTGTTATACGTTTGTCCCATTCACAGCAAATCCAGCTGAGTTAATTCTGTTGATCGAAGTAGGCCTGTAACAGAGTTCTCAACAGGCCACGACATGTAGTGTAGGGTGCTGTGGTACACAAGCCGTCCCATTCACGGGAAATCCAGCTTTGTTTGTCTTGTTGATCAAAGGTGAAAACATCTGGTTTAAAGATCCCATGCCATTAAAATCCCATTTTTCCTATTGTTTGTTAAATAACAGGTCAGAATAAGTTTGTGACCTGTGGTAAGTTTGAAATCTGTGCAGTTGGTCTGCTCTGCTGTATGCAATAGCCAATGAAAGGAAAAAGGCAGAAAAAATGAGCCAATCTGGATAAGGTGACACTGCTACGTAGCGTTGTCAAATTATTATTCATGGGCCTGCCCACTTGGTTGGTTCGTAACCACCCACAGAAATTCTGAAGGAGTCGAGATTGAGCTAGTGCTAATACATGTAGTTGCTGCTTAAAGGTCTCATTCCACCGAAAACCGTTTATTACTCCTCCTTTTGAAATACGATAGATCACTCGGAGTTAGATATGCATGCTGAACGTGAAAACGTTCTCCAACCTCGATTGCCTGCATTAGCAAATGTAAGAAAATAGACGCACAAACGAGCGGATTCGAAAAGCCTCACCAACTGACAACTTTGCGTCTCTTGACCAAGAAACAAAAGTTGGGGAACAAATGGTTGGATCGGACATTACCACTATTTCAACATTTACGCGGCTCGGGCACGGCGATTGAATACAGAAAGAAGAGCCGCCTCGGGGCACCACGGCGGCCGGAGCTGAGCTCCCGGGCGCGGTGCACGGCAGCCGGTCCCCGCGGTCGCGGTCTCCCGGCGACCATGCCCCGGCCGAGCTCGCGGACTCCGGCGGTGCACTCCCGCGGGCACGGCGATTGAATATAGAAAGAAGAGCCACGACCGCGGCTCGACCGCGACAGAAGAGCCGCGACCGGGAGCCCGCGGGTTAGGAGTGCACCGCCGGAGTCCGGGAGCTCCATCGTATGTCCGGGAGCTCCGCCGTGCACCGCTGTCGCGGTCCCCCGGCGGCCGTCCCCCGGCGGCCGTGCCCCGGCGGCCGAGCTCCCGGACTCCGGCGGTACACTCTCGCGGGCACGGGGATTGAATACAGAAAGAAGGCTGTTGTATTGTATTCAATCCCCGTGCCCGCGGGAGTGCACCGCCGGAGTCGGCCGGTGCACGGCGACCGCGGGGACCAGCCACCGTGCACCGACGCGGTGCCCCGAGGCAGCTCTTCTCTCTGTATTCAATCAACCAGAAACCCACAAGGAGCCCAGTAGTTCTCCTTCTCCCTCTCTCTCTGTCTCTCTCTCTCTCGTTCTCCCTTTCTCTGTACGTTGAATTGGTATTATTACTGTGACGAACAGTGCTGTTAGCCAATCAGAGGCGAGGCATTTGCATCTCATGAATAAGAGCCAAAATCGGGTCGTTCTCCCTCACCCACCTCCACTACCACACTAGATCGGGCTGAAACAGGAGCACCACAGCATTATTATCACCAAAACAGACTCACAGGGCATTTATTGCTACTAGTGACCACCGCAAAATTAAATGAAAAAACGGTGGAATGAGACCTTTAATAAAGGTCTAAACAGGCCAAGACACGCAGTGTAGATTGCCGTTGTAGGTAGCTGGACAGTGATGGTGATTATTAAAAGCAGTGCGTTTCATGGAAACAAAGGTCTACGCTGCCTCCTAGTGTAGAAGACGGGAACACGTCCGCTCTTCATCTGTTCCAATCAATCAATGGGTGACCTTTTCTTTTGATATAATGGCTTAACTATTAGCCTCTGGTTCAAATGGTGTCTCTTTTAAAGGTCTCATTCCGTTTTTTCATTCATTTTGCGGTGGTCACTAGTAGCAGTAAATGCCCTGTGAGTCTGTTTTGGTGATAATAATGCTCTGGTGCTCCTGTTTCAGAATGTTCTAGTGTGGTAGTCGAGGTGGGCGGGGAAGAACGACCCGATTTTGGCTCTTATTCATGAGATGCAAATGCATCGCCTCTGATTGGCTAACAGCACTGTCCGTCACAGTAATAATACCAATTCAATTTACAAAGAAAGGGAGAACGAGAGAGACAGAGAGAGAAAGGGAGAAGGAGAACTACTGGGCACCTTGTGGGTTTCTGGTCGATTGAATACAGAGAGAAGAGCTGCCTCGGGGCTGTCGCCGTGCACCGGCCGAGCTCCCGGACTCCGGCGGTGCACTCCCGTGGGCACGGGGATTGAATAGGCCTACAATACAACAGCCGCGGAGCCGCCGGCACCGCCGGAGTCCGGGAGCTCGGCCGCCGGGGCACGGCCGCCGGGGGACCGCGACAGCGGTGCACGGCGGAGCTCCCGGACATACGATGGAGCTCCCGGACTCCGGCGGTGCACTTCTAACCCGCGGGCTCGCGGTCGCGGCTCTTCTGTCGCGGTCGAGCCGCGGTCGTGGCTCTTCTTTCTATATTCAATCGCCGTGCCCGCGGGAGTGCACCGCCGGAGTCCGCGAGCTCGGCCGGGGCATGGTCGCCGGGAGACCGCGACCGCGGGGACCGGCTGCCGTGCACCGCGCCCGGGAGCTCAGCTCCGGCCGCCGTGGTGCCCCGAGGCGGCTCTTCTTTCTGTATTCAATCGCCGTGCCCGAGCCGCGTAAATGTTGAAATAGTGGTAATGTCCGATCCAACCATTTGTTCCCCAACTCTTGTTTCTTGGTCAAGAGACGCAACGTTGCGTCTTGTTATAGCCACCAATAGCACAAGCACCAACTCAATGCTGTCTTCCCGTGGGCCGTCGCAAGCCAAGGTTGTGCGAGGCCATGAATACACCAACTGACGTCAGTTGGTGAGGCTTTTCGAATCCGCTCGTTGGTGCGTCTATTTTCTTACATTTGCTAATGCAGGCAATCGAGGTTGGAGAACGTTTTCACGTTCAGCATGCATATCTAACTTCGAGTGATCTATCGTATTTCAAAAGGAGGAGTAATAAACGGTTTTCGGTGGAATGAGACCTTTAAGCAGCAAATGTATTAGCACTAGCTCAATCTCGACTCCTTGTCACCTTATCCAGATTGGGTCATTTTTTCTGCCTTTTTCCTTTCATTGGCTATTGCAGACAAACTGCATAGATTTCAAATTTACCACAGGTCACAAACTTATTCTGACCCATGTTATTTAACAAACAATAGGAAACATGGGATTTTAATGGCATGGGATCTTTAAACGTCTTGTCAGCATTTTCCCGACTGATCTTATTCTATACTAATTTCAATGCAATGTCAATGTAAATGCATATTAGTCATTAGTAAGGACATGAATATGCATTTTGTGCCTAACATTAAAAATCCCTTAACAGGTAGTTCAAATGTAAAAATGTAACCAAACTGCAAAAGATAAAACATTTAGGCATCACAATGTTCAGAAAATTATTTATATATATATATAATAGTATGACAACATTTGGACCCAAAATGGATAGAATCAAGCAAACACATATGGAATTTAAATATTGCGTACTATTTCCTCACAATAAATATTTTAAATACATTCTTTAATACTTTGTGTATATTATGTATACATTTTCTACAGCTTGTCCAAATGTCAGGTACGGTTTTAGATATTAAGGCAAAGAACGGGTCTTCAAAGGGTTTGACAAAACACTTGACTCGTCTGAAAATAGTATTGTGAAAGACATTCATCCATGCAAAATTAATTGTATCCAATTCTGCATGGATGGATGTAGAATGAATGATTAATTCATTTAAAAAAAAGTAATATTACATTTAATATAATTTATCAAAAGTTCTAATGTGAACAATTTAAGATCCAGAAGTTATAGATGCTGTCACTGGGAATTCAGGTTGCCTGGGCAGTGGAGCGTGCTTTACTGAGTACAGTCTAGATGGCAGTGGGTAAGTGTTAGGTTGTCACGTAATCTGTCGACCAGTACAAACCCAGTCTGTGACTGGAGACCTGACATCTCTCTTCAAGTTGCTGTGGGTCACTGTGTGAAGTCCCTTTAACCATGTGTCATTCAGACAGAGTTCCTTGAGTGATTGAAACAAATAATTGACTTGAAGCTGGTGATTGAATCAACAACCACTGGGCTTGATGTCTTCAACTTCAGACAAAACATAATTAAAAACATATAAATGACAATAACTGACCCACAGATCCTCTCCACTCTCAGTGGGTCATAATCCCCGAAGGGATCTTTACTTCCAACACTTTGTCCCGCAGAACAACCTATCAAGTATCTTGGTCAAACACTAGCTCAGTGCTCGTCTATTCTTCCTCATTGACAATCTCATAGCTGCCCTTCTGCAGGTCGGTTACTGCGTCGTTACATCACTTCCTGTCTGGGAAACAAATAAAGGAAGTGAATTGAACGGGGGAACTGAAACCGAACAAGTGTTCATCTTCATGAGCAACATCGCTCTAAACTTCCTGCTCCAGTTGCTTGGTCGAGTCAACAGTCTGAGGGCTCTCCTGGTGTATGTCCGGGGTACTACAGTCTGAAACCGGCGCAGACGGCGGCCCGTCGTCCTGGCAACATCAACAACAAACCCAAACTATTAGTTTAGTTACTCATGCTACATAAAACACAGACTGTTCACCAATGTTAACCGACGTGCGATGTAGAGTACAGTAGCCTACTGCTCTGGATCGTTTTGTATAAATTATTTAATATACATCTCTAGCAAATAAATAAACAATCAATACGATTCGAAATGACAGCATATGAAGGCCCATTTTTCAAATACGGTGAAAGATAAAAGTTTGGTGGCTCCAGGTGTGTAACGATGATGAATTATCTCCACTCACCCTGTGCTTCAGGTAGGACAGGTAGGTGTCCCACCCCAAGGTGATGGTGTTGACGTAGACGACGCGGTATTTGGGTGACAGGAAGTAGAAGTTAACCATCTGCGCGGCAGGCCACACACACCAGTCGGCCTACGGCAAAGAAGCGTTCAGGTCAGTTATTCAGATCACAGCGTTCCGATTAAACCAAAACACCAAAGTAGCCTGGGTGGATGTCGCCTCTGTCCTAATGCCATCCCACAATGTGTTTGAGCTTCTTACCAGCATGAACTCCCAGAACTTGTCCTTGAACTCTTCCAATCCCTTGGATAAAGTGTGACCTTCCATCACACCCATACCTGCCACGAATAAAGAACGATTATGAACGTGACAACGATTTTAGACTGTGCTGGGATCTGTGCACTATTTCCTGTGTTTTATCCCATCATAAAAGACTCCACGTTTACTGTGGAAATGAATGACTCCTCAGTACTCTCACCGAGAAAGTACCACAGTCCAAGGGTCGGAGACGCCACCATTTGATCCACCAGAACCTTCTTGCCAACCGTTTTCAACGCATTGCCGACGTAGAACTTATCCAGCCAGCCGTACCAGTAGTGCAGCACTGGTCCCATTGAAAATCCCACTGCAAACATGCGTCCTGTAGAGTAGAACAGATAGGAAGAGACCGATATTCAGGCAAAAGGGGTGATAAAACCCGCAAAGTATTATTGTGCAAGTCACTGATCCCTCACCTGTCCTTGTCCAGTCCCGAACTCTCTCCGGATCCTTTCGCTTCTCACGGGTTTGCTGTAGAAAGTCGCCGAGCGCCAACATTCCTCCTCCGCTCAACGTGTTAGTGACTATCAAGTATCTTCCTTGAAAAAAGGGTTTGGAATAAAACGAGATTCGGACCAAAAAGTCCTTCCCTGCCCTTGGAAGCATTGTCGCTATTATTGTGTTTAGGTTCAAGCGACAAGAACCGGCCCATTGAGGACTACGATACCAGGAGACGGCGAGTCGAAGATGCAGAGAGCGTATTGCGTATGCGGAGAGTATTGCTGATGTAATCTGGGTCCAAAGTGTCTTTCTGGCGATTGTGTTTTATAGGCATAACCCGGTGACACGCACCACCGCATGCAACTACTTCGATTCAATTAAGGTCATCGTCAGTTGTCTTGGGGTCATGGGAGCCGAGTCGATGTGCAAATATATTCCCGAGGGCTGAACAGGCGATAACTCCCAACGAGACAGACTTTAAGTACCGCGTTTCGTCTATTATTGCAAAGTGAAATGTGACATGAGCACAACAGACTCAAGAAACTGAAAACACACGCAACTAACCAACAAGAGCCGGGCCGGTTTGATAATGGACACATTGGTGGAAACGTGCATCTCGATCCCCCCCTACCGGCATGGGGTAAAGGTGTGTTGTAGATAGATAGATAGACAGATAGATATGGATAGATAGATAGATAGATAGATAGATAGATAGATAGTTTTATTTATCCCCAAGGGGAAATTCAAGGTCACAGTAGCTTTAAAGACATCACACATACACAGGATTATAAAAATGAGATCTACATGAATACTATGGACAATAAGAGATACTAAATAAAATAAAATGTCCATATGAATGTGCCAAGGGCTGACCCTTTGATACAGTAATACAGTATTATGGTAAGGTGCACGATGATAGTGTGTGTCATGATGGTAGTGCAAATAGGAAAGGCAGTGCAAGGATAAAGGATAAAATCCAGAGACCAGCATTAAATTAAATACGGACAATATAAAATAACTATATAGATATTGTAATAATATAAAAAGTTAAAAACTATAACAACTGTAATGTGTGCCTGCAATATAAATGTATATTTTTTACCTGCAGGGGGCGGTATGGGGGTAGTCTCTGTGGAGTGTCATATTGTTACCTGCAGGGGGCGGTAGCTTCCTCTGTATGGTTTGATCAAGGAAGAGGTGAAGTAGAAATCACCCGCGTCCTGTCCAGTGAAGTTGTGTAAAGCAGCGTGAAAACCACATCAATATTATAAAAATGGTGAGCATTTCGCTGGCGGTTGTACAGATATGTGCAGGATGTTCATATGAACACTTTTTTTTTTGTGAAATACTTGGGTGATCAGGTTAACAGTGTCTTAACGCCCACGACGTATTGTCAACGTTAGCCATATTTTGCTAACAACCAGAAAATGGCCCGCTCGGACACTAAATAAATACCTCACGACGCAGCACGCGTTTTAAAATGTAATGACCTAAATTAAAATGTAATTTATGTCGTGTGCCGAACTTTTACGGCCACACCGTGCTGGCAGGTCTGCGTAATGTTGAGCAGTGAGCAGTTCCTGTAACATCCCTGCTCTCTGTTTCCCTTCCAGTTGCCTCTTTCGTTGCTGAAGACGGCCCAGAACCACCCGATGGTAAGGACCGATTCATGAAACCACTTCTGCGAGTATTTCCCCATCAGCATAACGCGTTGGTTGTTTGAAAGCAAGTGTTTTTGAGTTTCACAATAATAAATACAACCGCTTGCTTCCAAGACCCAGTGTGTTGATTATAAGACAATTCTGTGTAAAATGCAAATGAAAAGCATGCGATTTTCAATCAGCACTCGTGTGTGTATATATATATATATATATATATATATATATAGTATGTTAATGTGTGTCTGACTGTGTGGTTTGTTTCTTGGCAGCTGGTGGAGTTGAAGAACGGAGAGACGTACAACGGTCACCTGGTGAGCTGTGACAACTGGATGAACATCAACCTGAGAGAAGTGATCTGCACCTCCAGGGTAAGACTCTCCTTACAGCGCTGTGTGCGTGTGGACATGGAGCGTGAAGGACGTTCAGAGATTTGGCGCTACTTTTCAGCTGTTTAGCTGATTGTGCGTGTGGCTCACAACAAAAACAAACTAATAATAACAACAACAACTTCTATGAGTGAGGGGGGTATGGTGCAGTGGCTAGGGGTGTCCTGAAGAGACGTGTTCCTATCCCCAACGTCCACAGCCGACCAGAAGGTGACGGGTGAGGGTGTCCTGAGTTGTGCATTAAGTGTTCGGTGTGGTTGCTCTCACCCAGGACGGAGACAAGTTCTGGAGGATGCCGGAGTGCTACATACGCGGCAGCACCATCAAGTACCTGCGCATTCCCGACGAGATCATTGACATGGTGAAGGAGGAGGTGGTGTCCAAGGGACGCGGGCGCGGGGGAATGCAGCAGAACAAAGGCCAGCCGGGCAAAGGTCGCGGAGGCGGAGCCGGCAGAGGTACGATGGTTGTCTGTGAGATGGAAGTAGGCCTGGGCGATATTGGCTGAAAGACATATCACGATATAACCTGATCATATTGATCGATATCGATAACTATTGATCATTTTAATGACCTAAAAAGACTAGGAATTACCATGCTGGATTTAAACACTTCTGTTTAACACCTAATATGACCTTCCACTGTTCTTCATTGATAAATACTCCAATGTCGATACAACAATATGGAACCGTGTTTGTGTAACAAACCCAGCTGCTAGATTCGGTGGTCCAGTCTCTTATCGATATATATTGAACATGTTTTATATTGATATTGTATCGTATCACAATACGATAATTTATTGTTTTATTGCCCGGGCCTCGATGGAAGCTTTCGGTTTACTGTTCCCTGCCCAGATGCTTGTATTAGTAATTAACTAGAAGCCGTGGAGAATGTACTTGTTGATGTGTGAAGGGAGCTGGGGATATGAGATCACAATGTGAAGGGGACCGCAGGCAGTGGTCTTTCCATGTGGGGTTCAGCCAGAGAGTGAAGGGAAACTTGGAAAGTGGGCTCAATAGACGTGTTACTTTAACCAAGGGGAAATTAAGAAAGAAAAAAGAAAATGCGTATGCATAATGAAACCCTGATTCTGGTGTAGAAAGATTTTAGTTTAAGTTAGCTTCTGACATGAGTGCTTCATGTGCTCATTAAAGGTGATCGAAGATGGGCCGTTACAAGCCATTTCAAAATATATCCCTTTGTGACATCACAAGTTGACCAATGGTTGACCAATCTAAACCCATCCTTCCAGTCGCTTCAGTCCACCAATTAACTCCTTCCAGCCGGACACGTGTTGTGATGTCACAAATGGAACGTTTTTGAGTTGGCTCATACACCAGCCACAGGGGGCCTTTTTTACACTCTCCTGGTAGCTCACTGTGTGTGTCTTTCCTCTGGCCAGGTCTGTTCGGCGGCCGTGGCAGAGGGATGCCAGGTGGCGCCGGCCGCGGTCAGATGCAGCCAGACAAGAAGCCCGGCCGGCCCCAGGGGGGCATGAAGAACCAGCACTAGAGTGCCCTGCTCTCCCAACAGGTCTGTCAGACGCCCATCACCTCCACCACCCCCACCACCACCACCACCACCACCGGCTGGGAGGCTACCAACCGAAGGCCCGGTGAACGCACTTCTCTGAACCACGTCTCTCTTCCACCATTTAGCGGTTAGCCCCTAGCTGGAAGAGGTTAGCGGCTAGCTCCCGCTGGCAAGGAAGAATTGCGGTTAAACGAAGCACAGTCATGGTTTCCTTGAGAGATTTTGGTCATACTTGTTAGACGGCCTTGTTCCACCGTAGGAACCCATGAAGATGCCTAGCACATCAGTTTAATACTGGGCTCATGGAAATGTCAACAGCCGTTTGGATTGAGTTTTGTTGTCAATGTTGTTGGTGTTTGCTAAGTACATTTTACATGATGTGATATCTGTGTATGACCTTCTGTTCGCGTTTAGTCCACGTGCTACTGCTGTGGAGTGAGGCTGCTGACATTCGATTTAATGTTTGCTTTTTTCAAACCTGGGTATCCTCCGCAAGAATCTCCGCCTGAACTTCCAGTGGTTTCTTTGAATTTATGATTCTTTTTAAAATGGCGTCCATTGTTTCCTCTTATGTTATTTTTTAACTAGCGTGGTTCATCTAGTTGAAGGGAGATGGAGAGCAATCGGTAATTGTATGGATATCTGGAGACTTAAGTTACCGTTGTCGTACGGCAGGAAAGACGATCTACTCATTTGTCATTGTTTGTCTGACATGTGCATGTCCAACGTTTGCTGTTGGAGGGTTTATTTTTATTTTTGTAAGAAAAGACAATGTAATTTATTTACACAAGAAAATAAAGTGTCTTTTGTTAAAGCGTTTGTGGTCTAAAATGTAAACAATGAAACGGAGGTCATCACTTTAAAAGCCTTTACTCAAATGAAACACAAACTCCTTATTAGGGTCACAGTACGGCCATCATGATTGGTCAATTACCTTAGCTAATCATAACTCTGCAAGTTTGTCCACCCTAACCTTATAAAAGACATGCCGTACTTTTGGCAGGAGCATTTCAAGCCTGTATATGCTTAACTGTATACTCTAAATCAATAGTCAATGGCCCTTTCTGAAACATTCAGGATGAACTGAAGGGTTGAAGGCACTCCACAAAACGTGACATTAGTTTCACTTTATTGTGTTTTTGTGGATAAACGAATGATACTTCTGTTAATGATCTCAATTTAAATCAACCCTTTACCTCAAACAAACTCAAGTTCCACAGAAGTTTTAGTTCTACAGAAATGTTCTGAATAAAAAAAAAAAATAAACCGTAAAACATTGTGCTTGGTGGTTAGGTACACTTTGTGGTAACCAGTAATAAAAGGATACATGCGATGTGCACACGTGTGATAAGTCATTCAAAGCCAGCTCTATCGGTTTGTGATGACGCGCCCCAAGATGTACGGTACGCTGCACCAACCCGTAGTCTGAGTGGATCTCTTCAAATGGCTCCATTATGAAATGGGAAGTAAGGAAAAATCAACCTCACACTAGGTAGTAAAATAATTTTTCCTTTAGCAAAACCTATAGGTCCAGGATGTAAATAACATGAGCATTTGTCTTTAGTCGTAAATTAAGTTGTTCATAAGCCACAATCCCCAGGGCAGCCACCAGGTGGCGTCTGATGTCAACAGTCATTTCTCACAGAATTTGCTGCTGTAGGCCCACAATGAAATGGACAATTATGTCGATCTAGCTTCACACTGCATTGGGGTTTCAGTGAACTATTATGCATGCAAAATATGTTTAATTGATAAATTGATGAATATAATCTTGAGCTGGGTACACGGGAGCTTTAACTTGGTGTTCATTTAAAATTACATTTCTGTCTCTCGACTACTGAAAATCTGAAAATAACAGCAAAAATTAACAGCAGAATGCTGTTAAAGCGCCCAGCTTGTAGTTGCAGTGCGCGGAGAAGAACAAATGGTGACTTGTGTTACCGCCACCCAAAATGTATTATGTGGATACGAAGAACAGGTGCATGTATCCAAACCAGTTAAGGGTGGATATGGAACAATATTTTCTTTTTTCTGAAATGGATTTAAAATGTTCGCAAATACCCATCAGAAGCGGTTTCAATGGTATGAGACGAGTGTGGTATGCTTGGATGTTACAACTTGTTAGTACGTTAGTTATTATTTAGTGCATACAGGACTTTGTCTTCAGTGTATTTCTATGATATGCTGATATGCCTTTAGAAGGCCAGTGCTTTCTATTGTTGTAGGTCAATTGACGAGTGGTAGGTTTGGAAATCTTTCCTTTAGGGACCTCTCAAACGGCTGGGAGTGGTGTTGATTGGTGGACCTTATCAACGGATAGGCTGGCAGTCGATCTGTCCGGCCTAACGCACACGAGTGACACTTGTGATGTCACAAAGGGAAGGAAATAGCAGGTGCCATTTTTAGGTACTGTTTTCCTTACAAGTAGAAAGCAATCCTTTGCTTATCACTGTTCACGAACTGGTTGTTGGTGATGGACAACGTGATGTCATAATGGAAGTTACCTTCACAGTCAAAGTTAAGTCACAGATGGGATTTTAAACATGTCATCAAATTCAAAGTGACTTTTTACCAGACAGGGCGGTCCCTCTTAATTAATCCATTTTAAAGAATACTGCCAATTGAATCCTGATTTATCCATAACCAAGATACTTTAACATGGGTACATTTAACCACCCTTAAATCTACTCTTTTATTGGAGATGTGTATCAAAGAAACCCATTTATTTATTTATTTAATTAGCTCTTTAAAAAAAAGCAAATACAAAGTCCTGACAACCGCATGGACCTGAGGCTGTCCGGGTAGAGGTCCTGGATACGTGTTTAGTTCAGATGTTTTGAATTCTGACTGGAGCCAAATTGTGTTGCACATTAAATCACATTAAAACCTAAACCATCAAATGACGCATCGATTTAGAGCCGCCGATGATGGATGTGTTTTGATAAATGAAAAGAGAAAGCAGTATCTTATGAATCGTAAGTACAATTGAATGATTCATTGCCTGTTTGAGGGCCTGGTGGGGTGCCCGCCGACACACACGTGTTGAAACATGAACCCAAGAAACCCCACATATTCCTGCGTCGTCCGTTATCGTTCATCAATGCCTGGTGATTGATTTAAACGGCTGAGCTGTTGGGCCGACAAAGGGTCTGGGATCGCAGAGCATCGCTGAAAAGGGATCCTCTCCTCTCTTTACTTTTCCTCCCTGCCCACCGCCTGTCTCGCCACCTACACATCCCTCGCCCACACACACCCGCAGCACACACACATCCACAGCCAGCCAATTACCACCCCCCGCCCCCCCCCATCTCCTCCATCCTCACCTGCGTCACTCTGCATCTGTTGCCATGGTGATCATTAAGGTCCATGAGGCTTTGATGCTGATGCAGGCTGCCCGCCCGCGTCATCACTCCCCCCCCGGGATACGGGACTATTTTACTCCCCCCCCCGGGATACGGGACTATTTTTACCGCTGGGCACTGAAATACAAAGCAGGCTGCTCCCTGAGTATTTATGGGTTCTGCAGCGGGCGCTTCCTGCCAGAAAGAGAGCTTTTCCTGTGCGCACTTGTGCACGCCAACGTGCCACTCGCCAAGCGAAGTGACTCATCCAGGACAGACAGGAGAGCCTTGGCTCGCTGATTCTCGTGCGTTGCTTCACATACGCTGCAATTAAACAGATTTGCTTAACGGTGCCATGTTGTGCCCTAGGGAGACGTTCTTTCAGAGCCCTGCTTAGAATATAGCTCAGCCAATCAGAACCCTGCTACACAGTAGCTCCGCCAGTCAGAGTCGAGGTTAGGGTGCAGCTCGGCAAAGGTGAGTGCCAGGCAAGAATGTTTTCAGATTTATTTCAGCTCATAAATCATGGAGGAAATGGAAGGCGCAGTTGGCAATCTCTACAAATATCAGGTTTCCTTTTATGATAATTAAATGTTCTGTTTGACAGTATGTTGTAGACCGTTATTGGTGTAGTATGAGATGACTGTGTGTGTGTGTGTGTGTGTGTGTGTGTAATAGATTCTCCAGTAAAATCAGGAACACCCAAATGAAACAAACGAATAACGAACAATCATAATGGTTGTTATTCATAATCATAAAGAGGTTGGGGGCAGTTTGGACTGTACACTCTGCCTTGAATGTTGAAGTAGTTCAAGAAGCCTATATACAGTTCACTTAAGATCACAAACAGAACAGGAAACTCAAGATGGGTACCAGACTGGAAAACATCATTCTTCAAATGAATATGTCTCTCTCTCTCTCTCTCTCTCTCTCTCTCTCTCTCTCTCTCTCTCTCTCTCTCTCTCTCTCTCTCTCTCTCTCTCTCTCTCTCTCTCTCTCTCTCTCTCTCTCTCTCTCTCTCTCTCTCTCTCTCTCTCTCTCTCTCTCTCTCTCTCTCTCTCTCTCTCTCTCTCTCTCTCTCTCTCTCTCTCTCTCTCTCTCTCTCTCACACACACACACACACACACACCAGAATTAGCCATACACTGATACCATTTTTTTTTTCCAGGTTTATATAATCCTAATTTGCATCCTTGCGCTCCATGCCGACCCAGTTCTGTCAGAGCACATAAGGGAACGCGATGCCGGTTTACATGTGGAGTTATTCCACTGGCCCCGCGGGCGGCGGGGGGTCCGCCGCGGCTGTAGCTGGCCGTCAGAAGAGCAACGCTGTTCTCTACGACCAGAGACCCTGTGAGGGCCGAGGCCTACATGAGATAGGTTACCAGACATCAGGCAGCTGGGCGGTTTATAAGATGGATGGATAGATGGCGGATGGGGATGCTACTGTATCTTTAAGAGAGGGAGAGCGAAAGATAGAGAGAGTGAGTGAGTGAGTGAGAGAGAGAGAGAGTGAGAGAGAGAGAGAGAGAGAGAGAGAGAGACAGAGAGAGGGGAACACGTATACAAGCATGAACTGACTCGCCCAGCCCTCCTCCCTCCTCGTATCTAGCATAGAGCAGAACACACTTCCGCTCCGGAGACCTGTCACGCTTTTTTATGGCGTCACAAATAAGGTGCCCCCCCCCCCCCCCCCCCCCAACAACACAAGGCCTACCTTTGACAGTGACACCCATGGAGGTGTGAGATTGTGACGGCCACCTCCTCGTCGAATGTCCCTCCTGCTGATACCATGGTCTGAGAACAACTGCGATGTTCCACTGGTACTTGCACATCTAAATGTTAGCCCACATCCTATCACAGATTGTTATTCGTTACACGGAACAAGAACTGTGCCAATATAAATGTACTTCACTCCATTATGTGTACGTACTAAGTGCTTTGGGTACTGTCAAAGCAGCTCTGGGTGTGTGAGTAATATTGTTAAAATTGTTAATATTTATATTCTCTTAGTGATCTTGTCTACCTTCCTGCGCTAAAGGTGTCGTGGCATTTACCGAATATGATAGTTAGTTAGATATGATAGTCAGATCACTATCTTTGGATCAAAGCTGGGCGCTTCAGAACCAGACAACCCCGTGTTGTTTTTTAGGTCAGAAAACAAGGCAAGAATCAAGCCGTCCTCCTTATTACTCGCAATGACATCAAACCATAATGCACCGCTCTGTTTTGCAGTTTACCCTCCCTCTCCATGGCGACAGCGCTCCGCTCTGCGCACGTCTCGTCATTTAAATAAAATGGGCAAAACGCTGTTTCTGCCCAATCTGCGATCCCGAGTGACGTCACGGAACAGGCGAGGACACAAAACTAGTTGGCGTCGCGCGCGGCAGGGCATACGAACCAAGACGCAGACGTGAACGCTGGTGGATATAAAACATAAATACCCGGAACGCCGAGGGCTGACATTTTAGGAAAGAAGAACCGAGAAGACTTAACAGTAAATCAAGTTTCGGTTTCTTTTTTAGGTAATGGTCGCCACTACATTTTGAGAGTGTGCTGCGCATAAACAAGTCGGGATTTTCCATTGGGATTCTCCGTGTAAAACATGATGAAGAAGGATATTAACTTGAGCCTGGCGGATGACGCCAACCTCAAGCCACATCTGCGCGAAGCGGAGAGTATCTTGAATTCCCCGGACCTGGGGCTCCTCAAGCTGGCCTCCCCGGAGCTGGAGAGGCTCATCATCCAGTCCAACGGGATGGTCACGACCTCGCCGACCACCCAGTTCCTCTACCCGAAGACGGTCACCGACGAGCAGGAGTTCGCCGAGGGATTCGTCAAGGCACTGGAAGACTTGCATAAGCAGAACCAGCTAAATGGGGGGGCGTGCGTCCAGAACAACATGGACATGGGCGCCAACATTGCCCCGGTGAGTGTCCAGCCGGACCTGCCGGTTTACACCAACTTGAACAGTTACGGCAGCGGGCCGTTGGGGACCACGGTCAACTACACCACAGACACCGTCACCTTTCCACCTCCTCCGTCGCATCATCACATGGGGGGGACCCCGCCACATCCGCCGCTGTCACGGGTCCAGGCGCAGAAGGACGAGCCCCAGACGGTCCCCGACGTCCAGAACTTCGGCGACAGTCCCCCCCTTTCGCCCATCAACATGGACTCCCAGGAGCGCATCAAAGCCGAGCGGAAGAGGCTGCGCAACCGGATCGCCGCGTCCAAGTGTCGGAAGCGCAAACTCGAGCGAATCTCTCGGCTGGAGGACAAAGTGAAGTCTCTGAAAAGTCACAACTGCGACCTGGCGTCGACGGCCAGCGTGCTGCGGGAGCAGGTGTCCCAGCTCAAACAGAAGGTGCTCTGCCATGTCACCAGCGGTTGTCAGCTGCTGCCGCATCAGGTGCAGGTCCACTAGCCGCCTGCCGGGTCCATATGGCGGCGCGACCAGCATATAAGCTTTTCCTTCTGGACTTTTCAGCTTGACTGACATGTACATAGGGCCAAAGTGTTTTTTTGTACATTTGCCAGGACTGATGTCTACGACTATACACACAGACCACCCCAAACCTGGACAAAACCCGATTCAACGCATTGCTATAACGTTAGGCTGATTTCGTCATCATATGTGTTATGTCCCCGTTTGTTTAATTTATGTGTATTTATATGTGCCCATTTATGATATGAGGTATTCACATATTTGCCATATGTATTTTCTGTCGGCCTGTGTGATGCAATATGTGTATGTTGTTGACAAACCTTAATGTTGTCATTGGGCGCAGGGTATCAGTGTTAGTTTTTTTGCACTTATAGGCTGTTTTATACAAGAAAGTGTTTAATTGTTTTGAATGTGAAACATTGTCATATTTCTATGCACTTTTCTTTCAATTATGTTCATACATCGCGTTTTGTTCTTATATTAAAGTTGATTGGTAAAAAAAAAAAAATAGGGCTATAGATTCTTCTATAGGTTGTGACCCTTACCAAACACATTTTTTTCTTCGTCAAGTGTATTTAAAAAGAATAACCTTTACGTTGTGTTGACGGACTCAGCATTGTGGTTGTTTGATAACTAAAATGCCAATATTTTTGGCCACACGTTTGATATTATACCTACGTAGATTTCCGTCGATGACCAAAGCAGGATCACCGCAGAATCACCGTCGGGCTGGAAATAGGTGGTCTTCAAAGACCGTATGCCCGCCGCTGACGCAGTCTAGTGGGTCTACTTTACATTACTGTGTTGTCTACCGCCCTCTGTCGACTATTTCTGAAATAACACATAATTACGTGATAATCAGACCTACTGATAGAGCGTGTTACATTAATGGTTTTGTTAATGGATAAGAACTTCTGCTAACATAGCAATCTTCTAAATCTCTCTAAAGACTGGGCTCTAGTTTACACACACACACACACGCACACACACAATTGCCCCACAAGTACTGAATCTTTGACAAACTATTGTTATATTTTAAATAAATATCAAATATCAACTATCATCAAATATGCAATGCATTCGGAGCAGTACATACCACACGCCTTATTGGACAAGCAGATTGAATCCAGTAAATTTGGTACTGATATGCATTTGTGACATCACATCAACATGTGTTACGTCACCATATATACCATGTAACACCTACATGTGATAAAGATGCGCTTGTAGGGTTAAGTAGGAGTTTTATGAATCTAGAACATAGAATATTAATCAATGAATCATAATTTCATTGACTACACACGTGTAGAATACTAAAACGCAGCAATTTTTTCAAAAAAAAAATATTTTAACAACACAACCTTTATTTTTTTTTGTTAAATTATTTTTCCACAACATATACAGCAATTTGCTTTAGTTATCTCGACATTTCAACACTTTGACACAATATTCCCTTCATATATTATAGGCTACTGCATAAGAGTTCATTCCACACAATAGAAACATGTACAAATCAAATGTAAACCATGTCAACAGTACCTGATGAGAGGACCGTATCGACGGATGAACAATGGAAAACAACAAAGCAACATAGACTTCCTTTCTCTGCTTGTTTCTTTTTTTTTTACAATTATAAACGAGTTTGCCATTAACATTGAAGTGAAGCATTTGGGCCTACTGGTAGGTGTTTGTTCATGTTAGCTGCTTCCTCTCATGTTGGTTAGTTCCTCTACAATATCGATTTTTGTGATGGGTCACCAAGCCAATGTTGGTGGGTATACCATCCTGACCAATGGGAACACAGATCTACTCTCAAAGCAGGTGGTATGAACTCCCACTAATTCCGCCCAACATGTCCTTCCTACATTTTGTCTCACTGTAATTTCCCGAAATACATGACGTTACTGAAGTACAATACACTCTGAATGCGGTTTTTTTTTTCTCTTAAAGGTCTTTCAGGTAAAAGGTCTTGAAGTAAAGCTTACGCTTTGCATGCCCCTGAGAGATGGCTCTGCACGATGTGAATTAGAACTTTTTGGAACCATGACATCATCACTTCTGTAGGTCTCAATTGGTTACGATGGTTCCAACTTTTAACGCAATCCGCATGAATGTTTTTGGTTTTGTAAACAGGTGTAATGTGACCTGAAATACAACTCTCCCTCAGTTGATGGTATAGGCTAATATAGAAACTATGATGCAGGATATTATTTTGAAAGCAGCACTACCCCCCCCACCCCCCTTTATAAATAAACTCTGAACTTTTGAAAAATAAAACACCTTCAACAGATTTTTTTCTCATTGTTGACTTGATTTTTCGACGTGCTATTGTTTCCTTTTAGTGTAGATGTGGAGTATATTGCTATGAACCGAGTCGATTCACATAGAAGTAGAGTCAAGTCAACAACACTGTCCACATGTATGCCAGGACATTAAGGTATTAACAGGTCAGGAAGCAAAGGAAGACACATACAACTCTGGATATGACCAGAGGGGCAACAGTCAAGTAAAACTTTTTTTTTAAACAATAAGAACAATAGCAGGATTTAAATATTGTAACGTTTCCTGTGATATTATGTCCAGACAAGATACACATTACTTTCTTTGGATCTTTGAGAAAAGGGAACATTACTTGTCTAAGAATTCAATGGTGGTTCAAGGTTCAAGTGGTGTTATCTCTAGCAGATAGCAGTCCTTGAAGCAGTATCTAGCAGGGTTTTCTTCTACATTTATTAATTAGGATCCGCCCTGTGGACAAGGATAGGTTGATAGACTTGTGTAGCCGAATGACCAGATTGGTAGTAAGTGTTTGTATTATTTGTTAAGCAACAGAGCGGTGTAATAAGTCTTAAGAAGCTACTGCATATACAGGGGGGTCGTCAACTTCCTCTGCCTCACCGCCGCAAAACAAAACAAAAGGAATATGATGAATAAGTAATACGCAGATTCTAAGGATGGATTCTGCTGACCAAAGCAACAGGATGCCGCTGTGGTCGTTTCCATGTCTTCCTTGACAACAATGGTGGACAACGGCATCGAAGGCGAGTGGCCTAGATGCTGTTAGCTGGTCAAATGATACCTGTGATCAGGTATCATTTGGTTTGGTTCAGGTTTTTTCATTAGCGTTGACGGCAACCAGAACAAACAAGGGCCCGATCCCTGACGGCTGACTGTATTACCTTCGATGCTCAGCATTGAGCTTTGAATACTAGGGATCTCCAAGTGGTATAAATAAGGGCAGTCGTCTTTCCTTCATCATGTCCCACAGAAGCCATCTCCAGGGGAAGGCCATTAGCCCATGTTATCTGTCATCTGTATCTTGGTCAAGTTCCCTCTGCGTCAAATCTTTACCTCTCAACGTGACACTCTCGAGCCCTCATAGCAGAAACACAACGAGACACCTTAAGTGGATTCGATGTTTCTGAAGGAGGCAGTGCAGAACTAGTCTGAGGCTCGTAAACCAACAGCGGACCAAACGATGAAGACACGGGGACATATATTGTTTCTGTTTATGTGTATAACTACATATAAAACATTGAGTTGGGTATAGAACAGGACTCCACTATATTAGCCGTACCATTCTTAGTCACCGGGCGGACGTCTTCAGAAGACGTTGGCCTGGTGGGAATGGAAGGACTGTAAATGTTGAACGGACTATAGAAAAGAGACAGGATTCAGGAATCAGGGAGCACACCGAAGAGGGAGGAAAGGAACACAAAACAAAGGGATTATGGGTAAGAGAAGCTGGGTTGAAGCCATTTGAAAAGCTAGGTACAGACGGGCATATAAGCTAACTGCCGCTGACATTGAGAAAATATCATTCAAAGCTTTTTTGATTTTCAACCCAGCTCTAACCCTGTGGCCCTCAGTAAACCAACAGTCCCTATCAGCCCATGACAATAAGCAGGAAAATTGTATGTGTGTGTGTGTGTGTGTGTGTGTGTGTGTGTGTGTAATGTTGACTGTGTAAGGACCTGTAGTTCTGGGGTCCCATCAAAGGTTTGTCTGTGTGTGTGTGTGTGTGTGTGTGTGTGTGTGTGTGTGTGTGTGTGTGTGTGTGTGTGTGTGTGTGTATGCGTGTCCAGGTTATGTTGAGGGTTTCAGGACCTGGAGCCCTGGGGTCCCATTAGAGGAGTGTGTGTGTGTGTGTGTGTGTGTGTGTGTGTGTGTGTGTATGTGGGAAATCGGGGGGGGGGGGGGGGGGGAGGGTGGGTGTGTGATAAGTCATCTTTAGCATGCACAGTCCTGTCGAGGTGGGGTGGCCTGCTCCGTGAGCTGGGGCCCCTGTTTGACCCCCGTGACGGCCGGGTCCACGTTGTCCAGGCTGTCGGACATCTTCTCACAGATGATGTCTACCAGCCGCTCGAAGGTCTGCTTCACGTTGATGTTGTCTTTGGCGCTGGCCTCAAAGAACTCAAAACCTGCAGGAAGAACAACAGCACGTCTACAGCCTGGCCATTTACAGTACATCTACAGCCTGGCCATTTACAGTATATATACAGCCTGGCCATTTACAGTACATCTACAGCCTGGCCATTTACAGTACACCTACAGCCTGGCCATTGACAGTACATCTACAGCCTGGCCATTTACAGTGCACCTACAGCCTGGCCATTTACAGTGCACCTACAGCCTGGCCATTTACAGTACAGTACATTACAGTATTTGCAGTGTGAACCTTTGGACTCTATACTAACGTTGTGTCGGGGTCTATTCCGGGTGTGTCATTTTCATGATGACCCTGGAGGTCTATTTCAAAACACTAGCCAATACCCCATATACATATATGTATTTTTAGTTTTGTTTAGTTCTCACTTTGTTCAAAGGAAATAGTAGGCAGAAGGCAGGGGAGTGAAAGAGAGAGATAGTGGTAGTTGCAGTATTACAGCTGGCACCTGTTGTCTATAATAAGGAAGTGTTCCATTACAAACGTTGTGTTTCTTCATCATGTAAGTGAACCCCCTGTTTCTACTCAATCTCCAACGTCATCAAATAAAAACAATTGCTTTGGCCTGAGAGTGCTGCAGCAGCGCACTATAGGATTTTACACCTATAGTGTGTGTGTCTGTGTGTGTGTGTGTGTGTGTGTGTGTGTGTGTGTGTGTGTGTGTGTGTGTGTGTGTGCGTGCGTGGGGGAGCTCACCGAGGTGGTCTGAGAGCTGCCTGGCTCTGTCTCCAGACACCACCCGCTCGTCATCCATGTCACACTTGTTCCCCACCAACAGCACCTGGGCGTTGTCCCACGAGTACGTCTTGATCTGGGTCGCCCTGGCAACAGAAGACACAGAGACAAGAGATAAACTTATTTATATAAACTCACCCAATTCACATATTTTACAGCGCAGACTAATTGACAAATTAAACAACAAAATAAAGTGAATCATATCTGATCTTTTGTATATTGACCACCTAAATAAACACATTTTGCCTTAGGTTATGGGATCACATGACGGGGGGCTGAGGGCCAATCACGTACCAGTCCTGGACGGCGTTGAATGAGTCCTCGTTGGTGATGTCATACATGAGGATGAAGCCCATGGCTCCTCTGTAGTACGCTGTGGTGATGGTCCGGTAGCGCTCCTGTCCCGCCGTGTCCTGGAAAGTGTGAGTGCGCACGAGAGAGAGTGACACACACACACACACACACACACACACACACACACACACACACACACACAAACCAGCGCACAAACACACACAGAGAGACACACACACACACACACACACACACACACACACACACACACACACACACACACATTATAATACAATAACACCAGTGTTATAATGCAACACATAGTGATCGCCACTATAATTCAATACAGAATGAAACACACTCTTTGTAATACAACATACATTACAAAATGACAGCTCAGCTCGTTAAATTTCAATACACACAACGCAAACAAATGTATTGCACGCAACACAATAACATACAACACACGTTACGACACAAGATAATTAACAACACAATGACATACACTTACACGAATTCACACACATAAACGCAAACGCAAACAGAATATTATATAATATGGCACACACATAACAATATATGCACACCATTCACACACACACACACACACACACACACACACACAAATACGATATGACATAATACCATATTTGACCTGCAGGCCCAAAACCACTGTGCATAACATCATCTCCTACTATCCTCTATCCTACTATCCTATACTCTCTTCATCTCTATCGCTATCTCTCTTTCTCTTTCTCTCTCCAGTTCTCTTGTGTCCCTCTCAATGTCTCTCTCAATTTTTCTCTGTCTCTCTCCCTCTTTCTCCCTCCTCATCCTCTCTCTCTCTATCTCCATATTTCTCTCCTCCTCTTGCCACTGTATCGTGTCTATCTGTATCTCCCAGTCTCTCTCAGGCCAACACAGGAGGAGGGGTTGAGTTTCAGTCGTGGACTTTAATAAAGGCTCAGGGAATTGAAGCCTGAGGCTGTATGACACCCCAACCCTCGCCGGTTCAATAACACCCAACAGAGAACTCCTTAGAACTTCTTGAAGCTCCAAATTTTGCCATTTAATATAAA
The DNA here is from genome assembly GCF_964030765.1 of Micromesistius poutassou. Lineage (NCBI taxonomy): Eukaryota > Metazoa > Chordata > Actinopteri > Gadiformes > Gadidae > Micromesistius > Micromesistius poutassou. Next base: position 17,468,192 of record NC_140279.1, on the reverse strand, counting down.
GAAACATGGTCGCATATGCTGGCCAGTGGTAAGCAAGACCAAAGCCGTGACCGGCTAATATGAGTGTGTCACATTAAAGACTATTGGACCAATAGCTTCTGCTAGCTTAGCCCTTTCAAAGCAAAAGATAGCATATTTTTGTCCAGTTTCAAAACTGTTACATAATTTTTTTTTAAAGTACAAATTCTTCCTCGCAAATAAAATGTATGAAATCAAGTAATATTCTGTGAGATAGACACGTGGGTACTTTACCTATTACAATTTCTGGAATTTCCCATTAGTCTGACGAGGGGATTGAATCTGCATACATTGTTTGGGCGAGGGGGAATTTGAGAGAACCATGTAACGACAGACAGACATGAATAACTCATAACATGTTGTGTTGACGCTATGTGAAGCTTAGTTTTGCACTTCGAACGATTTCCTCCATTGGGTTCAATATGAATGTTGATGTCATTGTGTTTCTGGGTGGGCTGTTGTTTTGGTGTAGTGTGAATTGGCGTTGGCGTTGGTGCAGTGTTGTATTGATATTGCTTTTGGAGGTGTAGAAGTTTTGTGTTGTGTAAGGTCAGCGGTGTGTTTTGTACTGTTCATAAACGAGTGGACTATCTTGTTTTTCAGTCAGTGCGTTTACACGACACTCAAGAAAATCGAATTATTGGGTTAGTCCGACTATGATTGGATTTTTTTTTTTTTTAGTCTGACTAAAATCGGACCGAATCGGGTTTCTCATAGTCGGATTAAGACCCCTAGATTATTCGATTGATAGACGCATTAATCGTGTGTGTATACATTCAATCGGATTGGAATCTAATTTAGAGTTCTGCGAATGCAGAACGCAAAATCGTCGTAGATAGTCTTGTTGTTGTCGCAGTCGGAAAACGAGAAACTGCAATTTATTTTAAAAAGTGGCGAAGAAGATGGAGGAAGCCGGTGTCGGGCCAATGTAGTTACCTCCTATAAGAAGCGTATCCCTGGCCGCGGGAGCACGCATGCATTCAGTGCAGGTGGAAGTACACACTACGCTTTGATTTCACCCCGTTCACCCAAGGCTGAATTAAAAGTACATGTTTTTCTAAATTGGAGGAGCATAGTCGAACTATGGCTGTAATCAAATTCATTGCATGTAAACGTACTGACTGTTTTTGGAAGATAACTGAGGCTACAGAACCATTTTCTTTTCCACAGAAGAAGGCAAAAACTCCAGAAAGACAGGAAAACGGCAAGTAGAATTCCAATCCGATCAATGCAAAGAACAAAATTAACTCAAGGTAAAAAAAGAGCCAAAAGCCATGGCAATCCATTCACCACAATGGCCGATGATTGAGGCCATTGAGGATATCTAGAAGTCATATCTCGACCACCTGCACACATCGCCTGCCTCAGAGCTCTCACCCAGATCTGTAGTTTGATCCGCTTGTCGTTCCTGTAGATGGTCTTGACCTTGAAGTCGATGCCCACCGTGCTCACGAAGGCCGGCGTGAAGGAGTCGTCGGCATAGCGGAACAGGAACGAGGTCTTTCCTACGCTGCTGTTGCCAATGATCAGGATCTTAAACATGTAGTCAAAGTTCTGGTCTGAAGACTCCTTCTGCCCATAGGTTGCTGTTGCTGAGGCCATCTGGGGACCGGGAGAGAAAACACACACTTATGTTTAAGCAGGTTTGTGCGGACCAGGAGAAAGACGGAGCATTTGTGGTAGGATGATGACTCATTATTACGTTCCAATTTTAGCGCAAAATGTTACAGCATGTTACAAACGTCACCCACTTTGAACTTGCTTTCAAACACTTTTACTTTCTTTGTCTTGCAGACAAATATACTCCCTGGCATTAACCCAACAGAATGTTCCAACTGTCAAAGAGTGCAAACTTTTACTTACATCATTCAATTAACGACAGAAGATAAAATGTTTGAGACCAAAAAAGGTATGGGAGTTTTTAGCCGAATCTTTGGGGAATTAACAAATAGAACAAGCAACCATTGTTTTATTCAATCATCAAAGCTCCTGTCTATCACCACTAGCGGGCGGCTGCTAAGGACTGTTTGCTTAAATCAACTGGGTCCTAATAAGTGCTGTAAATGCTATTATTGGCATCTAAGAGGTTAACAACATAGGTAGCTGACCCATCTCACCATCGCAAGGACAAAGGTATCTTGAACACACACAACTGAGCCACCTTGAACCAGATTTTATTATAAGTCAGAAAATAAAAGTAAAGTTCACCTTCCACAACAGCCAGAAACTGCGAAAGATCAAACACTTAAATCCCCAGAAGAATGAAGAATACAAAAACTCTCACAGCAGTTTTGCCTTCGGACTTGAATATATCTCAGTTACAGAAAAAAACAGGAATAAAAAGATTCATGGCGAAACTCTTCACAACCTTGCTCTGTTATTGCCAACGCCAGCAGATAGATGGTGTAGCGGTTTGACAAGAAAGGGATAATAACACGAGCCAAAGGGCTTTACCGGCGGCGTTGCAGGGCACATCAGCCAAAGATTAGAGCCAGATGAAGAGGCTAGCATAGCAGAGGACTTTATACAAGAATAACCATAGATGGATTTAAGTATGAAAAACAGGTCCAGGCCAGCTATTGTTTTCTCAACAATATAAAACATTTAATTAGTTTTGATGCTGTGTTAGAATTGCATTTTGTCATTATTAATGGTGTTTAAGGACACAATATTGATTCACTTGGTATCGTCTGTCCTCCCACCTATCTAGACCACCACAGAGCTCCCAAGAGAGCTTCCTCCTCAAGGGCACCAGAGTTATAACTCACAACCAGATTCCTATTTAGCAAATGTGAACATGCCGCAGTCAACTGCACGCCTTCAGAATGTAGTCGGCGCCCAGGAAGGCTGCAGTCATTATTTAATGGAATAAATTTATTTTTTGTCGATAGAACGCCATACAAACCGACAAATAAATAGACTTGGAAGCTATAGGCATGCACATTTATTACACTTTCAATCTTGCAACACTAACACTGTTGGCCTCAACACAACACTGCCCAGACAATTCATGGAAAACATGGTCTCTCTGTGGTAAATAGTGGGCCACCAGCGCCTGTACCTAAACTTAGCTCCCTATCTGACCACGTGGCCCCCAGGAACCACTACAACACAACACACCAATCACCACCGCCAGGACCCTATCACTGCAGACATGAGATGCTCTCAATTATTCACAGAACTCCCTCCCCCCCAGCCCTTCTGACGATATGATTGGTCCGTTCTTCAGGAAGAATGATGTGGTGATTACAGATCCGAGGTTAACATTTCACTGCCCTGTTGGGATGACTAAGCAGCCAACTACTGTAAATCTACCGACCCACATATGTCAACATCACGCAGAATTAAAATTATATGCATGGGTGTTATATGTTATGTATAGATTGTGTGAGGAGTGGTAAATTATAACGTAATTGCATGTATTAGATATATATATAAATGACAAAAAGTAACCGTGAAGACACACTGTGATGTCAATATTGTAATATTGCAGAGAGACATGATCCAAAAAAATGATCAATACAAAGAACAAGGCTTTGTTATATATGGAGCAGAAATCATACTTTATTTTAATACAGAACAGCCGATTACCTGAGGCAATTGATACTCAGGATTGGGTGGTAAAAGTTTGATATAGAGTAAGATACATAATGTCAGTCGGTTACAGCCGGCTGTAACTGAATATATCTCGTCATCGTTGTCTGCTTCATCTTGATTCACATCTTCCGCTTATTTTGTTTCTTACACAATCAACGAGTCACAGGACAACAAGTTCCTGAAGCCTTTACATGATGCTGCATGCACATGCCTTCCTCAAATAAGCTACACATCGATTTACCATAGATTGTATTAGTCACTGTGGAGTAAAAACAACATTATTTAGTAAATCTTCAAGGATAGTGCTGCTGTAAATCATTGAAAACATCCCAAGTGCTTGCTACGGCTTGCGGGTCATTCTGCTTTGCAGAATGACCGTGTTTCACTCGTGTTTCAGCAATCACATGTTTCAGCCTCATCAACTGACCCTACGCTTATATTCCTATTCCATGGCCTTTGAGCAAGTCTCTGGGCTTGGACCTATAATAAGCAGGTGGAACTCTACTCAGAAGCACTTCAGAAGGTTTGATTCCTCTGATTCCTTCAGAGGGCTCCTCGATGGTCCTCAATGTCCTTAATACTGTAGCTTCTCTAGCGAGCTGATTAGCTGACACAGAGTACCAATCCTATCCCTTACTTGAATATATTAAAAATACAAATAGTATAATTTGAGGTCATTAGAATATTGGATATTCAATCCACTGAACTAGGTTAAGGAACATTTAACTATTTCCTGCTTCAAAGATTGAGGCACTACCCTTTGATATCCAAGACCTTTGATAAGGATCTGTTTTTTTTTTTGTTTTTTTATTGGACTTATATATCAGATATCAATCAGGAAGACTTCAAGAATCAGGCAGACCTTATTAGGAGTCCAACGACAACCCGACCAACCTGCCTTACATCCTCCCACATGATGGTGTCAGCTGGCCTAGTGACAGTCACCATGACAACCCATCATAAACGCCGTCTGAATGGGCGGTGCAATGTGTCATGTGATTAAACGGGACTAAAAAATATATATATGAAGCCCAAATGTTTGTTTTATCCAGTTAATGGTGGTAAGTGTAAGTGTTCTGCGAACGGCTCATCGGACTTTCTCCCTGGCCCGAGATGGTTACACACACACACAGACTCGCTGCCATGCTCCCAAGATTCCCTGAGATGGCATTTTCCTCCACCGCCAATCACGTGCCCTCTTTTCTAAGGGGAGCAGAAATGCAGATGAAAAGCAAGCTATAAATAGACACTTCTCCCCCCACTGCGTGAAAACAAACAGCCACCAGAAGACAAAATCTGGATCGATATCGCTCGGGTAACAGTTGGTGTTGTGTAGGCTACTGGATGCGAAAATGAATGACGGTGCGACGGGAGGTTTTATACGGGCGTCTGAAAGCTCAGCGGTACACAATTCTGTCCGTTCCCACACATGCGTGTCAGTAGCACAGCCGAGGACATAATAAACCTATCAAAAAAATATGAATTAATGAACTATTGAAGTAAAACAGGCTTTTTACACCCGCGGGCCGAACGGCAATTAGGCCTACATCCTGTTATAATGTCTGAATAGCCTACACAAACATGGGAGTCACCGTTGAGACATATCAATATCCGAGGCATACCTATTTTCCATTATAATAGTGATATTTCAATCGCTAAGATAGCGAACCAAAGGTATACGGAATGCTGCAGTTTACATCTCTTTTTTTCTGGAATAAAATCGACATTCTGTCACCATAATAAAGTTGAAAGGCCGAGAGAAACGACAAACAGGCTCTGAAAACGCTTTAAAGCCGAATTGGAATCCAAAAGGCTCTCCAAATGCGGTTGGATGTTTGCAGGGTCTGCTATGTCGCTAAACATAAAGGTGCACCTTCCCCCCCATTCGCTATCTCTAGCTCTCCAACACAAACACGCACAGCCTAAACAACCTCACGCCATTCGCAACGCGATGGAGTCTTTCTTTCCCAACCCAGGGCAATGCATTCTCCACTAAACACAAACGGTTGATATCAGATTTTACAGGAGAGAGTGAGGCAAGGCAACGATGGGAGAGCTTTCCATATGGCAGCTGAGCAGCACTGCGTGAAGCGATGGCCCGTCCACACTGCGACTGGAATACGTTTTATCCATCGATTCTGGATCATAAAATGTGTCATTTCCATCGAAGCTTCCACCAATGGACAAGGTCGACGTTTCGTTTTCTTAAAGGGACTTTTATCCGCCTTCTAAAAAAAAACAACGATTTGGTTCATAACCATATCATTCCTAACCATCACTGCAACATTTAGACATTCGTAAGACCACTATGGAGTTAGTCCCTACGAAATTCCTCTATTCGTGATGTTCTACAATATTGTAATGTTATATTATGTGTGCGGTCTACACAGCCTATCGAGCATCATGCCAGTCCAAGATGAAGAAGGTATGAATTTTGAAAGGAAAATCGGCTGATTGTAACATGTCACTCCTATAGAACCCATATTAAAACAATACATAGACATAGCATCTCACCTTTGAAGGTTTATTGGTCTTCTATCCTGCTGCTAAACCGCGTCCAGCACCTGCAGCAACGCCACCGTTTGACTGACAGTTCCTGGCAGAAAGGGGCGGGTATTAGGGCTCTACGCGTAGGGATGATTGTCGTGGGGAGCCAGCCTATCCCCTAAAACTTCATCAGAAACGCCTTGAAACGTCCAAGGTGCGGCGTCATTTAATATTTATCAGCGCTGCTTGGGCCTCTGTATAATTTATACGAATAGTGTCAGGCTATCCGGCTATCAGTCGCTGCATACACATTCCAGTCCACCAAAGGCATCGTTTTAAAATCAGCATGAAAACAACTATTTCATTTTATTGTACTATTTTCCATAAAAACGTAGCCTGGCTGTGCTCCAAGAAGACACAGCCCATACCATGACAAATTTATCAGCTAATATATCGTATTTAATCTTATTGATTGAGAGAACGTATTTGGAACAACTAGGACTATTGCCTATGCTACTGGCTTGTAACAACAGGGATCTTTTATTTACAGTTAGGACTTGTATGCAGCTTTCACAGAGGCGAATAATATCAATCGAGAACTGCTGCTAATATGTAAAATATCATTAATCGGTCAATTCGGGCGCCTCCTAGTGGAATAAGTCATTAATTATTTACATGAATCGTTTAAATGAAAATCACAAGGTTGGAAAAATGAGAACTTAATATGAAGGCTGTAAACTTAATCTGGAAGGTTCTCAAACTTACCAAATTATAAAACAATATTCAACTCTTTCTCATCAAAAGTTAACCGTCGGGTTCGAGATATTGCTATAAACGATGCAATTTAATTAATGCAGAAGCTGTGAGAAAACGCTGGAAGTAGCCTTTATGATTGTGTTTTAGCAAAAAGGGTTAGGGCTAACACACACACACACACACACACACACACACACACACACACACACACGCACACACGCACGCACGCACGCACGCACGCGCACGAGAACATTAATTAAAGATCTATACAATGTAATAACTTGTCAGCTTACTCAAATGTGAAAATAGGATTAATCGTGATAATAATACATCTTCAATCTTTCCATCATCATCATCACATCTACAAACGGAGCTATCGATGTTTAGATTAATTTGGTCCAGTATTTTTCAGTGGAGAGCATTTTAGCGTTTTTGCTTTGTGTTTTATGAGTGAATGCGATTTTTATACACTTTTTGTCAAAAACACAAAACCACCACAAAATAAGTGCCTCATAAAAAGGCCAATAGGGCCGGTTGTATACAGGCTATAAGCGTGTGCTGTGTTTTAAATATTTCTGTGCATATATATAATATAAACAATATCAGAATTGTGGACAGAACATCATTTTAGAGATTTCTCAAATAGGCATTTAGTAAGCAAAAAATTAATTTAGCAAACTAAACCAAAAATCATTTGGGTTTGTGGCACATCTTCGATAGAGTGCATTTAGCGATCAAACGTTCAACGCTGTTGCCGGAAAACGGCGCGTTTGGTGACGTCATGGCGTTACGTTTCACGCTCCGGAGAAAGGAGCCCATCATCTCTCGCCAGAAGAGCCATTCGTCAACCGGAAAACGGCGGACACAGGGAAGCTCGGAGTTCCTCATAAACATAAACAATCAAACCCGACGGCAGAGAACATGGATAACAAAAAACGAACGGTGATCGTGACAGGTGAGTCTGCCTCGGACTTTGCAGGTATTTTGCTCTGTTTCCGTCTTTGTCGACACTCGGTGCGGATGTGTCAAAAATGTTTGAAAGTTACAAAAGGGGGCATTTTGGAAGATGACAGCAGCCCAAATTGCATGAGGTAGTTATTCGCCATGATATAATAAAGGTCATGTGCGTCTATAACGTTTTTTAACTGTTTATAACCTTTTGTTGACATGGTGGACTCACCAGACTTGGACTAGTAAAAATGTACGCCGCCTATATTTAGCCAAAGTCAAGGCCAGCAGTGTCAGTGTGGTATTATGTAACCAAGAGTTAAACTCGTATAGCCTACTCTTCGTGCATGTTCGATTGCCACCTTCAGAATGTATTCAATAAGAATGTCATTATTTTGTGCATGTAGGCTACACATTCATGCGATTTCTAGTAGACACAAAGGCCGACTGTGATCTGGGGCTACAAGCTGCAAAAAGCGCTGTAGATGCCCTGGGAAACGCGGACATGACAATGAAGGAACGGCTGGCAGCTGCCGACCGCTCTCTTCCCCCCTTTCAGCGCCAGACAGCCAGCCCGACCCCGCCACCCCTCCCCGACTCCCTTGGGAACAACGGCGACCCATTTCATCGACGGGGGGGGGGGGGGGGTTGGTGCGGGGTCAGAGTGATTGGTCCTCAACACGGAGGCCGTATTATTTGCCCATCGGTGTCTCAACAGATTTAGAGAATCATCTACAGGGGACACGGTATCCATAAAATCACGTTGAGTGATCCTCAATGACTCGAAAGCAAAAACCAAAACAAAGGCACTGTTTTCACTGGTGCACCTGCACATTTTAAGGGGGACCTCGTTAATGTTGATTCCCAACGCTCTGTTGACGATGAATACGAAGTGTTGTATACCGAAAAGCTGTCAAGTTGCATCCATGCTGCTACATAAACGTTTCAACTCACTACCTGACCCTGTGTTTTGTTTATTAGGTTTTGGGCCTTTTGGGGAACATATGGTAAACGCCAGCTGGGTTGCAGTCCAGGTATGTGGTTTTATTGTGTATTTTAAAATGTTTACTCTTCTTCTGATATTAATCTTAAAGATGTCTTTATTGGTGTGATGGTAACTCCAAAATGTCACTTATGCTTTTATTATGCTTATGCTTGTTTTTTTGGAGTTTCTGGCAAATACACATTGAAAATATTAACAACAGGATAAGGTCAATCATTCCCTTAATAACATTACTCATTAAATGTTCCCATTGTTATCTAAACTAGAATAAAAACTAACCAGAGCGCAACCTGCTGGTTATAAGCAATATGTTGTTTATACATTTATAATGACCATGGACTGAGGCGTTGTGTCAGGGAGTTTTGCCTCGATGTCCAGCCAGCTGTATGCGGCTGCAGTGACATCACCTCTGCTCCTTTGCTGCTGATCCAATGGGGGGACCGACTGTTGGGTCATTGGGGACAGAGGGTGATTCAATAGTTGTCGGGGTGTCTAGACGGACCTGATAAGGATATTAAAGACAAACAATAGGCTGCCTTTGGACAGGGGTCAAAGGGTGACTGCAGGGTCAAGCCAGCTTCTTTTCATTACGTGCGTGTGTTGTGGTGGGGGAAGGGGAGGACAGAGCAGCAATCATGGTCATTTGTCAATGCTGGTAAAGGTGGGGCGTTACAAAGCAGTTTTTGAAATCCGAAAACATAAAATTATCTCTTGGTTTTCACATAGACATTCTGAAATTAAATGATGGTTCTGTTTTTAATTAAAGGTGGAGCCTTGGTGAGTTTTATAGATGCAATGACATCAAGAAAATACTAATCTTTGGTTATAACAGGAGCTGCAGAAGCTGGGCCTGGGGAAGAAGGTTGACCTGCATGTGATTGAAGTCCCTGTGGAGTACCAGAAGGTCCAGAGCCTGGTCCCGTCACTATGGGAACAGTACCATCCCCAGGTGAGGTGTCAACGCCTTTCCTCTCTGTTCACAAACCTGTGGTCATGTACCATTAACTTGGCTATTCTTGTGTAGCATTAGCAAACCAAGTTTTGGCCAAGCTGAATTGATAGTTCTGCATACAGTACATTTGCGACTCCTACCTGCATTTATACTTCCAGGTCAGGTGTTAGCATGTACACAAGGGGATAGTGTAGCATTTCCTACTCCAAATATACATTAACGACCCAAATCGAGGAACATGAGACCAAGACTGCCTGCTTGAAACAATGTTAGAAAAGGCAATATCAAATAAAATGTAATGCTGAAAAGCAGTTAGTGTATCGCAACCAACTGAAAAAAAGAGTAATTGGATTTCGCCAATTGCATCAATTTTATTCTCATGACTTTCTGTCTAAAACAAAAAACTACGCAAGTACCCTGCTCGACCAATCTGCGAGTAATTGGCTCAAGCTTAAGCAGAGAAGGGCGACTCATTGTTGACGTCTGGGAAGACTGCATGTATTCACGACACATATGCGTAGGTCCATGATGGGCAAAAGGGGCGTGTACAGGTCTCTGAGTATCGACTTGGATCTTCGTGGATCTTCGCATACATGCTGAGGAGTGTAATTTGGCATTTAGGTACCCTCCTGTTTTTTGGTGGTATTAATGACATACCTGGCATTGAATAACTCTGTTTTCTTCTGTTTGGCAGCTGGTGGTCCATGTTGGTGTTTCAGGCATGGCGACTACCGTCACGCTGGAGAAATGTGGCCATAACTATGGCTACAAGGGCTTGGACAACAGCAGGTTCTGTCCTGACTCACAGTGTTGCATTGTGGGAGGGCCAGACTGCATCCACTCTGTTATTGACATGGAGTCTGTTTGCAAGAGAGTGAGTGCCTCTGGGCTGGGCGTCACTGTGTCGGTCTCCAAAGACGCTGGCAGGTGAGTGGTGTGAAATCTATCAAGCAACACTTAAACGGCACACAATGCAACACTCTTGTATTCATTTGTCTATTGTATTTCAAGTACTTGGGTGCTGTCTTCAAGGCAGCATGATTCACGTCCTGGGTATGCAGTATGTTTTTACAACCTCAAGAAACAAACATTTGTACGTCACCTGTGTTACTTAATTTGAGGGTGGCTCGCAGAGTATGAGGAAGGCTTCAGTCACTTGAGATGTGGTCGGAGGCCGTGTGTGGTTTTTGGGCGTTGTGTTCTCAAGCATGACAAGTTGAAAGCATGCACAAAATCAGCTGCAACTCTTGGAAGTCAGAGCTGTGGTAAACCGCTGCAAGGTTGATCTCCCCCTCCCCCTGAAGTTGCAGCAGTGCTTTCTCTATAGGAATACAAAAGGGTTTGAAGAGGTCTGGAACGGTGTCCACACGCGTCTCAGGTGAACATGTTGATGAGACAATCACCGGGTCTAGGCCACAAAATGTAATGTCAACCAGACCGCAACAACGTCTGTTAACCGGGTACTGAACGATGAGACCAACGTCATTTCTGACGCAGCCGTTACCATCTCGGTAACTACGTTTTTTTACGTTGGACATGAAGTATTGAAGTATTCACATAAAACGTATTCTCGATTTGTTTGGACTACACAGTTAATGTTTGTGCATTCCCCCCTATTTTGATCTATATCCAATCCCCTCCATGTTAGGGTTATAGAACATTTATGAGTTTCCAATAACTTTGGTCAATTAGGGATATGAACATCTGACCTCCTCCATGCACTATAATAATCCTAATTGGATAGTATGTGGGAAGAATGAGCAGGGGACGTCACTTACATCGGAAGCCCCCTACTACCCTGATTACAGAAACAAAATAACTCACTATTGGGGGAACGTTACAGGATCCTTATGTTATTCCTCAAAATGAATCGATACGCGATTTGTGCCATTAATGGCACAACAAATCCTTGACGGTTGTCTATCTGTTGTCTATGTTTTCTGCCCCCTGGTTGCACATGCACATCTGCTGTGTTGTTGCCCAGAAACCAGTCTATATGTGTGTGTCTGCACGTATGTCTTGCCACTAACTCTGTTCCCTCTGTTCCTCCACCTGCTCAGGTATCTCTGTGACTTTACCTACTACACGTCTCTGTACCTGAGCCAGGGGCGCTCCGCCTTCGTGCACGTCCCGCCCATCGGGAAGCCCTACAGTGGGCCAGACCTGGGCCGGGCCCTGCAGGCTATCATCAGGGAGATGCTGGAGAAGCAGGACCAGGAGGAGGAGGAGATCTGCTGTCATCACCTACACTCCATGACCTCCAGCTGAACCCCCCCCCCCCCACACACACACCCACCTCCTGTCTGACCAGCCTTACACCAAGAAGATGAATTGCACTTAAACCACAGCCGCCAACCACAACTTAAAATACATAAATGCCAGCCACTGGTGCATGGAGAGATACTCTCCACCGGAATAGTACGCTGAAGTTATTCTTCGTCGCGTTCACATCAGCGGTGGCCTCTCGTTTGCAACTGGACGTCGTTTGGATCCCTCCCATCTGGTGAACAGTGGACTGACATGCTTAACCTTCAAACTGTGATTTTAGTGACTTGAAATTCAGTGGCCTGAGAACATTCCCAAGATTACTGTGGGACAAGAAGAATTGTAGCATGGTCTCCAGATTTGCTTTGATACCTAGGAGCGACATCTGCCAGCCCTCCTGGTGACCTTACAGCCTTATTGTTACCTGGTTTCACGACCACTTTGCGGATATTATGTTCCGTCTTGTCTATCGTAGGATTGTTGTGGTGACTGGGAGCTATATTTACAGCTCCTCTCTGGACTTTATTATGGTTTAACACTGGGTTTATCTTTTTAGATTCATCTTCATCTCTGTAACCCCTTGAAGCCTTCCTCAAATGTCACCCACCCCTCTCCAAAGGTGCTCATTGGTCAAATGTTTTAAAGTGTTCAGGTGTACATGTTTTTAAGCTGCCATACTGAAACACAGTGACCCTCATTTGATCCCTAATACCGTAGGATCGCCGTGGTGACCAACATATGGTTGATGAAATATGGTATGGTTTCATGAAAAGCGATCGGAACCTTTAAAGGCTTGTATTGAAATAATAGACATACGTGATATACATGATTCATTCGATGAACAATGCACCCGTTATGTTGTTTTTTCTACATGACAATACACAGACATATATTTATTTAGTGTTCTCTTTCCCCCTCCCCTAGTATAATCTGTGTTGATTTCCTGTTTCCTAATTTAACATTGAATTGTTTTCTTAACCTTTTTTTTCTTTATAAGAAATTCTTCATGCATTCTTTGACAAAGGATCTTAAAATCAGGGAGCAGGTCGGATCCCTGTCCCTCTCCCCAGTCCCTGCTAGAACCACCTCTGACTGAAAACCGTTTCCCTTCTGAATCCCCCCCGATAGAGATCTGGCCTTGAGCTGTGAAATGGTATCAGGGCTGCATCTTAAAACAACACCATCACCAGTTTGGATACAGTTATGGCTTCTGCAACCCTCGGGTACCAGGGGCCAGATGACCTCAATTGTCCATGCTTTAATGTCAAATAGTATCCAAATGTATATTGGTATATATTTGTTATTACATATTTTATTAGGTTTAATATTAATTTAACAAGGTCTCTTATGTAGATTAAAATCTCATTCCCATTGCGGGACCTGTTCAATATGGCAACAAAATTAAACAGGAAGACAATTTCATAAGCTATAAGATGGTTAGCAATGAAGTCATTCACCTGTAAAAGTTATTTGGCTGGTGTGTTGGTTTAAAGCCCCGCAGTCTTGAGTAAGATTAGACTATTACACGTTTATGAAGTAGACTTCATTGAAGCAGATTCTGCTGCCTTTATTAAGTTATGATTCCATGAAGTCAAATCCCACAGTTTATCATGTCAGAGGTGGACCTGCAATTTGTGGGCCCCAGCACTTTCTTTTAACAAAAAAGTCCTATTCTTTTAGTTTTTCATCTGGACTGCATTTACAGTCACTTTAACTTCAAAAGCTTTCCAGAACTGGGCCTGTATTAAAAAGTTTTTAGTATTTCCAGCATTCACAATGTATTGACCATGGTTCTGAAATGGGATGTTTAACTGTTTGAGTTGTTACAGAAAGCCTATTTTGAGGTGCTTTTCATTCAAGTACTTTTAGTAAGTAAAAGTAATTTTTATTGTTATTCAACTGGATGTTCAGTGCCACCTTTTCTAAGAGGTTTTGATGTCTAAAGGCCCTGAATACTTTCTTTATTTAAGATACAGCAGGCAATTTGGAGAAATGAGACAAGAGTAAGCAAGATTTTGAAAGTATCCAACTGAAAATATCCCACCCCTGCCTTCAGGCCTCCAGACTCCAAAGCCACTCTCTCAAAACACACGGCGAGATCGCTAGCTTTGTCAAAAGGTCTGTCTTGCCTTTTGAAAGATTTCCGTCATGCGCAATGAGTGCAACGGTCGGGGAGGTAGGCAGACAGCAATCATATTATTCTATTGAATTAAATAACAGGACAGGCTTATTACAGGCATGCGACAGCCCTAGATAACGGAGGAAAAAAAAAAAAGGATTTTATTAAATGCTGTCTGGATGTAAAGAGCATTTAAACAAATTTTACAAAAGCTTAGCAAATATATTGCCTATCCTACCTTCAATATGGGAAACAGTCTTTTAACCTTCCACCACGTCTTCTTTATTTTGGACTTAGAATGCAGATTTGGTTTGACATACTCTACGGCTAAATCTTTGAGTAAGTGTGACATCTGTATCCCTGTTCGTGTTATGTTATTGAAAATACTGTGCAATTGTCATCCATGTCAAAAGTGCTTCATATGATGCCACTAAACAATAATTAAAGGTTCACTTGGAAAGATGTAGACGTGTGTGGTGACGCTTAATGACCAAAACATTGTAGAGATTTTAGATATAATATTAGAATTTGTTTTGCTATGTTTTTCAACTTGCCAAAATAACACAGAAATAAATGGTGATACATGACAACAGTTTTTTTTTTTTTTTTTACCCTTTTCACTGTTTATCCTGACCATGTTTATATACCAAATCAGACCTAACAAATTATAATTTTGTTGCTGCCTATTCTCTGACCCTGAAGGAATAACCTGTTATATTATATTAACAAGAATAAACGTGTGTGTGTGTGTGTGTGTGTGTGTGTGTGTGTGTGTGTGTGTGTGTGTGTGTGTGTGTGTGTGTGTGTGACACTGTGTTTTCCTAAACAACAAAACCTAATATGTGCATCTACTTTAGCCCAATCGTTTGTGTAAATGTTTACTGTAATAATCCTAAACATTCTCCCTATACCTCATCGCTACTATCCTTCTACTCCCCATCACGGGCTCTCTCCATTCTCCCGCCTAGTGTCACGTCACACTGTTGCGCTCTGCGTGCGCTTGTTGTGGCGCTCGGAAGTTCGTCACTGTTTGGTGTGTTGGACGTGAAGCGCTCGAGCGGCGACGAGTCTGTGGGAATCCTGCTGCAGTTCGAATCTTTGTTTGGGTTCAAATCCGAGGCGAACCGCCGCGCCGTGTGATAGATACACCCAGCACACCCGGAGAGTCGGAAGGGGCATCCGCAGCCGAGCAAAAAATAGCAATCCGTATTAACGAAGCGAAAGTTGTTGTCACGATGAGTGTGGAGGCGTACGGGCCGAGCTCGCAAACGCTCACCTTCCTGGACACCGAGGAAACGGAGCTCCTCGGGGCAGACACCCAGGGATCCGAGTACGAGTTCACCGATTTCACTCTGCCGAGCCAGACCCAGACCCAGGGCCACACACAGAGCCAGCTGGACAACCAGGTCGGTGGTGGTTCGCGTCAGCAACAGAGGAAACCGTGACAGTCGGTCCAGCTAACGTTAGCTGCAGCTAGCGAGCGGGCTAGCTAGCTAGCGAGCTAGCTAGTCGACCTTACGCCTGCTAGCCAACTAATAATAGCCACCTAGCGGGCTAGGCTAACGCTAGCCAGCGCTAAACATTAGCATGTTTGCACTGCGTTCAGTCGGATAGTACCCCCCCCCCCCCCCATAGTTCTGCCAATCTGTTTGAGTGTACATTTTAGCCAGAACGTGTCGTTGTTGTTGTAAACCACGAGGGCCACATGTCATTTTTTTCCCCCAGGCTTTGGTAGCAGTTGAGGTATTTCATGTCCCTCTATTCCACGCTACAGCCGAATGCTTTTAGCATGTAGCATCTTCACACATAGACGTTGCACACGTTTGTAAAATAGAAAGCGTTGTATGTGTGTTTTGAGATCAAACTTTGACTCCCGTCATCAAGGTGAATGGACCGGACGAGGGTCTCCACAACGGGGGAGTGGATGATTCTGTGGCCAAGACCAGCCAACTTCTGGCTGAGCTGAACTTTGAGGAGGATGAGGAAGACACGTATTATACCAAAGACCTTCCTCTACATGCGTGCAGGTAGGGTCCCCGCTGTGCGTTCTGCTGGATGTTATGCAGTAATGAGAATTGTATAATTCAATTCAGAGGAAGATTGTTGTGTAAAGATAAAATGTGTTACAAGACAATTATTAATTTTGTATATAGAATTGTATAGGTGTACACACATGACTATACAATTGTGTGTACTATGTCAGGCATGAATATTTTCCCTTTTGAGATTCATAATTATGACATCTTGTATAAACCATGTACTGAGTTGATGGCAGAAGTAACTCTAGAAAATGCCCTAGATTGTCAACACTGAGAGGTGTATTAATGGAAAAGGCCTAGAATTTGCTTACTATACCAAATGTTTGTATTTCCAGCTACTGTGGCATCCATGACCCGGCCTGTGTTGTCTACTGTAACACCAGCAAGAAGTGGTTCTGCAACGGCCGTGGCAACACATCTGGCAGGTGGGTAGCTAGCCAAGAATTAAGTGTGAAACCAGACTGGGGACATGCCACATTGTCAAATTGCTTGCTTTCATTTCCACTATTGACACTGTATTGTTATTGACCGGCATGAATTGACACTACACTAAAATACTTTGCTCCATTGAAATGATCTTGTATCAAATGAAGTGTTGTTCAACGTGCTATCTGCAACATTAGCTCCCGATGTAGTTGTCCTGATGTGATCCCAGTTTGAGTAATATGTCAATTTCCAGGTTGGACTGCTCTCGTATAGGGTTGATTGGGAAACTTCTTGCAGATCATTCATAGTTGCTTGGATATTTATTTATTTGTTTTGCCTGTGGTCGGCTTCACTTTGGAATCAATATGGATCAAAGCTAAATAGTTAATATGGCCTTTCATAAAAAAAAGGAAGTAGTCAATTTCGGATTGAGATTCCAATTTACACTTGACCAACGACCTAGATTACAATAAAGATGTATTGTATATGTATTGTGTGAGTTCTAGCAAGGGTACGCGTTATTTTTTTTAAAGCATTAAAAAAATATATATTTGTTGAAATTCTCTTGACATCCAGACAGCAATCAACAGCAAACCTACCTATGACTATCTGTGCACACTTTGACCATGCACTCATTGCGAATAGGCAGACTATTGCTTAAGCTAGCGAGCTAGTCACATTGAGCACAACAATTTTCAATACTGATAAATGATTCATGAGTACATGATAAATAAAACTTGAAACATGTTTTGGGGAGGGGCTTTGGAGCCTGAAGCAAGGGGTTGGATCCTCTTTTTTTGGTTGGATGCTTTCAGAAATCTAGTCTACTCTGGCGAGTTTCCAAATTGCCTACCCAACCTTTTTTTTTTTTTTTACCAGTAATTGGATTGTTCACCGGAGCTTGTGTCTATCTTGTGCTTCCAGCCACATCGTGAACCACCTGGTGAGGGCCAAGTGCAAGGAGGTGACGCTGCACAAGGACGGCCCGCTCGGCGAGACGGTCCTGGAGTGCTACAACTGTGGCTGTCGCAACGTCTTCCTGCTGGGCTTCATCCCCGCCAAGGCAGACTCTGTGGTGGTGCTTCTGTGCAGGTAACCCCTCTCGCCCCCCTTCGAGTGCTACAGTGTCATCAGAAGTTTACGCGGTTAACGTTAATTTCAATTAAAGTAGTCGTTCAATGGATGCTCTTACGGCCACTGTAGAAAGAACAGCAGAAAAGCTGCAGTAATTCGCCCCACAAGACACGAAGCCACTTGAATCAGGTGCCTGGATGCCCTGAATGGATGCCTCAACAATGCTGTGGAGTTCAAATGTGATTTTAGACTTAGTATTGTGTATTGTACACCAATGTGAATTCCTGGTTTAGATAAGCTTGCCAGTGAACTCTTGGCCTCTGTCACGGCCCATGAAATGCCCCCCTAACCCTGGCCTGTCGTCCCGACTGCCCTCTCCGTCCACAGGCAGCCATGTGCCAGCCAGAGCAGCCTGAAGGACATCAACTGGGACAGCTCCCAGTGGCAGCCCCTCATCCAGGACCGCTGCTTCCTGTCCTGGCTGGTGAAGATCCCCTCGGAGCAGGAGCAGCTCCGTGCGCGGCAGATCACCGCCCAGCAGATCAACAAGCTGGAGGAGCTGTGGAAGGTGAACAGGGGGCACTAGAGGGTGGTGGTGGGGGAGGGGGGGGTTAGAGGGTATAGACGGGCATACAGGGTTATTGGACAGGGGTATAGGATATAGATGGCTGTTTATATAGTTTACTGGATTCAAAGTTATCTGGTATGGGTGCATTTGTTTGGTATTGACAGTTCCACAGTACTGCACACTGCCCCTAGTTGTTGTAACTTGTGACTCAGAACTCTTTGACCATACGATATGACCTGGAGGAATTAAATGTGGTCAAGGTGCATTTTAAGGAACAATGAACAGCTCTATAATATCTTTGTTGAACCTAGTTTTTTTTAATGCTGTATGTTCAATGTGCAAACAATGAATACCAATACAAACAAAAACAGCAGTGAAAGCAAGCAAGTTTTACTGCAAACAATCTGGACCTCGTGCACCGAGTCCCCCAGCCAGCCCTCGACCTGTGCTCACTCTCCGTGCTTCCAGGACAACCCCAGCGCCACCCTGGAGGACCTGGAGAAGCCCGGTGTGGACGAGGAGCCCCAGCATGTGCTGCTGCGCTATGAGGACGCCTACCAGTACCAGAACATCTTCGGCCCACTGGTCAAACTGGAAGCAGACTACGACAAGAAGCTCAAAGAGTCCCAGGTCAGTGGTCGTCCCCGCCAGGCACGCCTGGTTGTCTCCACCAGGTGTGTGCCTCTCTAGGTATCATGGACAGATACAAACTGTGTCTGCTGCATGGGTAACAAACCTTTTGTCTTCTCTTCCCTTTGCCCTCCCCCCAGACCCAGGACAATATTACCGTCAGGTGGGACTTGGGCCTGAATAAAAAGAGGATTGCTTATTTCTCACTGCCCAAGACGGACTCAGGTGGTAATATTCCCAGCTTTTCTACGTCATTCTACAGTCATCTCCCAACGGCTCTGTAGTCCATAGAGAACCGCCACCATCCATCTCCTTGTGGCTTTGAACCCCTGTCCATCTCACAGTGGTTGTGAACCCCTGTCCATCTCACCGTGCTGCTGAACCCCTGGCCATCCCACAGTGGTTCTGAACCCCTGTCCATCTCACCGTGCTGCTGAACCCCTGGCCATCCCACAGGGGTTCTGAACCCCTGGCCCTCTCACAGGGGTTCTGAACCCCTGGCAGTCCTTCATCTGGACTCCGGTGGTCCATATAGACCCGGCACTCTCAGCATGAAACCCCTCTTCCGCCATGTTATATTTTGTTTGTTTTTTTGTGCTCAAATAGTCATACTCACCCTCATCTTCCGAGTGGTGGTAGTGGGGTTGGTGTTGTTGCAGGGCTTCTGACGGTTGTCTCCTTTCTGCGCAGACATGCGGCTCATGCAGGGTGACGAGATCTGCCTGCGCTACAAGGGAGAGATGGCCCCGCTCTGGAAGGGTATCGGCCACGTCATCAAAGTCCCGGACAGTATCCTCCTCCTCGCTTTGGTCTTTCTGTCTGTCTGTCTGTCCCTAACCCTATCCCCCGTCACCTCTGCAGCTGTCTGTCTGACAAGCTAGCTCTCTGGGTAGCAAGCTAGCGCCGAATTGTCTGTGTACTCACTGCTGGCCTTATGCTATGTTTTCCAAGTACGCCCTATGCTCTGTATCGGCGGACTAGCGCTCCTGCTGTCTTGTGTCAGTGCACCCGGCGGAACATGCTGCATCGCCTGTTGGCGTCGCTGTCCCACGGTGAGATCAGGACGGTAGTAGTTATTCATAGGTTTCCTTGACCGACTGTTCTGACTACGGAGACGAAATTGCGATCGAGCTGAGGAGCAGTGTGGGGGCGCCAGTGGAGATCCCGCACAATTTTCAGGTGGACTTTGTGTGGAAGTCGACGTCTTTTGACAGGTAGGCCTGTTCCCACTTTCACATGCTTCTTTATTCTTCACACCTTAATGTTTAATCATTGTGTACGATTTTTCTTGGCACTTCCAGGCAATCTTCCAGAAGGGGGGTTTGAGCAAAGCGGATTTGATGTGGTTGTATCTAAGGTTTGTGTGTGTGTGTGTGTGTGTGTGTGTGTGTGTGTGTGTGTGTGTTTCAGGATGCAGAGCGCCCTGAAGACGTTTGCGGTGGACGAGACCTCTGTGTCGGGGTACATCTACCACAAGCTGCTGGGCCACGAGGTGGAGGATGTGGTCATCAAGTGCCAGCTGCCCAAGCGCTTTACAGCCCAGGGTCTGCCTGACCTCAATCACTCCCAGGTACTGCACTCAGCCCCCAGGTTAACTCCTCAACCAGCCCCCCTCCCCCCCCCAGGGTAATTTGCCCTATTGATGTCCTATTCAGATGTTCTTTGTAGAAGCCTTTCAGATCTAGACATTACCGTAATTTCCCGACTATAAGTCGCAGTTTATACACACATTTTCCAATTCCGTAAGCTACGCGGCTTATGCATGGGTGTGACCAATACATGGGAAAACGATTTCATTATCAGGTGTTTAAAGGAGATTTCCAGTGTTTTGCACTTTGAGCCCCCTTTCTGGGTTGTCTAGGATGAAATAGAGATCCACGATGCGGCCTATATGTGGGAAATTACGGTATTATGAAAAATGTTAGTTAGTGTTTAAAAGTGTTGCTTTTGTCTTTTGTCTTTGAAGGACGTGGACGTAACAGAAACATGACCGGTTTGGAGAATGTAACTGTTGTGTGTGTGTGTGTCTGTTTTCAGGTGTATGCTGTCAAGACCGTGCTCCAGAGGCCCCTCAGTCTGATTCAGGGCCCCCCCGGCACCGGGAAGACCGTCACCTCCGCCACCATAGTCTACCACCTGGCTCGCCAGGGCAACGGGTACGTTTGGGCCGTGTTCCCCCGCAAAGAACTAACACGCTCCGCTGTGGTCTTCACCATCAACATCTGGTGGTCCATGCGGATACCTAGGGTAGCGCATAGGGATGGGCATTTTGAGAGATGTCCTTGATCGATCGTCGATAAAATTAACGATCAATTATCGATTTAATTGTTATTTTCTATGGGCTATATGAAAAAATTCTGTTGGTGGAAAATACAAAATACAGCATGTTTTTCTCAATGAGGCCTATGCGGCACTTGTAAAAGCCGAACAATGCGCTCTTAAAACACAGGAAACGATTCAAATGGACAAAATCTGTATTCCAATTCCAATAAGAACCAGGGGGTTCTTATTGGAAGAACCCCCTGGTTCTTATTGGAAGAACGCAGGACGGCTAACGCAGTCCTGCGTTAACACGCGTATCTCATTCTCTCTGTGTGCGTTGTGATCGGCAGGCCGGTGCTGGTGTGTGCTCCCAGTAACATTGCCGTGGATCAGCTGACGGAGAAGATCCACCAGACGGGTCTGAAGGTGGTGAGGTTGTGCGCCAAGAGCAGGGAGGCCATAGACTCCCCGGTGTCCTTCCTCGCCCTGCACAACCAGATCAGCAACATGGACAGGTCAGTCGCATGCTGGGAAGTGGAGGAACCCCTAGACTCTGTTTTCATAGTACCTATCTAGTTATTTTTAATGGGGAATTTTGAAATCACAGATATCAAAATAAGTAACTGACTAGCCAGCCTACATACATTCGGATATCATTATTTTTATTTAGTTACTTTTTACATTCTATTACTACTACATTTCGGAAGACTCAGTATGTTTAGTAGAAACGCAGCTCTTCATGCGATATCTCTGATGGAAAAAGTACATGGTGGTGTTTTGGTATTCCCAATACGCACCTAGAACTCTCCAAGCTGCTGTGAGGAGATGGGCTCTGAGGGTGATTCCCGCTGGGTCGTTGTCATTAATAACCCTACTGTCCTCTCTCTTGTGATCTCTTGTTGTTTCTATCCCGCCTTCTCCTGTACTCTCTTGCACTCTTTCTGGCTATTGTTTTTTCTTTCTCGGTCTGCTGCTCTATTCTCGTTTCACTCTTTCTATCTTTTTTTTTTTTTATCTCTCCCTCTTGCTCTCTCCTTCCAATAACTATCACAAACTTTCTTGTTTAATCTTTCACTCTCCATCTTCTCTATATCGTGCTCTCACCCTTTCTCTATATCTCCCTCTCACTCTATATCTCCCTCTCTCTCTACATCTCCCTCTCTCTATATATCTCCCTCTCGCTCTATATCTCCCTCTCTCTCTATATCTCCCTCTTTCTCTATATCTCCCTCTCTCTCTATATCTCCCTCTCTCTCTATATCTCCCTCTCTCTCCCTCCAGCATGCCCGAGCTCCAGAAGCTGCAGCAGCTGAAGGACGAGACGGGCGAGCTGTCGTCTGCCGACGAGAAACGCTACCGGGCGCTGAAGAGAACGGCTGAGAGAGAGCTGCTCATGGTGAGAGCCCCCACCTCCCCCCTCCCCCCCCCCTGTGTCCAACTGCAGTCTGGTCGTTTGACGAGCTGTCAGTTAATTAGTGATGTTGTCATGTGCTCAAGGGCGGTGGTTGGCATGGTAATCAACCCATCCTGATTGGCATCATATTGCGCCTGATTATCCTCTTTAAATCAACGCGCCAGAGTGTTGTTGAGTGGCACAATGTTTCCAATTTGACATGATATTCAATTGGATTTATTTCTGAGCCACTTCATACGGTTGACTTGCCACCTCAGGATCCATAGCCCTTCACTCCGCTAGTCCAATTGTGGCTCAAGTGTTTTATTTATATATAGGCCCTGAAGGAGATCAGTGTTTTTCTCTCTCAAATTCTCTTTTTTATCTCCCTTGCTGTGATCTCTTTCTCTCCCTCCCCCTCCCTCCCTCCCTCCATGCAGAATGCTGATGTGATCTGTGGTACGTGTGTGGGGGCCGGGGACCCCCGCCTGGCCAAGATGCAGTTCCGCTCCATCCTGATTGATGAGAGCACGCAGGCCACCGAGCCTGAGTGCATGGTACCTGTGGTGCTGGGAGCTAAGCAGGTACACTCACCCACCCTCACTCACTCACCCACACTCACTCACTCACCCACACTCACTCAGCCCCTGTGGCGATGGGGGGGCCAGGGTTCACCCGTATCAAACATAGATACAAACCCACACGCACAGACCACGCTTCATCAGATCATCACCATGGCAACTCTTCCCACAAACTTCCCACCACTCTTCCCACACTGACCACTTACCGCCGCCGCTGCTGCTGTTCTTATCGGCGGGGGGGAGGTGGGGTGGTTTGTCGTTCTGATCCAATGTCTTTGCTCACCCTGATCCATCACCCTGCAGCTCATCCTGGTGGGCGACCACTGCCAGCTGGGCCCTGTGGTGATGTGCAAGAAGGCGGCCAAGGCGGGCCTGTCCCAGTCGCTGTTTGAGCGGCTGGTGGTGCTGGGCATCCGGCCCATCCGCCTGCAGGTGCAGTACCGCATGCACCCGGCCCTCAGCGCCTTCCCCTCCAACATCTTCTACGAGGGCTCCCTGCAGAACGGCGTGACCGCCGGTGAGACGACGCCCGCACGCGTGTTTACTAAATTAATCCCCAACGAGAGCTGCCGCACTCATGGCGTCGCAATCTATTAGGCAGAAAACTCAGCAGCGTTAATATTTGTAATCAGTGTGTTGCTAATTATGAATGTATCCTATCTCTGCTTCCATTTGTTAAAATAATCCTTGTCTTCGATAATGACTGTTGGCTGGCATATTTTGATGATGTGACAAATGAGCTGAGTCTCAATTTAAATGGTAAATTGTATTAAAAACCTGTTATTTGTATTTAAGCTTTGTCTCTAACTGCGGTGTATCATCCGCTGTAAAGGGATTGGTCACTCTGTCCGATGAAAGATTTTAACTTGAACCTCTTCCTCCAGCTGACCGCATCAAGAAGGGCTTTGACTTCCAGTGGCCCCAGCCAGACAAGCCCATGTACTTCTACGTCACCCAGGGCCAGGAGGAGATCGCCAGCTCAGGAACCTCCTACCTCAACAGGTACTGTCCCCGGCAACACGCCTTGCCACCCCCGAGGACTTGTGGCTGTCAAAGCTGTCGTGCCGGTCCTTTTAAAAAAAAAAAATGTATCAAGTTTGACCTCGTGGTAATTGGGGTTGTATTTTGAATGTAGCCTAGCCTGGAAATCCAGACCCAGATCTAGAAAGCTGTGGGGTCTGGCAACGAGTAATGAAAATGGCCCAACTCGAGGGGCGGAACCATGCATGCATTTGAAAATATCACTGCACGCAATTGGATAACACTACGACCAATCAGAAGGATACAAGGGGTGACGTATCCAGACCTGGGTTGGTTTGGGCAATCGGGGAGTGAGTATATCTCTCGTTCCCAGAGTGACTCGCTGAGCAAATACAACTTGTGCACTCGCGAGAGCTCTGGATTTCCAGGGTAAACGTAGCCCGGTCACTAGCCCCTCAACGTCAGCTGGCCCGTCGAGCCCTCTGAACCAGCGCCATAACACTTTGCATTATCTTTCAAGGACGGAGGCGGCCAACGTGGAGAAGATCACCACCAGGCTGCTGAAGGCCGGTGCCAAGCCCGACCAGATCGGCATCATCACGCCCTACGAGGGCCAGCGCTCCTACCTGGTCCAGTACATGCAGTTCAGCGGCTCCCTGCACACCAAGCTCTACCAGGTACCTCCCCCATGGCCCACGCATCTCGCGTCAACATCAGTAGCTGGCTCTGTTGCCTGGCAACACAGCTTCCTAAAGCAGTTGCCAAAGCAACAGGCATTGAGCTAGCTGGCTTTTTTATCGAAACTTCTCTCTAATATTAATGCATCAGATTTTATTTAAAGCGAGCAAAGGAACTTACCGCGATGCTTCCAAGCGAATCCTTCCACTTTTCGGCTCGAAACCAGAGACCTGCACATTTGTTCCTTAGGCCTAAAAATCACATTGTGTTAAACCTCTGACCTCGATGATGATGATAGGGGCTCTACTGAGGAGTACAGGGATCCTTGTTTAGGCTTCACTGCCTGTCACTGGGTCTATTACTCAGTAGGGAACACAGAATTCAAGACTCTCCCACCTGTGATGTCACTAACCGGTAGCGTGTGTGACCGCTTGTGATTGGTCAATCAAAGTCCCACCTCGTGTTCAAGCAAGGCGCCTGTACTGTTTTCTTACCCCCCATCCCCCCCCCCCCCCTTGGTCGTCGTCTCGCTCCAGGAGGTGGAGATAGCCAGCGTGGACGCCTTCCAGGGCAGGGAGAAGGACTTCATCATCCTGTCGTGCGTGCGCGCCAACGAGCACCAGGGCATCGGCTTCCTCAACGACCCGCGCCGACTCAACGTGGCGCTCACCAGAGCCAAGTGAGACCGGAACCGACCGGCCCGCTATTTACATTCAGGGCATTCAGTAGACGCTTTTATCCAAAGCGACTTACAATAAGTGCATTTGTCATAAGAAGTGAAACAATATATCGCCGTCGTCGGTACAGTAAAGATTTACCATGTCCGTGTAGACAGACATGGTCAAATCCCTTACAGTGTGCATTCAATTAAAAAGTTACTGTATCATAACTGATCCCTTGTATAGTTAAAAAAATACATTATACATTACATTATTTTCTTACATTATTATATTTTCTATATTTTTGTGTTTATCAGGTACGGGGTGATCATTGTGGGGAACCCCAAGGCGCTGTCCAAGCAGCCGCTGTGGAACCACCTGCTGAACTACTACAAGGAGCAGAAGGTGCTGGTGGAGGGGCCGCTCAACAACCTGCGGGAGAGCCTCATGCAGTTCAGCAAGCCCCGCAAGCTGGTCAACACCGTCAACCCGGTTAGACACACGCACACGCACACGCGTGCACAGACAGACACAGCCAGCCGGTTACTCATGCCTCTTGCACACTACCTCCGTCAACGGACGCCTCTCATTGACTTTGCATGGGGCGCCCTCAGAATGCATTGTGGGTCCGTCCGTCAAGTCGGCTCTGTGGTTATGCAAATACACTAGTGTGCCGCTACTTGGACTCTGTCCAATGAAATGGTCTTTGTGATACAACCCGCCGTGGAAATGATGTGGAAAAAAGCCGGCCGGCGGCGGGGGATTTAAGAATGGATTTAATGGATTTAAGAATTGGGAGATTGCTGTGGTGCACGTACAGGGGCGACACTGTCCTTGCGACTACGGGATCCATTTAGCAATAACAACAACAAGCAGGAAGCCGGCTTTATAACGCCTGGTGCAAGGAGAGCGTTGCCCCTGTACAGTGTATACAGCGACCATACGTCAAACACGCCCTCGGCCCATCCGTTGACTGACGGAAGGTAGTGTGAACGAGGCGGTCCACAGTCCTTTTAATAGTCAAGCTAGCTTGTCAGCACCCAGCAACCCAGTTAGTCACGCGTTCTAAACTGTCCTCATGCGCTTTCCCCCAGGGAGGGCGCTTCATGAGCACGGCCATGTACGACGCCCGCGAGGCCCTGATCCCCGGCTCGGCCTACGACCGCAGCGGCACAGGTGAGTCGGCTGCGTCGGCCCTGCCCGCCCCGCTTCCCTTCAGTACTACAGGTGAGGGGGGGTTGTCTCTAAACACCCCCCCCCCACCCGCGTTACCAGCCTCAGGAGCACAGCTGCTGGTCTGCCTACCCAAGAGCTCTGGTGTCATGGCAACCGAGCACATAGCATCGCAGCGATCGCTTAGCTATCCTCCCTATCAGTCTCTCTCTCTCTCACTCACTCACTCACTCACAAGTGATCGCTTAGCCATCCTATCAGACTCACTCACTCACACACACACACACACACACCTTCTCCCTTGCTCACCCTCGTCTCTCGTGGCCCTGTTTGTCTTCCAGCCGGGCGACCCTCCAACATGTACTTCCAGACCCACGACCAGATCGGCATGATCGGCGCCGGGCCGGGGCACATGGCCATGAACATCCCCATCCCCTACAACCTGGTGATGCCCCCCATGCCGCCGCCGGGCTACCTGGGCCAGAGCAACGGCCCCGCCGCAGGTACGCCTGCCGGACGTGCCCTCTCTCCCCCCCTCCCCTCCCCGCTATGATATTGTGAAGTATTATGAACACTTTTCTTGTGTTTCATTGGAGCTGAGAGGTGAAGTTGAGCTCACGTCTGTGGCCTATGTTCTCCCTGAATGAACGACCATCACTCATGCCTAAGACGCCGGACACATTCACACGTCTCCTGTGGTGTTGTTGACTTTTTTTTGGTCCGCAGGTCGTGGCGCCATGAAGGGTAAGCCGGGCCGCGGGGGCCGGCAGCGCAGCCGGGGGATGGGCGGGGGCAGCCAGGGGGCCGCCGGGGGCCCCAGTCAGGCCAGCCAGGACGGGGCTTCCCAGCCCTTCTCCCAGGGGCCCCTGACACAGGGCTACATCAACATGAGCCAGCCGTCGCAGATGAGCCAGCCTGGCCTCTCCCAGCCAGAACTGTCCCAGGTAACTGGCACCTTTTTTTATTACTGTCGATTCAACCAGTAGCTCTTCCAGTAACCCAACCGTTACCTTCAATTTACATTCAGTGGTTTGAGACGGATCGCAAGGAGGCCTAGTTTCTTCCATCAGGTGTGATGAAGCTTGTTTTTGTTTTGTTTTTTTCCCCTGCGCCTCTCAGGACAGTTACCTGGGTGATGAGTTCAAGTCCCAGATGGACGTGGCGCTGTCCCAGGACTCCACCTACCAGGGGGAACGCGCCTATCAGCACGGGGGAGTGACTGGTCTGTCCCAGTACTAGAACGTGAGTACACACACAGACCGTCCTGCTGCAGACCCCCCCCCCCCCCCCCCCCAGCCGACACACAGGGCTAATTCAGATACTT
Organism: Micromesistius poutassou; assembly: GCF_964030765.1. NCBI lineage: Eukaryota > Metazoa > Chordata > Actinopteri > Gadiformes > Gadidae > Micromesistius > Micromesistius poutassou. The sequence goes on along the minus strand of NC_140279.1, from coordinate 17,440,259 downwards.
ATTATAGTTACCGCCTCTGAGGCTTCTGGTTCCCTCGGTCAAATGTCTATGGGAAATAACATGGGCTTTTTGAATGATCGTACATAACAAACTCTGTAGGTGGCGGAAAAAAAAAGCTGGTAAAAGCTGCGTCACGTTTTGAACTACACACTTGGGAGCGTCGTGACGTCCGAAGTCTGCGCAGATCCGCGTTAGCATAATGCTTCTTCGTAATAGTTTACTACTTTAACGGCGCCGACAATCCAAAGCTTCAGTGGAAACTAGATGGAAAAAGTGTTCAAAGTTCAAAACGTGACGCAACTTTTACTTCTTCGCCACCTACAGAGTTTATGTACGATCAATCAAAAACCCCCATGTTATTTCCCATAGACATTTGACCGAGGGAACCGGAGCCTCGGAGGCGGGACTTATTCTTCAGAGGCCTCTTTCGCCCGACCGACGTTTAAAATGTAATCTATATATAAAAGAAAAACTCTTATTGGATTTAACGTGAAACCTGGCTTCAGTGTTCACATGGCAGTGGGCAGACGTTGGTACGGCCACTAACCAGGTTACAATTTTTATTTTATTTTTTTCTGCGTGCATATAAACGCACTGCACCGGTTTCTGATTGGCTGATGCCAGGGGACGTCACTTATAAACGACCCCATCACCTGGCACCAGTGTCTTCCCTTCATGGTGCATGGTCTCTTATGGTGTCTCCCCCCCCCCCTCCCTCCCTCTCCCCCCCTCCCTCTCCCCCCTCCTCCCCCCTTACAGGTGACAGGACGAGGGGAGCCGGGCTTGAGCGGAGCCCGCTTCGTCGGCATTTTAATCTGGGTAACGATGAAACTTAAATGGATACCTGTATTCCTCTGCTACAAGCCAAGCACCAGAACGCCACAACGCGACGGGGAGAGAGCGGAAAGCCAAGCCAAAAACACCTGGCCGCTGGGTTAAAAAAAACCTCCACCGCACCGCCGACAGACGCGAAGCCAGAGAGACGGGAGACAAAGAGAGAGAGAGAGAGAGAGAGACACGGAGCGAGAGACGGAGGGAGAGAGAGGCATGCGGGCGGACGGCAGGGACCCCTGCTCGGGGTTGCCGGTATCGTAGGAGGTGGAGCGGCGCGTTGGCGTGCGGTTGGGCTGCATAGGAATAAAATAAAAAATAAACAAACCACAAAGACGAGGGACTCCTGCCGTCTCTGGAGGCTCTGCTCTAAAAGAAACTCAAATCCCCCCCCCAACCACCTCTTTACCCCCCCCTCCCATCTACCCTCCACCCTCCCGTCCCTACCCCCAACGACCCCAACCTTTACCTCACTTGACCTGACCTTTGCACCTCACTTCACCCTCCCCTCCCCTCCCCTCCCCTCACCCCACCCCACCCTCCCCTCCATGGAAAACGGTCTGCCAGGGCTCTCGGCCAATCAGGACGGAGGAATAGTGGGGGGGGGGCAGACGGCGATCCACAAGGGGATGTGGCAGACACGGTTGTCACGGTAACATGGGCGCCGCCGCCGCTCCCGCCCCCTCCCTCCCTCTCCAGGGCTCCTCCAGATCAGGAGAAGAGCAGCGGACCCTGGATTCCCCCCCCCTCCCCCCACCACCCCCGCCCCCCCGCCTCCGCCTCGTCATGGACGAAACTCAACGAGGAGAGAGAGAGAGAGAGAGAGAGAAAAAAAGAGTGTTGAATTGAGCCGCCCGTGACTTTCCTGGAGGGTCCCGGGTCTGATCCCAGCCCCGGTCTTGAGCCATGGGCTTTGGATGGGGTTACAGGGGGAGTGGGCAGGGAGTGCTTGGACCACACGTTGGCCTGGGACCTTCCCCCCTCCAGGCACGACACGCGTGGGACTCGGTGGGTCACCGCCGCCTGCCGCCACCGCCGCCGCTTTCCCCCCCCCCCACCACCCCCCTGGGCGAATTCCTTCATAGGTTCCTTTTTGTTATGACTGAGCACCACATGCTAAAGAAGAAAAACAGGAAAAACACACACACAAAAAAAAAAAAACGCATAGCTTGTGAACATGACCAGCGTTGAATATTGTACCCGTCGTCCGCTAATGTCCATCCTAGCCCAGCGTAGAGGCTTGAGAAAGCCTTTACTCTGCTTTTTATTTTTTTTTGCTTTTTTTGCTTTCAAGTGTTAGGGTTGTATGGGTGCATTTGTTTTGTTTTAGTGCTACGCCCGCTTGAGAGTGACGGCTCCTCCACTGGCGCGGCTTTTGCGTTGGGGGGGGCGGGGGGTGGCGGGGAGGTGGGGCGGGCCTCCCAGCGTCGAGAGACCCGTCTCGGCTGCAGAGGAGCAGGTCTTCATCGACAACCGCCAGAGGTTGCGGAGGAGGAAGACGACGGGGCAGGGCTTCCTGCCGGGCGGTGTCTTCAGTTGGGAACTTTCCAGATCGCGAGCCCTGGGAACGCGTGTGTGGAGTGATGGTTAAGAGACGCAGAGTGGTCGACCTCTGGACGAGGGAAAAACATCGTGTTTCAAGTCGCGTAGGATTTGAGGAAAAGAGGAAACTTGGAATTCGGACACTTGACGGAAGCCGGTGGACTTTATTTAATGTGGGGCTTTCGTCTGAGGAACTTTTTTTTGTTTTGTTTTAATTCCTTTTTGTCGTGTAGATGTTGGGACTCAACGGCGCGTTGCACGTCATGTCGTTTGACTGTAGTGTCAAAAGTCAAACTTTCTCACACGGCGTCTTTTTATGGCGAATCATGACACTGGAGCTCGTCTGATCCTTTCCGTGTGAACCAGTGTGAACACCGATGAAACCAGTGACGCCAGCATGCTCAGACACACTCCCCCCCGCCCCCCACCCCCCCATTGCCGCTGATTCCTACTGGTTTCCAAGGTTACCGAAACCGCAGATTCCACCCTTTTTAACGAGGGACACGTTCTTGGGGCCTCCTTCTTTCCATTTGGAGCTGATCGTTATAAATCCAGATAGCTGCGTATGCTTTTTCCTGTTTTGGTCAACATGAAGTAGGTTTTCATTTTATTGTGTTGGTTGAAAATAGTTCTGTATTTTTTTTTCTTTTCAGTCAGGTTTGCTCCCTGTAGATGACCAGGTAGCCCACCTTTACATACTTTTGCGCTCCTGGGTCCTGCTGGCTTATGTCATTATGTACTGTGTGCCGCGTTGTGATTCAATGGTTGTACTTTAAGGCCATGTTTTTAATTTGTCGCTTTCTAATGCCAGCAGCTTAGCACAGGGCTTGTCCTGTTTTAAAATAAAATTAAGTAAATGTCCCTCCCCCATTGATTGTGGTTGTGTCCCAAGGCTTCAAGTCTTTCACGAATGTTGTCGGAGCAGAGAATGTACACCCACTGTAGTCGTAGCCTCACCTGTGACAATCATGTAGACCTTTAGTAGTCCTGGCTAGAGCTTTGAACGTGTGGATAAGTATTTTGTTTTGCCACCAACCACCTCTGCGACGATGAGTTTTTAAATTTGCACCTGCTTATTATAAGAATTAAATAAACTTGATGTTCTGCTTGGAAGGGTTTCCGAGATGAACATTCATGAAGGACTCGGAGACGGCGCAGATCACACAATACTTTATTGATTTGCCTGAAGGTAAAAATCTGGATAGTTATGGATTAAGGAGTTTATATTTTACATAATTTACAAGGTTCTGGGTTAGCCTCCTTTCTGATGGTGAGATTAAATCGATGTGTGATTCTGTTTTCAAACTGAATCCATCAATAAAGGTTGAATTGTCAAGTTGAGTCAATGTTTTCCTGTATATTTACACACATCGTATCCCTCTGCACTGTAGCAAACATTCTCCCTATTGCGTCTGTATAGACAGACATGGTAAAATCCCTAACAGAGTGCGTTATGCTTGTCAGTCGAATACCGTTCTCAGCATTGAGTGTTTATGTACATGGGAGAACCCTTCCAATACACATTAGCATTACGTGAGTAAGATGGATGGATGCCCCATGTTCACATTATCATTGAGCTAACCTTTGTGTGTGTGTACATGGAAGAATCCCGTCCAGTTGCATAAAGCATGTGCTTTAGGGGGAAGCATCAGCACCCCCGTTAGGCTAGCCTGTACAGGCGTGGTGGAGGCTCATGTCATTTAGCTTCCAGTTTGGCCTTCTTCTGCTCCAGTCGTCTCTTCCTCTTCTTCAGAACGCTCCTCTCCCGCTGCTCGGCCTGCTGCTGCAGCACACTCTCCTGGACCCGCTCCTTGAACTTCTTCTTGTGCTTCTTGATCTTCTCCAGCTCTGCCTTCCGCTTAGCCTCCATCTCTGGGTCCTGAAACACAAGTCCACCACAGGTAAACCCAGGGTCAGGAGACGCTCACTTCATAGCAATGGATGTGGAAACATAGACCTGAAGGTCTTTGTCAATTTGTACCAAATGTTTATGGTACTACAAAGCCTTCTCATTTAAATGAATGAAAAAAATACCCCAAACAGCTAGCCAACCACCCACCTGCATCCAATGTTTTGCAAAGCAAGTTGTAATGCCGATACATACCTTCCCTTCTAGGATAAGCTGTTTCCTCTTGTGGACCTCTTTCTTCTCGTCAAAGTCGGTGGCTTCCAGTCTCTAGAATACAGGTAGAAAACAGGTTTTCATTGACCTCTCCGTATGAAACCCAGTCAAGTCTTGTCTTGAATCATAGTTTCTGAATCTAGCAACAGCGGGGTTCTTACGATCTCGCACTCCCGCCTGGTCACGTTGACCTGGGTGAGGATCTTCAACACGTCTTTCTCCGCCACCTCGTATTCCTTTAGCTTCGACTCTGTATATAAAAACACATGGAACCAGCATTTACACATCCTAACCAATGTAGCGGTCCAATTCAACCGGTCTACAACAACGTTCTGGTCCTGCGTAGCTCAACTGTCGGCGGCATAGCATTGACACCTTCAGGGTTTGTGGGTCCATTCTCTAAGATGCTTTGGATGAAAGCATTTACTAAATATATTATACCTTTAATATATAGTAAGTGTTTTAGACTGATACAATATACCTTACAATTCTGGTACAATAGCTTCACGTTGACGCAATCATTTTACTTACGTGTCTGTTCCTCGATTGCTTGGACCAGGTGGATGTCATATTGTGTCACCATAGTGATGGAGACTCCGTTCCTCCCTGCAAAGTAAGGACACCTTAGTAAACAGCCAATACTGAGCTCCAACAGCTCTTCACTAATATTTATCTCTTAAGATGCTTTTATATTTCTTGCAGTTGCATTAAGGAATAGTTATGGGGGATTGAACCCAGAACCCTTTCGACCTTGAAAGGTTCTGGGGACGACCAATACTATAGCGTCATCCTTATGATGATGGTCAACATCATCATAACATCATAACCCATGCCCATTGAAAAAATTACAAGTAAACGGCATTCAAGACTGCAAGATTTCATATCCACATGGTCCTTAGTACTGAATTATATACTATACTATAATACTAGACTATAAAAAATAAAAACCAAAATTGAATAATCGATAACTCACAGATTAGCGTAGGAATTGTTATTAGTATTATTATTTTTATTTTTTTGTGGACACATTTAGTTGTATTGTCCCTGCTGTTTTGTGTGATGTGTGTGGCTGTGTTTAGGAGTATGTGTGTGATATGTGCTAAATTGTGAATAACAACATAACCACATCATCATCATCACCAACATCCTCCTCATGACTAACAAACAGGTGATCCTACCGGCCCTGGCGGTCCGGCCCACTCTGTGGATGTAGATCTTGGGTAGGCCGGGCGTGTTGTGGTTGATGACCACCTGCACCGTTGGTATGTCCAACCCCCTTTATAGCCAGTGAATATCACACAATCAGAAAAGCAATGCACGCAGAAAGCACCGTAACAGCCTAGAGAAATGTCCCAAAAATGACTTGCCTGTGACTACATTTTTGCAACCAATTATTCTTAAAATGGTAGGCATATGCATATCCAAATATTGTTTTAACACCCATAAAAATCTGCCAATGTCCTATTGGAGTAGCTCTGTAGTAGTGTACTTGGGGCTTGTGTCCGTACATGAGGGAGTTTTACGCTTCACATTCTGTAGTTTGAGCACCTTACCTAGAAGCAACATCTGTTGCAATCAAGATTTTGTAGACGCTGGCTTTGAATTTGGAGAGGTTAGCGAATCGAACTTTCTGTGGTGGGGGAAAAAAAAATCAATGCTGTTAATTTAACACCTTCACTCTTCAAGTCTATTTATCGTTTTTCTTTCATCAAATATTTATAAGTCTTCTCACACAAAGTAAAAAGACAACCTGCCAAGTAAGGGCTTGTTAGCATCTTGCGAAAGCCCTCACCTGTTTCATCATGGAGTGGAGAGAGATGGTGGGGAAGTTAAACTTTCGTAGCATCATCGTCAGGATCTGGCAGTCCCTGTAAGGACACATTTGAGATGTTTCAGAAGAGACAATTCAGGACCTTGAGCTGATAAACCCATGAAAGTCCTCTCCTCCACTTTTGTCTGCTGGCTAGCATTTTCCTTACTTCTCTCCACTAAATCCAAAATATTGATAAGGACTTCAGGGCATCCACTAAGCACTCCCACTAGCCGATCAAACCGCAATCGCTTCTGTGCTTAGTTCTGCCTTAATGTCCTCACTAATGCTTTATATCCTAGAAGCAAGTACATTATTTGCTACTTTCCCCTCCCTCGACCAGATTGGGCACATACCAGCCCTGCTCCTCAAACAATGGAACACTTACCAGCTTTATTTCTAACAAAATCAAAGGATTACGCCCCCAAACAGGTTTTCACATAGTCGGCTCCTATTGTGCACGCTTTCAATGCTTACTTGCAGGTTTTGCAGAAGATGATGATGGACCAGTCGCTGTGCTGGTCGGTGAAGGTCTGTATCAGGTGGACCAGGTAGGCGTCCTTGATCTTCTCCGGGGTCAGGATGTACCGCTGGTCCAGCTCTTCCACCGTCCGGGTCCTGGGTGTCACAGACGGTTCAATTATCACACGTTGCATTAAAACACGCTTTATGGTAGTCGATGGCTACCTTACAAATCCGTATTTCAGTGCTGTGGGATACAGCCATAATGGTCACGTTGTAATATTTTCTATAACAAAAAAAAAAAAAGAGTATATCTTATAATAGTGCCCCTACCTATCTTCATTAGTATTGAAGTATGGTCAACACTCACGTAGATTGTGTGTGTTGCACATACGTTCAGGTGTGTGAGTGCGTTACAGGGACCCTTACTCGGACTTGCTCTCCCAGAAGAAGGGCTTGTTCATGGTGAGGCTCTGCAGCTCCTGCAGCGTGTCGGTCAGTGTGGCACTGAACAGCAGCGTCTGCCGCTTGGCCGGCAGTGCCCCCAGGATCACCTCCAGGTCCGTGGTGAAGTCAGTACAGCCCTGCTCCAGCAGTCGGTCAGCCTCGTCCAGGATCTGCCCCCCGCCCCGCCCAGCAAATGGTAAATGGTCCTCATTTATATAGCGCTTTTATCCGAAGCGCTTTACAGTGTTGACTGACATTCATTCATGCACACATTCACGCACTGACGGCGGAGTCGACCAAGCAGGGCGACAGGGTGAGGCGTCTCGCTCAGGGACACCTCGACACTCAGCTAGGGAGGAGCCGGGGATCGAACCAACAACCTTGTGGTTACCAGCCAACCCGCTCTACCTCCTGAGTCACACACACACACACACACACACACACACACACACACACACACACACACACACACACACACACACACACACACACACACACACACACACACACACACACACACACACACACACACACACACACACACACACCGTCTCTTACCAGAAACTGTATCCTTTTCAGGTTGAATGTGTTGGAGCTACGGATGTGGTCCGCCAGTCGTCCCGGCGTCGCCACGACAACGTGAGGTTGCCGCGACAACTCCAAGGACTGCGTCACCATGTCTGATGAGACATACATACAACATAATGGTCAGCAGTTGCTGGCAGGATTAGTCATGGCGATGACGAGTTAGAATGTACTGCTATGGGGAGCTCTACAATACAACAACAAGACAAACACCACACAAAAATAGTAAGCCAAAGAGCTAAAGGCACAAATATCAGTGCCTTTAGCTCTTTGGCTTACCAGTAGGGACCAGGCATACCAGTATGCATGCCTGGTGCAAGATGCCCTAATCGGCTCCTTGATGACATGGGTAGTAAGTCTAAATCTCTTTGGATTTAATGGGTCTGCTAATTTACTAAATAAATAGTGTTAATATAATGTAATAATGGTGGCATAATACATTCATTAATGCACTTCTACCTCTTACTATCACTTTCCTGTGGGTGAATGAGTCAAGGTTCTGGAGCAGGTTGTGGGTTCAAGCGGAACCACTTACCCATCCCTCCCACGACGATGCAGTCCCGCAGGCCCAGGGGCTTGCCGATGACCCGGAACTGCTCTGCGATCTGATACGCCAGCTCCCTGCAAAACAAACAACAACAAACAACAAACATTTCCATTAACAGCACGACGACTACAGTAGATTATGTCATCGGTGGAGTTGTAATGTTTCCTTCAGGCTCCTTCTAGGGTCCTAGCAAAATAACTTGTGATCAGCCATTTGCAAGTTAGCTCCCTGTTAAGCACATTTACATGATCCTAATTCTCCTCAGTAATTAATGTCTGTCATGACATGCTTTGTTTGAGACGTCATTCCTTGCGGAGGGACCGACCTGGTGGGTGTGAGGACCAGGCAGTAGATGCCGTAGGGGTCTTCGGCTAGTTTCTGAAGCACCGGCAGGACGAACGCAGCAGTCTTTCCGCTGCCCGTCTTGGCGCAGCCCAAACAGTCCCGACCTAAACAACACATACAACACATACCTAAACAACACTACTACTACTACTACTACACACGCTTAAACATCGATTTCCAACTATTTACACAAGTGAACCATTTGTTACCGCCTCTGTGAAGAGTCTGAACCACAGACTTTAGGAAATGAAAAGAGTGGACTCGCCTTCGAGAATGGGTGGCATGCAGTTCTCCTGGACAGCCGTGGGTCTGTTTATTCCTAGTTGTTTACACTGCTTGATCAGCCAGTCGGCCAGGCCGAGCGAGGAGAAATCCGACATGGTGGCGTTTCCTCGGCCAACTTTTGTATATAAGTCTGCTTATTGGTGTTTCGGTTCTAAAAGAAAATCGCCTTGTCGGGATGCTAAAAACACATCCTCGTGTCTAAACCTTAAACAGTCGCCTTCTGATGACGTAGCACTTCGTATCGCAAGACCGCTTTCGCTCAGGATTCTGATAGGTTCTCTCTCCTCATGGCGACTCTTTCACTGTCTGTTTGAGTGGGCTTTAAATAATAAACAAATAATGATAATAATAATAATAATAAAAACAATCGGATTTATTTCTAATACATAACTCATTGTGTGGGCGGTTCGGAATAATAACATAATATAGCCTACATAGGCCATACTGCCCACTCTGGACTGTGTCCTGGATTGACCCGAGATCTGTCCCAAACAGTCTGGATTGATGGATGGATGATTGCTGATTCTTATAGGCAGGCTTTGTATGGCACTGTTTTCTTAGCCAACCCCTTTCCAGTATGAATCATCCGTCGTGTGGACTACATACATTGACCTACATGTTGTAATTTGGAATAACATCAGGGATTCAAATGTTTTTGTGTAGTTGAAGCGTCATCATTTTTTGTTGCTCCATAATGACAACTGCCTTTATCAGGGCAACGCCTTGAAGGCTACGCAAGACGCATCACATGATCGTGATTAATACAGAAAGAGAGAGGTTTATAGGGCCTTAAGGGCTATCAAACAAAGAAGCGTTTTGTTCCGAGATGATTAGAAATGCTCCACATTTTTTATGTTGGGTTTTATTTCTCCGGACATGAACTCTTAGTGTAGTTCAGTTTAGTTGTGGGAGTTTAGCAGAGCAGATGTATTCCATTGCATCAACGAAACACCTTGTCGGCTGAACATGCTTGTTTAACACCACTCAAACAATAAGCCTACATACATGTCTGTGAGGTGGCTACTATGGCACACATATCCTACAATCCAGCCCCCGTGAACCCTTCCCCCACCATTTCATCAATAATTAATTCTGATGAAATATGAATTTCGACCCCTCTTCTTACCGTGTTCTGATTTGCTATAGCCTATACTCATGAGTCATGTTAGAGTCATGTTCTATCAGGTATCTGTCATTTATTAAAATAAAATAAAACATATTACTGTTGATTTTTACATTAATTTCGCAAATTTCTACGTTTGGTTTTTTTGCTATTGTTTTATGGTCCCCCGATCCGACGCGAGGCCATTTGCAGAGGAAGGGGTCCTTATGCGATTCTTGTTGTCAAAGATGACTTCTTTCGACACTGGGCTTTGGAGAGTTCATTGTTCCCCTGGATTAAAGTGACTGTCTTGTCAATCAATGCGTGGTATGCAATTCAATAACTTTGACTTTACATTATCTTAACGAGGTGCCTAGTTTATATTTGCATATGAGTTGATTTAACGTTATTCTGTAAACCCGACCTGTTTTTCCCCCAGGTTGTTGCTGTGTCGGAGTATGGGTCAGTACTTGTGTGTGTGTGTGTGTGTGTGTGTGTGTGTGTGTGTGTGTGTGTGTGTGTGTGTGTGTGTGTGTGTGTGTGTGTGTGTGTGTGTGTGTGTGCGCGCGCGCGCGCGCGCGCGTGCGTGTTCTGCAGGAGCCATATGTGGCCCTGTCCTCAGTGACTGTCAGCTTTGATTAATAGCAAATCCAGGCTGATTCGTCCTCCACCAGGAATCGCAGTTTTTTCTTCGGTTCTGCAGCAAATTGCCTTGGCCCGCGCAGGCCGTGCCCTTTAAACAAACGTGTAAGTCTTTACATGTATCACAGATCTATTCTCGGGTGGCGTGCACATTGAACACAGACGCACTCAGGCGGAGCTTTCTTATCAGGCCACTGAACATTATTCGTGCGCAGAGAGAATTATGAGCCATGGAATATAATATCCAGATAGAGACAAATCCGTGTTGATTCTACACCCAAATTGCATCATTTGGATCAGAGTATCTGGCCCCCGGAGGGAAAACGACAAACACTTGAATGAATTAAATTAGGAAAAAAAGCATAATCGATGTTAACTGATACGCCATCAGATAAACAGAGGCATGATGTGCTTTTAAATCCATAACACGATTTGCCAAAGCATTTACCAAGCATCCATTTGGATTATGTTATGTCTCTGTATACATGATCGCTCTAAGCTTCTGCCCTACTATATTTCCGACCAAATCTCATAACCCGGATAGAGCTTAACTATCCCGGGCTAATTCAGTATATTATATTTCGTATTCTCTGACATAGGAAGTTAGACGGGTTATATATGTGCGTGGCGTTGAGAGGCCACCAGGGGGCGACCCAGAGGGCCCTGGATTCCCGTTGTGAGCTTGAGAGGCAGGGGCTCCTTGAGATCCTGGATCATATCTGACCGAGCAGCAACACGACAGAAGTGGAGAGAGAAGGGCTTTGACGAGACAGCGAGCACGGAGCGCACAGGACCGCGGTACTTTGCTCGCGTTTCTCTCCGGATCGAAGCTTTTAATGTGTTCTTGGAAATACCAGAGGGATCCAGTGTTCATTGGAGGTTGAAACAAAACGGTGTTTGATGCAAATACCGAGGACAAAGGGAAGACGACTACAAGGCTTAACTAAAATTGGTTTAAGAACTAGGCTACTTTTTCGGGGGAAAGGGAAGAAAATTGGAACGGAAGTGATCCGAATCAACAGATTGCATAGTTTGGGGAATGTTCATTTAATGAAAGTGATCAGCGGGTAGGAGGGCACTGGAGTTTACTTGGAGGTGAAAGTGAGTGGATCTTGTCCGTCCGGAGGACAAACCGCAGCAGAGACGCGGGATCGATGCCGAGCATGGGGTGAGTTCAGCATTCACTGACATTGAGTTGTCTCTGAGCTAAACCTGAGACGTGTCAAAAGCAAAACTTTCGTTTTAGTCCGTTTTCGTTTGCCATCGTCTGAACAGCCATCTGCTTTTAATGAAAGTACGTAGCCTACCGTGGAAGCAATGACCAGAGTTTGAGTTGCTTCTGCCATTCCTATCAAATTGTTTTCCTTTTAATTAACATTACAGATTTACGGCGAAATCGCATATTAACAGTTTCTAATGCCACGTCGTGTTGTTATGGCCATGTCGTGTTTTGCTCCCCACTCTGACCTACTTTCACGAATTCAGCATCGATAATGGATTGGGTATACATTTCTTTTTCTTTTTTTCCGAGCCTGTTTTTGTGGTCAAGAGAGGATCGCGTTAACATTTTTTTTGGATCGATTTTACATTTTACATTGCATGCGAAGTAACAAGCGGAATCCGCAAGGCGTTGGGGATGTGGTCCATTTTATAGCAGGATACACACATTAAGAGGCAGTAGGCATTGACCCGTGTTGTGGAGGCGCCCATTTAATGGGAACTGAGAGTGGAGCAAGAGCCAAGTGTACTTGTCTTGAAATATCTGGAAAATATCCAGCTTCAACACGCCACTCACTCCTGGCAATGCTGCGTTTATCCACTTACTCCGGTTGCCTTGGTAAGAGCAGTGGTATTAATTGCCCTCCTGAATTGCAGTGACAAGCACTCCTCCGTGATAATCGTTAACATCAAATAGTTAGCGCCCAAAGGTCCGTATCACCTCGTTGAATTATAGATGTAAACGAACCTTGTCTTGTAGACAGAGGGCCCCCCTTTTTGCAATGCAGTGTGCGATGGAAAGGAGAAACCGACAGCTCCTGCATCACAAAAACAGCACACAGATCCGTTCTTCTACAACACTTGCAGCAGCCAAACTGCCCTGTGTGTTGGCCCGAAGTACACACCAGAACGCAGAGCAGTCTCCTCCGTCATTAAAGTTTAATAACATGGGCCTTTAAGACTGTTATTTAAAATAATAATAATAATAATAATAAGTAATAAACCACAAGTGTTTGTTGTGAGGTTAAGGTTTTTTTTTTGAAATAGTGCCTGAGGATGTCACCTGCTTCTAATTTGAGCCAATCATAAAAAAACTTAATCCAGAGATGGCGCTGCACTGCAGTTTAATTCAGAGTTCAGTTCCTATTGGATGTGTATGGCAGAACACTGTTGTGGCACCTTTTCAAGGTTGGGTCTTTGTCTCTTACCCTGTCTGTCTTTCTGTCTGTCTATCCATCCACTTCTACTGTTTTCTATGGCAGCAGAGGAGAGCTGACCAACCAATAAAAATGTATCCTCTGCAGCGAGACAGGTACCCTTGCCGCTCCCTTCCAGTTCCCCTTCACTGCATATCTTGCCCTCCTCCTCCTCCTCCTCCTCCCCTGACCCGCCTCTTACAGTCAAGGCTTACATGCTGTCAACTCACTAGATATCTACTTGGTTGCCATGGCAAATACGATACAACTTTATTAATCCCCCGTAGGAGAAATTCGTTTGTTGCAATAGCCCAGCAGCAGTAGAAAAACACAGGATAATAACCAATAATATACAATACAATAAGAATACAAAGTACTAATAAAAACAAAAGTAGACACTAAGGGAAAAAGCTAAACGAAATGCTAGAGTAAGGACAAGACAAACAGAACAAACAACAATGAATAACAACAAATAGGGCAAACTAAATAGACGGTATAAATAGTATAAATTATAAAGTGTATATAAAAAAAAGTGTATATAAATACTTGTCCGTGGTGGTCTGTTCTGTGCACACTGACCCAAACCTGGGCCCATGGCAGGACTGGAGGTTTTGACCCTGCATGTGACCTGGGTTCTGTTCCCAGACGGGTTTTTAGGGAGGAAGTTGGGCAAGTCTTTCGGCGACAACTTGAGAAGGGTGTGTGTGTGTGTGTGTGTGTGTGTGTGTGTGTGTGTGTGTGTGTGTGTGTGTGTGTGTGTGTGTGTGTGTGTGTGTGTGTGTGTGTGTGTGTGTGTGTGTGTGTGTGTGTGTGTGTGGCTCGTGAAATTTAGTTTGGCCGTAGTGGGTAAGCTGCTATCTGTTTACCCCGGTTTGACTGCAGAAGAGTGGTTTGGTGTCTGGCTACAGACCCAGAAAGCATGCTGGGTAGGAGGATACTAGAGTGGGATGCAGTACATCACAATCTGACCCTGAAGTGCAGAAATAATGAATGATTTTATTCATGAGTTATTGTATTTGACTGGACTCCCCCCTCTTCCTTTTTTATAGAAGATCACTTCTTAGAGATTTTTCTCCAGCAAGATATTCTGTCTTGACTTGAGAGTAGAAACATCTCTCTCCCTTTCTTTCTCACTCTTTTTCCCTCTGTAATCGCCGCCAGACACCTTTTCATTTTTTTTTGACGCAGCTGACCTTGACTGAGTCCTGGAGAGCTCACACTCTGAAGCATTACCTTGGGATAATCTTTGCTGGCTGCTGGTGGTATCTTGTATCTGGTATTTGTGACGTTGCCAAAACCGTGACCCATGTTGGTGACGTGGCCAACATGGGTTACAGATAATGTGACATTGTTGTCGAGCATTTTGGAGTTAGCTTTCCCCAACCGGGCTCTGTTCCTGTGGTATGTGCGGGGTATCATGTTGCGAGTTGGGGCTGCAGCACGTGTCCCGCAGTGGAATGCTATCAGCAGAATGTTACAATGCACAATGCTAACATCAGTCCGTTGAGGATTGGGACCAGATCACGCAGTTTAAGGTCAGGTTAGGTTACGATATGACATGATACGATACAACTTTATTAATCCCCCGTAGGAGAAATTTGTTTGTTGCAATAGCCCAGCAGCAGTAGAAAAACACAGGATAAAAATAAATAAAATACAATAAGAATACAAAGTACTAATTATACATACAAAAGTAGACGCTAAGGGAAAATGCTAAACAAAGTAAGGAGAAGACAAGACAAACAGAGCGAACAACAACAAATAGGTCAAAACTAAATCTGTATAAATTATGAATTATAAGAAAGTGTAAGTTTTAAATTATAAAGTGGCTAAGTTGCAGAAATGCAATGTAAACAAAAGATGCAACGTAAACAAAGAAAAAAGTGGCCCGGAGGTTGCACCAGAGGGATCCCTTAACAGGACAAGACATTGAATTGCATTACTCTTAATGAACCCCTCATCCTCATCCTCATCCTCATCCAAAATTCACAATTGCGTTTTACAATGAATGAATATCATTCTAACCTTGGCTGGGCAGTCATTTGATCAAAAAATGCTTTGATTCATTTGAGGAAAGCCTTCTTTACAAAATTCTGTTCATCTTTCAATGTTACTATACAGTCTATCTCGGACCAAACCTTTTTTGATTGCAACACTTCCCTAGGTCGCAGACTGCGGCACTACATGAGCTGAAACTCCCTCCCACTAGCACTGATTGGTCCCCTAATTTTTGTATTTTTGGAAAAGGCTTTCAACGTGCCCAAGGCCCGACTGATCTGCAGAGAGTAACAGAATCAACTCACAAGATCAGGATGGTCTCACGAGGCTAGCATCCAGCTAGACACAGGAATAATTTCCTACAGTCTGTTTTTCCTTCTCTTACCAGAGCAGAGAGCAGTTTTCTGTCTTAAAAAAACACCCACACAACCAAAAGCACATGCAAAAACCTCTTTAATCATGCTAATTGGTTTTGCTTAAATATGTGTTTATTTATATATTTATATTATATATATTTATTTTAAAAGCAGGATGCATAGCTACGTGGCGATCTGTGGAAGGATTATTTTGTAGAGAGCCAGATGTCGTTCATTACATATTAAACGGACACTGGTGTGTAGCTCTAGTGATGCAGCCTTACCATGAAATCCTACAATGATTATAATGAAGTTTTATAAATATGGTCCAAAATGTACCTTTTTTAGAAGGTTTTATTTTAACCGCCTAAGTGGAAACATCCACCGGCCAAGTGATTGTTTTGATGTATTTCCTGGAATTGTTAATTGGGGCTCTGAGTAGGTGACATGTGGTGATTGGGTTTGACAACTCCCTGGATGGGAGAAAAGAAAAATGGTAAATAGACTGCATGCACATAGTGCTTTTTTAAACGATGCACTATGCTTACAGTTGTACAGTGCAGCACCTTCTATTGGTGGTAACGTCTCAGTCGGAGACCTAGTCAGGTTGATCTGACGAGGCACAACGCCATTCATACACAGACGATGGTGTCAGCCATGCAAGGCCAGGTTGCTCAGGGGCACCTCAGCCAGGTATCGAACCAGCAACCTTCTGTTTCCCAAACTAGACCGGCTCCCCCCCCCCTCTATGGTATTGGGGACCTTTTTATGTTTTAAATCGTAAGTTCCCAGATACGGTGAAATTTGGAAAGCTATCTTCTGCTCATCCCGATTTTAATATGCAGTCCATAAACATGCATGACCCCTTCCATTGGCCATGCATAATTTTGTGTGTGTGTGTGCATGCATGTGTGCACGTGCACGCAAACTCTCATGTATATTCTCATATTGCCAGGAATGCCAAGGATCGACCAGCAACGGCTAATATATTCAAGTAGATGGAAGAACATAAACAAGTCACACATGTAATGAAAACAAGGATTGAACATTAAACCGTCCAATAAGTCATGAATTCAATCAGGGACTCTGGGTGTTGAATGGGTGAACCGTGCCTTCATTGGGACCAGTAAGAGAGGATTAGTCAGCAAACACACACACTGTGTGTACATGTAGCTAGACAACAAATGTCATAGTGTATTACTCTTTGTAATGCTTGCTGTAGGCTAACACAACAAATAGTGTCATACTCACTCTGATATGGAAGTATTAATTACGTTATATCGAGCAGTAAATACTGTCCATTAAAGCCTAAATAAATGTATTTTTAGCCTTTTACTGTTTGGCATTGATACTTCTAGGTCATTTTTATGATATAAATTGAGGGAGCAAAAGCGATATCGGCTCCAAATATCGGCTCAAGAAAATCGGCATCGGCATATCGGTCATCGGCTAAGGCTGATGGAAAAAAAAAAATCATAAAAACCATATCGGTCGATCCCTAATATGGACTAATTTTGACGAACTCTCAGGCAAAAAATAATAACATGTAAGAATATGTAATGCTAAATGTATTAACCAAAGAGCTTTAAGGTAGAACAGACTAGGACAAAATGTCAGGTATGCTCTATGCTTGTACAATAACTAACTAATTGTTCAATCGCAATTGGAGTTTCTCGCCTTTTTCTACACGGAAACCAGAGAATTCCCTGGCTAGATGAAGACGTGGGTGGATGTGTTTCATTCTTTAGACTCAACGAGTGAAAAGCCTGTATTATCACTTTCAGGGTTGTGAAATTCCAAGCACTCCATTGTGCAGTAGTCGTATGGTTTGGAACATCAAGGTTTTTCTATCAAGGACCACCTTGTTGCCAAGACATAAAAGTAAATCTGACCGGAGATGAAAAAAGACAGTCAACAACATATTCATTCTATTCATTTAATACACAACAGGGCAGACAGGGAGGCGGGCAGCCAGTCACATAGACAGGTAGGCAGACACAAACACACACACAGACAGGCATTCCAGCTTTTGTCTGCTTGTCCAATAGCTGAATGACCTATCAATCAAGGTTTAAGATTTCTGTTTATGAGTTATGGTCCAGCGCAGCCATCCTTCATAAAGACATCATAATCATTATTATTAAGATGCTGCTTGATAATAAAGGGCTAATATACTGACGGAACCAACCTTTAATATCCTGACCTAATATCTAGTGCTTTGTGATGCTTCAATGGTTCATATGCAGGAACCTGCCAAGGCTTTGATAGGATGTGTTAATAGTAAAGTGCCTTAACTGCCATACCCACAGTACTCCCACAGTCTTGTAATGGTGGACACAGGGAGCTGCCCTGTACAATCACAGTCTCGTACTGGAGATGGACACTGGAAACTACCCAGTAAAACCACATTCTTCTACTGGTGGTCACTGGGAGCTTCCTAATACAAGCACAGTCTGCTACTGGTGGATACTAGGAGCTGCCCAGTACAACCACCGTCCTCCACTGTGACCCCAGTACAACCACATTCTTATACTTTAGTGGGAGCTGTCTATCTAGTGCAACCTCAGTCTTTTTCTGGTGGACTTGTCTGGGGGACTGGTGTTTCGAGTTTATTTGTCTCAACAGAATGTCAGGCAGCTCAGAAACGGGATTAAGGTAATTTGGCTGTTGCTAGGCGATGGTGAGATGCTGCAGCATGTGGTTTATTGGTTGTACTAACAACTAGTGAATGAAACGCACATTTTAAAAAAATGAGCCTAACCAGGGTCGCGTAACAGAGGCCAGAGTTCACAGCGGATGTAAGAGGCGGCCAGTTCTAATGGAGGAATATAGTGTCTAATCTTGTCTTTCCCTCCCCTCCGCTTCCCTTCTTTATCTCCTCCCCTCTCATCTCCACTTCTCTTCTTCCTCTCCTCCCCTCTCATCTCCTCTCTCATCTCCTCTTGCCCTTCCCCCTTCCCCCCTTTTCCCTGCACTCTTCACCTCTTATCTCCATCTCTCCTATTGGCTTTGCTCCTCTCCTCTCTTCTCTTCTCCATCTCGACCTCCATCATATCTCTCTCTCTCTCTCTCTCTTTCTCTTTCTCTTTCTCTCTCTCTCTCTCTCCTCTTCCCACCTTTCCCACCCCAAGGCCTTGTTCACACAAACCCAGCTGTGGTTTGTATGCAAATGTGATTCCCGCCAAATCCAGCCCCCCATTGTTTTTCAGTGGGACTCATGGCCTACATAGGACCGCTGCTCTCCTTTCCCTAAGCTACCATCAAAGCCCTGCCTTTCGGCATTCTGCTCATAAACACTAAATAGGGCTGAGTAGGCGAGATAACTACTAATTACACATTTCAGTGTTCCATATCTAACTATATACTAGCGGTGTCAATGTGCCCTTGTGTTGGAGCTGTACCGCTTCTAAGTCCTGCAGCTTGTGTTGGTGTAGGGCTGGCGCAGAATACTGCCCACAGCCCAGCTACTGCAGCACAATGAACAGATTCACCCAGATGGTCTGGCCTCCAGCTTCTCCCTATCTGGCCATCTCTCTCTCTCTCTGTCTCTCTCTGTCTAGCTCTGTCTCTCTCTCTTTCTCTGTTTCTCTGTCTAGCTTTCTTTATTTTTCTATCTCTCTGTTTACCGCTTTCTCTGCCGCTCTCCTCTCATTCTCTCTTAGCTGCTCGCGCTCTCTCTCTCAAAACCATGGAATCATCATCAAATCTCCCCTGCATTTGGAAAAGTAGCTATTCGTCCATATCAGTTTAGTTTTTACCCCAAAGGCATGTTTCCCCTGAATAAGAATCTGGAGGATTACAGGAGCGTAGGTTTTTATTAATTTTTTAAGCAGTGCAATTGCAGTTACGACAGTTGTATCATTTGGATCAACTGTTTGTCGCTCATCCCATTAAACCCATCTCATCTCATGACTGGCTGAATCTTAAACATAGGCATGGTTTAGCTTTCCATGACATCAATTAGGGGTGTAACGATACGCGTATTTGTACCAACATTTTTCGGTACGGGTCTAACGGTTCGATGCACGTTTCATTTCGGTACGTACCGAAAAAAAGGTTTTTATTGATTATCACACACTCTGTGAGTGTCTTGTCTTGTCCTGCTGTTTTGTGTTGAGGACCACAATGGAAACAAGTCCTGGACTTTATTGTGTTTTTGTCCTCAATTGTATTTGATGTCTTTTCATTTGTGTAAGGCATTTGTTTGATACAATTTAATAAATCAAATCCAAAATCAAATTGTTACATGAAAATAAAATAATAAAAACTGCTGTACCGAAAAACATACCGAACCGTGACTTAAAAACCGAGGTACGTACCGAATCGTGACTTGACTTCGTGTATCGCTACACCCCTAACATCAATACATTTAAACGACAACAATCGCCAGACAAGCTTCAGGGCATCATCCTAATGCTTGTTCTGACGGCGCGGACAGGGAGCAGCCGCTGTTCAGCGCCAAGGCCCACGTGTTCCAGATCGACCCGGCCACCAAACGCAACTGGCTGCCTGCCAGCAAGCACGCCGTCAGCGTGTCCTTCTTCTACGACGCGAACCGCAACGCCTACCGCATCATCAGCGTTGGCGGGACAAAGGTGCGATCATTCCCGTGCTAACATGCTAATATACTACCCTTCAACATGCTACTGTCACACAGCGGGGGGGGGGGGAAAGGGGGGGATATATATTGTAAATCGTCTATAATTATAATGACATTTGAAGGTTTACTTGTATGAACGTGTATTATTTCTTTTTAATCTGTATTGCATAGGTGATAATGATACTGGAACGTTAAGTGGGAGGAGAATTTGTGTTAAGACTATTTGTGGCAGCGGCAAGGCAGTATGTTCAGCGTGTCTGTGTGTGAATGTGCGTGCGTGTGCGTGTGTGTGTGTGTGTGTGTGTGTGTACCAGGCCATCATCAACAGCACCATCACTCCCAACATGACCTTCACCAAGACCTCCCACAAGTTTGGCCAGTGGGCCGACAGCCGGGCAAACACAGTCTATGGTCTGGGCTTCTCTACAGAGCAGCAGCTGCAGCAGGTAGGAACCACCACCCCAGAATGCTAGCATGTAGCATCCACACTAGCAGGCCCAACGCTTGCATTTAGCCCCCATGCTAGTTATGTACCGATCACAACACACGCTAGCCAGTAGCCCCAATGCTAGCTGGTAGCACGAGTCTTAGTGTGTACAAACCAAAAGACCCGCTAGCCTTTAGCACTAATGCTAGCAAGTAGCACCAACACTAGTAGTTAATAGGGGTGTAACAATACGCGTATTCGTAACGAAATGTTTCGGTACGGGTCTAACGGTTCGATGCACGTTTCATTTCGGTAGGCCTATGTACCGAAAAAAAAAAAAGAAAAAATTAAGAGTAAAGTTTTTATTGATTATCACACACTCTGTGAGTGTCTTGTTCTGATGTTTTGTGTTGAGGATCACAATGGAAATAAGTCCTGGACTTTATTGTGTTTTTATCCTCAATTGTATTTGATGTCTTTTCATTTGTGTAAGGCATTTGTTTGATCCAATTTAATAAATCAAAATCAAATTGTTTAATAAAAAAAAAATAATTAAAAAAAAACTGCTGTACCGAAAAACATACCGAACCGTGACTTAAAAACCGAGGTACGTACCGAATCATGACTTGACTTGTGTATCGCTACACCCGTAGTAGTTAAGAAGCATCAGCCACACTAGCGGGTAGGAACCACCTCCCACTGTAGCGTGTCAAACTCATGCTAGAACATTGTGTACAGTCGGTTTAATTACCGCATCAAACATCTTCCATTTCTCAGTGCTAATACTCATGAGAGGATTTAAGCGTGGATCAAATACTAATGAAGCTATAATTACAACAACAACCGCAACTAATTGGGACCCCCTCCACCCCCGCCTCCTCTCTCACAGTTCTCAGATCAGTTCAAGGAGGTGCGGGAGGCGGCCCGGCTGGCCAGGGAGAAGTCCCAGGAGAGGTTTGAACTGACCAACCCCGCCCTCAACATCGCCGCCCCACAGGTGAGTCCCGGAACTGGAACTCTTCTTACACCAGAATAGGGAGAGAGTGAGATATCCATTAATCTCTCTCTCTCTCTCTCTCTCTCTCTCTCTCTCTCTCTCTCTCTCTCTCTCTCTCTCTCTCTGTCTCTCTCTGTGTTTCCTTCTTCGGACAGAGCTCTTCTTTTACGCAGGCAGACAGACGACCCCCTGTTTTTGTTTATCTTACACACACACACACACACACACACACACACACACACACACACACACACACACACACACACACACACACACACACACAGTGTAATCAGCCAGCACCACATGGAAGCAGACTCCAGCGGTGTGTTTTGATTTCCAGATAGAACAGTCAGGATGGATCTTTAACTGTAGAACACTTCACCTGCTTCCGTCCCCAGACTGCAGGCCAGGCCCAGGCAACAGGAAGTCCACTTTTACTTGGCAGGAAGTTATTTATTTATCATCTCTCAAAACACAAAAATAGTTGGTGCTCCTGAATATTACTAATATATATTTTAGTTAAAACAATGTTATGGTATTTTAATACTGTGATGGGAATATACCCACTAACCCTAGGCTGTGTAGTGTCAGTACCTAGGTACTTCACATCACTTAAACATAACGTGCAGTATCAAACGCAGAGAACAGAACATTATCACTACAGTGTGTAAAGTACAACATGGCTACTAGTATATACAGCAAAGTGTACCTACTGTATACGCAGTACTTCATAACCACAGTAAACTAGATTTAGTAATTTACTGTAGCACCATAGTTTAGTAGTATAGTGTAATGCATATGGTACTACAGTATAACATAACATGAGTACTCAATACACTTTATAACAGAACAATGATACAACAGTACTGAATACAAAGTAACACCATTGCACTATATGAAGATTAACGCCTCAACAAACATGAC
Source organism: Micromesistius poutassou (assembly GCF_964030765.1). Classification (NCBI taxonomy): domain Eukaryota; kingdom Metazoa; phylum Chordata; class Actinopteri; order Gadiformes; family Gadidae; genus Micromesistius; species Micromesistius poutassou. The sequence continues at coordinate 17,417,823 of NC_140279.1, read as the reverse complement.
GTCAACGCATGTCATAAAGGAGCCTCGTCATCAATATTAACGGGAGGCAGAGAGAAGTCTGTAGCTCAGCGATGAATAAACCAGGAAGGAGCCTAGTCTCCCTGGACGCAATTTTTTTTTTCGTAGGATAAGTCTGGGATTCTGGATTGGTTAGATTCTCGATTGGTTAGACTGGCTCTCCTCCGATTGGTTAGGGCTAAACCTAACCCTAACCATAAACTCCCGCAAACAGCTAGGACTAATCGAAACACGATCTAAAGGAGAGCCCTTCTAACCAATCAGAGGTGAGAATCCCAGACTTATCCTACGGAAAAAAAACATCGCTCCCTGGACCCACCTAAACCTGCCACATCCAGGTCCACAGTAGTAGTAAAAGTCCTCGCCGATTATTCCCGCCAACCAGCCAGCTAAATTAGATGTAGCCAAATAGCACTAAAGGTAGAGCTAATGAGGGGTAATCAGCACACTTCGTTCCAGCTTGGAGCAGAGAGGACAGGGGCTTTTACTTTGCTATTGGAATCTTCGCCTCCTACTGTGTGTGTGGCTTGGACAGTCAAGAAACTCACTGAAATACGCGCATGCATACACACATGGATGAATAAGTAAAAGGAGACCCTGTATCGCTGCTCACACTGGTACACAGTACCAGTGTGAATATTTAATGTTTCATGAGTTGGAGGAGAAACGTTGGGTTTTTAGAGGTCTCTGGAAGAGCCCTAAATATGTCCAGCCTCTGCACAGAGGACTTTTATTTTGTATTTTGCACTGATCTCTATGGAGCTATGAATTAAATTCTGTCATTAATATTTAATTGAGCATTTACAAAAGAGAGGTGAACCAAAGCACTTTCATTGATGCATTTGTTCATCGTTAAATTAATATTTGATTAAATAAATCTGAATTATAAAAAGGTTTTTAAATAGTTCAAGTTCAGCCATTGTGTAAGATTGAGCCTCTCCCAGTTTATAAGTGGGGGACTTTCATCATTCAATACTCCAACAGTGTTATATTTTTTTAGTTAATTTGTTTCACTGCTTGATTGGTAAAAAGAAATCATAGCGGCATAAACGCTTTGAGCTGGTTTGTTTAGTCCTGATTTCTATTCAGCTGTTTGTCACTGCATGAACTTTAGCTAATCAGATATATTCTTTACTTTTATCTAATTGAATCTAATCTGATGTGAAAATCATTTGGTCTGTTTCATGTCCATATTGCTTGTTCCCTTTCTTCTTCTCCTCTCGATCCTGCTGGTGCATCATGGGACATCTCTCCTACCAGTTGTCCCAGGTGAGCTTGACGCCAGCCTACCAGCCAACGTACCATGCTCTTGCCTCCTCCAGATCCATTACCCAGAATGCCGCTAAAAGCTAGAGCCATGTATTTGGTTTTTTTTTGGGTTGGGGGTTGAAAATCCCCTGCTTTAGTCTAACATGAACTCCCTTCCTCAATAATTAATCAGGAATCGGATCAAAGTCTTCTTTTCTAGTCCCAGCGAACGGCGCTCTGCCAACGTCCGCGTTGTGACACACGGCGCTCCTCTGGTCTCCACGCACCGGCGCCTGCAAGGCTAATGGCGCTAATGAAGCTAGCTTAATGGTGCTTATGTTTCTCTATGGAGTGGGCTAACAAGAAGGCTATTGGAGCTAACTATATAGTGTTGTGATGAGGCAACGTCTGTATATGCGGGTAAACAAGGCGTAGACAGCGAACTGGCTATGCAGTAAAGGAGGAGCGGGAAGAGGGAGAGAGTCCCTTCACAGTTGTGATATTACTTAGCCATGTGCAACACAGCCTGACCCCCACGCGGGTGTAGTCGTTTGAACCTAGGCCTACTAGCCGCGGGTGACGGTTTTGTATTCAGAGTGATTCTAAAGCTTCAGTCAACACCATGCAGTGTTAATTCTGTAGGTTAGTTTCCGGGATAAACACAAGCCATGCATCTTTTATGACCACTGACTTCAGAGCCCGGCCGAGGGTTTAAGAAAAAACTTTGATTTTTGTGTGTGTGTGTGTGTGTGTGTGTGTGTGTGTGTGTCTCCGTCCATAGATGTTGGATGGAGCAGGATGTAGGAAGGGAGTCAGTAGGCTCTCTCTTCAAACTTATTAATAATCCAGAAGCGATTAATAATCTAGGGGTTCCTTTTTAGCGGGTATTACTGTCTTTCACACTAAAGGAGAGAGAGAGAGAGAGAGAGAGAGAGAGAGAGAGAGAGAGAGAGAGAGAGAGAGAGAGAGAGAGAGAGAGAGAGAGAGAGAGAGAGAGAGAGAGAGAGAGAGAGAGAGAGAGAGAGAGAGAGAGAGAGAGAGAGAGAGAGAGAGAGAGAGAGAGAGAGAGAGAGATCGCAGTGGAAGTGGAGTAGTCCCTTTACCTGAAAGGGACTACTCCACTAAACATTGGCATGAAGCACCCCAGTCCCCCACTGTACCTGATACACAGGATGTCCAGTACTGTATACTGGTGCTGTTCAATGTAAGGTGACTTGTAGGTTTTACTGTAAAATGATGTATATTCTGAGGTGAGCAGTCACAAATTACATCACACCGCAACTGAAGACGCTTTCTCGCTCTCGCTCTCTGTCTCTCACCCTCTGTCTCTCACCCTCTACATTTCTCACCTTCTCTCTCTTCCTTCATCTCGCTCTCTCTCTCTCTCTCTCCCTCTCTCTCTCCCTCCCTCCTGGTTCGTGGGCTCCAGGAGCTGTCGGAGGATCGTCACTCGCCCCCTCCCCTGCTGACGGTCAACGGGCCGTGCGAGGACAAGCTGATCCGCAGCCGGAGCGCCGAGGTGGAGCTGACCACGGAGAAGGAGAGCATCAAGAAGATGCTCTCTGAAGGGTAATGCCTCTCTGTACCTCTCTAAGTCCTCTCAGAGGCGTCGGGTGGAACCGCTCCCCGCTTTTTAAGCGTTCAACCCGAGGTGGGAACCTCTCAGGGTGTGAAAGCGAGGTTGAACCGGTCACATGCTTAAGTTGCATGTGACGTGTTTGAGTTGAAACCGGGTTGGAACTTAAGGGTGTCACGTTTTATTTATTTTACCGGTTTTTTAACCGGCTCGGTGCTTGGAGTTGAAGACGGCGAAGAAGCTGCGTGTTGAAGTTTCAAATCTTCTTTGTTCTAACTTCCCCAAATCATATGCCGCAAAAAGTCCTGTTTAGTCAGGTACCTGGAACTATTACATGAAAGCCGCAATCAGCAATGCACCCCACTGATTGGGGTGATTGCCTTGCATTGTTTTGATTAAATAGTGTTTGGACTGAGGCTTATGGTTCTCATGTATTTATTTGACTACTGGCCATTGCAATAGATCAGATTAATGAGAACCATGAGACACCAACATTTAATCAAAACAAAGTGGGTTGAGTAAAAATTGCTGATTGCAGCTTTAATACAATAAATACCACCGCAATGTAGCGCCCTCTGCAACTCTGCTAGCATGGAGATTTCCCCGTCATTGTTTTCCTCCAAACTCCAAACTGTCTTGGAGTGGATGGATGCTTTTACTTTAGGAACAAATCAAACTTTATTTATGGAGCCCTTTTGGTGCAATACAAAGTGCTTAACAAGAGAAACTGCACAACAGGAATAAGAATTGAGTATAGAACAAGTCAACCTCAGAATCCCAGAGATGCAGTATAAATCAGTCACAGAAATACATTTAATATGTAGGATAAAACAAGGCAGATTTCAAATTAAGTGCTTTATAAGAAATGTCAAACGCAAAAGAGTTGATTTGATATTGTGAATAAATATTAAAACATAAGATTGTGGTGTCTTCAGGCGCATTGTTCAAGGCGACTGTAGACACTAAATTCTCCCTCCCATCGGACCAGGTCCTCACCTAAAACATCACCTCATTCTTTCAAAATTGCTTTGAAACAAGGTATATATTCCAAAGGAGGATGTGTCCGAGGCTTTTGAGACTAGTGATGACGGCAGTGGGCAAGGAACACGCCTAAGAGGTGGAGGAGGAGGAGGAGACCATTTTAAGTTAACTTAAATCTCCGTGGTGGGTAAATCACTCCACATTCTTCCAGCATCTTGGAGCTGGGAGGAATCCGGCAGTGAGGCACCGCGTGACGGCTAACGGCAGCTAACTGCTCCGCTAGGAGACAGGGGACAACTGCAGGGAGACGCACCGGCAGTTAGCATTAGGAAGCCCCATTAAGCACGTCTAGAACAGGGTGCAGTCCGTGCTATATTTAGACCATCTCCAAACTCACTGATCCTTGCTTAGGAAAACCACACAAAACTCGATTAGCGCGTGCTCCACTAAAAGAGCTTTACCGTTAAACCGACTGTTCTGACACAATAGTCGTGGGTCAGGGCTGAGATAAAAAATCTAAAAATGTGCAAAATTTGCGTTATGTTTTACGTTGCAATTTAATTTGCGTTCATAAAGTATTTATTTTCTGAAATTGTCCGACAGCAGAGCACAGGAAACAATGTGTTTATCTTTGTGTGTGTGTGTGTGTGTGTGTGTGTGTGTGTGTGCGCTCATGTGTGTGCATTTTTGTCCAACCTTTTCAGTGAGTCAGTCTATTATGTTGGGGGGGGGGGGCGGGGGAGGGGTCATGGTCACGTCACTGGTTGCTATGGTGAGTAGAATCATAAGTGTATTTGCCTGCTGCTCAAATCGACGAAATGGTATCTATGCCAATAACTCCATATGAGGGCTTTATTAAATATCTATGTGGTGTTGTCAATTTTGGGAAGCATTTTGTAGAGAAAATGGCATGTTTAAGAAGTAATTCTTGTTTAGTCTTTCGCCGAACAAAAAGTAACTTTTGTGTCAAGGTTAGTGATTGTGGTAAATCCTAAGAGTTTGGAGTGGCAGAGATGGAGCGTTGTCAGGTTGAATTTGCATTGAAAGCTTTTATAAAGGACATTCATGAATCTAAAACGGATCTAAATCAGGAACCTGGTTAACTTCAAAATAACTTAATTCATATTTGATCTCTCTCGGCAGTACCAGGAGAAAAAATCTCAAATAATTATAAAACTATGAAATGATGCAAGGTTATGTATTGCACATGCAAGTGGCCCAAGACATGATGATTCACACACATATTGAAATCGCATGAAGTGTTTTAGTTGACGCCGGTTAACTCTGTTGTCAGTCACCCGAAATAATGACTTGGGAGTCGCATTTTGTGGCGTGGAAGAAATGCCTGGGCCCGTCTTACCCATCAGCCCCTGGGGCAGCCGACGCTGCAGCACTCTGGGAGTTCAACTGGAAATGAAAAAAGAAAAGTGTAAATATATATATATATATATATATATATATATATATATATCTCCTAGCCATTCCTGCAAGTTGTCATGGTTACAGAGGTTGCTTTCCTAAAGGGCCATGGAGGGAATCAGAGGACGGGATGTGCGCAATGCATCTCTAATGCCGGCGCATAACCAAGTCCCTTCTACCGCCAGAATGGATCATGAGTCTTAGGAGTTAAGTCTCACTGTGGACCCTAAGGGGGAGGGAAGGAGCACTTTGTGGTACAGGTCTCCATAGCATCCCTTCTGTAGTACTGTACCACTATCTTCTAAACAAGATCCTAGCTACAATGTGGTTCTATACTGGTCTACACTATGACATGGAACTAGGTCTGTGCACTCACACACTATGCGTGCTGTCATGTGTGTTGTTGCGTTTCCCCGTCTGTTGTGTCACTATGCCTGTGTTGCGTTGCTATGCCTGTGATGTCTTGTGTTACTATGGCCATGTCCAAAATCCCTTGCTCACTCATTCTCTCATCCGAATATAATGAGCACTATATAGATCACTACAGTGTACAACGCGGGGGAATGGGGTCAGTAACTATGAGCCAGAACTCTATTCAGCATAGATGTCACCAGATGGATCGTATGTAACTGAAAGCCTCTGTGCACCAAGGGATATAGGGCATAATGAGTCATCAGCTGTACACTTCTGTAACAGTGTGTATACTATATATAGTACACTACAAACAAGCACAACAAAATATTAATAGTGCACTGTAGTTAGAGATGATTCAGACACGGTCTAATATGTCTGTGTTCCTGTTGATATTGGTTGTCTCCGGTGTGGTTTTGCACGGGGGGGTAGGTTGTATGACTCAAGATGTTTTATTTGTCCCATGCACAACAATTACAGACGCAGTCGCACGCAATGAAATTCTCAAGTCTCAGACTCCTTCAACAGTGCAATATAAAGAAAAGTTAAAGTATAAAAGAAACACAAGTGAGAGAGCTGAGCCTAAATAAACAAATAAACAATATTGTGTGGTTTGTGTGGTGTCGTCAGGTCTGCACCGGTGTGAGGTGTGTAGGGTGTGACGGACTGTGACTGTGTGTGTGTGTGTTGACAGGTCCTCCAGCTGTGAGCACCACATGGAGGCGGAGCTGTTCACGCTGCAGGACAGCAACGCCAAGCTGGTGTCGGCCCTGCAGGAGGCGGAGAGCAGCGGGCAGATGTGGAAGACGCAGCTGGCGGAGTACCAGGAGGAGACGGACCGCCTCCGGGAACAGGTCCGCACGCCTGACCGACCGCCCCCGTCTGACTGACTGACTGACTGACTGACTGACTGTCTGTTGTTAGTCCTGTATTCTGTGTCTCGTTCGTCTATCCGTGCGGAGGTCCTGTCGGTCTGTCACCCTTTCTGTATAGGTATCTCACTCAATCTACGTAATTATGCAGAAGAGAGACAAAGACTTTTTTTCTTTTCTTTTCGTTGGTTAAGTTCTCCATCTAGAACCCTCCCGTCTTTCAGAATGTTCTAAAGGTGTGTCCTTCGAGAATGGGGCTGAATTGTAAGACGAGTGCAGCCAATCAGCCGTCGGTAATCACGGAGCTAAAGAGCTGAATCCGATCAAGAGTGGTTTGAGTGGTTCTGAGTGCAATCCCCCAATTTACACAGCCCAACCTGTAGGCATTGCTAACCCCCCTACCTGTTCCTTATTGACATTTACCTGAATTCACTGTAAGTCGCTTTGGATAAGAGCCTGCTAAAATAACTAAATGGCCCATCGATTTTGCCAGGTCGGCACCCCACCCATCCATGCTGACTCCAGCAGGTTCCTCTGGAAGTGGACCAGGGCTGCAGTGACAGCCAGGGACACAGACTGACTTTAGAGGACAATACCCCCCCCCTCCCCTACCCCCACCCACACCCTGCGTCCCCCAGCTCCTGACGGATAAGCCCAGCAGAGGGTGTAGGAGATGGCTGGCCGGCAGCCATGTTTGTGGTGTTTCTGATGCCGTGGTCTCCTCGGGTGGGCGCCACTAGACCCAGAAACTAGTCTGTCTGTGAGACTTTATAAATAAAACCCTGATGCTGCTGAGGCCGGTTCCACTCTTTAAGTCAGCAGACATTCGACTTTGGAGTCCAGACGAGTGTATGTGCGCTGTCTATCGTGTGTGTGTGTGTGTTGTGTATATTGCGTATGTGTGTACATTGCGTGAAGCCTATGTTCCCGATAGCTGAGTAGGAAGTCCAGAGCATTGTGTGTATGTGTTTGTGTATAATGTGCGTCTGTTTGTACATTGTATGTGTATTGTGTGTTTGTGTGCGTGTGTCTGTATATATGGTATGCGTTTTGTGTGTGTGTGTGTGTGTGCCGTGTATATGGTATGTGTAGTGTGTGTTTGTGTATAATGTGTGTGTCTGTGGGTATATTGTATGTGCATTGTGTGTTTCTGTGCATATTATTGGATGTGTGTTGTGTGTTTGTTTGATGTGGATTATGTGTGTGTTTGTGTATAATGCGTGTGTGTTTGTGTTTGTCTGTGTCTGTTCCAGGTAGCTGAGCTGGAGGCCCAGAGCGTTGCGACTGCCGGTTCAGATCCAGACTTGAGTCAGTCTGTAGAGACTCTGGAGGACTTGCTGAGAACCAAGGACCAGGTAACACAGACACAGACAGACAGACAGACAGACAGAGGTTTAAAGGAAGTGATGTCATAACTTTGTTTCTGTGCATCTTTCAGGAAATCCAAAGTCTACAGAGCAAGAAGACGGACGCCAGTGATCTGGAGCAGGAGAAAGAGGAGGCTATGCAGAGATTACAGGTGAGCAGACAGACAGGAAGAGAAACCGACGAGTAAAGAAACGGGAAGACAGGTAGACACAACGAGGCAAGTCGAAAGACAGACAGACAGACAGACAGACATGTAGACTAGTTAAACAGTCAGACAGGTAGAGAGACAGACCAGTGATCCGTTAGCTGAGCAGAACAACAGACCTGTAAAGATATGCAAACGAGTGCAGCACCATACTGAGGCCAATCAGAACCATTCCTTTGCAAAATGAGCTTCCCCTGCACATGGTGAGCCCAAGGACGGAACGAGGTGGTGGATGTATTCCCCGGGGGAAGCCTGGAGTTTGGCCCTAATGTATATTACATCACATCCATTAGCTGCTCGCCTCGACCTAACCGTCCCCCACACTCCCCAGTCCCTAATAAAAACACAGCATTTACATTCACCAGATAAACCATTTGAGATGGATGGCTGAGCAGTGTGTATGCAAGGGATAATGTATAGAACGCCGGTCATTATCAGGAAAATAAGCCCCGACAGGGCGAACCGGACACCGACGCGAAGCAGAGGTGTCTTGCTTCACCCTGGAGGGGCTTATTTTAGATAATGACTGGTGACGTTCTATACATTATCCCGCCAAAACGAAAAAATAACTTCACACTGTGTGTCTTTTTACAATTACCATTCGTAGTGTTGATCAGCAGAGAAATAGTCTGCCAAAGACGTTGCTTAGCAACCGAATCCGCTGGGGTTGATAAGTTACCGGACTACTCGCGGAGTGATACGAAAGATGTGAAAAAAATCCACTTTCGGTGGATTACATGCTTATTATTGAAAAGTAATTCACCACCGGTAATCGGGAAGGCCCATGCAAGTGAACGGAGCGTTCCACAGCATTGAGAAGAGCCGTGTAATAAATAGTAATACTCTGCAGCCATGCCTGAATTACTGATCTCACAGCTTTAGAGTAAATTTGCGTTTTTGAGGACATTTGAGTAGTCAGTCACCAACAAGTAGAATTGATGTAACCTGCTGCATCTTTTTTTAGTATAACCTATTTTGGTCAGGGTTAGTCACGTTAGGTGACTTCAGATTCGTGTCATTAAGGAGCTGAGGCCTCTTGCTCAAGACATTTCGCCTGTGGACACATGTACCATGAACTATACGTCATTTGCTCTGACGAAAACTGTATCGTGGGTCGCTACAAGATTCATTATGTGTGTGTGTGTGTGTGTGTGTGTGTGTGTGTGTGTGTGTGTGTGTGTGTGTGTGTGTGTGTGTGTGTGTGTGTGTGTGTGTGTGTGTGTGTGTGTGTGTGTGTGTGTGTGTGTGTGCGCAGGAGCTGGAGCAGCAAAACGCAGTGCTGGAGGAGCGGGTGAAGAGTGCGGAGACGGACCTGGCGGCGAGCCAGGAGGAGAGGCAGCAGACGGAGGGGGAGGTCCAGCAGGCCATACAAGTTCTGGACCTCAAGATCTTAGACCTGAACAGCCTCCGGCAGAGCCTGGCCAAGCTCATCGACAAATAGCGCCCCCCGCAGTCTGAGTTCTGCCTCCACAACCAGGAGGAGCGGGAGTCTGTTGTCGCTCTGGCTTTAAGTGTTCCAGTGTTCCAGTGTTTGAGTAGAGCAGAGGGGGGGGGGGAATAGAGCCGGGGGGGGAAATAGAGGGGGGGGGGGGGGGTTTCAACAGAGCAGGGTAACATTGAATGCTGTTCAAAATTTGAGATCCTAGTTACCTCGTTAGGTCAAGTTTTGTAAGCAACGAGGTTAAAGAAGTGTATCAGGGATGTGTAGGGCAGGGTAGGGTGTGTCAGGATGTGAACCAGGTTGGGGTCTAAGATGGGTGACGGACTCTACAGTCCTATACATGTCTCTCCATAGCTTTACAGGTCGGTACCTTTAACCATTGCCTGCCTCTACACCCTCTCTCATTAACGCCTCAGTCTTTGTTATTCCATATGGAGAGTTCCTAAATACAAACCTTAGAACTGGATGGAAATCTTGTGAATTATTAGTGATAAAAAACGACTCCTCTTCTGGAAGTGACCACTGGGCTTTTACAGGCCTATCTTTCTATTATTGTTGCATTGCTCATGTTCCTTAACATTTCACTGACCTCCTTTTTCTCTAGGAAAGATCCCTCTCTTTAAGGCATTCAGGTTCACAGTGCCAGCAGCTAGCAGCGAAGTGTCCTCAAACTGTCATCTGAGTTCTGAACATTTGCGGGTGAAATGTGAAGATTGTGGTTTGGTAAACAGGGGGGGACCAGCTGCTGTGCTCTGCTCTGGGGGGGGTGAAGCAGGGGAAACTGGGGTGGAGATAGAGGGAGTGGTGGTGGTGGTGGATGCAGGACGATGTAATGTGCCAAGTTAATTTGTTTACGTCAGTCAGCATTCTGGACATGAGGGAGTCTTCCTACGTCATATCCTCTGTTTACGCCCATCATATCTTAAAAAACAAGGTGGCACTAGGTCATTGGGCTCTCAGGGGACGCCTGGAGCTGTTGTAGAGGGTAGATCACTGTGCGTTAGCGCCAGTACATGGCATAGTGAGGGTTACCAAGCACAACCATATTAGTTCTAGTAGTACTAGCAACGACGCTTAATAGACAACTGATGTTGGTTATGAATATATGTATCCAAACAAGGTACAGCACTATTAATAGCACACTTTGAGTAATGATTATTTTGTAGGTACTGAAACGTGATTGAGTTTTGGAAGTGGATGGATGCTGTAACTGGGATCTGGAAGACCACTGCAGTTAGACACCGGTATTTAGGTCTTATGCTATAAGTAGAGCACAAAGATAGTGAGACTACATGAGAACACAAGCATTTTGGTAAAAACAAGGACACGGTCAGCTTTACTCTAGTTTTGCTCAGAGCCACCAGTTATCCAGTTTGGACATCAATTTCAGCACGTTTATGGGCTATGAACTATCACTACTTAAGTGTCTGCTTTGGGCAAATAATCCAGCTAGAAGGAACGAGATCTTAAATGGAATAGAGACTAGTTTCAGAAGGTTTCTGCTTTTGAAGACCGGAAAATGCACATCCCTTTTGGCTTCAGGTTAATTTCAACTTCATAAAATAGTTAATTTTAAGGTTAGGGTGGAATTGAAAATGTGCCAAGTGGTGAAATAGCTTGAATTGGTTTTATAGCCATGAATCTGGAAACTGTACTGGATTTGTGATACAAGAAATGCACATTTGTATAAATTTCAGAATTAAAATGATTCAATCTTTAGCTTCAATTTGTCTGTCTTGAATGTTATGGATTTTGACACTGTAGCCCATAATGCATTATTTTCCTGGATCCAACCCTTATGCTAAAAACAGCATACCTCAAATGATTTCTAACGCCTCATTGGGAGACCAACCAGCACAACCCAGTAGTTGAAGCTATGAATGACTTGTTTTTTTTCCCTCCCCCCACCAAAAGAAGCATAAACCAGCAAGCTCTTTTTTTTAACGTTTATTTTAACACACCAGGGGTTGAAGAGCCCAAAGTACAAACATCTACTTCAGCTTCTTCTTGGGGCGCAGGTTGTTGGTGTGACCGCACTTCTTCTTGCGGCAGTTGACAGCACGGGGGTGGAGGCGGGCATAGCACCTGGAACAGAGCAGGTTACAAAAAGGTCAGATTATGGGTCACACCTTGCAGAGTTCTGTACTTAGAGGCCCATCCAGCAGGAAGCAGGTCAAGTTCACGCGTTCGTTTGAGCAGCTCCTCATGCCAACTTAAGACTGATTGTAGAAATGACGTCTAGTTTGCCGTCAAGACTTAAGTGGTTTATACAAGACTACACCAATGTTGGGTCATCATTAACATCCCCCTTGTTAAATCACAACAAAAAAAGTCATTAACCCTGCAATAATTGACCACAGTAATGGCAGAACTTGTGGTAAATGTTTTCAAACTATTTGGCTTACTTGCGGCAGATCATCTTGTCACAGTTGTACTTCTGGGCCAGCATTCTGAGGGAAGGCTCAATGATGCCACCACGCAGACGGAGGACCAGATGCAGGGTCGACTCTAAAAACCAGAACAACCAGCCAACAGTCAGCAGGGGATACAATCTGCTGTACCAGAACCTGGAGTTGGCAGTTCGCATTCGATCACAGGTGATGATAATAAAAGTGTAGACTTTTTTTTACCTTTCTGGATGTTGTAATCCGAGAGGGTACGCCCATCCTCTAGCTGCTTGCCAGCGAAGATCAGACGCTGCTGATCAGGAGGAATTCCTGCAAACAAAAATCAAACATCACTCTCTGGAGTAGTTGCCATGAAACCCAATCAAACCTACTATAAACTTCCGGATTCACCTGACTGACCAGAGGACAAAGTGTGTCCCACAGATTTAACGGTGTGCTGACCCACTCGCTACAGTAATGAAAACAAAAATAACTCCCAATAATGTAATGTGAGGATAACGAAGACCCATGAAGGCTCGGATAGGGTTCAGTTCCAGTCATTGAGTGACATCCCCGTAGCCAATACTCGGATGAAGGAATGTTTTTGCCCGCTTACCCTCCTTATCCTGAATCTTGGCTTTGACATTTTCGATAGTGTCACTGGGCTCGACCTCAAGGGTGATGGTCTTCCCCGTCAACGTCTTCACGAAGATCTGCATCTTTGCGGCTGTTGGGGACAAGTCGTGATTAACATGTGGCTCACCAAAACGCGAAGTCGCAGTTCCTGACACGCCAAAAATGCGTGGCACAAACTTAAGAGTTTGACGAAGGTTAGCGGAACAACCATCGACTGAAGACAGTATTTTAAATCAGGTATGGTTTAGGAACAGGAGTCCCGCTAGCCGACGTGCCGCGGTTAGCCGTAGCAGGAGGACCCTGGATAGTGCGTGGCCTAGCCACATGCGGCCTACGGACGGTACAATACCCTGGATTTATATGTACCCCGGCGGTCACAACCGATCACTCTGTGGTGTAGCGGTACAATAAGCGGAAACGGGTCGACAATGGAACGTTTCGGTAAGTATACGCCTGTTATTTTAACCTTAAACTCGATAAAAGAATATGGATAAAAGTTGCACCCACCCGGCCACTAGCTGAGCCTCAACGAAAAGAGAGCGGAACAAGCGGAAGCTATTTTACGTCACTTCCCGAACCAAAACGCGTAAATATCGTTCGTTTTCTTTATTTGTTCCATTGTTACATTTAACTAACTTTGCATGATATGGTATTTTAATGATAAGAAAATGTGATAATATGATAATATGATAACGGGAAATTATTATTGATGTTAATAGAAGCGTTGGCAGGTTCAGATATAAAGTCTCACTGCGCCCTGCTGGTGTAATTACCGCACTGCGCTGATTTGATCGTCAGTTGGTAATTATATCACATCCAATCTAATATAGCTTAATGACAACGACTTAACTAAAGAGTTTCTAAAATCAAAATATTGTATATCCTACTCAAGGGTAGAGAAAACATTTTAGAACCTTTTTGAACCCTTTTGCAAAACTTGTTGTGCCCGGAATTACACATAGGCCTGCCTTTATTTATTTATATTTTTAATTTAAAGTCCAAATGCAATGAGCTTATGTTAGAGAGTGAGAGCAGATATTTGAAGTTATGCATGTCAACCCTAAATTATGCATAATACTAAGTCTAAATAACAAATGTACATTTTGCATGCATAAAGTTTAATCAATAATTGAGGTAGGAAGCATGTTGACGTTGAATTTTTCAAAATGTTCTTCCTTTCCATGGTTTTGCATTTCTACATTGTGTCCACTACCAGAACCCGGTGGCTATCTTACCACTGCAGAGCTGTCAACCGTGCGTGGGAGTGTGCGTGGGAAACGGACAACAGAGAAAGACGGTGAGATATTCAACATGGTCGCTGCATCGGTGAAGCATGATCCAGAGGACGGGACCATAACCGGCCACCACGCAGACCTCAAGCCTGTCTCTCTCCCCAGGCCAGCCACCGCACCTGGGTCCACCATGGCCCAGGTCATACACCAGGACTCGGCTCACACCACAAAGACCCAGAACCTCCAGGCCTTACAGGGGTCCTCCTTGGTATGGGGTGGAGACCACCTGTAATCTGTGTCGGACCAAAACTCCTCACCAACTACCCGGATGCTTAGGGGGGAGATGACCCAGGGGACGTGACCCCCCTCGCCACCCAGAGCCAGAGCTACCTACCTCGGGCACCGGTGTGACCCGGAGCCACCTCCATCCAGGCGTCCAGAGCTGAGGAGGTGTGGCCCGAGAGCAGCTATAGGTCCTCTTTCTCCTCCAAGTGGTGAGGGGTCCGTGTGCCATTCACACTGTGTGTCATTAAGACCCTCTGCCAAACACTCGGGTCTATCACTTGATTTAATTTCCTCTCATGGTAGTCTGACACTTTTCTCTACATAGACTTATTCATATGACCTCTTACTGAGGCAAACTTAACCATTTATAACCAAGTATATACACATAACCATCTATAACCTTATATGTAAACTCAGCCATCCATAACCTTATAAACTTAACCATCTATTACCTAGTACCTAAACTTAACCATGTTTAACCTTATACTTATTAACCATGTCCTACCTAACCTCAACTTAACCATCTCTAACCTTATACCTAAACGTAACCATCTCTAACCTTATACTTATTAACCATGTCCTATCTAACCTCAACTTAAACCATCTCTAACCTTATACCTAAACGTAACCATCTCTAACCTTATACTTATTAACCATGTCCTATCTAACCTCAACTTAAACCATCTCTAACCTTATACCTAAACGTAACCATCTCTAACCTTATACTTATTAACCATGTCCTATCTAACCTCAACTTAAACCATCTCTAACCTTATACCTAAACGTAACCATCTCTAACCTTATACTTATTAACCATGTCCTATCTAACCTCAACTTAAACCATCTCTAACCTTATACCTAAACGTAACCATCTCCAACCAAATGGTAGGGAGGGAGGTTTGTGTGGTGCAGTGAGTATTTTAAACTGCTGGTTGGAAACAATAAAACAGGATAAGTACAGAAAACACCAGGAAAACAATTCAATCCAATTATATTTCACTTTACATTTTACATTTATATGCTTAAAATCTAAAAATTAATCAGGCTACCATTATTATAGCTTGATTGAGGCTAGGTTTCTAATCATTGCATCGTTATTCTCAGGTCTGGTTTGAAATTAAGTTTAAAAAAAGATTGTCTTTGTCAAACAGTACTTTGATTTTCTTTAAACAATGAGTAACGGGAGAGGAACCTTTGCCTAGTTTTTGTTAGCATATTATAGAAGTCTCTTCAAGCTAACCTCAACAGTCTGTCCTGTCTAGTCTAGTGTGTGTGTGTGTGTGTGTGTGTGTGTGTGTGTGTGTGTGTGTGTGTGTGTGTGTGTGTGTGTCTAGTTTAGTCTAGTGTGTCTAGTCTAGTGTGTGTGTGTGTGTGTGTGTGTGTGTGTGTGTGTGTGTGTGTGTGTGTGTGTGTGTGTGTGTGTGTGTGTGTGTGTGTGTGTGTGTGTGTGTGTGTGTGTGGTTGACACAGAAGGATTTGCCACTCTGAAAGAGGACGTGCAGTTCCACAGCTACGCCTCCCACTAGAAGCACTATTCTTGTGGGACCACACCTCACCAATCTGCTGAGAAAGCAGCACAACCGGTCCAAATCGTGTTCACAGTTCAATTCAAGTCAAGTTCAAGTTCAATGTCAAGTTTGCATTTAGAGAACAATGGCTAAAAGAAAGGCTTTCTCAATAGTGAAAACAATTTACAAACATGCAAAAGAGTGAGCAATAAGAATAAACTAAAGACAAATCAAAAAAAAAAAAGAGTCAATGCTTTTAAAGACAGCAAGAAAAGGAAAATAATGCATTGTGTCGTCAGCCCTTTTTTGTGATGTGTGTTTGAGTTCTTCATAGCCTTCATAAAGTACTCTAGTATATTATTGTATATTGTCTAGGAGTCAATACAGACAAAGATAACTATATGTCTCTCTGTTTTCTCACCTGGTCAGAGTCATATCAGAACTCCAGGCACCGACAGCTAGACAACCAGACAACCAGACAACCAGACAACCAGACAACCAGACAACCAGACAACCCTCCCCTTTGCGGGTCCACAGACCAGTTAGGAAGCAGACATAGCCCTGACCTAACTAGCACCGTCCTTCACCTTTCCCTCGATGTTAAACAAGCAATCTTTACATTTCACATATTTGTAATAGCTTCTAATGGCTTCTGTGTTTGACTGCATTTAAACCCCCAAAGGAAGATTAAGCTATGATTTTAGCAGAAGTTGTATTTATTCAGATATTTGAAGATCAGTCAGGCAATAGTAAAGTAAAGTCATAAAGTAAAATGTTCTATAATCGGCGAAATGACTGCATGTCAAATATTGAACAGCTAAAGCGACTATAAGCCTTGCTTCAGCCATGCAGAGGCCTTCTGCTATCCAAACAGGAGGTCTAGGTTGAGTTGGTGTGTGCAGAAGCTTGCTGAGACTTGATCCCAGTTCCCTGTGGCTCTCTGCTAATCTCACTGAGTGTGATAAGAGACAAAAACAGAGCCAGTGGTTGTGGTGTTAAGCATTGAAGCAGGGCAACAGCAGGACCTTTGGTATATCCCTTTCTCTCTCTCTCTCCATGCATCACTGAACATCTTCATCCATAGCACCACGCGCCCCCTTGCATGTTGATGTTAATAATTGGTGGGATTTTCCCAAAGGAAAGGTCTGTGTGTTTAGAGAAGTGAAGGCTAAGCTCCTCTCTGGGTCCCCTTCACTCTGCGAAGCGTGTTGAAACCAAACACAGCCCTGGTGAAACCTATACAGACGCTCCCTCCCCAGCTTGGAAGAATAACTAGGAATTAACATAGAGTGTCTCACCTGTAAGTGTTCATGGATCCTGTGTGTGTGTGTGTGTGTGTGTGTGTGTGTGTGTGTGTGTGTGTGTGTGTGTGTGTGTGTGTGTGTGTGTGTCTCCTGTCCAGGGTCCTCTTTATGAGATCCGAGGAACCTCTGGTTTGAGGCTGAATGACCACGGCTTAGAGGAGGCTCTCTTATGAAGCTGTGGTGTTTATTTAAACCAGAACAAGCATTCCCCAACTGTCGTGTGATGGTGACGCTGCGCTCTGTAGGCTACATCAGTTGTTTTTAGAAACTAGGTCAACACTGCATGATTGCAGTAGTAATTAAGTTATTTCTCGGGGCCAAGTGTCAGCTGACTAAAGAGTAAATGCCATGCTCACACAAAAAAAAACGTGCAACTTAACGTTTGTCCAACACGCATCTACAGAAAAATCACA
>NC_140279.1:17391679-17400319 GCF_964030765.1 Micromesistius poutassou | reverse complement strand
GTTGCTCAAACTTGTTGAAGGCTACAGGTTGTAACTCTTCTTGGTTGTTTTCTATGAATTGGAGTTAATATTAGCTCTTAACGACCTTGCCCGAGCTGCCAGAGTAGCTCTCTGGCACAATGTATCGCTTTCCCACCACCCTGCTTCAGGGGAAAGAAAAACTTCCCAAAATCCCAGTGAGAGAGCAGGGTTTGTCCATTATCTCTGAATGCATGCCATAAATACCAACACCGGTAAATCGGTACCTGTTTATCTTTCGTGACAGATAAAAAGGCTGATGTGAGTCTGTGTTAAGGTCTCTAATGGAATCCATTACTTAAATATGTAAATATATTCTTCTAACTTGCTTCTGTAATCTGTAAATGGACTGCCAAGCCGTTTGGACGACAGTGGAATGTATCAGTGTTTTAACAAAAGGTAAACAAATAAGATGAGTCCGCTTTTCAACGCAGAAAAGCATCTGCTTCCGGTTACAAAAATATTATGATTACTCACTGTGTAATTGAAGTTGCTTTGCAATAATTTAATGATTCAAAAGGTCCAGTTGTATAGAATGTGAGCTAACCTGAATTGACGGCTGTGGTGCATTAACTCTTCCACATAACATGCTACCCCCCTGAACACTTTTAAAGGAATCAATACATTTGTGATTTAAAAGGGCAGAAAACGTGGGTATCAATGACCCCCATTTACCAACATAGCCTCTGACCTCTGACCTCCGGCCTTTGTCCCAAAACGGCCTGCTTCTTGGATACATCTTTTGGTTAACATTTACAGATTACAGCAAACAACAACTACATCCAGGAATTACGGTAGCAGGAAGCAGTCCACATCATCACACACAATTCTTATTGGTGTGAGTTTGGTGTGAGAAAAAGTGAGAAGCAGGAGGTCCTGTGTCTTTGTGTGTGCATGTGTGTGCATGTGTGCGAGTGTGTGTGTGTGTGCTTGTGTGTGGGTGAGTAAAAATAGGTTCAGGTGTGGCTCTGCTGTAGCAACCTGTGATCATCATCGGTGAGCAAGATGCTCTGGGCCTGATTCTGCTGATGTCGTCAAACTCTAGCAGAGAAAAAAACATGTTGAGTCAGACGGCCGTGTGCTTGTCAATAGTAATTCTGTTTTCTCCTCAAAGGTGATTATGTCTGCGGTCAAAGAAACAGAATATTAGCATGAATAGAACGTGTGAGTAATGTGAACAGTTATAGAGTTGTTGTCCAACCACAGTGTGTCATTATTTAGTTAATTCCTCCCAAACCATTCCTCCCAAACAATGAAAAAGCAAGCGACTCAGTAATAATATCCAATCATGTTTGCCGAGGCAGAGTCAGCTGATTTATTTTAACCCAGGTGCCGAATAACAGGTGAATAGGTTGGTGCCACGGAAAATACATGCCCAGGAATTTATTATCCTGAGATAACTGCAGAGACACAATCATATGTCATCATTACGAAACACCTGACCTCAGAACAGCTGAGTCCTGGCTCATAACCTCCCCTTCATTATTTTTATCAGCTGTTTCTGCTTTATGACACTTTTATAGTTAGAATAAAATAATCATGTTGGACTCAAGCACAGCTGGACTCTGTGACAGAACACGTTTGCGTGTGTGTGTGAGTGTACTCTTTGTGTTTTTATGTATGTATATTTATATTATATTTATTATATTTATATTTATATTTATTTGTGTGTTTGTTTTTATATGTTTGTGTGTGTGTGTGTGTGCGTGTGTGTGTATGTATACATGTGTGTGTGTTGTGTGTGTGTATGTATACATGTGTGTGTTGTGTGTGGCATGTGTGTGTGTGTCTGTGTGCACGTGTCTGTGTGTGTGTGTGTGCGTGCGTGCGTGCATGCGCGCGTGTGTGTGTGTGTGTGCGTGCATGCATGCGTGCGTGTGTGTGTGCATGCGTGCATGTGTGTATACATCAAAGGTTGCATTATTAAGAAACCAAAAGGGAAGAAGAAGAGGTGGTACTTCATCACAGCGGGCTGTCAAACAGTGTAGCGTTCAGGGGCAAACCCCCGTCGCACCGGCCTTGTTTTATGGCCAGGTCCGGTGTTCTGCCAATTTCTGCTCCCTTGTCAGATTTTGCTACCTAGTGGTTCTGCGCATGCGCATGACGACACTATTGACACTATTGGTGTAGTATTGGTGTAAAATATACATACTGTACCCCTCAACTCTTCAATAAAGATGTTATAATACAGTATCAGAGTCTATCAAATCATGCTACCCTATCAAAAAGTGCTACCTTATGTGTTTGGTAGCGTATTTAATCTGTTGACCCAACTGCCTCTATCAAACAATGCTCCCACTACAGAAACATTTTGATACTGTATTATAACGTCTTTATTGGAGATTTCAGGGGTACAGTATGTGTATTTTACACCAATATTCAATAAGCGTCGTCATGCGCATGCGCAGAACCACTAGGTAGCAAAATCTGATGGGTAGCAGAAATTGGCAGAACATCGGCCTGCTCGTCCATGTTTTGTGGTGTACATGTACCTGTGTGAGTGTGTGGACAGCGTTTAGTTTAATGTAGCGGACTGCGCCGGGCTGGCGCGAGGCTAACAGCCCTCGTTAGCTTATCTCCTCGTTAGCTTATCTCCACGGTCTCCAGAAGGTCACCGCCAGGATGTTGCCACGGCATTGGCCAGCGACAACGCGTTGCCACGGCATTGGCCAGCGACAACGCGTTGCCGCGGCAACCCCTACCACCGGGTAGGACCAAGAAGAGACGACTTAAGGTTATGTTAAGGCAGCTAAAGCAAACGTTAAACAACGAGGACGGCGTTCCCCTTTCTGTTTTATCATACCATCTATGTTGGGGGTTCTAAATTCCCACGTGTCATCGCAGGCCCCTCCCCTTCACCTCTCAACCAATCAGGACCTCATGGATTAGGTGCCAACGCGCAGAGTATATAAACACCTCACCGCTTGTCTGTTGTGTTCATTAAGACTCGCCGCTCTCTAACCGTGCTCTCCACCTCCGGGGTCAGGCTCCACGTGTCGACGGCCTCCAGGCCTGGGCAATGAAACAATAAATGATCGTATCGTGATAGACTTTTGATCAATATCAATATAAAACATGTTCAATATTTATTGATAAGAGACTGGACCATCGAATCTAGCAGCTGGAGTATTTATCAATGAAGAAGAGTGGAAGGTCATATTAAGTGTTAAACAGAAGTGTTTAAATCCAGCATGGTAATTCCTAGTCTTTTTATGTCATTAAAATGATCAATAGTTATCGAGATATCGATCAATATGATAAGGCTTTCAGCCATATCTCCCAGGCCTAAAATCCATAGTCACACCACCACCAGCGTCTAGACACCATCAGGGGGGAATCGTATCCTTCATGGATCCACCGTCCCGATGAAGAATCATTTGATGTGTCTAAATGCCAAATGTGTTATAAATAAATGTTGCAGTTCATTTGAAATACTAGTCCCTCCTGATTGAACTAACCTTTACATGTTTGGAAGATCCCAGACTGCACACACACACACACACACACACACACACACACACACACACACACACACACACACACACACACACACACACACACACACACACACACACACACGGTGTAGGTGGACATCTGGTAGCGGTGTGACTGTGATCCTTTGACACAGAGGTCAAACGATGAATCTCTAAGTTCTAGGACTCTATCTCTCTCTGTTGGTCTCTCTCCGTCTGCCTCTCTCTCTCATCATGGAAAATCTTTCATCTGTGTCGAGTATCCCCCAGTAACCCCCCCCCCGGCAGCGCGACTGCAGCCCTGGAAGCTTCTGTAAGACCTGCTCCCAGCGGCGCTTCCTCTCACTCCAGGGACACAAGCTTGTTTTCTGGTAGTTTCTCAGTCCTCCTCTTAGCCTCGCCTCTCCATCCCTCTCTCCCCTCTTTCTCTCTCTCTCTCTCTCTCTCTCTCTCTCTCTCTCTCTCTGTATCTCGCTCTCTCTTTTTCTTTTCCCCCATCCCTCTCTCTCTCTCGCTCTCTCTCTCTCTCACCCTCCCACTTTTCTATCCCTCCCCTCTCTCTCTCCCTCCCCTCTCTCTCTCTCTGTATCTCTCTCTCTCTTTCTCTTTTCCCCCATCCCTCTCTCTCTCTGTCTCTCTCTCTCACACCCTCCCACTTTTCTATCCCTCCCCTCTCTCTCTCCCTCCCCTCTCTCTCTCTCTGTATCTCTCTCTCTCTTTCTCTTTTCCCCCATCCCTCTCTCTCTCTGTCTCTCTCTCTCACACCCTCCCACTTTTCTATCCCTCCCCTCCCTCTCTCCCTCCCCTCTCTCTCTCACGTTCTCTCTCTCTCCTCTCTCCTTGTTGTGGTCACATAGTGGAGTCTCATAGTGTTCTTTAAACACACAGAGGGCTGAAATACTCACATCTCTACAATCACAATACAAAAACAAGAACAACAAATTCATTTGTGTAGTAAGAGGTTGAGAAGAAAATGGAATATGTTCCTTGCGAAATATGTCCCTAATAGGAAACCCTTAGTCTAACACTCTCGAAAGAGCGCTGAAAAACTAAATGCCAAACCCTAAAATAAACTCATATAGGAAAACTCCAGAAACCCTTAAACCCTAGAACCCCAAACCCTTACACCCTAGAACCAGAAACCCTCAAACCCCACCATTAGGAACCCTGAATCCCAACCCTAGAAAACTCAGAACCCCATCGATACGACCTGAAAACCAACCCCTAGGATCCAAACCCAGACCCCAAAACTCAAACTCAATTAGGAAACCTGAACCCTAAATCCCTAACCCTAATTGGAATCCTTAACCCTACATCCAAACACTGAAACTAAACCCTACACCACACAACCTAACCCTTAAACCTAACCCTGAAACCAAACCCCAGAAACACAAATCTAACTTTAAACTTAACTCAAAAACCCTAACCCTAAAACTAAACCCTGAATCCTAAGCGAACCCTGCCTCATAAACACAGGGTTAGGGTTAGGGTTAGGGTTAGACAGACACCAACACATATATACTGTATGTATCACATATATACACACATGCATGCATACAAACACATATATCTTGCATGCATACATTCACCACGTGGGTTTGTTTTGCAGGGTGGGGTGAAGAAGGGGGGTGTTAGGTGGAGGAGGGGTGGGGTTCGGAGGCTGGGGGGAGGGGGGGGGGGGGTCTCATAACGCTCTTTACATGAGAGCTAGTAGGAGGAATGTATTTTCCTGGACCGAAGGCCAGATTAGCAAATAGCTCTCTCCCTCTCTCTCTCTCTCTCTCTCTCTCTCTCTCTCTCTCTCTCTCTCTCTCTCTCTCTCTCTCACTCTCTCTCTCTGACTTACTTTCTCTCTCTTTCTTTCTCTCTCTCTCTCACTCTCTCTCTCTGACTTACTTTCTCTCTCTTTCTCTCCTCTCATAGTCTTTCTCTCTTTCTCCCTCTCTCATAATCTCTCATAGTCTCTCTCTCTCTCTCTCTCTCTCTCTCTCTCTCAGGACCAAAACAAGAGCTAAACCTTTGAGGCGGCTTGGTTTTAACGTGACCGTGTTTCCCAACCCTGCTGCGTCTCCGAGTCAGAAGGAACACTATGTCCTGTGGTGCAGACGTACTCTATATGGGGGGGGGGGGGGTGGGCGGGGGGGGTGGCGGGGGGTTTCGGATATCCTGCAGTCAGAGAGAGAGAGAGAGAGGGGGGGGGGCTGAGGGCGAGAGAGAGAGAGAGAGAGACTGCACCATGGCATTTCTGTTTACTCTTATTGTATTGACTTTGACTTTCACACTTACTTTATTCAATCTTAAATGGTGTACTTTGTATTTTATATTCCACTTTTAGTTAGCGTAGGTTATTATTATGGTTTCCTTTGTCTGACTTTTCAACTGCTTTGGCAATTCCAGTGTTTGTTTTACTCTTTTATATTTAATTGAGAGAAGAGAGGACAGAGAGAGAGATGTTTTGTCCTGAGAATCGACTGAAATGGCTGTAAGTGTTATCTTGTGTTGGACATGAACATGATTGAACATGACCATGAAACATCTATTCTCAGCCTCCTCATTCCTGTGTAACAACCAACGTTTTTTGGACACAAAAAAAGGCAAACATTGTGTGCATATCCACTGGTTTGTTCTTAGGGGGCATATGCTGTTCTATAATCTGTCTCCGGGAATTGAACCAGCGAACCAACATTTGGGGCCTAAACAGGGCCTGGTCATGTGACACACAAAAGTCATACATTGTGTGTGTATCCACTGGTATGGACCCACATCAGGGCCTAACCCAGATCCAAAAGGCAGTTCAATGAGGGGACCAATCAATATCTTACACTGTTAGAAATCTGTTAGAAAGAACAAGGAAAGTTTTCTAGTGTTGTAGATGTGGATTCTTATTTTTTGGCAAAAAGCTTAGATTTGTTAAAAAAATGTCTAAATAAAATAAAAACCTGAACTCGAAACACACATATACACATTTTCTTTACAGATTGACACTCTGTATACAACTACGAAAATGTCCACAGGTTCAAAAACCCTAATGGTACTGATTTCCTAAAAAATCCTTTAAAGGAACATTGGGATTATAGGATGTATCGTCTCATGTGGGCGTTCGAAGGACTCTGAGGCCCTGATTGATAAACGGCAGTACCAATAGTCAAATACAGTTTGGCTTTTCATTGGGGAGATAGTCTCACTAATTTGATTTAAGATGACTAATCTAAAGTTTGATGGCAGATGAGCTCAAATCTGGGTGCAGGGGGCGTGTCACTTTCTTTTGCTTCACGTTTGTTTTCACGATGTTCCTGGATCGTGGAACCGTCGGTACATAATTGATATTCACAGCGGACACAAACGACACTACTAAACGACGACACTAGTAAACAGTCACAAAAGTATCTCTGAAAGTTGCGCTCAGCTGTGTGTACACTGACCCCCTGTAGGACTAAAATCCCCCTTCTGAAAGCTCTGTCGACTTTACCCAAATCAGTTTCTACGCGGCAGAACAACTCCCTAAAGAAAATGGGAAACAAGGCGTGACTCCGCCCCCGTCAGTATTCGGTCGAGGCTCTGAACCGCCCCCCCCCCCCCCCCCACAGCCAGACGTTTTCTGACACAACAACAATCACACTGTTCTTCTTCACTCCCTCTGGTTCTTGTTTGGTGTTTTTATTTATTCTTGTTTTTCCCTCCACGAGGCTGACGTCATCCCGCTCTTCCTCCTCCCAGGGTCACTCACTGCCCAATGGGTCATGAGGCCGTAACGGGAGGTGAGCTTTCTATTGGTTGGATGTGGTTTTGGTTTTGGGGGGGGGGGGGTGTTTCAGATGATATCTGAGCATGATATCTCATCAGCTTGTTTTTCTTCCTCCTCTGCTCCTGGTAAAAAAAAAAAAGTTCATTTTTTTGCAGGAAGTTAGTCCTGAGAGGCAGACTCTATGTGTGTGTGTGTGTGTGTGTGTGGGGGGGGGGGGGGCGGTATGTGCGTGCGTGTCTGCGTGTTTTGTGTGTGTGTGTGTGTGTGTGTGTGTATGGGCTGGCCTTGCAACATGAATAAAAAGTCTGACAGGGTCAACATTGACTTTAGATCTGTAGGTTTTTCTCACTAAGGGACTCTATTGTTAACTATGTTTTTCGGTTAATCCTCTTAAGAAGGAAAAGGTTATAAAAGCTTGACCTGACAAACCCCTCGGGTAAATGTACATCTTGTTGACAATGTCCCTTGAGGTCAATGCAAAGGTCAGCCATTCCCTTGCTTTTGTCTTGCAAAGCAGGCAGTGAGTTACACAACGCACAAGGGAAAATAGCAAGTTTGTAGACATGACAACAGTTATGCCTCCCTCCTTTATCTGCTGGGTTTGATTCATCACACACACACACACACACACACACACACACACACACACACACACACACACACCCACGCACACGCTACCACGTGCACACAAACACACAGACACACCCACATGCACACAAACACACACACACACACACACACACGCGCGCAGTTGGCCCACACACTTACACGCACACATACACCCACTCACACATACTGGGAATAGAGTTAGGCAAACATCAGCCGGTCCGGGAAGTGTGTGGTCAGCTCTGTGTGCAGGTCTGAAAGGTGAAAGGCATGTGCATGAGGGTGTGCGCACGTGAGCATACGTGTGAGTTAACATGAAGGGAACAGTTGCGGATTCAGGTATTTCTTCAGACTTTTCCTTGGAAGGATTTCCACAAAGTTGCTTTCATATTTTTCCCCGGGTCCAGTTGTTTCTTGAAGCTTGTCTTCAACATATTGAAGACGGTTAAGGATGCATCTATTCAACATCTGACAAACTGACCAATCCCAACCTGACCTGTGAGACAGCCTAACCAATCAAAACCAAGGTGTCATTTCACAATGCGTTCCTGGTCGTCTGCAGTGTATTACTCCATAAGCCGGACAGAAAAAAGGGAAGGGAGTGTGGGCGTGGGTTGGGGTTGGGGGGGGCTGGATGGGTGTGTGGGTGTGGGCGTGGGTGGGGGTTGGGGGTTGGGGAGCTGGGTGGGGGTGTAGGTGTGGGTTGGAGGTGTGGGTGGGGGTTGGGGGTTGGGGGTGGGGGTTGGGGAGCTGGAGGTGCAACCTCACGATTCCTCTGCTTGGTTTTCACACAAAATG
>NC_140279.1:17326679-17381679 GCF_964030765.1 Micromesistius poutassou | reverse complement strand
AGCTACTGGTCATAGAGCTCGTAAGTTTCATGCTTCCGTTTCCGGTACATGGGACCTTTAGATCAATTTCTCGTAATGCATTTGACGACCAGATGAAAAAGATTTTCTGGTCCCGTTTGAATTGTGCCATGGATCATTCATGTAACATATGTTGTCTGTGAATTTCTGATATAATTTTTCCTGCAAAGAATGCTACAATTTAGCGGGTAGAAATTTGATACGGTTAGGTTTTGCGTGAGAGCACTTTGTGGACTACAACTCTTCGCTGCTCTCGACGAGTATGATATGCGTCACCCCTCGCACACGGGTCCCGCTCGGAAACACATTCGGGTACAAAACACACAGGCATCTTCATCTGATGTTTCCCATGGATGGCTCCGCAGACCGTGGCAGAAGACGCAGCATCAGCACTGTGGGTCGAGAAGTGGAGGGAATGTGTTATGAGGTGGGTGACATGTAGTCTTTCTCGTTACGTCTTTTCCACAGCCGTTAGGCAAAGGATCATACAATATACTGTCAACACTCTTAACAGGAAAAAAATATTATTTAGACACACACAAAACATATGTGTAATGGAAGGCGTTTAATGACTGGGACCAGAAAATGATCAATTACTTTACATTGACTCCCATTCTAATTTTCCTAGCCTAGAGGTCCGATGGGGGTCTAGTGGAAGTGCCGGGACTTATGAGCTCTATACTAGGTAGGAAGCAGCCACTGGGCGTGCTCAGTAGCTACGGGAAAGACCCTCAGGGCAGCTGACACTTGGCTGACTATAGTGTCTGCCTTCATCTGAGCCTGTCTCAGTCTCTTTCTGTCTCTGGCTCACACACCCCCCCCACCCCCCCACCCTCACCCGCAAATAATCACACACACACCCCACCCACCCGCACACACACACACACACACACACACACACACACCCCACCCCCCCCCCCCCCCCACACACACACACACACACCCCACCCCACCCCCCCCCCCCCCCCCCCCCACACACACACACACACACACACACACACACACACACACACACAGCCCCTTGTAGAGTCCGTCCCGTATGAAGTATGCAGAGTGTTGTCTTCATGCATGATGTATGACACGTGCGTCATGGTTTTCCTCTATCCCCCCCCCCCCCCACCACCCCCAGCAGCAGATCTCCTTACCCTTCCTGGTACACCAGGAGACGGTTCCTGGTGACCATTGGCTCAACGTTGTCCAGCAGCGAGAGAAGCTGGTTCTGACTGGTTCTCACCCTTGCTTCCTGCCAACACCCCGCCCAACCTCCCCACCACTACTCTCCTCTCCTCTCCTCTCCTCTAGAGAGAGAGTAGAGTAAGAGAGTAGAGTAGAGGTCAGTATTTTAACCATCAACAACAACCCATTACCCTCCGTCATTCATATGGCTACATTTAATGTAGACATTTTGGTTGGTTGCACCAAAAAGGTATTAGTTACAATAAAAAATAATGTAGAACCGAATTTAAACTAGAGATAATCAGAGTTGAGTAAATCCACGTTTTTAAAAGACATTTAAGAATTGATCAAAAACGCGATAGCCGAGGTCATTTTATAATTGTAGATAGGCTAAGCTTTTCATTTAATTTATTATAAGATATGAATAAGTCTAAGTAAAATATTATTGATCATGATATTATCATGATATTATTTAGCAGTCGTATTTAATTGTACGCGTCTTACAACGGTTCAAACACACATTCCCACCCCGGCGGCGGGGTCAACCATGGTGGGCGACTGCCAGCTCTTTAGGGAGAAAGTCCGTTTTAAGCCACACGTCGACAGCGAAGAGGAGCAGGGGATCGAACTTGCAACCTTCCAATTTCAAGTCAACCCGCTCCTGAGTTGAGCCGATAATTGTATATTATGTGATGATAGAATATTTTGTAGTGGAGTCGAAGTAGACCTACAAATTCCACCTATGCTCAAGAAACAAAACGAGGTAGGTACAAATGTAGCCTACACCTATTATAACGATGAGTAGGCCTAATTATAAAACAAAAAACTTTTGCTGTCAAAGTAGGCCTACAGTCTATTGATTATTTATTGTAATCGGAACTAACTTATAACGATCTACATTAGTTTCCAAAGATAGCCTACAGTATCGTTTTGTGGCAATTAATGCAACTCAGTGAAACTGAAAAGATCACTTTCATTTCCCAGGAAGTCTGCGAGGATCCACGCAATCGCAGACAGTTATTCAGACCATACGCCTGTGTTGTTAGACGCTCAGACAACAGGTAGGTCAATGAAAAACACAAACTTTTACTGTTCATCAATATGCCTATTGTAGTATTCTCTTGAATGTTTGCGTGTTTTATCCCCGGATGTCATGCTTATGTTAATGTACGCTTAATACAGCATTGTCGGGCAGATGTTTTTTGGAAGACAATTCATTGTGGTTTCTGGATGCGCGGACGCAATAACGCGTCAGCAGGGAATGAAGATGGAGTAGGCCTAGTAGTAGCCTACATTAACATAAATGGAAGAACTAAGAACTTGAAGAACTACCTGAAAGGTTAGATGTAAATCAACGTGTGTCATCCAATCTGGAATAATCGTTTTTATTTTTTTCAGAATGGAATTCAATTTTAGCGGGGAAAAACTGGAAAATGGAATTGCTTTTCCCATAACTTCTAATTTAGCTGGTCTCTCTTTAGCTGGGCCTAGCCTGACTAAATCCACACCAACTAAGAAAGGTTAGTCTTACACGTCTACTATGTTTGTATGGATCATTCCAGATCGGTGTTGTCATTTTAGGAAAAAATGCATTACAATTTGTCACATTCCCTGGTTTACAAGGCTTTGATTTTAGCAAATCTGTCTTTTATACTTGTTGTGTGCCATGGCAGCAAAAAGGATGAGAACCATTCAGGAAATGTTCTGAGGTATTACGTTGAGTTGAGGCTTAGGTTTCCTCCATCTCAGGTTCCTCAGAATCTGGAGATAAACTGAAATCAACCTGGACGGAGAAGTTGGTGAGGTCTTTAAGAGATATTCAGTGGACGGATGAGTAAGTGAAAACATTAATTCATTATTTAGTTCAATCTACATTTTTACATAGGCTTTGGCTCTGCCCATTTATCATTAAGCCATTGAATAATAGTAATAATAATAATAATAACAATAATACATACGATAATTATACTAATAATATTAATAGTAAAAATACCAACAATAATGTTAATGATAATAATACAAATAATAATAATTGCCTATAAAAAATAAATAAAATATTTCTACATCGATACACCACATAAAACATGCTGAGATCTTTGCGGTTGCTTGGACATAGACACATGTTTGTCCTCAAACCTCCGTGTCCAGCCACAAGCAAGAGCTGATGTCGAAGATCAGTTCGTACAAACCGAGCCGCGGGGGGCCGGCCCGCGTGCTGCTCCTCGGGCCCGTGGGTTCTGGGAAGTCCAGCTTCATCAGCTCGGTCCAGTCCGTCTTCTGGGGACGGGTCCTCAACCACGCCATGGTGGGCTCGTCCACGGCCGGCTTCACCAAGAAGGTCGGACAGAACCAGAACAGCAACGTCCAACGTGACTGTAGAGACACTGTAGTACACTTTATGCTTTAGACTTTTTTATAATTGATACTGTTCATACCGTCTGTTTTGTTTGCCCTGTTTGTTGTTATTCGTTGTTGTTTGTTCTGTCTGTCTTGTCTTCTCCTTACTTCAGAATTTCGTTTAGCTTTTTCCCTTAGCGTCTACTTTTGTTTGTATTAGTACTTTGTATTCTTATTGTATTGTATATTATTGGTTATTATCCTGTGTTTTTCTACTGCTGCTGGGCTATTGCTATATAGCCCACGCTATAACAAATTTCTCCTAGAGGGGATTAATAATGTTGTATCGTATCGTATCGTAGTATAGTTTCATCCTATTTTGAGATCTATTGACATATATATCCAATATAAGATATATGTATGTTATATGTATTATTATATGATTGGCTGCCGTTGATGGATTACCGTGACAACAGGACTCTCTTTTCCTTTACAGCTTCAGACCTTCAACATCCAGGGTAAGAAAGGGGAGTGGCCTACTGCACTGACCATGTGTGATGTCATGGGAATGGGGGAGGGCGAAGGCACCGGAATCAGTTTCTACGACATCCTGGCTGTCATCAAAGGCCACGCCCCCGAAGGACACAAGGTGAGAGGGGACGCCTTGGTGGGGGTGAGGGGCTGGTTCAAAACAGAACCTCAACCAGGAACAACACCGAACGCATTGGTACATTTAACATACTAACATGAACCAACATCAAACACACTTAATTAACCAACATCGAACACACTAACATGAACCAACATCAAACACACTAACATGAACCAACATCAAACACACTAACATTAACCAACATCAAGCACACTAACATTAACCAACATCAAACACACTAACATTAACCAACATCAAACACACTAACATGAACCAACATCAAACACACTTAATTAACCAACATCGAACACACTAACATGAACCAACATCGAACACACTTACTTTAACCAACATCAAACACACTAACATTAACCAACATCAAGCACACTAACATTAACCAACATCAAACACACTAACATTAACCAACATCAAACACACTAACATTAACCAACATCAAACACACCAATAGTTGGGGTCCTAAGGTCCTACAGCCCTGAAGATGTCGTCACAGGCCAGTGTGTGACTCTCTGATCTGCACATGGGTGCTTCTGTTGCTGACCTGTAGTTCAGCCCCAGCCGTCCGCTGCACCCGGGCACCGCGGGCGACCTGGAGGGGCCCGGCCTGGCAGACAGGGTGCACTGCGTGGTGTTTGTGTTGGACGCCTCCCGGCTGCCCTCCTATTGCAGGGGCCTCAAGGGAACCTTCCAGCAGCTCCGCGAACACATCAGTGAACTGGGTGAGTTCCACCCACAGCCGACTCTTGGGGGCCGTAGCTTGGGGACCCCAAAACCCCAAACAATCCATATCATCTCCACACACACACACACACACACACACACACACACACACACACACACACACACACACACACACACACACAACTAGCCTGGCTATTGCCAGACCAAGCTCAATCGTAGATTGCACGTTGGTCTGGGGAGGCTGCTGTCATTCTCTTCAGCACAAGAGGCGTGATCAATGGGCGGAGTTAAATTGACTGTGTACGCAATTGGCTGCTTGCCGTCGCTTCCCTGTCGTCATTGTGTTAAACCAGCCAATAGCGCGCCAGGGGGGGAAAAGCCAGCTTGGTGATTGGCTCCCGCTAAAAAACGTATCGAAACTAGAAAGAAACGTGTTGCTCTTCTCCAGACCCTTCTGCAGGGCGAACTCAAAATCGCCGGCAGAACGGGCGGGGCCACCCAGTAGAACACACCACACCACACAACTGAATTCGGCTTCAACTGAATTTCCCTACTTGTAATTTAGATGGTTGCCGTTTCTTCCACCACGAAAAAATAGTCCTGTCTTGACGTGAGCTTGTGCTTCACCAGGGGTGCACCAGGTGACACTGCTAACGCACATCGACAAGGCGTGTGCTATGACGGCACGGGACCTGAAGGATGTATACAAGAGCCCAACCGTCCAGCAAATGGTGAGAGAGAGAGAGAGAGAGAGAGATGGAGAGAGAGAGAGAGAGAGAGAGAGAGAGAGAGAGAGAGAGAGAGAGAGAGAGAGAGAGAGATGGAGTGAGAGAGAGAGAGAGAGAGAGAGAGAGATGGAGTGAGAGAGAGAGAGAGCTTGAGAGAGAGAGAGCTTGAGAGAGAGAGAGAGATTGAGAGCGAGAGAGCGAGAGAGAGAGAATATATAGTGTGTATAATGTGTGTGTGTGTGCGTGTGTGTAGATGTCCAAGGCAGGGGAGATGCTCGGTATGCCCTCCTCCTCCATCATGCCGGTGAAGAACTACTCCAGTGAGCTGACGCTGGACAGCAACACGGACACCCTACTGCTGTCGGCCGTCGACCTAATCCTGGAGTACGCCGACCTGTACTTCCAGGCCCAGGCCGGTGAGGGCGGCAAGAAAATCTAAAATAAATTCAGAGCTCGAATACGGCTCCACTCGTGGATGATAATGATATCTTTATTTTTACAGCACTTATCAAAACAGCAAAACAAGTGCTTTAGAGTGGTGGTTCCAATTCATATATCATACAATTATTGTAAATGCAGACTACTTCCCCCCCGCCCCCTCGCCCTCCCTGAACACATTGTTTTAACCCAGGTATCAATCACTATCTGGCCCTAATATCAACGTCACACTGAAATAGTCCAAATAGTAATCCTCTAGTGGCTACAAAGTATATTAGGCAGGTGTGTTTTATTCCCGCAGTCCAATGTGCATTTCAGGTGATTTGTGGGCTGAACTCTGGGCTGAAAATAAAATGCCTTCCTTTAATCTTCAAGTGTAGAATAATCTTCCTAATCTCTTTAAAAAGGTTTTTGTAACTTTTTTTTTGTAATTTTTATATCAAATACCAGGAATTAATAAAGTGCATCTTATTTTACAAGTATGACAATAGTAAGAATAATGTTCATGCTTGGTGTGTTTTTGGTTTGAGCATTATGTAATAACCCTTAAATAATTCTAACCATACTACTTACATGCTGGTCAGTGGTGGACTTAGCCCTCCAGGCAAAGATGACCAGAATTGTTGAGGGGGGGGGGGGGGGGGGGGGGCGGGGGACAGTGTTGGATTGCGGGAGGACAGGATTGTTGACGGGGGGGGAGTGAGTAATTGGACATCCCGGCGCTGCTATTATGACGGGATTTTTATAAAAACAATATAGATGTGGGGAAGAAATATAAAGACGGCATTTTGGGGGCCCCAAAAGGCCTCTATGGGGCCTGGGGCTCCAGGCAAGTGCCTGGTTTGCCTTACAGTACGGTCCGCCCCTGATGTTGGTTCAGCTTCAACATTGTTTAAAAAAAAGTGTGCATTTTTAGTGTCTAATCAAGTCTAACAGCTAGGCTTGCTGAGATAGCGTGGCCAGCGAACTAGCCTCACCTCTCTTTCTATGTGAACGAACACACATCTACGAACGCTGATGCAGGAACCCTTGCTCAGCGCTCAATGAAAAATAACACTGTGTGGGTGAACTTAAAGGAACGAAAGGTATCGTTGGAAGTCTGTACAGGAATTACATGTTGATCAGGACTCGGTGGTGCTTCCCCCAACGTTCAAAATTCAAAATTCAACCTTGCACCACGCCGACCTTACCTGAATTTGTTACATCATTAATGGAAAAGAACAGAGTAAAACTTGGCAGCCGTCTTCAGTTAACAGAATGATCTCAGAATGATCTAAGAGAGAGTGTGTTTGTGTGTCTGTGTGCGTGTGTATGGCCACTCTCCACTGGCCTCTCTGTGCTTAAAGGTGTGTGTTTGATTTGCATCACTCTACCTACACCACACTTGTTGTGGTGTGTGTGTGTGTGTGTGTGTGTGTGTGTGTGTGTGTGTGTGTGTGTGTGTGTGGGTGTTCAGTGTGTTCGTGTTAATAAGGGCTCCTTGATAAACAAGACTGTATGTCTCACAAACATCAGTTAAGTTCTCCCCATTAACACCCAGCTCCACTTTCTGCCAGACTGGCAGAAAGTGACAGACAGACAGACAGAGGGAAAGACAGACTGGCAGAAAATGACAGACAGACAGACAGAGGGAAAGACAGACTGGCAGAAAGTGACAGACAGACAGACAGACAGACAGACAGACAGGAATGTGAGCGACAGACAGAGGGAAAGACCGAATGGATTTCATGTTCCAGAGATAAACATCTCTAGATAGAATCATGAACTGGCACGTGTGTAATTGCACACAGTCATGTCTGCACTAGACCTTTCCCCGTGCCGTCACAGTCTTTAAACGTCCCTGATGACACTTCCTGCTGGCCTCAAGGCTTTACCTGCAGGACAGAGTGTCGTCGCAGACTGAACACCACCACAACACCAAAACACTACTTCTTGATCCAAATCAATTGAAAACCATGACACAACACAAACACGAATAAATACAAAAACATGACACAACACAAACACGAATAAATAGAAAACCATGACACAACACATTATCAGAACACCACATAAAGCAAAAAAAAACACTACATGAACACAACACAGAACATTACTACATGATGCCACCACATCACAACTTAATGTCGCAATAGCTGGATAATAGTTTAATATACATCTATTGATGCACTTAGACACATCATCAGTGATGGAACCATACTGAACCATATGGAAGCATACAAGGGTCTGACTCTATAGCATCTTCCCTTGACGTCAAAACTGACACACACACACACACACACACACACACACACACACACACACACACACACACACACACACACAACGATCAAACTCACTGAGAAACGTCTTGGCATTAGGACGTACTGGAGTATCAAAAACGCCCCCCTGCGTTGGAATATAGATTCGACTGGAGAATATCGAGTAGCATGTTTTCGTCAGACATTGGGTAAATCAACCCCTGCAGTGGCCGGGAGGGTGAAGTCTATAGCGCCCTCCACTGACCCCAACAGTAATAACATCCATACTGCGGAGTAGGCAGTCCGGGATGGCAGCATTACTAAATCAATATTAAACACCGAAACATTTTTCTAAGGCATTAATTGTAATTTGATGTGTACAAATATAGGCTATAGGGTTATAATAGAGGTTTGTGCTTCTGTGGGATAGTGTACATAAAATAAGACGGTTAGGCACAGAGGTTTTTTTTTAAATTAAAAATATGTATTCATTTAATTGAAAGGTCTTTTGGTTGGTTGTGTAACAATTCTTTTGCGTTGTGTTTTATAAATGACTCGGTATCCATCATCGTCAAGTACAAATAACTGCAAATATTAACTATAGAGCCATCACATTCATAAGATGTTAAGTAGGCCTATAACTTATGTTTGACATGTCATTTAAATGGAACTATATCGATTCTGAACTGGGACAAACATTTGTTCCGCCCATGCACAGTCACCATGTCAGTGAACGCCCAACCCAACTAAAAGTGTACAGCTTAGGCCAACAGAAACATACACAAACAGCAACTATAAAGACAGGGGGAATATTTATAATAATCATTCCCTCCTATAACAAAAGAACAATGGCTGTACTCTCACTTAAACATCACCCCGATCTGAACAGAGAGAGCCATACCATAGCCAAACGGCTGGCGTGTTGGGAGACATGACAGTATTCACCCCCTGCTTTAGTGCTGCTAAGACTGGGCCCACCATAGTCGGACTTGAGAACCGTGGCTCTCTCTTCTAGATACAACTGACAGTCCAGGCAGGGCCAGTATAACTCCTAATGAACATGACTGAGTTGTTCACAGATTGGGTCCTCAACACTGTTGTCCTGTCTCCTCAAACAATCGTCAGAAACATCCATAGCCTTATGAAATATGAGCCAATAGTCTAATTGCTGTTCCCGGCCAAGGGCTAAAAGTCGCATGAAAGTCAATGAGATTTGAAAAAGCATGTTTCAATATGTTTCAAAAGAAATGTTTCAATATGTCCAAAACCACTCCTGGGCCATGAGATAAATCAAGTGAAGGATAGATAGATAAATACTTGATTGATCCCCAGGGGGGAATTTGAAGTCACAGTCGCTTTAACACGTCACACACAGCATACAACATAAGACGCTGACCCATAAGCCTCCCAAATACATCATCTGTCTGGTCCTCCAAAGACCAGACCCCTTTTTTGCATGCATGCATTGACATGTCCTCCAATTCATGCACAGTGCACTTCTCAGAGTCTTCCCCCCCCCCTAAATGTAAATCGCAGATAAATTAACCTGGTCCTTCGACACCACCTCCCTGGGGAAAAAAGGCACAGCAGCGCTTGCTGCGCCAGATGCTGCGCCAGAGTCTCCATCCCTCCTCCCATCCTGATCACCTTCTGCAGAGCCACCGTGGAGTCTGCTGACCAGCTGCATCTCCGTCTTGTTTGGGGCCTGCAAGGCGTCGGACTGGAAGTCTCTGCAGAGAGTGGTCTCCCTCCAGGAACTCCTGGGCGTAAGCGCTGCCTGACCAGAGCCCAACGCATCTCCTCTGACCCCACCATGGACTGTTCTCCATGCTGACCTCTGGCTGTTCTGCAGCATCCGCAGCAGGACGTCCAGATTCAGAGAGCGTTTCTTCCCCTTGGCTATAGTAGACTGTGGAACACCCACACATACAATAAATAACCCCTAGTTTAAGACTAGAGGTGAGAGTTTAGTGTCTCACACACACACACACACACACACACACACACACACACACACACACACACACACACACACACACACACACACACACACACACACACACACACACACACACACACACACACAAAATAATCGACAGCTTAATAATTAATGCATTTAATGAATAATGCATTTCAGTGAAAATAAGTGAACAAATTCATCACTTTAATTTACCAGGATGTCAGCGAGGAGCCACACCTATACCGGTCCTTCGGACAAAAGAAAGCCTACGTTGGTAGACACTCAACAGGTAACCTTAACCCGCAGCAGGTAGGTAAATGGAAAACCGAATTGACCTACTGCTGTACCTCTTTTCTTGTAGTCTGCGCCGTGAAGCAAAGCAACACAGATTTTTTTTTTTGAATTTCCTTCAAATTTGGTGATCCAGCTCCCTCAACCTTTTCACGAGGATAAACCGAGGATAACTACAAACGATTAGTCCAACACATCTACTACGTTTGTACAAACGAAATAGTTCCCTCACAGACCGCTAATGTCCTTAGGCAAACTATCTTTATTTTAAAAAAAATGTAAGGGTTAACTGCATAACTGCATAACCCTTAACAAAATAACCTTAATAATTTCCACAATGCCGGCCAAGAGGGCACTTGTGAGTCCAAACGTGTGTGGTGGTTTCAAGCCCCACCTGGTCTCAAATTACAACCATGCCTACAAGAATCAAGTGTGTTCATCACCTCAAAAAAAAAAAAAAAAAGTTTAGATAGGTTCCACCTTTCAGCAATCATTCTCCCACAAGTTCCTGCAGTCAATTCTCACTGCATCCAGAGTCAGCCCCCTCCCAAACACAATGGGTTCATCAAAGACATTGCTGGGGTAGAAGTCTATGCACTCCTCCTCCTCTTCCTCCTCCTCCTGCCCTTCCTCCAGGACAATCTGCTCCGCCGTCGAGGAGAAGTAGCCGGCGGCGGTGGTGCCCGTGTCCTGTGAGCTCTGTGTGTAGTGGGAGCCGTCTGAGGCCTGGGAAAAACTCTTGAGGTAGGGGGTCTGCGGCGCCGTCCCGGAATCCCAGTCGGACAGACGGACCGATTGGGAGGCGTCGGTGAGGCAGAGGTCTTCGTCGTCGTTCTCCTTCGGGTTCTCCAAGAACGTCACAATGTCTTCCTCCTCTTCTTCTTCTTCTTCTTCTTCTTCTTCTGAGGAGGAGAAGTCGCTGCGGTTCTCGTGGAGATCCATCTTGCTCTTCAAGGAGTCACAGTTTTGACACATCAAAATCCAAAAAAAAAAAAAAAGTATGTGTATTCCGTGTAGGGTTGCAATAATTAAATGTTATCGTCTTTGCATGGAATAAGGATATATACTTTGTGATACCCAGTTGTATTTTCTTAATGAATTATGATGAGAAGATATGCACTTAAAATGATAAAAATAGTTTAGTATAGTAGTTTTTGGATATTTAAGGGAAAGGAAATCTATAAGGTTAATTAGAAACATAGCACATCTGCTTCTATGGAATGACCCTCAATAAGACAATTAGATATTTATCAATATTGTGTACAATTTCATAATATAACAAAAAAAACGGATAAAATGTGATACATTTTTTAATTCAGTGACATACCTTGCTATCTGTAAAGGTCTTGGCACACTTGCTATTGCTGGGATCTGGTACATCTTTCAGTGATATTACAATCATCTTCAGCCTACAGAGGAGGATACAAATTGCACATGAGAGATGAGGCGCACATCATATGGCAACTCATGGTCCCATCAATGTGTTGATCTAAAAACTAGATCTACGAGACACCTGTAGGCTTTTCTTAAGGGCAATAACCAGCTGCTTCTATTGAATTGTCGTCTGGAATGCATTCATCACCTTTGCCATCGCACTAGTAACTTGAAGAGACACAGCAGGAAAGCTATGACGATCATGGTTGTCAATAACAGCCAAGGGATTATGTTGGTATCCTCTGAAAGAGTGAAAATTAGGAAAACACATGTTAACCCATGACAGGTAGACCCAGAGATACAAAGATAATTGGTTAAATGACATGCTCGGTTTACCCTCAGATTACACCAGGGGGGCGCTATGGTCAGTGCGGAACAAATCGAACCGCCAAAAAAAAAAACGAATCGAAAGGAGTTGACTATATAGCAACAGCATGGGTCTTACGTTGGATGATAAACTTGATTGTGTCACCACGGGGTCCTTCGCCTTGTTGTGTCCAGGCTGTCACCCAGACTACGTAGGTGTCTGGAGGCAGATGGGCGATGGTGTACTGACGCTCTGATGCAGGGACGCGGTCTGCAGCACACAACCATATACAACACACAATGTCCTACATTATAGATGGAAGGAGTATTCCCGAAAGTGCTGCAAACAAGGTTCAAGTGACAACGACTCCAGTATCCACTCTTTAAATCGGCCACATGCTGGTTTTTTTTAATACAATGGAGAAAGTCGGGGAAGGTCTCATTTTCTTAGTTAAATTAGAACCTGTTAATTTACATAATGTGAAATCCTATAAGTAGTCCCTTTAAAAGCCTTCTCAGATCTTTCTTGGCGTGTGGAGGGGGGTGGATGCTGGGTCATGGAGTGGGGTGGGGGGGGGGTCATGGCGCCAGTGGTTTGGGGGTGTATTCCACCACCGGTTGCCGAGGGGGTGAAGGTGCAGAGTTTTGGTGGACGGACTGGCATGTGAAGAGTGAAATGGTTGAGTGTAATGTCGCTCTGTGTGAGAGGTCAGGCCACTACCATGCGTGCACTAGGGCTGCAGCTAACCGTTATTTTCATTGTCGATTCATAATGATCATTCTTCGGATGATTGATTTAGTCCATTAAATGTCAATTAATAATTGTCAATGCCATCACACGATTCCAGAGACAAAATGATGCCTTGTATGTGCCGGGTTTTATCTGACACGCAGCCAAGAAGAACTAAACTCTGAACTAAAGTAGAACCAATAGGCTGCGTGCGTCACGTCGTGGCCTCGTCGCTCGGCCCCCGTGCGTTCTACTCACACACGCTTTCGGGGTCCTTGGTGTTGCCGACGTAGACGGTGTAGTTGCGGACACAGCCTCCGCGCTGACGCCGGGGAATCTGTGTCCAGGTCAAGGTCACCTGGCGGCCCTCGCCGTGCTTGGTGACCGACGGCGCGCCTGTTGGCACTGCGACGCATGGGGGAAATCTAACTTATAAAACCTCTGCACACGGAAAGGGTTCTACAAAAGCCAGACGTGTTGCTAGAACACCTGCTTACGATGGAGCATTTATTTATTTATTTTCCATTTGTAACGTGATCACTTCAAAATACGACTGTTTTATTTGTCATAAAAGTCATAAAACCGGAGGTTGGGGCAGGACAAAGCTCTTCAAAACGGGTTTGGGTTTTTGAAAATGGCTAGGGTGGAGCTTAGCGTGGATATTTGAATATGTCCAAAACAAAAGCTAGCCAAATATCACTGTGATATGAGTTACAGAAGATAACAGAGCAATGTAATTGATCAAAATACTAGTCAGTTTAACACCAGTGCCGGCATAAATACATTTAATGGATAAAATGACACATTTAATAAATGTAGTATTCTTTCTGGTCTATATCGGGACATTGAAGTAATTCAACCATAGGTTAAGACTTAAGAAAGCTATTTTTTCATTTTGTTGGAACTTTAACAAATCTGAGGTCTGTACTGTATTAGCAGTTAACAAAATGTATTAATTTATTCAAAGTGACAAGATTTTATACCTTAGGGATGATTTATTTATACAGTTTAATTTATTTAGTTTTACCAATCACAGCCTCAACCTTATGGAGGTGGATGGTGGCCTGCCATAGTGGCTGCAAGAGACTCCCGCTGAGAAGAGCGCTCTTACCTGACACTAGAGTGTTGACACCAGTGAAGCTGGCCTTGCCCAAAGCGTTTTCATAGAAGACATACACAGCTCCGTCATAGCACTCATATGGATCAATCTCTGCCAACAAAAGGAGAATCATTTATTGAATTATTAGGCTGAGAAAGACAAACGAGTCTTCAAACGTAAATTAATGAACAACATTTTTTTTGCAGCGAGCACGTAAGCATCTCCTCCTTGTCACTATGACATACCTGTGATGACTGCCTGGCTCTCTGCGCTGGGCAGTCGCATCCATTGGTGCTTTTCGAACTGCTGGTCTTGCAGATACCACTCCACCAGATAGCCAGTGGATTGCAATGTAGGGTCGGCTTTCCTCCAGTGGAGGGAGACATTGTCCTTGCTTTCAGTGACATGCAACTCTTGAGGGGGCTGTGCTGAAGATCGGAGGAGTTGGTAGTTGAGATGACGGTTCATTGAACATGAGTCTATGACGTAAGAGTTGACACTGACCGATTCATTTTACTCCACACTACCGGTACAGTGATATCGTAGTAATTCCTACATAATAAAAAACGATGAACTAGGAGAGAGGTTGAAGACAGTATAAAGGCTTCATTGCAATTCTTTTCAAATAAGTACCTCACCGGTTTTGAAAAGGGTGGGGACGCTGGCCGGAGGGGAGGAGCCTTTGGAGTTGTACGCGGACACCGTCACCAGGCACGTCACACAGGACAGGATTGAGAAACGTGTGGCGTTGGCACTGACATTGTGGGTGGTGGCTTTTTTCGTGTGACGGTCATTTATATGGACCAGGTATCCCAGCACCCTCCCTCTGGCCTCAGAGTCAGTCAGCGGCTGCAGGGACAGAAGGACGCTCTTTGTTTTTTTTTTGCAGTAGGACCACACTGCAGAAAGCGTTTGCATGCATGCATGCATGCATGCATTATTCTGCACACAGAATACCAGCTTCTACCATCAGGTAGACGCTTCAGAGTCCCCACTTGCAGGCTGAACCGTTTTAGGAATTCATTTGTGCCCACCTCAAATAAACTGTACTATTGATCATGACCCATGGTATAATACAGTGGGCGAGGGAGGGTTTGGGTGTGTGTGTGTATGTGTGCATCGCACTGTTTCTTGTATACTGTGTATATGTTATATGTGGCCTATATGTATGTATTGTCTGTACCTGTACTGTTATTACTGTAAAGCAGCTTTATATGACAGCATTGGAGTCCAAGAAAAAATTCCTTCAAAGGACAATAAAGTGTATCTTATCTTATCTTATGCGTCAATTGATGTTTGCTAAATAAACAAACATAAGCATAAGCAGTGTGGCTGAGTGTTTCTCTTGGCAGTGTTCCCCACTGGCTATGTGCTTCAGTACGAATTGTGTAGAAAGGTAGTGATGGCACTTTTTCCTCAACCACTGCATTTGTATGCATCTGTTTTTTAACATTTGCATATGAGGTGGTCCGTGATAGGTCTAGATGACTTTTTTTATTGGTACATCTGAGGTCAAATTTAAACTCCCACAATGTATTCATAAAAAGGACAAATAGCAGATGCAGATGGACAGTATTGCTCTTAAGGGACTGCTTTTCGTGTAAACTGAAACAGACATTTTGTCAGGTTTTCAGTAGCCTCTTGCTATGACTAATCAGGTGTGTGTGTGTGTGTGTGTGTGTGTGTGTGTGTGTGTGTGTGTGTGTGTGTGTGTGTGTGTGTGTGTGTGTGTGTGTGTGTGTGTGTGTGTGTGTGTGTGTGTGTGTGTGTGTGTATAGGGTGATGTGGCGGGGTGTGTACGCGTGTGTGTGTGAGAGTGTGAAGCCACGAAAGTGGTTAAGGGCTGACCTTTGATTTCTGTGGAAAACGTTAAGTACAACAACCACTACTAATGCATTGGCAACAGCGACGGAAATGTGTGCAAACCAAACCATGTAGTAAGACAGCACATGTGTCAAACCTGTTCTTTAGAGTCAATGTGCACTCGGCCAAGAGGTTAGAAAACACTTACCTTCCAGTAAACAGTCAAGCTGTTCGGTCCAGAATTGGCCCTGGCAAACCAGATGTCCAGTTCCTTGTTGGGAGCTGCCAAACGACAAAGAACTAACTGTCACTGGCTGGTGCTCCACTGTGGAAATCTGAGACTAGCAGATGCGAGAAATGCAGCTCCAATTACTTACTATTGGAGCAGATCATTTTCTTTTTGTGTTCTTTCCCATGGCTCATACAACTTTTAGCTGCTGGTTGATATCTTGTCATTTAACTGACAGGTTATCGTAACAGACAACATGGTTTATTCCTACGTAAACTTTGAGCCTTTAAGACTTGAGAGGAAGGGAATGATGGTTTTCCCGCACACATAATTAAGTAGGTGTGTTTGACTTATCAACATTTTGACATTGAACAGTGGGAGTACAAGGTCATATATTTAGGGAAAAGATTACCTTTGAGCCCTTTTGCTTGTTATAAAGACTACAAAAAAATCATGTCTTATTTATTAGCAACGAGAAATCCCAACAACATGCAATTCACCTTAAGGGAAACTTTTGCAAAATATGAAGCCATAACTGCTCAAACACATTTGGTTAAAATTCAAACAAGCACAAACAACAACCTTCCAGACTGAACAACTACCCTCTTAAATAGAGTGACTCTACTGTGCTGTACTTAACAGGGGAACTACACGGTTGTATAATGAGGTCCGAAAAGTGTGAGACCATGAAAAGAAAGTGAAAATACAAAGAAATACTAAATGTGGGTCTGCAGCCATTATCAAGCCACAACGGCAGATATCACTTGCCTTCCTCCTGAGTCCTGTTTGGGAACGGTCTGCTCCAGTCGCTCCAGAGTCCACTGTTCAGCTTGGCTCTGGCTCTGAAGAAGTAACGCCTGGATGGTTCTAGAGAATGGACGGAGGGCAGCTCAGATGAGCTGTTCTGCCAGTCCTGAAGACAACCACAAGACAAACACAATATTATTCACTGCTGGTCTTAACTGTCTGCCTATTCATGTTTAAAAAAGAATGGTGAAATGATCTCAGCAAGGCTGACAGTGAGTAAACGCTTCGGTCACAATGACAGTACAGTTGACATAACAATACAATTAATCCCTACTGTTATAATGACTTTTAACATGGCCACTTGCAGCAAAAAAATATTAATAGCATTTTCCATGTCATGGTCGAATAAATGTGAATAAGCATGATTTGACGACTCCTATATTAGTCTTGCATTGCTTTAACAGAGAGCCATGGCATATTTAAGCAATAGATCACAACAGGCTGTGGAATGTGCTCATTATACCACAAAAAAGTAGTCCCTCCTGGCTGCCTGCAAAGTGCGTGGCTATGCAACACACTGTAGTGTCCTTCAGAGAGAAGGCTAGAGACGGTAGCTTGGTTCGCCGGCAATTTAGCCTACTATCGAGCAGTTCACTCACCGTGTGCCTATTGCGTTACACAACATTTCCACCCTCTCCATCAATCAACATATTTTGAGGCTTCAGTGAACTATGGTATTGCTTTTATATATAAATAAACAGTTCAAGTTAGGCGCAGAGTGATACGGAACTCTGTAAACTGGGCGTCATAGCTGTGTGCATTCTCATTATACAACAGTTGGGAACCAATCAGATTGCTTGATTTAAGCCACCCGTTTTATAAACATTGAATACATTATGATAAGGAGTCTGATATACATCTCTGCAAGGTCTCTTGCTAATGCGTTCATTCGCGTCCTAACGTTTAGGGCTTTTGCATCAGAGTGTCACATTGCAATGACTACATTTTTGGTCAATGTTTAGTAAGCAATCGTGAAATGATTTTTCATCATGGGGAGAGACAGGTTACAGTCTATTTATATTTATTTAGGATTTGACAGTACTGCAACCCTCTTGAGTCTTCTCAATAAGGCCAAGAATCGCCAACCAAAAGAAACCAATGATGCATTCTTATGTGCTCCCTAGCCCTATAACAAACATCAGATCTTACTGAGTCTGGGTGTGGGATGAAGTCCTCTGCGGGCTTCAGATCCGTA
This sequence comes from Micromesistius poutassou, assembly GCF_964030765.1. Classification (NCBI taxonomy): domain Eukaryota; kingdom Metazoa; phylum Chordata; class Actinopteri; order Gadiformes; family Gadidae; genus Micromesistius; species Micromesistius poutassou. The sequence continues at coordinate 17,363,537 of NC_140279.1, read as the reverse complement.
ACATCCCTGTACTGGACCTGTAGATGGGGCTTCAGGGAGTGGCTCCAGGTGATTCTACAGGACCTCGAGGAGCACTCCACTAGGTTCAAAACGGGAGGCGAGGGCTTCACTGTAGGAATAAAGGAATAAAGGAATAAATAAAAAAAAAACAGGGACAGACCACTAGTCAATATAGTGAATACCGCAACAGAGAGCAGGTTCTCAAATAAGAGGTGACATCAACCATCAGCTCTAATATCCACCCTGAGGGAGTAAACATGACCGTAATCTTAAGTGATCTTGATTCTTTAGATTACGGTTAGGTGTAGGGATAAGCAATTCACTCGAAAAGTGAAATCCTTTGACCCAATTGCGGTTTCTAAATCCTTCCGTATGTCAGCTACTAGCTTTAATCCAAACTGTCAATGAACATGAAACCCGTTGTAAACGCTGCAGTGCTCAGTCTCTCATATGGTTCAAAGAGGGTGATGAGCGGGTGTCCCACCGCTTCCATACCGATGTCGCTGAGAGTGAAGTTGTAGGTGTCAGACTCTGCCCGCCCCAGCACATTTTCGACCAGGACTTTCACGGAAATCATCTGGATGGAACTGTTTACCGACCAGCCAGCCCTGAAGGACCCAGGGCCCGCACTGGACCCAGGGTGATTCACGGGCACGCCTGTGCGGTTTTTGGACAGAGACGTCACCCTGTGACACATGAGGCATCAGTCAAGTGAATACACTAGGGCATTTGTCCGATGGAATTGTAAATACGAGATGTTAATGCCATTATAATAACCTCATTGAACATTGTTCAGCCAGTTTTCTATATCTGAATCCAGTAATAGTGACAGGTAACTAAATGATTATTGCAACCTGAAAACCACATATTACAAGTGTGTCTGTTTACTGTGAAGCAGCTGATAGGGTTGAGGCATTATCTCACCGTAGAGTAGAATTAGTGGTTATATAGGTTTTCGTCAGACTTTTCCATCTACACTCCACAAAATCAGTATCATTTTTTATGCACGTCGGGGCTCCATGTCTGCCTGGTGGATCTACAGCAAAACCAAAAAAACATGGAGAAATCCAAACCCAGTAAGAATAAAAGGGCAAAACAATTGCCCTGCTAAAGATGTTTTCAAATAGCATACTTACATCCTGAATCAATATCGATGCCACAGAGAACCTGCTTGCGCTTGCACTTGCAGGTAAACGTCACATTGTCTTTTAGGATTACCGCGTCAATGTACACGATGGACGAGTTCAGATGTGTGTGTTGGCGCAAGTGTTCGTCGTAATACACCTCGATTTCACATTTGGATGGAGATGTGCAGAAAATCCGAAAACTGGAGCCTCTTTCCACCACTGCTCCAACGCTGGACCAGCTCTTGCATGAGTTATGTTGAGCTTCACCTGCTGATGTCAATTATCCCATTAGCAACTTCTGTTGGCTTGAGTTATAGCAACAATTGTAGAGATAGCATGTTCATAATAATAAAACGAAGTAATCGTTCACTGGACGAATTGACTTGTCTGGATGTTCTGAAATATGTCTGAATGGAGTAGGCCTAGATAGCTGTATTACAAAGGCGACATATTGCAGGTTTAACAAGGATTCATGGCGAGGCTTACTGTGTTCCAATTCTTTCCATGTGAAAGGTGAAACTGACTCAACGTGGGATTATTTGGATGCAAATTGCAAAAACATTTCAAAGTGAAATGTAGGGCGGCCTATGCATAAATTAATAATCTGTCTATATAAACGCTATGCCGAGTTGAATCTCACCTGTAGACCAATGCACAGCCAGCGCTGTGAATACAGTACGAACGCACCATGTTGGGAATATTGGAGCCATTCGTTGACCGCTTCGTTGTTCCGCTTCAGCGGTTCCCCCGATGACTACATCAGCAAGTTAACAAAAAGTAGGCCTAGCTGAAAAAGTCAAATAAAAAATAATTCATTAGTTAAATAATTTGGGTGCCATGGCAAAAAAAAAGAAGACATAAGGACTGATGCTGAACAAACAACATCACTACAATGATAGAGACCAATAATTGCCAAACACTGTATTATTGTTTGACGCCAACTATTGTGTCTGTCTATAACATATAATTATGTTATCTACAAGTATCTATAATCCTACACTCAAAAGGAAATAAACAGCGTTTTAGAGATCCGTTAAACCAGCCAGAATATACACATAAATACATAGTTAACACTTGCCAAGCCATCCGCTTATCCTCTGGAGCGCTTCATGTCTTGCCTGTTTGGTTCGCGAGAACCATGGATATATGTGATAATAAATCACTTGGAACCAGCGGGAACTTCCTATGGTGGACGCTAGAGCCGTCTCTCAACGAAAGAGAGACACGGGGTGTTGTTTTGGCACGTGGTTTTAACGCTATCGAACCCCGCAGCGGAGGAGGAGTGTGCAAGGGGTGAGCGCAAGATTCGTTTTTGCACCAAGCCTTTCCGTGGTTTGCTGCTAATTAAGCCCTCTTTGAGATTGAATTCATTCAACATTATTTTGCCCTTGATGGGTAGACTTTAAGTTTAGATAAGGCATATATTACATGAGTAAGATGGTTATCAACAATCGCACAGATTTTACATTGTTAAAACGAGTGAATACACTTTACCATATCTATCTATCTATCTATCTATCTATCTATCTATCTATCTTCCTGCCTGCCTGCCTGTCTGTCCCCACCGAGTTCCCCATTAACTAAGCATGCACTTATCCTCCTTCCCTGAGTTCTTAGTATATTACAGTGTAAAGAAGTTACATCCAACATTAGTTACATCATATGTAGGGTAGTAAAATACTCTGTGGTTAAAGTCCACTTGTCACCTTATTAATTAAACTGATCCATACGTCTACTTCATAATATATCATTATTTTACAGTTTTTCTCAGTCGCTTTGGTACATTTCTCGAATCATCCTCGAAATTTGCAAAGCAGTGCATTTCTGAAAACAATTTGTACAAATAGAAAAACAACACCATGGATTACCTGAACAAGCCAGTCTCTTGCTCATAATCCTTAGTTCATCTCTCAAAAGTAAATATCTGTGTCAATGATGTCAGTGTCATCAGAATGACAAGTCCTTGTGTCATTGTGTACAGATAAGACAGTCAAATTGCTTAGTCATGTTGTCAATATATATTAGTGTACTCTGGAGGGATGTTCTGATGTAAACTATGGCTAAAGTTTTGAAAACAATTGTTGTGAATTGTAAGTTACACCTTAGTGTATGTGGGAGATTGATTGCAAGAGACTGGACACGATTCACAATTACGCTTTTACTGTTTGTACTGTAATTTGTTGACAGACCATGTCATTACAATACAGAAAGGAAAAGACAGCACTGCATAGCACGTAGAAAAAAACAAAAGAAATGTGAACACTCTCCTTAGGGAAAACTGTACATGCAGTGCTGTAGGAATTACAGTGCAGTCTTCCCACACCTCCTGACGTTCCTGTCTGTTGGGCCACAAATTCTCATCCACATCACAACGAATATCTTCTAATGGAAATATATAGAAATATGCTTGACATATTATGACAACTTGTTCAACCGTTTTTCATGTAAAGACTTATGCAGTAAACTAATAAATGTTAAATGTTGGGGGTGAGAGTATTCAACAGAGACCCATTACAATACATTTTGGTCAACATGACATAAGAAATTGATATTGTAGGAAAGAGCAGAGAATTGCACATAATCATTTGCATGCATGTACCAAAGCATTTGCAACTTGTTCAAAGAAATGAGAAACTTATTTGATGTGCACAAGTGACGCAATGATGTGAAGACTGAACAAGTAGTTTTGAGAATTTCAATTCTGATATGAGAAATGTACCAAAGCGACTGAGAAAAACTGTAATATTAAGCCGTTTATCATTGTTATCTCCACAAGCACATGGTTGTTCTTGTCAGGGACTCATCCTACCTCCCCTTTAGTCCTATTTGAATAGTAAAGAGCTACAGACGTCCACAGACATACATGGACATTGCATTGAAGGTGACAATAAGAACAATAAGAGGCTCGCTAATAAATACATGAAGGCCATGTAACATAAGTCGTGTCAGTAATGAGAAGCTATATTATTTAACGGGATGGAGAAGGACTAGTTAAAACTGCTCAGAAAATCTGTGGCTGTGAGTTTACACCCATAGCAGACCTGTATCAGGATAGGTTCAAGAACAAGGACCCCAGCCACCCTAACAGCAACCTTTTCCAGCTGCTGCCCTCTGGCAAGCGCTACTGGAGTCTGAAAGTGAAGACCAGCAGACTCAGAGACTCCTTTTTCCACCAAACTATCAGACTTCTTAACAGTAGATAAACTCAAGTATTGTTTGCCCTTATTTATTATGAATATGCAATACACTGCTTTTTATCACTGTGGTTTCAGAGTTACTCTCATAGTTATGTGTGTGTGTGGTTGTGTGAGTGCGCGTGTGTGCAAGTGGTCATATATATATACTTTTATAATATGTATGTATGTTATTTTAAAGAGGTGTTTGCTCAGTTAGAGATATATGTATATGTTCTTATCATTGCTGCTATCCTAATATTCTTAGTTTAATGTAGTCATTCCCATGACACCTTATGGATACATGCATTTTAGGCTGCTGCTGGTCAGGAGGGGGGGTAGAGACCTAAGATTGTTGCATGGTATGTAAATATGATATGAGATGCAACTTCAATAAACTGAACTGACTCAGTGCGATATTTTCGGTGGGGAAGCGAGAAAACGTATCAGGAAGTGGAATGGTGCATAAGGCCTCACTGGGAACCAGAGAATAAACTTAAAGCAAAAAATCCCAAAGTCTCTTTAAGAAAATATTTATAGGGACACGGTGTTAAAATGAACAGAAACATTTGTCCTCTTACAAGGCGATACAACAGGCCAAATCAGCCATCTCCCCCATGATCTGATCTGCAGTCGCCAATCAACAACTTCCTCTGAAACGGTGGGGGAAGGCGTCTGGAAGCGTCTTTCAACCCCTACGAGATCTCAGGAACACAGACTCTGGGCCCCCAGGGGGCCCGTCCAGGGACTGTGGGCCCCGTTTTGGGTCCCTTCCCAGTGCGTGGCCCTCCTTGGGGGGGGGGGGGGGGGGGTCCCTTTTCAGAATCTCGGGACCCAGAGGCCTTTTGGGATCCTCCCTCGGACTGTAGACTCTAAACCCCAACCCTGAAAGCAAACCCTGACCCTAAAATGAAAACCCTGATCACAAAACCAAACACAACCCTAAAGCCTAAATCCAAGAACAATTAACATGGGATAAGGTTTTCCTAGTCTCACTTTCGCCTCATATCTAAAGTCTGATGGCAGATGAGCTCAGATCTGGGTATTACACAGGATATATTCACCTGCATTCACATTTTATTTGTTTAGATCCATCATGTTGCTTGGGGAGGGTATCTGCAAGTGTGTAATTGGCGATCACAAACTTGGCCAGCAGTAGTAAGCTGTAAGTAAGTGTAAAGGCTTCAAATCAACACTGTTTAGACAGGCCACTGTAGCAATACACATTCAAATTCAAATCCACGCACAATTAAAAACCCCTTGGGGAATACTCGTCTAGTAATGACATTGTCAGAAACATTTATCAACTCCGATCGGTCTCTGTAATGTTTGTTACAAATGGTTTACTTATGACCCGTCGTCTACCATTCTAAGGCCAAGCTAGAGCACTACAGGAAGAAGCCAACCAACTAAATACAGAACCAATGTGTGCGTCATGCTATATCATCTGTGGCTAGGCGCTTGGGTCAAAAATAGCATATAAGATGTGTAGAATGATAAATAATAACACATTTGCAAAATAAAAACAGGAAATTCAGTTTATAAAAGTCACACAACAGCGTTTAGACAACAAACATAAGAATCAATGTGTTAAGATTTACCCTAACCCTATTAAATAATGTATACATTAATACCTTACTAAACATAAGCACCTTTATTAAACATAAACAGCATTAGGAAATTATTACTTGTCGTTTTCGTCAACTGTTATTTAACTGTAAACTGATTCATATTACTGAATTGTGTCTTGTTAATTAAATGTGTTAATCAATACAAAATTAATGTTCCCTATTATTATTATTAGAAGTGTTACTATTATAGGAGTGATTAAGGGGCACTAGATAGGCCTACACGGAAGACAAGAAGAAGATCTTGGTGAGTTTAAGAAAGATTTGTGTTATATATATATATATATATATATATATATATATATATATATATATATATAACACAAATAGTTATATATTAACTGTACGTTTGTGTTTTTCTTTTCATTTTTCAGCAATGCAGCGTTGTACTCTTTGACTCGTTCACAGACAGATTGTAACTTCCAAGCAGGTCTATGCTGCCTTGCTCTGTTGTCAGTACGGCCACTTTACGAACACCACAACAAAACCTTGAATGAAACCAAACACCGTCGTCACCGCTCATCAGGGGTCTCCCTCGCCTGCTGCTAAATACCCAGCACACATAGTCCCCTGGCCCTCAGGTTCAGACCCCCCAAAAAAGACCCCGCTGCAGAGGATGCCAGACAGACGAGCACCAGATCCCTCGGTAAACCCCAGAGGTCGTACATTTGTCGAATCCCCGTCCGTGTCGTAGAGTGAGCTCAACTTTGGAAACCCTCGGAGCGTGAGTGAGCATCCGCTGCCACGCTCCTGCGCAGGTGTGTCGGGTACCTCCCTCTGCTCTCGGCACACTCCTCCGTGGCCCTGTTCCTCCTTGTCCTTCTCCGTGCACGGAGCATGAGGCTTGTAGCTGACCGACTCCACGGGCCCCTCGGCGGGATGGCTCCGTTCCGTCTCCGCTGTCAGCCCCGGCCATGACCCCGGAGCCTGGATGGGCCGGGGTGGGGCTGTGAGGAGGACGGTGTCCTCGCGGTCCTCCTCGGGGATCTCCTCGATGGGTGAGAGAGGGGGGTCACTGTGGGAGTTGGGGCGGGACGGCCTGGCGGGGGTTTCGACGTCAACCCGCTAGAAATCAAAACAAAAACATAATCCTGATACTGAATACTGATTGATTCTCTCTGAAGGCTGGGATTATATATATGATATATTTCTGATGGGATGATTGAGAATATAGTTTCATTGTGGGGAAATGTGTCCTCTGCTTTTAGCCACCCGTCTCCGAGAGAAATAGGACACACTTTCCGGTCTATAGAAGTGGATGCATTTGTCAGTACTTGTCAGTACTGTCAGTATGCTTTAACACAAAATAGCAAAATATAGATAATAGTCGGAGTGTATAGCTCAGAGATTACCTTCAAAAGTGCATTGGCTTTACTGTCTTCAGGTTTCGGTACGTTTTCAACAAGCCAAGACGGTCCCCAGGAAATGCATGACTGTTTGATTCTGTAAAGTTGAGAAAGTTGAGTGTGTACAAAGGTTGCAGGGTGCACTGTGTGGAAGGTTTATGGAAAGCTTAGGGTTAAGCAGTGCTTCAACGCTGAGGCCAACATACTCACTACAAGAGTGGCAAAGAGGCAGCAGAATCTCCTTGAAAGTTCCAATAACAGAATGATTCATAATAACCATGTTTGAAAACTGGAGACAACACGTATTCCCCTTACAGAATGTCATGCAAGAGACTCTTGCAGAGATATTACTGTGAAATGCTGTCCCGCCTGTAGCTCACCTTTTCCTCACAGAGCTCCAGCATATAAAGATGAATGCAGCCACTGGCAAGAGGGTTATGGTGAGAACCAGAACAATCACCAATCCGGGGGGAGGGTCCGCTAGGGGAGAGCAAGAGAGATGGAGGCAAAATCAGTGGACAGATTCAGAGCACCATGACGAAATACTAACAAGAGTTTACACAGACGACTGATGAGGTGCAGACTTAGGGGGTAGGTACTGGGTGAGATGTTGCCTTACTAAAGACTTTTTTTACTTTTTAGGTGAATGATTTGTACTCTGAGGTGTGTACATGTGTACTGAATGTGTAGGGTGTGTGTATTTGAGGATGGTGGTGGGCTGGATGTGTACTGTATGTGCAGTGGACGTGTACTGGACGTGTATTGGACGATGGTGTACTGGAGGTGTCCTGGATGGGTACTGGGAAGTTCACTGGATGACGGTAAACTGAATGCGTCAGGATGTGTGCTGCAGGTGTGCTTGAGGTGTACGGCGGGAATGCACCTTTAGGATGTGTGTCCGAGGGCTGACAGGAGACCCCCTCTCCCTTCTGTCCCTCTCCGGCTGAGTTGGTGGCAGAGAGACCCAGTATTACACTGTCTTCAGCACAGTCAAGCCACAACCGCCGAGGGGCCGAGCCAGATGCGCTTACTTGAGAGAAATAACAGGGCAATCCCACCATTCAATGATCAATATTATAAAATGAGTACATTAGTACACAAATGATTAAATTTGATGCATGCAAAATGGAATGATGGGTAGCTTCGTCTATGTAGAATGGCAACAGGTTATCTGGCAATAAGGTTGGAACTATTTAAATAATACCCATGCAACATTATAAACCTTAAATAGTTTCACATTTCCTAATTTTTCAATGTCATTTATGGTTGAACATTTTCTTTAAGTTAAGCTCTTAGTCCAGCATGCTAACCTATTCATGCTAGAGATATTCTGTTATTAAGGTTAACAGAAACCGATGAATGGGTTTTATCTACGTATGTTTTATTCTAACATGAAGGATGCCACGCAAAACAACTGAAAAGCAGTTAAAACATGTTTTTAACCGGTTTGTGAGGTAACACTTTTCAAGAACCAAGCAGAGAAAACTCAAAAGTGTGTGAAACAAGTGGTGACCTACACATAAGAAAATGACTTCTTCTTTGTGCAGCATGTGGCCACGGACTGCGAGAACATTCAGTTGTAGCCACATGGCTTCTCATGCAAAGAACTTCCTGTTTGTGGTCAGAGAGCTCTAGAATAGTCTATGATAGAGAATGAGCACTGAACATGTAAATAAGAAAAGAACGTTTAGGGTTGAGTTCCTTCTGTTTGCTCATAACCGCCTGTTTGGCTTTTCATTTTTCAACATAAGAACTAAAACGTAAAAAATAAATAATAATGGTGCTTTATTTGGTCCTTTTCCTTTTCTGTTACTTTAAGTCTTCCATGAGCACTGATGATGCTTTGTGGAAAGCAATACTGAGAAGCGTGATGACTGAGTATGTGGCGTTTACCAAAACAGTAATATGCCCCATGCTGTAACGGTAAGCACCTACACTAGTGCATGTAAATGAGCTTTCTGCACAGCAAAACTCCCATGCAGGTAAATCCCATACAAGAGCAGACAAAATTTTTCTGTGTACGTGTGTAAGGACATGGAAATTCTGCTTATAATAATACCACTCACACACACACACACACACACACACACTCTGCAAGCTAGCAGCAAGCTCTGGCTTGGAACTCCCTCCACTCTTAGTTGGTCTGTACCACTCTGGGCTTCTACTGCAAGTAGCTGTACGCACGCTCACGCTCACACTCACACTCACCACAAAGCCACCAGTCAGTCTAGAAGCTTACTATTGTGTTCCCTGCGGCTGGAGGAATGCGTGCGGACATAGACGGTGTAACTTGTGATGAAACCTTGCTGCTGGGGTACGGGAAGTTCGTCCCACTGAATGAGGACACGGCCGGCCTTGTGGTCCACCACTGACGCCTTGGGCCCTGACTGAGGCTCTGGAGCAACACACACAAGTATCATTGTGTATAATTGATGATAAGGTTGATATTGGTAGACACACAATAACTGAATATGGTCCAAGAGAGGTGTTATTCAAGTAAAGATATTTGCAGATAGTGAGGCGGAAGAGTGTCGTGTTTTAAAGCTTACTCATTTCTTTGGAGTACACCAAAACTGAAGATGGCTTACTGATGCCCATAGTGGTCAGAGCATACACAGAGACGTTGTAGCGCACACCGGCCGTCAGACCTGGAACAGGACAGAAGGAGAGGCCCAGAGGCAGTGGTCTGTTACTCATTTCATTCATTTTTACATATATTTATAATGTTCTTCATTTCAGTTCAAACTTAAATATTGTATTTTATTTTATTCTATTTTAATTATATTGTATTTTATTCTTTCTATGGCACGGAATGTCACGCAAACATTTCGCTGCATATCCTGTATGTGTATGTGACAAATAAAAACCTTTGAATCTCCGATTTCTCACTATGTTGTTGTTATGGGGGCGAAGGCGGCAATGAGTTTATATGGCATGTGTCATGCACCAAATGTCCACTAGAGTGCACTGTTTAATCAGGCATAATATTCTCCAATAACCATATACCCAACTATGGAATCCCAAGTTCCACTTGTTTACGTGAACCACTACACGGCCATTATTAACGACTTGGTGCTTTGTAAAATTGAATTCCACTTCATTAGTTTAATCAAATATGCCATACTAAATGTAGTGCAAATATATGTGACGTTATTATACACAATTTATAACCTTTTTTTTTTTTAACCAAAGCTCTTCACCTTCGATCAAGGTCGTGTTTCGACCTCTGGACTCTATGTTCCAGCGCAGCTCTGCTCCGCTCCCACTCGTCCATTCAGTCACGTAGCCGACCGGTTCCTCCGTGGTGCCGGAGCCTCCCGGGCCAGAGGGAGTCCCGGACCAGGAGAGAACCACTCCTGCAGGGAGCGTCGTTGTCGTCACAGCAGGCCCAGGGACCCCTGCAGCGAAGCACACACTAAATATAAGAAACCTTCCAGAAACAAAATCCTACATACTTACATCCTACATACATTATAAATCATTCATTATCCCTTTTAAATACCCCCCCCCCTGCGTACTATCTAATCCTGCATATTATATATTATTCATATTATCGTGTCGATCAACATCATCATTTTGTCATTTTGCATAGTGTAATATTATGTAATGTATGTAGTGTTACATCACATAACAATGCATTTAAATGTAATGTATGTGATGTTATGTTTCACAAGGAAATTTGATGTACTGTTATAAAAGGTAATCCAATTTCAGAAACTCGTTTCAGAAGGTAATGTCTGATGCATGTTACATTCACATGATAATCATTCACAATGGTAATGCGCATTCAATAACAGTTATATTTTTTGTTATTTGCGTTTAAAAACAGTGTTTTAACATGCATTCAGTGGAAAGCAAATTGCTTGCTACATACATGCTTCTGTATGGAATCAAACTCGGCTCTCACAGAAGAAATTATGTTCTATCACTCACAGTACAATGATTGCTAAACTTGGGCACACCATTCAGCTCAGATTTAGCGTTTTGAAGACGCATTCACCTCATAAATCCTGACACGCTGCTCTCCCCTGCATGACCATACACGTGCTGCTCTGAATAACAAAAAGGTATCGGTAACGGCGATTCTGGTACCGTATAACTTGGTATCGGATGTAAACCAAATTTTGCAGCCCATCGCCCACCCCTAAATCTGATGTCATGTTATCAAAGGTAATGTAACGTCATGGGATGTTATGGTTCACAAGGTAATGTGACGTCATATTATCAAAGGGAATGCGACGGCACGTTATCAACGGGAATACGACGGCACATTATCAACGGGAATGCAACGGCATGAAATCAAAGCAAACCGTGTGTCACGTCACGTTATGCGTCACCAGGTCATTGCGTCACGTCATGTCATAAAAGGCGCCGTCATATTACGGCACAGTACCCGAGGGCCTGAGGTGGACGGCGGCAGGCGGGGAGCGGCCGTAGGAGGTGACCGCACTGACCCACAGCGTCTGAACGTCCGGAGACACCTGGACTACGCACAGGCTCCAAGCAGGCGGGCAGAGGACAGCCTCATGGCTCCCCGCGCCGCCCGGGAGCACCTCGTAGTGCTGCAGTGCGCCGCTGTAGTCCTCTGGACGAGGCGGCTGGCGGGGGGGAAAGGGAACCTAGATTACTGAGGAGGATGGGTTTGACACATCCCGGTCGTTCCAGCAGCAACAAGCCAAGGAGTTTGCCACGTACGGTTGGTATGTAGTACACGTGCACAGTATCCTGGTTACTGAAAGGAAACCCGCTTTGTCTTTTGTCTTTCCTCGTTTAATGTTTGAACAATGACACATGATCAATACCTTCCACAAAACAGTCACGTTCTGCAGTTCACTGTCGTCGCGGGGACCGAGCATCCTCCATACTTGGAGCTCCAGGGAAGGACCTGAGGCACCGCAACAAGCACAAGACAGGTTCAACCTCTTCGCCACACTGCGCCGTGTTCCTGATTCACATAAACCTGCACTATTTAACCGTTAACTGTTTCCTCTATAAATCATCTTAATTGGTCCAGGTAACTGATGTCCGAAAATGAGTCATACACTGCCTATCAGCTGACGACGCAGTCCAGTCATCGCAAGTACACTTTATCACTTTACACTTTGTCAATTTATCACCTTCCATCTCAAACACAGACTCTGAGAAGTGTACTGTGCAGAATTCACCCACCACCACCACAGCCTCCACCTGCATTGGTTCTGCTCTGTATTGTATGCAACCTATACAATGGGTCGAGATATCTGATGTACCCCATGGGAGATTGTATAGTGCTCCCTGTATGCTGTGTTCTGTACCTGGCATCTGCATGTCATGCTTTAAATCTTACAGCAGGGAGCATAAGGAAGGGACCATACCGCCAAAATAAATTGCATTACCGTTTCATGAAATAAATGTTTAGATCTATGACATGAGTGATTCCTGACAGAAAGTATATAGCTCTGGGTATTGCTACAACTCAAGCACTTAGAGTGGCAAATGGGGAAACTTACATGGCGCAGGATTAACTACTGCTATCAATATTATCATGATTAATATTATTAGCATTGCTATAGTGTTATGAGTATACTATTCATAATCTTATAGCTATTACTATACTCTATAATTTAATGCCATCAATCAAGTAGTTAGTAGCTAGCTTGCCTTTGCCGGGGCTCACCCTCCTGACAGATGGGCTCCACTTGCTGCAGCGAGGCCTTTGGGAGGAGACGGGCGGAGAGGTGGGACTGGACCTGGATGTGCCGGTGGGCCCCGAGGTCAGACCACCTGCATGTGCGGCGTAGCAAGCTCTGGCTTGGAACTCGTACTCACTCAGGGCATTCAATCCCTCCACTCTTAGTTGGTCTGTACCACTCTGGGCTTCTGCAAGTAGCTGCACGACACACACAACCACCCAGCCTTTCAATTCTAAAGAGATCAACGGTCACATGCCATGGATGGGAAATCATTTGAAGGTCGTTGCGACGTTTACCCAGGAGGAGCCGTTTCCTGTCCGGAGTCTGGCTCGGTACTGCAGCGGCTCGGAGGACTCTGTGCTGTTACAGCGCACCGAGGCACTACAGTCCTTGCCAAACGTTATGTTCACAATGCGTGGGGTCGCTGGTACAACTGAAACAATAGAACAGCACACACGCAGGTAAAACATGTTTTTTTCCCTGTTACAAATACTATCTAAAAGAGCAAGCCCGGGGGAGTGACCCTCCCTACAAAGCATAGAACTGACAAATCGCTAAATCCTTACTCTCAGGTAAAACAATCCTACCACCAAAAATACAAACCTTAAAGCCAAATCAAAATAAGAAAGCCTGACTCTAAAACCAAACCCTAGAACCAAAAATCATGCACTGAATCAGTATTTTCAGGTGAAACTATCTAACGATTTCATTTCTTAATAAACCCCTGACCCAAATAGGAGGCAAACCCCTGAAAACAAACATTAGAACCCTATCCAAACCCCAAAACTGAATTCAAATAGGAAATCCTTACCCCAAAAGCAAACCCAAGAAGATTGAAGCCAACCCGGAAACCTCATCCAAATCAGTAACCCTAACCCCAAAACCAAACAATTAAAACCAGAAACCAGACCCTGAAACCTCACCTACATATGAAACCCCTAATACCAAACCCTAGAACCGAAAAACAAATCCATAGCAAACCCTACCCCTAATACCAAACCCTAGAACCAAAAACCAAACCAGTTGTTAATATTCATTTTTTATGATGTTGCCTCTGAGAGCTCACTAGGTTTTCAAATGAAGCTAGAGGCAACTAAACAGGTCAGGTTAGTCATAATGTTGTCTCGGATCCATCCTTCCTTTGTTATAGCAAAACCTCTTGGGGGAGACCACACAGAGCCTGGGCCCCACACCAGAAACTACAAGTTGAGGAGCTACACCTCGTTCTTTTTTGGTTACAGAGATATTCTACCGAAGAAAATTAAGTGGTGTGAAGTGAAGAACTTTTCGGATTTAAGTGTCTTTCTAAAGTGGTCAGTCCACAATGGATCTGGCTAAAGGTTGAAGTCGCTCTCATAGTGATTTTTTTCTTAATAATTATCCACTTATTTTTATCCACATACAGATTAAAAATCTGCCTGAAGCTATTGTGTGGTATTAAACACACCAGTGTTGTCTGAGATCATTCTTATCTTTGTTTGAGAACTTTAAAGTAAAAGAAAAATTCACAATGCACTACTGCTTGCCGATTTTGTGTTCACCCATTCACACTTACAGATCCCTGCCTCCAGCAACATGATTGGTTGAATTATATATGAAGCGAAAGGAAGTGAACCACCCTTATCCACTCAGTTTTGTGCTCGCCTGGCAGACTTTAGATATGAATCAAAAGATATGAGTCTGATGTCTGTTTTGTGAAACTAGTCATAATGCAATTAAAATGATCTTTGTTTGCATTCTTATATAAAGAGATCAATATCAGTCATAATAGAGATAAGATGCTTAAAATATCTTTATTGTCTAGATATATATTTATGTGTGCATGTGTGACACACACACACACACACACACACACACACACACACACACACACACACACACACACACACACACACACACACACACACACACACACACACACACACACACACACACACACACACACACACACACACACACACACACACAGCTTACCAACATCCTTGACACAGAAGTTGAAGGGTTCTGACTTTGATGCCCCCATGGTGTTGTAAGCGGTGATGGTCAACTGGTAATTTTCATTCTCATCCAGCAATGGTTTTGGCACCGTGCAATTCGCTCTCTGTACATGAACATTATGTATTTGGGTTCCATTTGCACTGTGTATAAGGCATACAAAGATGTGATGGTCAACATGATATACAGAGTGAGAGTACATAGTGAGACAGTTTATAAAAAATTATAATGTTTAAGATAAAAACATCAGAAGGCTAAATGCCCAGCCATACATTCTGTATAGAACTAAAGAGTCGACAGAATAAAGTGTAACCCAGTACCTGCTTAGAGAAATATTGTAGCTAGTGGATAGGTATGTATTCTGTCCTTGGTCCCACCAGCAGTCTAACACTCCAGAGTCCCGTGATGTCTCACAGTAAACATTGCTAGGCTTATCGGGAGGCACTAAAATACAAAAACAGGTTATCCCATGTCCATTGTGCAATATGAAACACTTATTATATTTAAGTTGTTTGTTATACTTCGTACATACATCCGCCACGGAGAACGAGTCCACACACTGTATGGGTCAGGGGTGCCTTAAGCATTATGCAGCTCACAAGAAGTTTAGGTTTGTGCAGGTTAGTCAGTCGAAATCTGGCTGTTGTACAGTTGATGCGTTTCTCTGGCTTCAGAGAAACAGCTTTTCCTCTTTCGGGATCCTTTAGCAGCAGTGTTAAGGGGAAGCTAACAGGGAATTAAGAGTATGTTTTAACATGGAAATAGGAGTCATAGTGCAGATGAGCAGTACAAGCATGAGCAACACACACACACACACACACACACACACACACACACACACACACACACACACACACACACACACACACACACACACACACACACACACACACACACACACACACACACACACACACACACACACACACACACACACAGGCTTTACCTCGTTGAACACACACCCTCTGTGAGGCGACAGAACACGGTCAGGTTTGAACCCAGCATAAATTCCTGAGCTGGCACTACGGTCAGAATGCCCAGGCACTGAACTTTTGTCCCCATGGTATATATCAGGTGCGAGCCTGTAACAAAATCACACCTCAAATGAACGCTTGTTATTATAGGATATGATGGTGGGTGGCGGATATTCGTGTACTGTATTTAAGGCGGTTTGTCCCGATGCAATTTTCTTTCACGGAAACTAAATAATAAACTAAACTAAATCCAACTTACCCATGAGGTGGAAAATTAGAAGAACCCGAATTCGTAATCTCCAAGTCGATGTGAGAATATTCATCATAGTTCATCTTCTCTGCTGAATTCAGTGGGACACTTGTCTTAGAATGTAGCTGATATGTTGATGTCAAACATTCCAGAAAGAAAATCCACAAAAGTATGCTCGGCTGCACTGAATGTCTGTTTAGCCTAACGTAAGGACTAACGTAACGGACTGTCTACCCAATCATGTTTAAAAAAACAAAACAAAAACCGTGTAGGCTTTTTTGTGCGTCAGTAGATCTTCAATTTCTTCAGCAAATGAGTCACTCTTCTGATCTTCATATTCGCAACTGTTTTTCCATGAAATAGTCCTGCTCGATGAAAGCAGGCTGGAGGAAGCCTTTTTCACATGTGACCAACGAACGACCCGACATCAAACGCAGATACTTGGTAACGATTTAGTTTCTTAAATGACAAATGACCTAGTTTGGTGGTATTTTAGCAGATGCAGAATCTTTCGCTCAACGCTCCAGTTTGAGCATTGCAGTTGGCCTACTTCGGTAACCCCTTTTATTCTTTACCACGAAAATGTTATTTAGCCTAGATTACTTGGGTCGTGGGTGGCGATGCAGAAAAAGTTGCAAATGATCTATCCTTTACATGTGCAGGAACAAAATAGCAAAGTGCTGCAAGTGGAAGTCCTACATCTTAGGTAGCCTACAATAAAGGTTGTGTAGTAAACAATTAAGCCTAACCAAGTATACAAAGGAGATTCCGTTTGGTTTACACTGTTAAATGATCCCACCATTGATTGCCATTGTTTTTTGGTGGGCGTAGTTTCAGTAATAGTATACCCTCTACACCTGGGCTCATGTTTTGAAGACAGGCAAGAGTGACATTCCCCCCCGCTCCCCGGTCGTGTGTGCGTGCGTGCGTGTGAAGAGAGATTATGACTGGTGTTTTTGATGTATGTGTTGGTTTCCTTTTTGGACTCCTTTATCGTTTTTGGTGTAGGCTCCCACTTAAAACAGTTTGGTTCTAGCCCAGCCATTTTAAGGGTCATAATGGAGGACAATGTCCCATTTAAAGCCAAGCTGTTGCGTGTAGCGGTTTTGTTTTAGCCCGACCATTGAAAACACTTGTAGCAGAATCACGCGAACAAGCTTTTTTCATTGCTTGTTGCGTTACATCTTACCCAGATACACTACAATGCTATTTTCTGATTGGCTATTGTGTAGCCCCTTCTCTCGGCTGGTAAGTGGCGGGCTGCGATTATAGAAAGCCAGGGGAGACGCGCCTGTTCCATGGTGAGAGCTAGAGAAATCATGTTGGGTGCTGCGGCAGCGGCATACAAGTTATTTTTCAGCGTGAGAAATGCCATGTGTGGCGGGAGGGAGTGACAAAAGACCGAAATGAGTGACTGTCACGCTCAATACGTGACACTTGAGAGCCCTGCTCTACACAAGTCAACAATCTTAGAAAAAGTTCAGAAGGGGATTTCCAACCGTAAGAACTGGAGCACAATAAGACAAAGACAAAAACAAGTTTGAATGCATACGTGTGCATACAAACAAAGCGCCATCATCAAAGTGTAAAGCCTGTAATGTAAAATACCTATATTTTGTATATTTAACACAAAAGTGATCACAGTTGTAGCCGCGAGTATGGCTATAGCCTACAACAAGGATGTAATCACGAAAACACGCAGACGGCAGCATCTGATCAAAGGTTTTATTTGTTTTGTCTGTTCAAGTTCTCAGAGGTCACAAATCCTACGACATATGTCACTTACGGTTAACAATATTGTGTTTAAGATTGTATAATTTTTCTAATAACAATCGACACAATAGCAAACAAAAGTATCATCCTATACGGTGTGATAGAATTTGTCATCTTTAACAATGTTCCCACAATGTGTTCCCACAAAATCAAACAAGTCTTGTTAAACTGGTTAATCATCACAAAGGATGTGCACAGAATCGTAATTATGGAAACGTTCATCCAAAAGTATCATCACGTAATCACACAATTATTAAAAGTTCCTCAAACACATTGTAGAATCCCAAAATGGGAGAATGATTTTTATTATAACGTGTATCACTGATGCAACAGTTTTAATTGTCATGTATTGCCACAAGGATTTTAAGGACCCAGGTGCACAACAAGATTATATCTTCAAAAAAGGCTTTTACTTACTCAAAAGACAAGAACAGGCAGCAACGTGACCAATACATACAATGACAGAGCAGTGAAGTGAACAAAGGGAAGGACTTTAATACACAGGACTAAACAAGACACAGGTGGGCAGGGAACAACGAGAGGCAGGCTAACATTGGACAAGACAACAATCAAACTCATAACTAGACTCAGGTGAGGGGCTGAGACACATAATCACAAGACAAACCAAACTGAAGCACATGACTGGGACAACAAGGAACAGGAAGTGAATCACATGACACAAACCCAGAACCCTGACAGTACTCATAAGCCGTTTCTCAATACCAAGTACGCGGACTACGTACTCGCAGACTTGGAAGTACGTACTTGGCAAGTCCAGACTTTCAAGTACAGACTTCCGAGAACGCGAGTACGCACCTGCAATTGGAACAGCAGCGGATGATGATGCATCCTGGGATATTTAACGGTCCCAAGTCCACACGAGTCACCTCCAATGCATCCTCGGTAGAACGGCCTCATCGAGAACGCATCGAGAACACTTCCGGGTTTTACGACAGTACTCGCATACTTGGAATTGGAACAGTACTTGGGCTACCACTGATGACGTTTCACGAGAACGCAAGTACACGAGTACACACGAGAACGCAAATTGAGAAACGGCTATAGACTCAGGTGAGGGGCGGAGACACATAATCACAAGACAAACCAAACTGAAGCACATGACTGGGACAACAAGGAACTGGAAGTGAGTCGCATGACACAAACCCAGAACCCTGACATTAATTATGGAAAGGCTTGGGATAATGGATTCATCGTGGTGTGGCGCACAGGCGGAAGGGCTTGGGAGCGTTAGTGGTAGCAAACACGGCGTCCAGACTGAGCTTTTCTCCAGGGGGGGCAGAGAAAGAAAACCTTTGAAGGAGGGAGGTGAAGAAAAGATACAGCTCCATCCTGGCCAGCTGTTCCCCAAGACACACACGCTTCCCTACGAGGACACACACACACACACACACAGACGGTGTTGTTTTGGGACTGTGGTGCTGACACACGCATACAAACTTAAGTAATAAATAAGTCTGTACATGCTTTTTTGAGTGAGATATGCATTTCTGAAAGTACCCCGTCTACAGTTTCCAGATGAGTCAGTTTCGGCGCCTACTCTGACGTAGGAATAAGGCACATTTGAATATTACCACCCACTTCCACATCCCCCTCCATCAGAGCATAAATAAGATACGCCCTTTAGTGGACCAGCGGACGAGCGCTGGGCGGAGATGTTTGTGCATTTCAGAAGCA
The DNA here is from genome assembly GCF_964030765.1 of Micromesistius poutassou. Classification (NCBI taxonomy): domain Eukaryota; kingdom Metazoa; phylum Chordata; class Actinopteri; order Gadiformes; family Gadidae; genus Micromesistius; species Micromesistius poutassou. The sequence continues at coordinate 17,343,904 of NC_140279.1, read as the reverse complement.
GGGAGATTCCGTACAAAAATAGATGTCTAATTAGTAATCTGTCAGTTTGCCATGTGTCTGCCTGGCTGAGAGTCCGGCGGACTCCAGCCAGAGCTGAGCTCCCTGGCAGACTCCCGCCGGAGTCAGGGAGCTCATCTTCGGGGGACGGCGGGAGTCTGCATACGGCAACAATCCCTTTCTCCTCCCCGTCATGGTTCAATCTGGACTTCAGGGAGTCAAAGCCAAAGTTCCTTTCCCCCCAATTCCTTCTCAACCATGGCCGAGATAACCCCCCACTACGAGTCTTTACTTGTTGTGGAATAAGTACCAGAGAGCCGGAGAACCAGACGCAGTCTTTATGATTCATAATATCATCTGGAGGCGCACATAGCTTTTGGCCGTGATATTAGATATAATATTACATAGATACCTGTATATTATATCATATTATATATGATAGAATAGAATATTATGTAAATATAAATCTCTGGGTGTTCGCAAACGGCAACAATCACTTTCTCCTCCATGCTGCGGTTCACTCTGACAGCTCATTTGTATGTAATGGGAAGCAGCTCATTTGCATTTAAAGCTACAGACACCAGAAACAGCACATTCTGAAAGGGACTGAGACGGAGGGGAATAGCGGTAGGCGAGAATATTTTTCTTAAAAGCTATTTCCAACAAACAGCTTCAAAAACATGTTTTCTGGAACTGTTAACTTGTTGGAAAAACATCATAATATGTCACCTTTAAGATCTACCACAATGCCACTAACAGCTACCCGTTGCCTCTCTTTCACTACATCCTGGGGACACTTTACCACGTTTGTTTCACATCAAATGAATCATGCAATCATCAAAAGATAAATCGTGAATTCAATGGTTCAAGTTGCATGGATACACACCAGCTGAAAAGGGCAGGAAGGCCTCTCTCTTTCTAGCCTTGCCGTCTTGGTCAATGAAGTGTTGAGGGTTGAAGGAGTCGGGCGTTTCCCACATAGTCTCATCACGTAGAACAGAGTTCAGGGTGGCCATCACCACGGTGCCCTGTGGGAGGAATTATGGCAATAAGGTGATCAGATGGGGGGACCTTTTCAAAATAAAGGTTGATCAGACTAATAATGACTTTGGAATGGGTTTATACCTTTGGGATGGTGTACTTTCCAAGGGGGGTGTCCCTGTTAGCCATACGAGCAACATTTATAGGTAAGATGTTACCCATTCTTTGGGTCTCTTGTATGACAGCGTAGGTATAGGGAGTGCTGTCTCTATCCGACATGGAGGGCTGCCTGGATGAGCCAACTACGGTATCTAGTTCAGCCTGGACCTTCTCTACATGATAAAATAAAAGTAGCTCAATATTCATGTACAATATGAATAAGGTATTGCACAAAATGCAATTAACAAAACCAGTGCAGTCAGCAAAAAAAAAGAGTATTTAACAGGCTATGTATATAATTGTGTTTTTTTTTGTAATATTTCAAAACAAAAATTTGACAATATATATTAGCTAAAAGTATTAAAATATTATAAGTAAAAGTAAAAAAATATACATTCATAGGCTGGACGGATGGAGGGATGTCGCCTCTAGCATTCGCCTTTACCACCTATCCCACGGACGGGCAGGACTAACATTCCCACTTACTTTGTATGTCAGGGTAGTAGGCCATGAACAGCAGTCCCCAGTGCAGAGTGGTGGTGGTGGTTTCAGTCCCAGCGAAAAATAGGTCCAGTGAACAAATACTCAGGTTCTCTAGGTCAAATCTTGATTCAGAAGCCTCATTCTACCAAGAATCCGGCAACAAAACATACAAACACCAAAATAACATGAATTCTAGCATTAGATTAGGGTTTTAGCATTAGGGTTATACACAGGTACATACTTTATAAGGATTGATAGCATCCAATTATGTATGTAAAAAAAAAGCAGCTTGCGGATTTCACCGTCTATCCTATTAGAACTACTCATGTTGATATCGCTGCGTTGTCTCTGCCCAAGTCGCCTCTACTCAAGTCCCACCCCTGAAACTGCAAAGCTGTCTAATTGCATTTACACGAAAATGAAACCCCAAATATGTGTAGTGTCCGAGAGGGTAAATTGGGGTGCGAAATCAAGCTGGTATATTACCTCAGTCAGTGTAAACGTGGGGACCATACGGGGGAAAAGGCGGTAGCGTAAAAACGTTTATTGTCTAAATACAGAAAATGGCCAGACCTTTAGACAGCAACCTAGCAACAGCACTGTAATAGAAAGCCCTGGGGAAAAACCACTGAGCTGAGTTGAGCTGTCCCTTTTAACAATATGTGGAGCAAGGTCATACCCACTGCAAGTAAACACATACACATACCTTGAGCATTTCTGTGAGGAAGCAGTCGATGTAGTCTCTGGGCAATGAGGGGTCATGATCCACTCTGTGCTCTTTGACCCGCTCGTCAATAAAAGATACAAGTCTGGCAGACAGAGTTAACACCCTCCTGTGAGGTCCAGGTAAATGCTTCACCAGCCATGGAAACATGTTGTACATCTACAGAGAGCACACAGAGGTTTTAGACACTCAACGTCTGCCATTCAGCAAGAAGAATGAATCAAGACCTTGCAATTCATCACATTGGAGCTGTATAAGTAAAAGCTTTACCATTGCCCCTACGCTTCCTTGTAGGATCAGTATTTCATTGAAGTCATCAATGATAGACTGATGCTGCTTCTCAGTGTACTCAAAACGCTTCCCAAACACCAAACAGCAGATGACGTTGGAGACCGCCTTGGTCACCCCCATTTTAGGATTGAATGGTGCTCCTAACAATATTTGGAATCAAGCTATTCAGATGAGATATGCATGCAGAATTAGAGTAAAACGTTTTTGGCTGGGTGCCTCAATAGCAGCAATATTCAGAATGCCTAGCCTGATACATTGAGGTTACCCCACTTGGCTTTCCATGTTGGCAAGGTCCCAGTTACATACATTAACTTGTAAAATGTACAGCTGGCCAACATTGCTGCCTTTATCAGTCAAAATAACTCATTCAGTAGGCCTACCTTGTTGCTGAGCGAAGGCCTCAGTCAGGTACTGGCACTCCTGTTGGATGGACGGTTCCAGACTCTTTTTACCCAAACCAAAGTCTCTGAGTGTGTGCAGGGCAAATCTCCTCTGCTGCCTCCATTGGTAACCATTTGACATCACCAGACCTGTTGGAAACGCAACATTCAGAGATGAGTCGGAATGTGTGAAATTTCATCTAGCTCAAATCTTAAAATCATACATTTTGTCAAGGCTGATCGATTGTGATTCCAATGATCTGAACAATAAAATCCCATCCTGATAGATAAAAAAAAAAAAAAATGCCAGCCCGTACCGCTCTCTTTGTTCACAAGAATCCTACCTTCAACTCTGAATTACGTTTTTTGAATACTGAAAGTCTCTGAACTAATAACTGGGAGGGGCTCATCTTAAACATTGCGACTCAGCTTAGTAGCTGAAGTGATTTATTTGTTTTCGTTTTAGTGTCAATTGGTACAATGTTTTCTTTGCAAACGTAACCACAGAATGAACCTCATCCCAGAGATGTCTCGCAGATCTTGTTGGGCACGTATGAAATAAAGTTTAGCCAGGCAGACTCCAGACATTCGCAATGAGTGTGTGGGCAGAGTGCACGGGCCGAGCAGGTGGGTGGAAATACCTTTGGATCCAACCGCTTCGTACAGCAATGGTAGATATGGGCGATCCACATAGTCTTCCCCTCTCTCGACCAAGGCTTCTCTCACAAGCTTGTATCCGTTGATAACCACAACCCATCCAACCATGATTCGAAGACTAAATATTGGTCCATAATTCTCAGCAAACTGAAAGAAAATGTTATAAAGATGTCATCAAGTGTCAAACTGTACAGAGACAACAATAGAGACGAGGGACATTGAGGGGCCGTTGATTGATTGATTTTATTTGACCATTTTGATATAAAATATGAACAGCACTCTGTGTCACACATTAAAATACATAAATAGTCAGGGATGACACAATAAATCCCGAAGGCTTATTTCCATTGTGGTCCCTATGTGGCAGGAGAAGAACAATGATCATAATTAAGACATGCCTAAGATTGGCCTCTAAGCCATTGTTTCAAAACTTCCAATGTTTCTTAAGTGTATCAGGTAATCTGTTCCCAAGTGTAGTTCCAGCATGAAGAAAATCACTTTATGAGGTTTTCTAACATTAATATGAGTTCCCCTAGAACTTCTAACATCTAGAAGTTCTGTGCAAATTGTTCTTTCAATAATGTTTTCATCCTTACCAGCGCAGAATTACAAGAACAAACAGACGTTAGGTCATTTATATATATATAAAAAAGAAAAGTGGTCCCAAAACACTCCCTTGAGGAACCCCACAGTCGTGCCTTGTGGTTGAGCCATTGTACCCCCAATGTCCACCACTTGCATTCTATTCTCCAAATAGGTCTAACATGACCATGCCACAGAAATTACCATTATCCACCTCATTTTTAATGAAATAAGTTAGAAACAGTAAACATTAATCTGTAGAGTGAGATCTACGGAAGCCAGACTGGAACTCATAAAGTAGGTTTGTGAAGATAAGTATTTGTCAATCTGTTAAAAAATTATATTTTCGATTATCTTTAACAGACTACTCAGAATCGAGACAGGTCTATAATTGCAGAATAACTCTGGCAATCTTGAGATCATTGGGAAAGTGCCCTTGTTCTATAGACCTTTTTACAATATGAGTGATGCAGGAGTTAATGATCTCAGCAGCATCCCTTAAGAACCGCAATGGAATAGAGTCTAATCCTGTGGCTTAGCACGCCATCCGTACGCTAATGAGCCGACACGCGAACACGCACGGATACGCAGCCTATAGCCTATGTACAAGAGGCTGCCGTAGGCCTACTCGGGCCCAGTTGAGATTGCCTAGTGAGAGCACAGGCCAGCGGCACAGTGGGGGGGAGGGCAATCGTACTTGAGTAGGCCTACGGTACAGGGCAACTTTGCCTAGTGTGAGTGCGCCCTCAAGACACCTTTTCAAAGAGGAAACCACCCGTCTGAATCCCTGAGAGAAATAGTCTCGCACATGTCTTTCGCCTTATTGCAGTCAGGCCAGGTAGCTTTTCCACCAGCTTCCTGGCAACAGATGAAAAATATTTATTAAAGCCATCTGCTACTTTCTCCTTCTCTGATGAAATATTATTGCCACGATCTAGAGTGATGCTAGTGTTTTTGGTTTCATCCTTTTACTGTAGCCAAGCTGCTTGAGGGATTTCAGTTTAAAAAAATGCCTTTTTAGTATTAACCACTAATCTGTTAACTTAATTGCTCGCCTTTTTATAATCAGCCCGACGCTGCACATTGTTTACCCTGAATTGACCATACTTCCTATTTCTTGCTGTAATTGCCTCAAGGCTGTGATGATTTACCCAGGGTTCTGTTGTTTTATTCTAATTTCTTTACATGGGGCTACTTTATCAACCGCTTCTAAAAACATAGGCCTACCTTTAAATGAACACCATGCTCTATCCACATCTATGCATTGGATAGTGCATTAGACTTGCATTAGACTTATAAAATACAAATAATCGTGGTCTAAAACCAACCTACCTGGTCGAAATTCAGATGAAGCTTGGAGGGCTCGACCCGGTGCGTGTCCCCAATAATAGGGAGAGCCCAGGGTCCCGGAGGAAAGTTCCTCGGTTTTCTATGCTTAAAATAGTCAGCAAGAATCAAGAAAACGAAGAGAAATAATAAAACACCTCTCGCGTCCATCCAATCCAGGGCTAATATTTCAGAAAACACCGCCATTACTACAGTGTTTGGTCGTATCGTTGTATTTGAGAATGGAAGCCTTGGGTCCAATGTACACCTGTCCGCCGACCGGTGCTGCTCCGAACCGGATTCAATGTACACCGCGCCGTGGTTTTGCGTCATGCACGGGGGTTCACATTTTACTCCCTTCTGGTAAATGTAGGCTAATTATATTTACTAGATTAACTGAAATGTGGTAGGCTGATCGTCTTCATGTTCTGTTAAATAGCCTATTCTTCTGCATTTACCGCGATTTAAAACTTTTGTGGGTTTTAATTCAATCCTATCTAAATAAGCGTGTCATCGTTCAGCATTGGACTGGCAAAAAGTAAACATATTTGGCCTGAATTAGGCTACATTAATTTATAATAGTTATCTATTTTTCTTATATATAGGCCTATATAATCCGATTGAGTTATGTAAGCTATCACAAGCATGGGGATGGCTGGCTATGAGGTCACCGAGGTCCGGAAAATAATAAATAATATAAAAAATAATCTTATATATAAGATAGGCTAATAAGAATATATAAGATTATATTATACTCAGTATCCCCTGCTCCCCCTTAATTCGCACACTGATTATACTATTTATATACCTACTATTAAATACTGCCGAGCAGCACGGGAAGGATGAGACGGGAGCCCAGGTTTAGCAGTTGACTGCAGTTCCATGCCCACGACAAGGCCAGGCTATGGAGCTATTACTGTTGCAATATTATTTGCAAATGCGTATCTCAATCTGTGTGTGTGTATTCAGATCTGTGTGTGTGTATTCAGATCTGTGTGTGCGTATTCAGATCTGTGTGTGTGTAATATGATCTGTGTGTGTGTATTCAGATCTGTGTGTGCGTATTCAGATCTGTGTGTGTGTATTCAGACCTGCGTGTGTGTAAAAAAAATCTGTGTCTGTATTCAGATTTGCAAGTGAAGACAAATCTGCAAGTGCATGCAAAGATCTGTGAATGTGAACACAGATCTGTAAGTGTACATAGATCTGTAAATGTGTAAACCGATCTGTAAATGCGTACATAGATCTGTAAATCAGTGTAAATCAGTGTTCCTTTGCAGGCTCACGCTGCCTGGCTGCAGTGTGAGCCTGTGAGCCTGAGCTCAGGGCAAAGGAACACTGAGGTCACAGACAAATCTCATTTCTACACATTTGCAGATCACAGATCTGCCGCGGCAGAAGTGTTGCAAAATTCACGTGTAAAAACACAGCCAATGGAGAGCTCCTGCCTGAGTTGTAAGTGATGACATTTACAGATCTATGTACGCATTTACAGATCGGTTTACACATTTACAGATCTATGTACACTTACAGATCTGTGTTCACATTCACAGATCTTTGCATGCACTTGCAGATTTGTCTTCACTTGCAAATCTGAATACAGACACAGATTTTTTTTACACACACACAGGTCTGAATACACACACACAGATCTGAATACGCACACACAGATCTGAATACACACACACAGATCATATTACACACACACAGATCTGAATACGCACACACAGATCTGAATACACACACACAGATTGAGATACGCATTTGCAAATAATATTGCAACAGTAATAGCTCCATACCAGGCCCGCTGGTAAGCTTTTCAAGTGTGAATGTTTTGTGTGTCTACTTTTTTGTTTTAGGCCTACATCATTCGCAACAAACATTCAATCATTAAAAATTATGTTTTTATTTATTTATGGAATATATAGTCTTTTTGGAGAGAAAAAAATAATTGATAAAAGTAGGCCTAAGGTAATTTTACTAAAAAAGGTCAACATGTTAACAGATTTCTACAATCACTCTTCAGGTTAAATGTAATTATGAGCATCTTCCTAGTCAATTCCGTTACCTTATTTGGCTTATTTAATAATGTTACACTGCAAAAAACACAAATAACTATTGAAAATAAATGTGATCATATCATCAATGCGCGTAAACATTATGGAAATTATCATCATTCAATCATTAGACTTTAACAACACAATAAGTAAAAGTCTCTCAGGCGCACATCGTGTTACATTCTCAAAATGGCAGAATGCAATTGATTATAACATATTGGCTATGATGCTAGAGGTTTAATCATGGGGAAGCTTTGGATATTGTCTTCAACGTGGTGTGGCACAAAGGCGGTAGGGCTTGGGACAGTGAGTGGAGCCTAAAATGTAGTCCAGACTGAGCTTTTCTCCAGGGGGGGCAGAGAAAGAAAACCTTTGAAGGAGGGAGGTGAAGAAAAGATACAGCTCCATCCTGGCCAGCTGTTCCCCAAGACACACACGCTTCCCTATGAGGACACACACACACACACTGTAAAGGTTTCGAATCAACACTGTGTAGATTGTCCACTGTAGAAATGACATCAAATTATTTTCTGAACCCAATCCACTCGTAGGCCTACGAGTGGATTATTTGCTGAGACTGTGAGGGATTACGTGGATTAATATGACAATACAAGCAGGGACTACAATGAAACCACCCACACATAACAGTGACTATATAGCACCCTGTCAAAATTGTCTTATCAGCCGATGTGGTGTAACTTTACTGCAAATCACTCCCAACTCCTTTCCTTGTAAGTATATTGGAGGCTTAATTTCGGATGAATTTCCCCACCTCTTCTGCTGGCCCATTCCCCACCCATCAACGCTACAACAGGAGTAGATACACACCAGCTGAAAAGGGCAGGAAGGCCTCTCTCTTTCTAGCCTGGCCGTCTTGGTCAATGAAGTGTTGAGGGTTGAAGGAGTCGGGCGTTTCCCACATAGTCTCATCATGAAGAACAGAGTTTAGGGTGGCCATCACCATGGTACCCTATTGGAGGAATTAGGGCAATAAGGGCAATAAGGAAACATTTTCAAAATAAAAGTGCGTTCGGACTAATAATGACTTGGAGGAATGGGTTTCTACCTTTGGGATGGTGTACTTTCCAAGGTGGGTGTCCCTGTTAGCCATACGGACAACATTGAGAGGTAAGATGTTTCCCATCCTTTGAGTCTCTTGTATGACGGCATTAATATAGGGAGTGCTCTCTCTGTCAGACCAGCTGGGCTGCCTGGATGTGCCAATTACAGAATCTAGTTCAGCCTGGACCTTCTCTGCATGATAAAAGAATAGTACATATCACTGCCAGTTGAAGTGTTATTTAATTGGAACATTTAGAACAGGGGTGGCCATCCAGTCGGAGACTAAGAGCCACATTTTCTACTGTGTTACTGCAGAGAGCCACATCACACACACACACACACACACACACACACACACACACACACACACACACACACACACACACCACACACACACACACACACACACACACACACACCTCTGCTCAGACCTCTGCTCAGACAGATTTACTGCAATTTGCTTTCGCAAATGCAGCCATTGTTATTTCTTTCACATCTATGCCGCAGGTTGTCTTTTCATGGTGTAATATCAAGGAGTTCTTCTTTGATCACACAATCGTTTGACACAGATCGTGCACATCAGAATGTGCACGAATCAGCTTTAATGGCCAAGTATGTTCACATACATGGAATTTGACTCGGTAGGTGTTCACTCTCTCAGACAGGTAGACATATACAATGTAGACACTAAGCAAACATAAGTACACTTATTGCCAACTGAGGCTTGTCTTGTATGTCACAAGACTCATCCAATGCGACTGTAAAATACTTGCATGCTTGAATATCACAGTGGAACTGCGATTCAATAGCCATGTTAATGTCCGATATTCTGTGTTCAACAGTGTGGCAGTACACAAGGGATGGCAGGAGTAACTATTGAGACCTCCGGAGATTTTTGAAGGCAGCGTCCCATCCGACGACCCCAAAGAGATTCCCCCTACCCCAATCAAAACCTCATTACATGTTTTCATCTGGAGCTGTAATATTGTGTGGGTCGTAAAACAACAGTTCCAACATGCATAAATAAAGATTTTAAATTCAACCCAATCTGGTCACCTAATGGTCACACAATGAATGCAACACAAAGATTCCCCCTTACTTTGTATGTCGGGGTAGTAGGACATGAACAGCAGTCCCCAGTGCAGAGTGGTGGTGGTGGTTTCAGTCCCAGCACCAAATAGGTCCAGGGTACACACACTCAGGTTCTCTATGTCAAATCCAGATATGGAATCCTCATTCTACCAAGAAGAACACAGCAATACACAACAGAGAAACACCAAAATGATTTCAATAATATTTGATGTAACATTATAGAGGGAAATCAAACTTTATTTATTTATTTTTATTTTATTTTATTGCTTGTTTGCACCGTGGAACCAAGAGAGAGGATTGCAATTTCATCTGTGTTGTATGTCATGCATATAACACACTTGACAATAAAGTGACTTTGACTTTGACTGTCTGGAGGGCGGCTGTGGGAATAAATAACCGCCACAGGTGCAGACATACCTTGTCCATTTCTGTGAGGAAGCAGTCGATATAGTCTCTGGGTGATGAGGGGTCATGATCCACTCTGTGCTCTTTGATCTGCTCTTCAGTAAAGGACAAAATCGAACGCGTCAGAGAAAATATCTTCCTGTGAGGTCCGGGGATACGTCTCATCAGCCATGGAACCATGTTGTACAGCTACAGAGAACACAAAGGTCTACTTAGACAGGAAAACTTCAACTCAAACCTGCATCCAATCCATCTGTGTATCAATCTTAATCGACAACATGCTGGTAATTCCGATGACAGATCATGACAACTGAAAGATGATCACAAGATACAATAACACAGCATACAAACATCTCCAGCATCACATATACACCTCATTGACTGGTACTGTTGGAAAGATATATTCTGTAGGCCGAGGGGAAGGTTAATATAGGCTAAAATGCATTCCAAATGTAAATCAATTCAATACCTTCAAATCATAATACTGGACTTGTATTGGTAAAGGTCTCACCTGTGCCCATGTTTGTCCATCAAGGTAAAACAGCTCGCTGAGGTTCTCAATCAAAGACTGATGCTGCTTCTCAGTGTACTCAAAGCGTTTCCCAAACACCAAACAGCAGATGATATTGGACACTGCCTTGTTCAATGCCATTTTAGGATCAAAGGGGGCTCCTAAGACGGTGACAATCTTATTAGAAGAGCTTTGGGTGTTGGCTAGTGTCCTAGGTTGCTTTTTAAGCCAACAATGAAACATTTAATCAATCGACACTTCTATGACCTAGAACCACCTACACACCTAAAACATATTGAGCTAATATTGAATCCTCTATAGGATGAAAGCACTGTAGGCCTACCTTTCTGTTGAGCAAAGACCTCAGTCATGTACTGGCACTCCTGCTGGATGGATGGTTCCAGACTCATCTTACCCAAACCAAAGTCTCTGAGTGTGTGCAGGGCAAATCTCCTCTGCTTCCTCCATTGGTAACCATTTGACATCACCAGACCTGTTGGAAATACAAAACATCAGAGACCTGGTTAAGTGATTTATTAGTGTGATAGTTTAAGCTCTAGGGTTAGGGCTAGAGTTAGTTATTGTACTGTTATTATTATGAACAGCAGGGAGCAGCCACAAAGCTTTGATGGTTGATGGTTATAAAATATATACATTTCCGTACATATATTTGCTACTCGGTTTCTTAGAATGTAGAGATATAGAAATTTGGTATCTTCACTTGAAAACCCATACAGATAGAAGAGTAGATAGAATAGTAAAGCCCTTCTCAATCTCCAATCTCCAAATCCCCAAAAAACAATAATCTCTTCTGAAGACATCTTATCAACTGACTTGTGTTCTTTGACGTAGCACTTTAATTAGAACTGTTCTAATTAAAGTGCTATTTATTATTGACTATTGATTAGAGCCCGACTGATATTTCGATTGGCCGATTTTATTGGCAGATATTGGCCTATCACAGATATATCGTATCTGTGTATGTGTTTGCCGATATGAAAACTTTGGAAATGGTGTTGATTAATTAATGTAATCATCTCTTTATAAATCCTCTACTATGGTGGTTGAACCTCTAGGGAGCACATCCGTGTAACCACTCCCAAAACTAACAGTTGTACATCATGGTCTGTGAAGGTCAGTAGCTCCTCCCATACTACAGGTAATTGATAATAATAATCCTCTAGCTCACGGTTTTAATACGATGTTACTGTGGCCCGAAGCATTGCTGGAGGGTAAGCAGTCAATCCCAAGGAGCTGCTCCATCCCCAGGATACCATGATATATATATATATATATATATATATATGTATATTTTGAATATCAGCCGATGTAACAATATCGGTAATATTTTACTCCCTAATATCAGTATTGGCCCCTAAAATCCAGTATGGATCGGGCTCTACTATTTATCTCTCTTTGTTGCAATGCACCACCACCATGCACTGTGTTTCTGATTCCAATAGACACCTTATTACATGAGCACTTACATTGCTTACATTTTTGATTGTATGCATTGATTGTTGCCAGTCTCTCCCTCTGGATAAAAAAAGTGTCTACTGAATAAGTGTAATTCGGGGATGTTTTTAAGACATGCAAGCACAATACCTTTATTTCCAACCATCTCTTCAAACAATGGTACATTTGGCCGATCCACATAGTCTTCCCCTCTCTCGACCAAGGCTTCCCTCACAAGCTTGTATCCGTTGACAACCACAACCCTTCCACCCATCATTCGAAGACTAAAAATGGGTCCATATTTCTCAGCAAACTAAAATAGAAAATGGAGATGTCATTAAAGTACAGGGATAGGATCCCTGTTCAACATTATTATATGCGTGTTCAAATCCGTATGCCACTGCTTGTTTAGTAGTTTGTTGTACTACTTCAAAGTAAACGTATTTAGAGGCCTACATTAATCCAAACATAATCTTAACTTCCAGGCCCTCCTGACGGAGAAAATCCCGGACGTTGGCGAGAGAAAGAGAGGGCTGGACTTTCAGTAACATGGACTTCTTGATAGAGGGATATCTGTTTGCACAACATGATTACGATATTACTTTGTCAAATTCTTCTTCAACAGTCCATATTTGTAATCCTTGTGGTTGTAGTAGGCCTAGTTGTTCTTTTCTATTATAATGATAATGAATCTCTGCGGGGACTGTGATCCTATGCTGTTAACTGGCGTGCAGAGGAAGTAAAGGGACCGGAGTTCGCGTGGTGGCGTTTAGGAATAGCCTACCATGACTAACTAACGTTACTGACTACCAAACTGTAAACATCGATTTCACTTGCCAAGCTCGGTTGATGTTTAAGCACCGCTACGAACACACTACGTGTAACAGATTTACCTCAGATTGGTGTGTGCACGCACACGCACACGCACACGCACACGCACACGCACACGCACACGCACACGCACACGCACACGCACACGCACACGCACACGCACACGCACACGCACACGCACACGCACACGCACACGCACACGCACACGCACACGCACACGCACGTACAGGCCTACCTTGTCGAACTGCAAATGTATTTGGCTGGGCTTGATTCGGTGGACGTCCCCGATGAAAGGGATAGCCCAGGGTCCCGGAGGAAAATCTCCCGGGACTCTATGCTTTAAATAATCAGCAAGGAGCAGGAAAACCAAGACGAATATAACTACACATCTGGTGTCCATCCACTCCAGGGCTAATATTTCAGAGAACAACGCCATTGCCTATGCACCTAAGCGACACGTTGGTAGAGAATGTTGTAACCCGACCGCTTGACAGAAGAACAAAGGTGAACAAAGGTGAAAATAGGTGTGTTCTGAGTTTGCTGTATGAAGTTGTACAGTGCAGGAAAATCCACGGCATGTGCATGGTAGTAACATTTCAATAATGTGATGTCATGAATCCTACTTAGTGGTTATGATTAACTCAGGGACTCATGCTGTAGAGTTGACTGTTTAATATTTCTCGAAGTCATACATGGACATTGCACACTAAGCTCGACATAACATGTGACTTCAGCACATAGGTCAATAACCTTTTAACTACACATCCCAGAGGCTGTAGCGCTCTCTAGTGGCTAACGTAGAAATAGCCATATCAACTCACATCACACTCACCTTTTTAGGTTTGTGTGTCGTCACAAAATCGATCACGTATTGGTGCCTCTGGGTGTGGACTGACTGTGAAGAGGGGCTTCATGATCGGCTCTTAATTTGTTTTGCTGGCTCGTCTGGTATCGTCACGTCAGCAACGTGTCGCACAATCCCGGGTCAAATCAATTAAACAACCCAGGGTCAAACCGATTTAACTCAAACCAATGTAACCAGTCCGCCCACTTTGGCGCATACGCATGCCGACAGTCTGCAGTGGGAGCATCGTCTGATAGATAAGAGGCAATTGCTCTACAGATCAAATACGCAACAAACACATAAATTGCATTTTTTGATAGGGTAACACGATTCGATGGACTCTGTTCTGCCAATGTATGCTCCCTTGTCAGTCTTTAAGCCCATATTTGATATTGTTTTAAGTAGTGCACAATTATAGCAATTTACAACTTAATCTACATCAGCCTTCTGGAAACGTATATTTGATTGTGTATATTTATTAATTTTGTGTCATAGCAGTATCATAGCAATGTCAAAGCAACCATTAGGCAGTTGCCATGGTGAGTGATAAATAAAACTGGTGCAGCAAGAGACTTTTTTTATTCATTATTTCCAGGCAACCAGGTAGCCATTTAGACAGCTCTGTTCATAAAATGAGAGAAGACATATATATATTTATGGTACATCAGATATAATACACAGTATGGTTTAAAAAATAAATCTTGATAAATTACCAATTTATTTGCTTTCACTAGCTCTACTGTCACTCTGTGTACAGTTTTTGATTGAACAATCAGCTGGAGAACTAAAATGCACAGAAAGTAATCATTTTTGCCCATGTCAAAAAATATATTACCATTCGCGATAAATATCATTTCAGCAAAACCTTCTTAAGAGAACTAATTGCCGAATGATGCTACATGAGGAAATAAACAGAACCTATTGCTAAAAAAGAAGACTCTTTGATTTCTCGTTAACTCATTAAGTTAGACCATACGACTCATAGGAGAAAACCGCAACAGCTATTTTTGGTGTCTTAAGTTTCCAAAGAAATACTAATCCTTTTAAGAAGCCATAATATTATCCTTATTCATATTTTTGCCAATCAATGTTTTTCTCCTAATTTTCATCCATCTACACTCAACCAGTCAAAATGGAAGAGACATTAAACATGTCACTGGGTTCTGTCCAATGTCCACAGGGCTAGGATGGGGTGGTGGGGGGGGGGTGGTGGTGGTGGTGGTTTAGTGGTTTAGGACAGGTGGATCATTCCAGAGCCCCGGTGGTGAGGCACTGGGCCGTGGAGTAGGGGCTCTGGCCGAGGGCGTTCTTGGCCGACAGGACGACGCAGTAGTGGGTGAGGGGCTGCAGCCCGGCGGCCTCGTAGAACTCGGTGTCCACGGTGGCGATCAGCGTGGGGCGGCGGGCGGCGGGCTCCTTCACGATGACCGTGTACAGGGTGGCGCCCTGCACCGCCGTCCACTCCACGTAGAGCGAGGCTCCGGGGCGCGCCTCCAGCCGCACCACCGCCGGCGTGCTGAGCTCTGGGCCGGGCCGGGCCGGGGGGGGGGGGGGGGGAGGGGGTCGGGGGGATGGTTTAGGAGTTTGAAATGAAATACGTTTGTCTTGAAAGGTCCCATGACATGCACACCCCAGGTGCGAGTGTGATCAGCCGTCGCAAGCCGTTTTGGAAATCTGCCCCTTATGACATCACAAGTGGGCGTTTCCACCGGGATGTGTTGCTGGATAGATCAGTCTACCGGCCTACCCAGTGGACCGGAGCAAACGTTGCTCGTCTGTCCGTCACACGTCTAGGTGGACACGCCCACCTGTGATGTCATAAGGGGCAGATTTCCAAAACGGCTTGTGACGGCTGATCACACTCACACCTGGTGGCATGTCATGGGACCTTTAATACCCAGCCTAACATCTTGCCAAAGGACTACAGTTGAAAATTAGCCTGATGGCCAACACCTGCACATTAACAGAAATGTAGATTAATGTGCACTGTCCTTTAAATTAATAAATGAAATGAAAATGAAAATATAATGCATTCGTTTCATCGTATGATCTGACCTTTGAGGACCCCAATTGGAGGCACGGTCGCTTATGAATGCATCTTAACCGTCTATATATTTGTATGTTTGACACAGGAGAAAAGCCTGTCAGCCTTCTGATGCACGTGTGTGTTTCACGGTGTTGATGAAGAGTTGATTCAGCGCATGCTCACCGCTCTGACTGCCGGCTGCCACCTTATCACTCCGCAGGTCCCGTCTCCCACGAACGAACACGGGCCCTGAGGAACCGGGGAGAGGAGTCATTCAGCGGAACGTCAGACTCTTTGGGAAACCATGCAAAGGAATGTGTCTACGATTCAAAACATACGTTTCGTAAGTGTTACTATATATATATATTATCTATAAATATATTAGGGATGTTAGTGATGAACTATGAATCGATTAATCACTCAGTCAGTGAAGAATTTAACCGATTTCAAAAGTATTGACCGACAATTTATGATTTATGTACCATTTCTTAAAACAAAGAAATGTATTATATATATATGTATATATATATATATATACATATATATAATACATTTACATTTCTTTGTATATATATATGTGTATATATATATATATATATATATATATATATATATATTTATATTATCATTATTTATTTTTTTCCTGATAATATAAATATATATATATGTATATATATATATAATTATTTATTTTTCCCTGATAATATAAATATATATATATATATGTATATATATATATATATATATATAAAAAATAAATAATGATAATATAAATATATATATATATATATATGTATATATATATATTTATATGATCATTATTATTATTTTTTTTTCCTGATACAAACCAGTGGTGTTACTTTAAATCCTTAGTGTGTACCTGTGATGTTGGTGCTGGGGCAGCTCTCTCCCACTGCGTTGCTCGCCGTCACCACCAGGCTGTCGGGATCTCCGACGAGGACCGGGCAGGACAGGGCGGTGGTGTTGCACAACATCACGTGGTCCACCTCCGAACTGTTATAGACAGTGTACCACGTGGCAAACACTGACTCCTCCCACATCACGGTAACCCAGTTGTTCGACATAGATGTGTGGTACGTCACATTAGCAGGAGGGCAAGGCGCTGGTGGGGGAGGAGGTGCAGGTTTCTATTAGTAAAGGCATCGGATCCTGTCCACGGCAATCAGAAACAACATGCATTACTGAATGACTTTATATGAATAAGACAATGGGATTCATCCTATCATATGATTATGATGATGGTGTAGTGTAGGGGTTGTGTAGTGTAGGGGAAGTGTAGGGGTTGTGTAGTGTAGGGGTTGTGTAGTGTAGGGGTAGTGTAGGGGTTGTGTAGTGTAGGGG
>NC_140279.1:17294179-17324179 GCF_964030765.1 Micromesistius poutassou | reverse complement strand
GTGGTCCACGGACAGCTGGGTGGGCTGGCAGGGCACTGGGGAGGGGCGGGGGGGCGGGGGGGGGCGGCGGGAGGAGGAGGGCAGAATCAGGGCAGAGAACATCAACAGCTCGGCCCCTTGGCGTCTGCTGGTGTTTTAGTTCACGTCAAACCATGTGATCAAACTAAGGATTAGGAAGAGGAAGGTTTTTTTTCCCCCTCTAAAAGTGGCGCTCCTTATGTCTAACTGAAGGGTCGGTCACATTTTCAATCTTTGTTTGTTGGCCATATTTCTTTACCTATTGAACCGCTGTGTCACTAGTAAAGTCTAGTTCCTTTGAATATGTTTTCAGTATATATCTTTCAGTATATATCTTTCCAATATAGAAATACATTTGATGGATACATTATTATTAAATATTAAATACTGACGCTCTTTTGGATGCGCATCAGATCTTCAATTCTGTCTACGGTTGTGTTGAAAGTCTGTTTGTGAGTGGTGTGTAGTGGAAATGTTGTGCAGAACAGCGCTTGGTTCTGCACAACACTCCTACACAACTACACAATGCTCTCGATCCAGTGAGGGAGTTCTGACGACCGCGGCCGTGGCTGACCGACCCCCCCCCCCCCCGGTCGAAGTCACCGCCGCGGAACCGACCGTCTGACGGAGCGACAAAAGAAACACGGCGTACTTGTCTGGAAGAAGACGTCAGCGCTGGGCTCGCTGGTGCAGTTCTCGTCGCTGGCCGTGACGTTGACCGTGTACATCTCTCCGCACGGCAGCCGGGCCAGCGTGCAGTTGGCGTGCGCGGTCTCACACGTCCGCACGTCCCCGGAGGCGCCCGTGGCCGTCAGCAGGAAGGACGTGACCATGGACGACGGCGACCAGGACACCACCGCCCCGTCCTCCTCACACGACCGCTCCACCTCCACGTGCCGCGGGATGCAGGGCGCTTTGGGGGGGGGGGGGCACGGGAGAGAGGAGGGGTTGAGGAGGAGCCGAGGATCGCTGGATCGCACCGTAACAGGCGGATCACACCGCAACAGGCGGATCACACAGAAAGCAAGCCCATTGATTGGTTCCCATCGATAACAATGACGTAATATCTCCTCCCAGCTGTTCATAATCATCAGTGTGATCCGGGCTTTCACCCTTGTTGCTTTTCCGTTCTAGACTGTACTCACTCAAAACATCAACAATAGATTTTCCCACTCAGGGTTAAGTACCTTTCCTGCTTAACATTAATAACAACAACAACAACCCCGGCTGCTCGTTGAAAAACCGAAACAAGTAATCCGAACGAGGTGGATGCTAGGGGTGGGAGCCTGCGTCTGTCCAGCGACCGCCGCCGCCGCGGTCGTGGCGGGACACGGCCCACCCCCCCCCCCCCCGCCCCGGCCCTTACCGGTGGTGACGTCCATGGGCGGGCTGCGGAGGCTGCTGCACTTGTCGGAGGAGGCGGACACCATGACGGTGTACTGCGTGCCGCAGTCTGCGCCCTGCAGCTCGCAGTAGCTGGCGGTGCTGTTGCAGGAGATGAGCGACTGGTCGTGGCCCTCGGCCGTCACCACGTACTGGGGAGAGCCCGGCGTGTTCTCCCAGCTCACCAGGATGCGGTTGCTGCCGCACTCGTTGACGGCGGTGATGTTCTCCAGCGAGCAGGGGGCTGCGGAGGAGCGGAGAGCGAGAGAGAGAGACGGGACGCTCAGGTTTGATTTGAAGGATTTTAATTGAATTTGGGTTTTCCACATCGGCCGCAGTTGGTGTCGTCGTGCGTGGGTCCCTGCTCTGTGGAAGTGTCGGGAGATAACCAGGCTGGATCATTTGGGCCCTCCAAGGTCCCTCAAAGTCCATGTAATCAAGTTCACTACTGTCATTTATTCACAAGTCCGACTGGCTGCAACATCAATTCAAAGCAGGTGTAATATTTAGAAAAAAGTAACATAGGATTTAGTAACTTTTTATTAGTATTACAGTAAACAATGTCAACTTTTGTGATCAGGGACTTTTGTGATCAGGGCATTGCTCTAAAAGAGCTCTTGGAGCTCCGTCTTTTTCCCCTTGAATAAACAAATCTACACGTAAACGTATCCAAAGATGCACAGGAAACACAAACCGCCAACAAACCTGTTTGGAGTGTGACCTTTACGTGACAGGACCACCACGCAGCGCTGCTGTGTGTGTCCGGTGGCGGTGGGGCACCTACCTGTTTCAAGCGTGAAGATGCTGCTGTGGGCCCCCAGGCAGTAGTCGTTGGCCGCCACCACGTAGAAGGCGTACTCCGTGCCGCACATGAGGTTGTGGATGCTGCAGGACGGGTCGGCCGGCAGGGCGCCGCAGCTGCTGTTGTGCACCCCGGTGAGGGCATGCGTCACGGCCGTGTAGCGCAGCGCGCCGGCCGCGTTGTCCCAGGACACCCAGCCAGAGTTGGTGACACAGTCCAGACGGCCCTCCGGGTTCTGAGGAACGCACGGCGCTGCAGGGGCCACAGAGAGAGAGAGAGAGAGAGAGAGAGAGAGAGAGAGAGAGAGAGAGAGAGAGAGATAGAGGGGGGGAGAGAGAGAGGGGGGGAGAGAGGGAGAGGGAGAGAGAGAGAGGGGGGGGGGGAGAGAGAGAGGGAGAGAGAGAGAGATAGAGGGGGGGGAGAGAGAGAGGGGGAGAGAGAGAGGGGGGAGAGAGGGAGAGAGAGAGAGAGAGAGAGAGAGAGATAGAGAGAGAGAGGGGGAGTGAGAGAGAGAGAGAGAGAGTGGGCACATGAGAGAGAGATAGAGAAAGAGAGAGAGAGAGAGAGGGGGGGAGAGAGAGAATGAGCATGAGAGAGAGAGAGAGAGAGAGAGAGAGGGGGAGTGAGAGTGAGGGTGAGAGAGAGAGAGGGGGCGTGAGAGTGTGAGAGAGAGAGAGAGAGAGAGAGAGAGTGTGGGAGAGAGAGAGAGAGAGAGAGAGAGATAGAGAGTGGGAGTGGGGGAGAGAGAGAGAGCATCAGAGAGAGAGACGGGAAAATGTTGATGGATGTGTTTGTTTTTTGTTTCCTACTGGCTTTGAGGACGAGTTCATTACTCTGAATAACAATCAAGTTTTACTAGTGCTAGTTATGACAATAGTTGTTCATTGCATTTGTACATTAGCCTCTCAAGGTCCTGGAAGGACCGTGGTGCTCAAAACACCTCAGTCACTAGAAGGCCTGCGTCTACACAGCGTTTATTCTGTCAGCACTGGCAGGACGCTTGGGAGCGCTGGGATGACATTTTGTGTGTTTGTATGTAACAGTTTGTATTTTTGACGTCCTGGCACTTAATGTACTCACTAATTGTATGTTGTTTGTCCTGCCACCTAATATACACACTTCTTGTATGTTGTACGTCCTGGCACTTAATGTACGCACTAATTGTGTGTCGTAGTTAGTTATAGTATTTGGTTGTATAGCATCTTATCCTCGCTATCTCTGTTGTCTACGGGGAATGGGTTAACCTAGTGATGGTTAGTGCTTGGCACTTGGTTTATGAACATCCTTACTGTACCCACAGCGATATATTGTTGTTTCTCTTCTTCTGACAAATGTACTTATACTACACTGTATATTATATTATTATATTACACTGTGTGGCTGCACCCTGCTCCGGGTGTAGTACTAGTAATAATAGTACTAGTAATAGTAGTACTCCCAGATGGGTTAAATGCAGAAAAAGAATTTCCCCAAGAGGATTAATGAAGGATAGATTATTATTTATGTGGTGATCTGGTACTCGCTAGCCTGGCTATTCCCAGACCAAGCTCTTCTTCTTAGAGGTCAATGGTAGATTGCACGTTAGTCTGGGGAGGCTGCTGTCATTTTCTTCAGCACAAGAGGCGTGATCAACGGGCGGAGTTAAATTGACTCTGTACGCAATTGGCTGCTTGCCGTTGCTTCCTGTCGTCACTGTGTTAAACCAGCCAATAGCACACCAGGGGGGGGGAAGAGCCAGCTTGGTGATTGGCTCCCGCAAAAACGTATCAGAAACTAGAAAGAAACGCGTTGCTCTTCTCCAGACCCTTCTGCGGGGCGAACTCAAATCGCCCCGGCAGAACGGGCGGGCCACCCAGTCCCAGGTACTCGCTCCTGTGCGTACCTGAGGAGATCTCCTTGGTGGCGCTGGGCTCGCTCTCGCAGCCCGCCCTCACCGCCACCACCGAGACGGAGAAGCGCTGGCCGCAGGGCAGGTCCCCCACGGAGCAGCCGGTCCCGGCGGAGGAGCAGACGTGACGCGCCCTGGTGTCGCTCACCAACGTGGCGACGAAGGTGTCTGCGTCGGGGTCGGGGGTCCACGACACGGTCAGGATACCCGCCTGGCATTCGATGGCCAGAGCCACGCCCTGGGGGGCGCACGGGGCTGTGGGGGGGGGAGGGGGGGGAACCAGAAGACAAGAGAAGTCAGCGTGTCGAAGTGGCAGTAGCTCAGGAGGTAGAGCAGGTTGACTGGTTCAATTGGTTCAATCCCCGGCTCCTCCTAGAGGAGTGTGGAGGTGTCCCTGAGCGAGACGCCCTCACCCTGACTGCTCCTGACCGGCTGGCTGTCGCCCTGCGTGGTCGACTCCGCCGTGAATGTGTGAATGAATGGTTGTAAGTCACTTTTGGATGAAAGCGTCATTAAAACCCCCTAAATGTGAATGTAAATGGGAGTTATGCACGCTGAAAAGTCTGCCAAAGTCTGAATTTGACATCATAGTCAAGATCAGAAAAATGTATAGCTTAACTATACTATAACTTCACTGCAACCCTGAAAGCCAGCACTATTATTCTGACAATCCAAGATCCAAATGAGAAGATCTAAAACATTTGCGATCATGAGGGTAAGCACTATAACACACAACTCTAATGGAGTATATGTGTCGCTGTAACTAACCAACTCACTCTTTTAATATTCTCAAGCCCTGAAACCGCCCCCTACTGGCCGCAAGCTGTCCCACCCACACAGTGCTCTTCTTGTATATTGTTTCCCTGCATATATATATTTTTTTTATATTTTTAGCATTTTGCATTAAGTAGAGAGAGAGGGGGAGTGAGGGTGAGGGTGAGAGAGAGAGAGGGGAAGTGAGAGTGTGAGAGAGAGAGAGAGAGAGAGTGAGCATGAGAGAGAGAGAGAGAGAGAGTTAAGTACTTAAAGTACTTAATACTTTGCATTAAGTATTTCGCAATTTTGCACATTTATATTTGTTTATATTTGTTGTTCTCTACTCTGATTCTATTTAACGCGTTAAATAGTGTTTGCTGCTGCTGGAAGCGCAATTTCCCGAGGGAACCTTCCCAAGGGATTAATAAAGTTCTTATCTCCCTATCTGTCTATAACCAGGCTGGGGGGGGGGTGGGGGGGGGGGGGGTGACGACGGCCCGGGTGTCCCGTAGTGTGTTGTGCTGTAGTGTCACCTGTGGTGAGCTGAGTGACCTCGCTCTCAGTGCTGTTGCACGTGTCGTCGCGGGCGACCAGGCTGACGTTGTACGTGTACCCGCACAGCAGCGGCCGCAGCTGGCAGCTGGTCGCGCCGGTGGTGTTGCACGAGACGCCGCCGCCGCCGCCGCCGTCATCGCACACGGCTTCCACGGCGTAGGACTGGGCTCCGCCGGCGTGCTCCCAGGTCACGGACGCCAGGTTGCTGGGGCACGGCGGCATGGCCGTGCGCACGTTGGTGGGTCTGCAGGGGACTGGGGGGAGCACAGGGGGGCGGGGGGCGGGGGGGGGGGCGTTGGTTACAATGTTTTTTTTAAGTAGACTGTAAGTGCTTGTTTGCACGACCGTCATGTCACACGTTCTCCAAAGCATTTCTTTTGTGTTTTATATATTTTACCGTCCGTATAATAATAATCCTTGTGGATGTTTTGTTTTATTTTTTTATTTTAAATTTTAAATTTTAAATTTTTTTCTTGTTTATTTTGTGTGTGCGTGCTGCGTGTGACTTTCCCCCTGGGGATCAATAAAGTACTTGTCTGTCTACGACGTTTTTTTTTTTTAATGTGATGCCATTTTGGTCCGTCTGAAATTTGAATCTGTAATCCTACTGTTGTTGTTTTCGAAACCATCAGAATCATCATCATTTCATTCTTTTTTTGGGGCAAATATTCCTTTAAAATAGAGCTTGGATTTGTTTTCATAAAAAAAAATAGGAACGTTTGAAGATAAAGTTAGCTTAACAGAATCATAAGTATTATAGTCAGGAGTAAATATTTCAAGACCACAACAGATCTGTTGTGTATTTTAGCAGGGAGCCCCTCTGTGTTGTGCTTGCATTACACTACACACACACACACACACACACACACACACACACACACACACACACACACACACACACACACAGACAGACAGACAGACAGACAGACAGACAGACAGACGCGCACACACACACACACACACACACACACACACACACACACACACACACACACACACACACACATTTCACGCACCAGACTGCAGGTTGAGGTTGAATCTGACGTTGTCACACTGTCCGTCCAGCACCGTCACCGTCAGGTTGTACAGCTGGCCGCAGCGCATGCCGGGTAGCTGGCAATGGTCGCCGGGGCTGCTGCACACGAGTGTGTGGCCGTCGGCGCCCAACGCACGGACCTGGTACGAGATCCAGCCCTCCGCCTGTTCCCACGACACCAGGCCGGTGTCATTGCTGCACTCCATCACTGCTGCCACCCGCTGGGGCACACATGGTACTGCGGCCAACAAACAGGGAGAGGTTACCAGTGAAGGAAATCTGCCATTGTCCCATGAGATGTTATTGTTGTGATGTTCACTCCAGGGGGGCATTACAGTGGTGGTATTCTCCTCAGGGGGGCATTACAGTGGTGGCATTTGGTTACCTGTGTTGACCTGCATCTCTACGCTGTCTGCGCTGCTGCAGTCCTCGCCGGCCGCCCTCACGAAGACGCTGTAGGTCATGCCACACGGCAGGGCGCTGAAGAGACAGACGGTGCCCGTGGTGTTGCACGTCTCGGAGTATCCCCCGTTGCCCCGGGCGACGGCGGTGTAGGAGAGGGCCCCGTGGCTGGCCTCCCAGGACACCGACAAGGCCCCCGACTCGCAGTCCAGGTCGGCCAGCACGTGGCTGGGCGCGCAGGGCACTGGGACACGCAGGAGGAACGCGGACGTTAATGCGGGGGCGGGGGGGGGGGGGGGGGGGGGGTACAAAGTCGTCACCTTTCGGCAAAACTAAACAGGGCATCCCGGTGGATTGTGTGGATTTGCAAACTAAGAGGTTGCTCCGTCTCCACGCTCGCGCAAACTGCTGGTTCCACTTCCAGGCGAGGTGTGGAGAACACACACACACACACACACACACACACACACACACACACACACACACACACACACACACACACACTGTGACCAGCCTGTTTTATAGGAGTAATAATGCGGTTATGAGGTTATAAGGTTAGCTTGTCAACTTAAAGAGCCAGTGAACCCAGCACTGTGTTTTAGCTGGGATTCGAACACTGAGATAACAAAAAAAAAAAGAGTTTCAATTCTATCAATAATAAATAAAATCCCAATTGACCGGCCAAGATAGCCGGTGAACGGCCCCTCCCCCCCGCCTTGTGTAGAGACTCACCCGCGGGCAGCGTGGTGACGGCGCTCTCAGACACGTTGCACACGCTGTTGACGGCGAGCACGGAGACGTTGTAGCTGAGGCCGCAGAGCAGGCCGTGCAGCGCGCAGGCCCCGGAGACGCTCTCGCACTGGACGTAGTGCTCCTCGACGCCGAAGGCCTGCACCAGGTACGAGTCGGCGCCCGCCACCGGGGCCCACCTCACGCGCGCCATGTTTTCCTGGCAGACCTGCTCCGTCACCACCGACGACGGGGGGCAGGGCACTGGGGGAGGGGGGACGGGGGGGGGGGGGGGACAGAGAGAGAGAGAGAGAGAGAGATGGGAACCACACCTGATGGAACCCTGCCTTCTGAGCGACGCGGAACCATAAGCAGACTCTAGGTTCACCCTGGCTAACGAACTAACTGAACTAACTGTGGTGTACCATGTGTGGATAACCCCCCCCGCAAATCATGTTCAATAATAGAAATGTCAGGTTCAGGGATCCCAGAATCGCCTCCTTCTCCAGAGGTGATTTTGACAACGGCTGAATACGTCTCTCGTACAACTGCTCAGTTTAGACTGAGGAAGCATCTCTCTCTTGCTTTGCCATCGCAGATCTGTGGTTTCAATTCACCACAGATCCAAACGAGCTTACCGGCCGTGACAACAGCCACTACATACACACAGGTGTCTCACCTGTGGAGGATCACTCCCTGATGTATACATTCATTCATTCATACATTTTAACATTAGTAGGGCCCTACATTATTATTATTATTATTCAGACGCTAAAAGGTGTTGAATTGCCGTCCTGTCCAACGGCGTATTGCTGCGGGCTCATCCCATTGCAGGTCTCTGCCTATGCTTCATATCAGCCGTCGCATTATCAGGGTGTAACAGCGTGCCACTAGTGTTGGCACACACATCTACGAGCAGCCATGCAGAGGAACCAGGCTGTGCTTGTGTGTGTGCGTGGCGGCGCGTGGGGGGGGGTCGCGTCCCCTACCTGAGGACAGCTGCACGCTTCTGCTGACGTTGCTGTCACACGTCTTGCCCAAGGCCACGGTGGACAGCGTGTACGTCTGGCTGCACTCCAGGGGCCCCAGCGCACAGTTGGTGTAGTTGGTGGTGCAGTTGACCACGCGGTCGTCGGCGGCGCGCGCCGTCGTCACGTAGGAGAGCACGCCCTCGGAGTACGTCCAGTCCACCAGCGCCGTGTTGATGTAGCAGTCCAGCACCGTGGCCGTGATGGTAGGCTGGCAGGGCTCTGGGGCGGACAGAGAGAGAGAGAGAGAGAGAGAGACAGGTCACTCAGGATACCAGGAGCATTAGGTCCTTTGTCTTAGGGCGCACTCACACTAGGCCGTCTGTACCGTTGCCCGAGTACGTTTGCCCCCTAAAGTCTAGGTCATTTGGCTGGTGTGAGCATGCCATCCGTGCTCAAGTACACTTCAACTCCGTGGCCTCAGTACACTTCGGAGAGGTGTGCTCAGGCCACGGTACAGAATGCTACAGAAGCCGACACGCGCACACGCACGGATATGCAACCTATATGTACAAGAGGCAACCGTACTCAGGCCCAGTTGAGATTGCCTAGTGAGAGCACAGGCCAGCGGCACAGTGGGGGGCAATCGTACTGGAGTACGGTACAGGGACACTTTGCCCAGTGTTTGCCTTAAGTTGTTCAGCATTCACTGCAGGTGTGGGCCCCTTGTGAGGCACCTACTGATGGAAACGCAATTTGATTCATTTTGAATATTTTGTCACTGCATAAATCCAGACCCACATCTAGAAAGCTGTAGGGTCCGTCAACGAGTAATGTAAATAGCCCAACTCGAGGGGCGGCACCAAGCGTGCATTTGAAAATATCACTGCACACAATTGGATAACACTACGACCAATCAGAAGAACACAAGGGGGGTGACGTATCCAGACCAGCGGAGCTAACCAATAGATAAGACTCTTGCCGTATCCGATCGGTAAACAGCAACGCTTTTGGCCCCGCCTAATATCAGATACACCGATGTGATTGGTTAACGTTCTGGGCCAGGGGAATCGGGCGAGTGAGTGTATTGCTTGTTCCCAGAGTGACAAATTCAAATTGTGCTCTCTCGCGACAACTCTGGATCTCCAGGGTGACGTCCCCTGGCCTCCCCCCCCCACGAAGCGTACCCTACCTGTGCTGAACACGGCCGCCCTGCTGGGCAGGCTGGAGCAGATGTTGTCCAGGGCCAACACCTGGACGCGGTACGTCTGTCCACAGGGGAGGTCGGTCAGCGTGCAGCCGGGGCCGGCGCTGGCGCAGGTCGACCTGGCCCCGAGCGCGCTCACGGCGGACACGGCGTAGGACAGCGCCCCCTGGCTGGCGTTCCAGGACACGGCGGCCTGCTGGGAGGCGCAGTCCATCGTGATGACCACGCCGCTGGGGACGCAGGGGACTGGAGAGAGAGAGAGAGCGCACACAGAGAGAGAGAGAGAGAGAGAGAGAGAGTCTGGATGTGCACTGTGGCTGTTGGTTAGAGCACTGCTGCCTGACCCTGCATGTGATATACAAAAAAGTTTGGGGTCACTTTGAAATGACTTTATTTATATTATTATATTATAATTTTATATTCTTTTTTAAAGAAAGGCACCGTTTCTTTCAATGGAGATATCTTAAATGAATCAGAAATACAGTGTAGACGTTGTTAATGTGGCAAATGACTTGAAACGGCTGATCTTTAATGGTATATCTCCATAGGTGTACAGAGGCCCGTTCCCAGCCACCATCACCATCACTCACATCACTGTGTTCTAACGGTACATTGTTGAGCTGATCGTGTTAAAAGGCTCCTTGATGATTAGAAAACCCTCGTGCAATTATGTCAGCACGGCTCAAAACGGTTCAACTGAATAAAAGGGCGAGTTTTCACGGGAAAAAAACATGACATTGTCTGGGTGACCCCAAACTGTACACAGTCGGGACAGAGCTGAGAAGACTCTGAGCTGATGTGTGGGGTGCTCTCCTACCTCACTGCAGGGTGCTCTCCTACCTCACTGCAGGGTGCTCTCCTACCTCACTGCAGGGTGCTCTCCTACCTCACTGCAGGGTGCTCTCCTACCTCACTGCAGGGTGCTCTCCTACCTCACTGCAGGGTGCTGTCCTACCTCACTGCAGGGTGCTACCCTACCTGACTGCAGGGTGCTCTCCTACCTCACTGCAGGGTGCAGGGTGCTGTCCTACCTCACTGCAGGGTGCTCCCCTACCTGACTGCAGGGTGCTCTCCTACCTCACTGCAGGGTGCAGGGTGCTGTCCTACCTCACTGCAGGGTGCTCCCCTACCTGACTGCAGGGTGCTCCCCTACCTCACTGCAGGGTGCTCCCCTACCTCACTGCAGGGTGCTCCCCTACCTCACTGCAGGGCGCTGGGTGCTCTTCCTACCTGACTGCAGGGCGCTGGGGGCGCTGGGCTCCGAGTCGCAGTCCTGCCGCGAGGCGGTGACCGTGACGGTGTAGTCCTCCCCACAGTCCAGGGTGGGCATGCCGCACTGCACCGAGGACGACATGCAGCTGCCGCCGCCGCCGTCGCGGCCCGTGGCGGCGGCCGTGTAGAACTCCGCTCCGGCAGAGGCGTCCCACGTTACCACGGCGATGTTGGAGAGGCAGTCCATGGAGCTGTTGACTCTGGTGGGGGGGCAGGGTGCTGGGGAGACGGACGAGGCATGGGGGGTTAGGGGGTGGGGGGTACTTTTAAACATTTATAAAGACTTATAAAGACATTTATAAAATGACTGGTGCGCTGAACCTGCTGTACAGAGGTCACAGAGATCCTCTGAGAGAGTGAGGCTCAGGCCCTGCCTTCAGAGGTCCTGATCAAAGCATTGCTCTTATTTCAAAAGCTTCGATCCTAAAACGAAGAGGAGCTCATTAGCCTGACTGTGTTTTAAGATCCACACCTAAAGTACTTTCAGACGCTGTCAAATTACGGAATCTGGACTAAATCTATCGAGTGTTCCGCATAAAACCCAAGAGATTTGGCGTGAGGCGTGAGGCTCCTCACAGATGGGTGCTATGTAGGCACCCGATCAAACACAGCTCAATGCACTACAGTTATAGAGCAAATAACAAATTCATGTTTTTGATCATCAATGGTTGATCAAATATCCAATCCGGACTATGACCTCGCCCACGGCTGGCCTCGGCCCACAGCCCCCCGTGTCCGTCAGTGAGTACCTGAGTCCAGGGTGATGGCGGTGCTGGAGGCACTCCGGCACACAGACTCCACCGCCCGCACCGACAGGAAGTACACCTGGCCGCACAGGAAGTCGGAGAACCGCGCCACCGTGCCGGCGGTGCCGAGTGTCAGAACGTGCCCGCCGCTGGTCTCCGCGGTAACGTTGTAGACGTCTGCGGCCTCGCTGGCGTTCCAGGTGAACGTGGCCACCTGGAGAACAGCTTTGCTTTTACACATGTCTGCCGCGCATCGTCATCAACACCAGTTTTGTAATGTAACGAAGTACAAATACTTTGTTACTGTACTTAAGTACAATTTTCACATATCTGTACTTTACTTCGTTATTTATATTTCTGACAACTTTCACTTTTACTCCACTACATTTCCTAAATAAAATGTGTACTTTTACTCTGATACATTTCTCCTAACCATCTTCGTTACTCGTTACTACAAATTAAAATCAGAAGAAGTTTGAGTTGGTGACGTAATGTCCGTTTGTCGTCATGTCAACCGCCAAGCACGAAGAAGAAGAAGTCCTGCTTGTCCGGGCATGTCACATTATTGATGCCATCATGGAAGCACCTGCTGCAGGCTCTGCTGCTCACGTTACCACTCCGGTAGCAGATGACGAGCATCTCGACTACAGTGGCGAACTTGGTGAACTCCGTGGTGGTGATGAAGATAACTTTAAACACCCGTGGCCGTATTTGCAAGAAATATTTTAACCAATATATAACCCTCTAACTCACTTAAAAAAAAAAAAAAACTTTACTTTTACTCTTACTTTTAATACTTAAGTACATTTTATATCAGACAATTACTTTTGATACTTAAGTACACTAAATGTCAGGTAATTTAAGACTTTTACTCCAGTAATATTTTAAAAGGTGACTTTAACTTCTACCAAAGTCATTTTCTGGTAAGATACTTGTACTTTTACTCAAGTCTCGCTTTCAAGTACTTTATACAAGACTGATCAACACAATGAGAACGTCGAACGGAATAAAACGACCAACCCTGGTGGAGCAGTCAAGGGAAGCTTCCAGGCCCACGGGGATGCAGGGCGCTGAAAAGAAAGAAGAAAGTGTTGGACAGTGTTTAAATCAGAAGGGTTGTCCAGAGAGCATAGACCTCTGAAGAATAAGTCCCGCCTCCAAGGCTCCGGTTCCCTCGGTTAAAGTGCGTAGTTCAAAAAACGCAAAAGACGCAGCTTTCACTTCTTCGCCGCCTACAGAGTTTGTTGTGTACGAAAACCCACGTTATTCCCCCCGTAGACGTTTGACCGAGGGAACCGGGAGCCTCATGGACTCACCCATGCGTACGGCCGTGCTGTTGCTGGGCGTGCTGGAGCACAGGTGGTCGTGGGCCACCACGTGCACCAGGTAGCGCTCGCCGCAGTGCAGGTCCTCCCAGGTGCAGGTGGCGTTCGTGGCGGTGCACATGTGGGTGTGGCCGTCCTCCGCCACGGCCACCGCCGTGTAGGAGTCGGCGCCGTCGCTGCGCGCCCAGCTGACGGAGCCCAGGTGGTCCTCGCACTGCACGAAGGTCTCCACGTCGTGGGGAGCGCACGGGGCTGAGGGGGGGGAGAGAGAGTCGGTGAAAGTCAAAGAAAGTCAAATGTATGTGTGTGTATGTAGCGCTTCATCACAGACAGGCTCACAAAGTGCTTTACAGTGTGCATAGAAAATAAATGCATAGTAGAAAAATACAACAGATAAAATTAGCAATATGTAAAAGACAGAAGTTACCCAAATGCTAGCCTAAACAAGTGAGTCAATTGACCCTTAAAACAGTCCACACTCACAGCAAACCTAATGCTGGTTGGCAGAGCATTCTAGAGAGAGAGGCTGTGATACCGCCTTCTGGGCCAGGGCCACAGAATGTTATATATATGTTATATGATATCAATGTGTCACATCTGCCAAGTGTATTTGTCATACGTCAGTGACCCTATATACCTAGTGCCTTATATACTATATACTATACTTGTATACTATACTTGAGTATTTCAATGTACAGAATGAAGACGTCATGCTGCACCTCTGTGAATGAACCTCATTGGTATTCATCTCAATGTGATTCTTAATCGTAATTCAATTTCATGGTTTATTCATTTATTATTTTTTTTTTTAAAGAAAATCGATTATTGAAAAAAAAAAAATATATATATATATATTTTATTATTTTAAAAAGATTAAAATGTCAACATGGCACCATGCGCTGAAAAAAGTGAGCGTGTAGAGTTTGCCTAAAGTCTGTGGCAACCAAACTTTGCTTTTGTTTATCATTGTTATTCTTAAAATATATATAAATCCAAACCCGACGGACCCCCCGTACCTGCGGTGAAACGGGCCGCGGTGCTGACGGGACCGTCGCAGGCCTGGCCCCGCGCCCGCACGGTGAATCTGTAGCTCTGTCCGCACAGCACCTCCGCCTCCAGCGTGGTGTTGTCGGTCTCGAAGGAGCTGGACCAACCCAGGTCTCCGTCGGCCGTGATCAGATAGGTCAGCGCCCCGGTAGCCTCCGTCCAATCCAGCGCCACCGTCTCGTTGTCACAGGACCCGGTGACGCTCAGCTGCACCTGGCATGGCTCTGAGAGAGGAGCGGCACGGTTTCAACGCTGTGCCTTTGTGTGGACGTAATAATATAGCCAAGTCATGCAAATAGTGCGATGTGTCCGTACTCAACACATCATGCATCACAACGACTTCCAATGGGGCAACAGTTGGGCGTTAACAAACGTTAAACATATGTAGGCCAATGGATTCAGTTAAACAAGTCAATGAATCAAACGTCTAACAAGCCGACCAACCGTGGTTTCCCGTAGGTTTTTTAATTTTATTTCTATTTTTTGTTTTTCATGTTTTTCAAATCTTTTTGGTGCAATAATAGGCTACCTGAAATAAATAGCGTATTTTCATTGATGGGTTTGTAACCCCTCTACCGTCTCGGCTACGTTTCACTTTGTCTGTGCTCAGTGTGACAGCGGTCCTACGGCACGGTGCAGTCCTGCTGCACGCACCCAGACTCCCGTTACATCAGTTATCGTCATGATCTCTATGGTAACGCTGATGAACATATCTGCGGGTTAACAGTTCAATAACCAACACAACACAATCAACAGTGTTGTGCATGAACTAGTTCAAAATAACTAACTACTAAGTTAATTTTTCTATGAACTTTGAACTGAACTTAACATATTTTTAACTATAGAACTTTTTAGTGATATTCTGAATTGATGCTTAGGTCCAGATGACATGTTTGTTAAATAGAGTTACTGCCTTAGTTGTGATGAATGAAACAGGTGTATAAATAATATCCACAACAATTTGAGATTGTAGTGATGGGCAGCTGGTAATGGAGAGGATTCATTTTAAAAGATAAGCACAGAAATACTCACTCCCACAGTTTTTCATCGGTTTCTAAAATAACTGTTAATGAACTGAACATGAACTAGTTCAAAACTGAATTGGTGAACTATGAACCTGAATTTATTCATTTTCTTTTGTACGAACTGAACTTTGAACTTGTTCACGTGAAGTGTGAACTTGCACAACACTGACAATCAAACATGGCAAATGTTTTTGCCACTTTTAGCCAGAGGATCAGGGTAAGGTCAGGGGGGGGGGTGTTTGCTCCAAAAAAAAAGGTTGAGAACCACTGAACCAACCAATGAGCGGGGTTGTAACGCCGAGAGATGAGGGCGACCCACCTGTATGTATGTGCACGGTGCTGCTGACGTCGCTCTGACACGTGCTGCTGTTGGCGACCACAGAGAACTGGTAGTGCTCCCCGCAGTGCAGCCCGCTGAACAGGCAGGTGCCGTTGGTGGAGACGCACTCGGTGAGCTCTCCGTGATCGGGGCAGCGGGCCGTGGCCGTGTAGCTCTCCACGCCATCCTGCGGCTCCCAGTGCAGGCGGGCGGTGCTGGTTCCACACTGCAGGTCCACCCCCACGCGCGACGGGGCACAGGGGCCTGGTGGCGAGGAGGGGGGGGGGGGGTCACACAGGGGGGACAGGGAGAGTCAAACTGAGCCCAGAAGAGTTTAGTGACAGCAGTGCTGGCCCTCAGAAAAAAGGCACTCCAGAAACGTGACTTTTGCTTTTTCCAAGCGACCGAATCACAGGTCATGCCAAACTTTTTTTCATTTTGGAAAATAAATGGTTGTTACACATCTGTGTAAGTCGTCGATACGATGTTGAGCAGGGAACTAAGGAGCTAATGATGCTAGTAGTCATAGAAACAGTAAGCAAAGCACAGTAGGTTATTTTTCAGCACACACACACTACAGCCCAGTGCACTGCAACGCACTGCCAACTTGTTCCTGCTGGAATCGACCCTACCTGGACACAGCAAAGACTTTGGAAAATGTATTTTTTGCAATTTGCTCTTATTAATTCAATTAGTTTTTTATGAAGCAGATTTCACAAATACTGATGCTTTTACCGCTTCCAATTACTTATGGTTGACCGAAAGAAAGAATAAGAATGAATACTGATCTGAATAAAACCCATCGGTAATTGAGCAGTTAATAAGAGAGAAAACGCTCCCAAGCAAAAGCAAGGACAACAATGTCAGTTTTGAGGCCGGATAATGCCATGCAGGTCTTCATGATCTGATGTTAGTTCGCGGGCAGTGAAGCGTGTGTGCGTGTGCGTGTGCGTGTGTGTGTGTGTGTGTGTGTGTGTGACCACAACGAGGCCGCGTCCCGTCTCCTCCTGCGGCAGCTACTCACGCGTGCTGAAGGTCACGCGGCCGGGGCTCAGGGTCTCGCATCGCTCGTTGACGGCCGTGAGCGCCAGGCTGTACACCTGTCCGCACCGGAGCTCCGTCAGCCGGCACGAGACGCCCTCCGTCTCGCAGGCCGCCCGGTGGCCGTCGGCGGCGGTGGCGGCCAGGGCGTAGGACACGGCTCCAGCCACACTGCCCCAGCTGACGGCGGCGGAGTCGTTGTGGCAGTCCACCTCCGTCACCTCCAGCTGCGCCGTCACGCACGGAGCTTCACGGAGGGTGGCGGGGGGGAGAGGGGACAGGGTGAGATGTTGATATCCTTTCTCATTAACAATAAGCATCTCAATGGGATAGACAGTATGTGGGTTTGCTGGGTTTTGCTGCAGAAAACCCTTTTCATTTAAGGGGGTCACTCTGTTTCCCCCGAGAAGCGTTATTATATATATATATATATATATATATATATATATATATTTATATATATTCTTGTGGTGAGCCTGTGTGGCTCAACAGGACATGACATGTGTTCAATTCAATTCAATTCATTCCATTTGTATAGCCCTTAAACACCATCGCAGTCTCAAAGGCCAAATATTTATGCCACCCCCCTGACCCAAGCCCCCACCACTGCTTTAACTGCACTTTAACTCAGTTTTAGTTTTAGTTTTATTTACATTAATGTGTATTTATGTTTGTTTTTAAGCCTATAGAATAGGTTTTCGTTTTTTTAAATCATACTGTATATACTGTTTATACTTTATATTTTGCTGCTAGTCCTCTCTTTCTAAGCACCAGGGGGAGCGCTCCCAAATTTCGGTGCACTTGAGAGGGCGAGAAAAAACGTAATCCTTAATCAGCAAGGAAGAAATCCTGAGAAGGAGCACAGAGTGTGTGTGTGTGGGGGGCCAGTGTGTGTGTTGCCGGGGGGTGTGTGTGCGAGGAGCCCCCCCACCTGACGCCACCACGACGCTGTTGGAGTGGGAGCTGTTGAGCCGGGCCCCCAGCGCCACCACCCAGGCGTAGTACACGGTGCCGCAGTGCGTGCCCTGCAGGGTGCAGGAGGTGGTGAAGGTGTGGCAGGACAGGGAGTGGCCGTCGCGGCCGTCCATGGTGGCCACGTAGCTCATGGCGCCGGCGCTGGTCTCCCAGCTGACCGTGGCGGCGTTGGTGTCACACTCCACCCTGGTGCCCACGTTGTTGGGCGGGCAGGGCTCTGCGGGGGGCGACACGCAACGACACCGACACCACTTCAGAGTCAGAGTCACTTTTGTTACATTCACACATTGTACACAAGTACGCAGGAATGAGACTCTTATGCTTGGTACCTCAACACACACACACACACACACACACATAGCAGCAACAATACAAGATAAAGTAAATCGATGTTTAAAAATATATAAAATAAGTAAAAGTAAGTAAGAACAATAAGTAAAAACAAGTAACAGAAATGAGTAACAGAAATGTAAAGGGATCATGGTAGTGGTACCAGCCCTGGTTGATTGTAGCGCAAAATACAGTGCAGTGCAAAAATGTTTCAATTACAGTAAATAAATGCAGTAAAATAAATAAATATGCATTGAAATAGTCTCTTGTGTGTGTATCGTGTGTGGGGTTGGTTTGTTGCTAGTGGATTTGTGGATGTGTGACTTTCAGAAGGAGACTTTTGGACATGACCCCTGTCACCTGCATGACTCGGCCGTCCTTACTTCACACACACACACACACACACATGGCCCATTCAGGTCGAGTCGTAGTTAAGAGGACAATCGGTGCCAAATGTGGCTGACATCGCGGTAGCATAAACAAGCAAAACAAGGCTTAGGGAAGACTGGGTTAACCCTTGTTGTCTGCAAACAGCATGATCAGATGAGTCAACATCATGCGGTGTTCGGTGCGTTCCTCAAAGACGTGTTTCCTCCTCCCCACCCCGACCCCCATGGAGACAGAGGAGGGGGGGGGGGTCGTCGACTCACCAGTCTGGATGACCACCGGCTCCCAGGACTCCACGCTGTCGTTGCAGGCGCTGTTGTGCGCTTGCACGCTCACGTTGTACAGCTGGCTGCAGCCCAGGCCCGGCATGGCACAGTACGTGTCTGCCGTGTCGCATGAGACGGCCATGCCCTCGCTGGTCACGGCGTGGACCGTGTAGCGGTCGGCCCCGGCGCTGGCGTCCCAGGACACCTGGCCGATGCCCGAGGTGTAGTCCGTGGAGATGTGGCTCGGCAGGCACGGCTCTGAGACGGAGGTCGTGGGAGAGGTTAGGATCAACACCCAGTATCAGAGCGGAGTCCAAACTGGGGCTTCATCAGCGGGTCTGTCTGTGGTCACCGTTTGAAGGACTTGTAAACACAGCATCATGTTCATCATGTGATGGCTGCAGTATCGACGTGGACATAAGCTTGGCGTGTCTCGCGGGAATGACCCATCTCACTCCTCTAATAGAATGTTCTAACCCTAACCGCAGTACCAACCATACGTGCACACCGTAAAACTTCAATTAAGCGCAGAGTCCCTTTTACTGGCCGGGTGTGGCTACACATTTTTGAGAAAAATAAACGGCGGTCTCAATAAGACGCCGGGTCTGTTTTTTTTTCTAGAAGTTGGCGATAACGCACCAATAAGCTGGACGGCAACCGCCGTAAGACAAGAGCAAAGAACAAGATCGTAGCGCGAGTGTTCTGCCCTCTACTCCCAGCGCCTTGCCAGGGTCGCATGACAACATCAGACTAACCGTCGCCAGTAGATCAGTGGACCAAAAGGACAATCAAATGTAATTAAAGGCCTGTCCCAAATAGACGCCTGTCCCAAATAGACGCCGGTTGGGTTCAGTTATGGAACCAAATAAAAGCCTGGGTCTATTAATTGAAGTCTTACGGTGTTGTCCATGTATCCATATCTATAAATAGATAAATAATAATAAATAATAAATAATAATAATAATAAATAAAGTGCTCACGGGTCAGCAGCCATCCGCTCATGTTCGCGGCGGGGCTGTTGCAGGCGTCTCCGTGGGTCGTCACGGCGATGGAGTAGCTCTGGCCGCACTGCAGCCCGTCCATGGCGCACGTGGTCTTGTTGGTGTTGCAGGAGACGGCGTGGCCCTGGGCCGCGGTCTCAGCGGTGGCGGTGGCCGTGTAGCCCACGGCCCCGCCCGCCTGGCCCCAGGTCAGCAGGGCGGTCACCGAGTCGCAGTCCATCAGCGCCGCGATGCTGCCGGTCGCACAGGGCGCTGGGGCGGGGGGGGGGGGTCAAAGGTCAGGGTGAGAGGTCAACACAGGGCACTGGGGGGGGGGGGGGGGGGGGGGGGGGTCAAAGGTCAGGGTGGGAGGTCAACACAGGACCTCACATGGGGGTGACTTCCCGGTGTTAAAGATGATTGACACCCCACTTTGGTTTCCTGGTTCGTTTGTGGTTGTTGTTATGGAGGGTTAAGAAGTCCCGTCATGCCGCCACGCAGCATGACGGGAAGTGAATCATTGTGTTTCTAACCTGTGAGGCAAGGAAGCCCCTTAAGCCAAAGTACAACCCCCACCCCACCTACACACACACACACACACACACAAACACTCACACACACACACACGCCGGCGCACACGCACACACGCATGCATTGGTGCAGCCGTCATGCCCAGGCCCTTCTCCAGGGCCGCTCCCAGGCTCTGGAACTCCCTCCCCCGAGACATCAGAGACCCACCAGAGTCCCTCCCAGTCTTCCATTCCCGCCATCCCTCACCCCTGCGTTCCTCCCCCCCCCCCCCTCTCTCACCCGAGAGTGTTTCCATGACGGCGGTGGGCGGGCTGTCGCAGACCCCATCGGAGGAGACCACCGAGACGCGGTACGTCTGCCCACAGCTGAGCCCCGTCAGGTTGCAGTGCCCCGCCTCCATGGCCACGCAGCTGCTGGTCTGGCCGTTGGCGTCCACGACGGTGGCCCTGTAGGCGTCGGCGCCGGGGCTCTGGCTCCAGCTCACCGTCAGCGCGTTGTCCTCGCAGCTCACGGCGGCGGAGGTGTTGGCCGGGCTGCAGGGCGCTGAGGGGCCGGTGAGGGACAAAAACTGAAGCTGAGATGGTGTTTTTCTCGATTTCTCGAAATTGAAAACACGGGAGTCGCTCGACTGTAAACTGTGCAAGATATGGGGATTTGGAGCCGGGCTCCGGAAGGGATTGTCGCCAGAAGAAACACCTCTGCTCCTCACTCCTCCCATCCCTCCACTCTCTCCTAACTCTGCAATCCACCTACATCGCTAGTTAGGGTCTACATGACAGAATGGGTTGTCGAGACAATTTCAAACTTCAACATTTTGCATATTGTACCTTAAATATTGAGCCGTGTTAGATACAAAGAAATGATCTCAGAACTAAAAAGGATATTGGGTTTCCATTGTACCCTGTGTCTTTGTTCCCTTTTATTGCATCTTATCCACCAGATGTGAGTGTCTCTGCACGGGGCTTTGCCTCACCCGTCCTCATCTCCACTGAGTCGCTGGGCGCGCTGGTGCAGTCGCTGTCCTCGGCCGCCACCGTGACCGTGTAGAGCTGTCCACACGCCAGGCCCTGCAGCTCACAGTTGCCCTCGTAGTTCCGGCACTGGTCCACGAGGTCGCCCTGGCTGCTCCGCGCCTCCACGAGGTACTGCTGGCCGCCCTGGCTGAGGTCCCAGCTCATGGACGCCACGTTGCTGCCGCAGTTCAGGTCGCCGCGCAGGTTCAGCGGGACGCAAGGCTCTGTGGCGAGGGCGGGGCGAGGGTTCAATCGAGTCACTCTTACCCTGAGGACTGAGTCCACCTGGCACTTTTTGCAGTATTGGATTGTTGCTTTTAAAAGGACAGTGTGCATCATCATCGCTTCATGCAGAAGAATTTAAAAAAAATGTTACGGTATGAAATATTAAACCATAGATAATTGTTTTTGAAACTTGAAGAGGTAATGCTGCAGATGTAAACGACTTGGCTCATTAATTGTATATGTTTTCGAAGGTGTTCTTTGTAAACAGGACAAGATGACTCAAAAGTGGATTCTGAACTTTTAGGTGAAATTAGGTGGCATTCAACACAAACTTGGTATTTCGGGTGAGCAGTGAACAGTGACACTGTAGTGAACAGTGATCTATCTACAGTAGTGAACAGTGATCTATCTACAGTAGTGAACAGTGATCTATCTACAGTAGTGAACAGTGATCTATTTATAGTGGTGAACAATGATTTATCTACAGTAGTGAACAGTGATCTATCTACAGTAGTGAACAGTGATACAGTAGTGAACAGTGATCTATCTACAGTAGTGAACAGTGATCTATCTACAGTAGTGAACGGTGACCTGCCACAGTGAGGGTGTGGCTGTTGTCCCTCACCTGTCCTGGTGATAGACCACTGTGTACTACAGTGATACAGTAGTGAACAGTGATCTATCTACAGTAGTGAACAGTGATACAGTAGTGAACAGTGATCTATCTACAGTAGTGAACAGTGACCTGCCACAGTGAGGGTG
This sequence comes from Micromesistius poutassou, assembly GCF_964030765.1. NCBI lineage: Eukaryota > Metazoa > Chordata > Actinopteri > Gadiformes > Gadidae > Micromesistius > Micromesistius poutassou. The sequence goes on along the minus strand of NC_140279.1, from coordinate 17,302,191 downwards.
TGGCTGTTGTCCCCTCACCTGTCCTGGTGATAGACCACTGTTCACTACAGTGATACAGTAGTGAACGGTGACCTGCCACAGTGAGGGTGTGGCTGCCGTCCCCTCACCTGTCCTGATGATGATGGCGGCGGTCTGGGAGCTGTTGCAGGTCCTCCCCTCGGCGGTGACCAGCAGCACGAACATGTTCCCGCAGGGCAGGTCGGCGATGTCGCAGCCGGCGCCCGCCGTGGTGCAGCAGGTGGTCTGTCCGTCCGTGTGCTCCAGGGTGGCCGTGTACGCCAGCGCGCCGGGGCTGGGCCGCCACGACACGCTCGCCGTGCGGTTCTCACAGCCCACCGTCGCCCTCACGTCCATGGGCGGGCAGGGGGCTGGACGGGGGGGGGGGGTAGTAGGGGGGAGGACGGGGGAGGACGGGCCAGGAAGGGGAACAGGTGAGATGCGGTGGGGTAGGTGTTACAGACGATCAGGGCTGAATACGGCATGTGCCTGTAAACAGATAATACTCGGTCCGTGCAGCACTATGATGTGCTACGCAGGACAGCTTACAAACAGTGTGATGAAGAGATCGATGGTTACCAGCAGATAACAATTGCAAAGGGACATTTTTCTTCGAATATAACAGAGAACAGCTTCTTACGCGTGTTGTGAAACAATGGCGGTCTGAAGATTTGGGTCATTTTCACATTTTTCCCGAATCAACCAGAAACCAGAAATCCTTAGAAAGTGACTGGCGAGAGATAAAGTCATTCGTAGGAAAATAGGAATAATGATAATGCTGCTTTCACTGTCGCTTGTTTGTGAATTTCCTACAATATTATTTGGGCCACAGGGGCTTAGTGAGATCCACGATCCGGTTATTCGCCCTTAATGTGAAATCCAATAAAAAAGTAGGGAAGTCAGTAAGGTTGATCCATTAGCATGACGAGGAGGAGGATCTTCAGCTTTTATTTTGTGGTGACTAACGATGAGTCAGTAAAAGAACACCCTTCAAACGATTAATAGTTATTTTTATCGTCACAACAGAAGCACCCACCGGTCTCCGTCATGATCGTGTTGCTGGGCCCGCTGGAGCACTGCTGGTCGCTGGCTGCGAGGGTGAAGTTGAGGTGCCGCCCGCAGGTCATGTATGGTACTGCGCACACGGCCTCTGTGGCGTTACACTCGAACCTCAGGACGTGGCCCTGGCGGTCTGTTAATGTGACAGTGTAGTTCTGGCCCAGGTTGCGAACGGGCTCCTCCCACATCACCCAGGCTGATTCGGACAGGCAGTCCATCTCCACATCCCTCAGCCGGGGCACGCAGGGCGCTGGCGGGAAACGGAAAGTTAGTGCGCTCAGATTTGTGATTGATATGCCTTGGTGAGCCTGGCCGCGCAGGGTGGCCTCTTCCTTTTTTGGGTTATTCCATAATACTCATAATACTGGGTCAGAATGACTGAGATTAAACAGAGCACAATGTGTCCAATGTCAATTTATTATTTTTAAATATTTTTTTCACCTGTTCTGACGAGCTGCGAGGGGCTCTGAGACCCCACGCAGGCCCCGGCGGCGGGGGTGACGGAGACGTTGTACTCCGTGGCGCACCCCAGGGTGCTGAGGGAGCAGCCTGTGCTCCCGGTGCAGTTGTGCCGTTGGCCGTCGGAGCCGAGCGCCGTGGCGGTGTACAGCACCCCGGCCACGCTGCCGTTCCAGGAGACGGAGACCACGTCGGTGCTGCAGTTCACCAGCGTGTGGAAGCTCAGCGGGGGGCAGGGGGCTGAGCGCGGGGGGGAGAGGGGAGAGACACGCAGAGGGTGGGGGAGAGGGGAGAGACACGCAGAGGGTGGGTGGGGGGAGAGACACACAGGGGGAGGGGGGAGAGGGGAGAGTGTTATGTTATTATGTGTCAGTGTTATGACAGTGTCATGTCATAGTTATGACAGTGTCATGACAGTTATGACAGTGTCATGACATAGTTATGACAGTGTCATAGTGAGGGGGAGAGGGGAGAGACACGCAGAGGCGTAGGGAGAGGGCGGCACCGATGGTCAGGGGTATCAGTGGAGCAATGGGTAACATGAACAAATCTACAGAATCATAGTTATGACGCTGTCATGACATAGTTATGACAGTGTCATGTCATAGTTATGACATTTTCATGTCATAGTTATGACATTGTCATGACATAGTTATGACATTGTCATGACATAGTTATGACAGTGTCATGTCATAGTTATGAAAGTGTCATGATTGCACTCTGTACATCCCACTGGAGCTCCTTGAAACACTTGTACCTTTTGTGTTTTGAGACCTAAAACGGTCCCCAGACAGCCTCACACACACCGGATCAAACATGCTAGAGAACCCAACGGGTCTGGGAGTGCATGGGAGCGTTACCCGTGGCAACGTGCTGCACCGGGCTGGCGGAGCTGTTGCAGGTCTCGTCGTAGGCCAGCACACTGACGCTGTAGTCGGTGCCGCACTGCAGGTCGTTGGCCAGGCAGTGAGGCTGGGTGGTGTTACACGACGCCATGTGGCCCGTGCTGCAGGTCACCATGGCGACGTAGCCCCGGGCGTCGCTGCTCGGTTGCCAGGTGACGTTGAGGCTCCCCGCCAGGCAGTCCAGCTCAGTGGCCACGCCGCGCGGCACGCAGGGAGCTGTGGGTGGAGGTGGAGGTTAGTGGGCGGAGGTGGAGGTTAGTGGGCGGAGGTGGAGGTTAGTGGGCGGAGGTGGAGGTTAATGGGTGGAGGTGGAGGTTAATGGTGCAGGTGGAGGTGGCGGTGGGGGTGGAGGTTCATGGTGGAGGTGGAGGTTAATGGGTGGAGGTGGAGGTTAGTGGGCGGAGGTGGAGGTTAGTGGGCGGAGGTGGAGGTTAGTGGGCGGAGGTGGAGGTTAGTGGGCGGAGGTGGAGGTTAATGGGTGGAGGTGGAGGTTAATGGTGCAGGTGGAGGTGGCGGTGGGGGTGGAGGTTCATGGTGGAGGTGGAGGTTAATGGGTGGAGGTGGAGGTTAGTGGGCGGAGGTGGAGGTTAGTGGGCGGAGGTGGAGGTTAGTGGGCGGAGGTGGAGGTTAATGGGTGGAGGTGGAGGTTAATGGTGCAGGTGGAGGTGGCGGTGGGGGTGGAGGTTCATGGTGGAGGTGGAGGTTAATGGGTGGAGGTGGAGGTTAGTGGGCGGAGGTGGAGGTTAGTGGGCGGAGGTGGAGGTTAGTGGGCGGAGGTGGAGGTTAATGGGTGGAGGTGGAGGTTAATGGTGCAGGTGGAGGTGGCGGTGGGGGTGGAGGTTCATGGTGGAGGTGGAGGTTAATGGGTGGAGGTGGAGGTTAGTGGGCGGAGGTGGAGGTTAGTGGGCGGAGGTGGAGGTTAGTGGGCGGAGGTGGAGGTTAATGGGTGGAGGTGGAGGTTAATGGTGCAGGTGGAGGTGGCGGTGGGGGTGGAGGTTCATGGTGGAGGTGGAGGTTAATGGGTGGAGGTGGAGGTTAATGGTCGGAGGTTCATGGTGGGGGTGGAGGTTAATGGTGCAGGTGGAGGTGGCGGTGGGGGTGGAGGTTCATGGTGGAGGTGGAGGTTAATGGGTGGAGGTGGAGGTTAATGGTCGGAGGTTCATGGTGGGGGTGGAGGTTAATGGTGCAGGTGGAGGTGGCGGTGGGGGTGGAGGTTCATGGTGGAGGTGAAGGTTCATGGGTGGAGCTGTGGGTGGAGGTGGAGGCTAGTGGGTGGAGGTGGAGGTTCATGGTGGGGGTTCATGGTGGGGGTGGAGGTTAATGGTGCAGGTGGAGGTGGCGGTGGAGGTGGAGGTTAATGGATGGAGGTGGAGGTTAATGGGTGGAGGTTCATGGTGGGGTGGAGGTTCATGGGTGGAGCTGTGGGTGGAGGTGGAGGCTAGTGGGTGGAGGTGGAGGTTCATGGTGGGGGTGGAGGTGGAGGTTCATGGGTGGAGCTGTGGGTGGAGGTGGAGGTGGAGGTTAATGGGTGGAGGTTAATGGGTGGAGGTGGAGGTTCATGGGTGGAGCTGTGGGTGGAGGTGGAGGTTCATGGTGGGGGTGGAGGTGGAGGTTAATGTGGGAGGTGGAGGTTAATGGGTGGAGGTGGAGGTTAATGGGTGGAGGTTAATGGGTGGAGGTGGAGGTTAATGGGTGGAGCTGTGGGTGGAGGTGGAGGTTCATGGTGGGGGTGGAGGTGGAGGTTAATGTGGGAGGTGGAGGTTAATGGGTGGAGGTGGAGGTTAATGGGTGGAGGTTAATGGGTGGAGGTTAATGGGTGGAGGTGGAGGTTAATCTGGGCTCATTGGGTTCAATGAACTGATCAGATTGTGTTCATTCTCAGCAAACACACTGTCACTATATTCAAGTTCAACAAGTGACCAGTCGCTAAGCTCCGCCCTTAGAACGCAGGTGAGCCAATGACATTCCAGCCTCAACTATACTCGGACATCGGCTCGGACAACTCCATTGAAAACAACAGGGAGGAGGCATAACATAACAATTTAGTGGTGGATTTATGTTGTTTGTGTAAAAAAAAATCAACATGGTCAAACGGTGTGCTTGGGGTGCATGTAACACGGACAGTCGGTATCCCGAGAGGCTGCAGAATGTGGTGTATTTCATCCCTTTTCCCAAGCCACAATGGGACAAGAAAAAGTGTGTAATGTGGATCAGACTGTGTGGCAGACCAGAATACCGACTGAATTTAAGCTTGTTACCTTCTGTATGCTGGATTTTAAAGTTTTGAATATACCCCTCCATAGCGTAATGTAGTCCCTTTCGATTGATCCTGGAAGAAAGTCAAACCTTTTTCGCCCCAAAACTTCTTCAAAACCTGCTTTGATATACTGTCAGCTGTCATCATTTTTCCATATGTTTTTGTTATCGAGTCTGGTTCGTTTGTCCGAGTTCGTCATGGTAACGTCGGGGGGGGGGGGGGGGGGGGGGGCGTGACATAGCGCCAGGTCAATTGAATACTATTGAACAGTTGAACAGAAATGTTATGCATGTGCTTAAATCAAATGTTATGCATTCATCGCATCGCCGAGGCCCCCGTGTGAGACGACACTAAAGTGTCTGTCCTGTTTTCCCCTTTCAGGTCCTCACCGGTCTGCACCGTGGTCACTTCGCTGCTCTCCCCCGGGCAGTCTGCGTTCATGCCCACCACGTACACGCTGTAGCGCTGGCCGCAGAGCAGGCCCGCCACCTGGCAGTTGTTGCCGCTGGTGGTGGTGCAGTTCAGACTGGAGCCGTCCGAGGAGCCGGCGACCGCGCGGTAGCTGTCCGAGCCCTGGGCCGGGCTCCAGGAGACCGTGATGGCATCAGAGTGGCAGGACGACACCACGCTCAACAGGGTGGGCTGGCAGGGTGCTGGGCGCCGTGTTTAAAAACAAACAGACAGTCAGTGGTCGGCAGCCTTTCACACACATTACGTTTACGTTGAGCACGTTTAGCAGACGCCTTTATCCAAAGCGACTTACAATAAGACATACGTAAGATACATTTGTCAGAAGTACCGACGTACTGTACCGTTGGTACAGTAAGGACGTTCATGGAACCTGTGCAGAGCACTAACAATCGCTAGGTTAACCCATTCCCCGTATACAACACAGTCTAAGGCCCTGTCCCAATTCTCCCCCTTCCCCTAGATTTGAGCCCTAACCCTAGATTTTACGCATTCCCACGAAGGGGTAGGATGTCCCAATACTTAGGGGAGCAAGGGGGGGAGTGCTGTTTTTCCCTTAAAATCAACCCTTGAACGCTAGCCAGCTCAGTAACTGACTGCAGCTAAGGGCACTCAAAGCAAAGTGTTCTTGTTAAGGGGAGAGAAGTGGGACTGGGCCCAAGTGCCGAGTAACCCCAACCACTATGCGGAGCCAGCGGGGCAGCAGGGCTGTGGTCACCTGTAGTGATGGTGGTCCATTCTCGGGAGGGGCTGGGGCAGGTGCGGCCCTCTCCGCTGACACTGACCCGGTACCTCTCCCCGCAGAGCAGGGAGCTGATGTTACAGCCGGGGCCGCTGGTGGCGCAGCTCCGGATGTCCGTGACGTCCATGGCCTCGGCCGAGGAGCTGTAGGTCAGGACGCCGATGCCGGGGGTCCAGGAGACCACGGCCGTGTTGCTGCTGCACTGCAGGGAGGCCTGCAGGTCGGTCTGGGGGCAAGGCCCTGCAGACAGACAGAGAGAGAGAGAGGGAGAGAGAGAGAGAGAGAGAGAGAGAGAGCGTTCTATCTGTGGCCTGCAACCCTATCACAGCACCGACAATACCTGGCTGATTTATCCAACCGTACAGCTCAATGTTTAGAAGGTAGATCTGAATTAATGGAGGCGATCCACGCAGAGCATCGTTCGTCGTGACACTTCTTCAACGTCTTCACCCCCCCCCCCCCCCCCCCAAGGGCGTGGGTATAAACGCCCGGGGGCACGCTGCGAGCAAACCAACCTGTGGTCGTGGTGGTGTTCTCGCTCGGCATGCTGAGGCATTGGTCGGGGTTGTGTGCGACCACCGTCAGGCTGTAGTCCTGGCCACAGAGCAGGTCGGAGAAGGCGCAGGTGGTGTCCGGGTTGAGGCAGGCGGTGTCGTGGCCGCGGCTGCCCCGGGCGGAGACGCTGTAGGACACGGCACCGCGTGCGGAGTCCCAGGTCACCACGGCGATGTTGGTGTCACAGTCCAAGGTGACTGTGGGGAGGGTGGGCACACAGGGAGCTGGGGTAGGGGAGGAGAGAGGAGTCAGGGTCGTGGTAGACACAAAAGCCAAGTATTGGTGTAGAATAAACACTGGGTCTGGGTTCATTTGAAGAAAAAATGCATTTTCTTTTTAATTAGAAGAGCAGAGGAATCAGAAGAATCATCTCTATTTCATTTATAAAACCTTTTTCAACACCAAAACCAACAGAAGTGTCTCACAAGATAAGCACAGACCCAGTAACAGACCCAGTAACAGACACCCCCCCCCTCCCAGATGCCAGCCAGTGACGTCAAACCAGAAGCTGTATGTAGTGTGTCGCGCTGTTCACCGGTGCATCAGGGGTTACCTGAGTGGAGGCTGAGGGTGGCGCTGGGCGTGCTCTGGCAGCTCTGGCTGTGGCCCACCACCGTCATGGCGTAGGTGTCCCCGCACGCCAGCCGGTCGAAGGTGCAGGTGGTGCCCGACGAGTTGCAGGTGACGGCGATGCCTCGGGTGTCCACCGCGGTGACCACCTGCACCTGGGCGGGTCCGGTGGCGCTCCAGCTCACCACCGCCACGTTGGTGCTGCACTCCAGCGCCACAGCCGCACCCTGGGGTGCACAGGGGGCTGCAGGGGGGGGGGGGGGGGGGAGAGGGAGGTCAAAAGGAGGGCTTCTTGTGACTTACTTACTGGGAGTTGGGGGAGAGAGAGAGAGAGAGATAGAGAGAGAGAGAGAAAGAGAAAGAGAAAGAGAGAAAGAGAAAGAGAGAGAGAGAAAGAGAGAGAGAGAGAGAGGACAGAGAGAGAAAGAGAGAGAAAGAGAGAGAGAGAATAGGAGAGAATAGGAGAGAATAGGAGAGAGAGAGAAGGAGAAAGAGAGAGAGGGAGAGAGGAGAGAGAGAGAGAGAGAGGACAGAGAGAGGACAGAGAGGGGACAGTGAGAGAGAGAGAGAGAGAGAGAGAGAGAGAGAGAGAGAGAGAGAGAGAGAGTGAAGAGAGAGAGTCGAAGAGGAAGATCAAAAGTGCTTCTTCAATGAATTACCTTACACAATGTAAGAGCCATTTATAGCCACTATTTAGCTATTACTTATTTTAGCCACTTGGGGGAGTATTGCACCGGGGGAACGTCATTGGGAATTAGGTATATTTACAGGTGTGCTAATCAATTGGGCAAAGGTGTGGATGGCAGGGAACGCACGGTTCTTACCGTAGCCGTGAGCACCCACTCCCCCGACAGCACGATCAGCCTTTCTACTTTTATAATAAACGGGAACACCGCCCAAAGAGAGCTCATTTCGAACATGTATCCAGTTTAGGGATCGACCGATGTGGATTTTTTAGGGCCGATACCGATTTTTGTTTTCATCAGCCTTAGCTGATGAT
>NC_140279.1:17220636-17290636 GCF_964030765.1 Micromesistius poutassou | reverse complement strand
TTGATAACAATAGCTTCCCCTAAAACACAAGCCTCCCTGTTTGACATGAGCATTTAAAGGTCGCGATGGTTTGTCATTTTAAAAAAAGTTTGGGAAACACTGTTGTAGATAATGTACGTATTTTTGCACATCTTACCAAAAACTGATTATTTAAATACATATTTCTGTCACTTGCACAACATTTTTGAACTAGAATCAACCGTGGCTGGTACCACTACCACTTCATCTACTTATTTTAACTTTTTTTTTTACATATTTTCCTTTTTTTTTTCTTTATTTATTTTATCTTGTATTGTATTGTATTCTTGTATTGGCTATTGAGGAACCACGCCTAAGAGTTTTACTCTTGTGTACAATAAGCTGTTATAAAAGTTATTCAGATTCAGATTCAGATTCTGTAAGTATGTTTATCCTTTGTGAACGCCATTATTCCAATTCTATTTGTGATCCCTCCAATAACTGTACGGATAACGCGGACCCAGGACACCACCTCACCACCTCACCACCGTCACGAAGATAGATCTACAACGACAGAGTCCGTCGCGTGATGGGACAGAACGAAGTACAGTCAGAGCGACACGACCAGAAGGCGGAGTTAAACTATAATAATAATAATAATAATTAAAACTGCGCTTCTTTAAAACTGAGTTGGTCCCGCTCAAATCAAACATTGCGTCTATGAACTGTGGCTATTTTAGTAACAGGCCACGCCCATTTCGAAGCCACGCCCCATTTGAAAAAATGTTGACTTTATCTTGTTCAGAATTTGATTCTGAACAACTTTAGTAGAGGGGTCCAAGATCATAGGAGTCCAATTCATGTAGATATGTGCAATTTACTATTTTCGGGGTGAAAAACACACCCCTTTTAGAACGCAATGGCTCATGGGTACTTTCTACTTTAATGTACAGACTAATCCTTATGTCAGATTGAAGATAATTGGTCATAGATGATATGTGCCAAATTTTTGTGAAAGTCGAAAAACCTGGGATCCTTGGGGAATTTACTGTTTTTAACTAAATTCAAAATGGCGGGAAATCTGGCTACCGGAAGTGCTAAGTTAGTATCTGCAAATTTGTTCATCATGAGGATTTGCACGTCTGGCCAAAGTTTCATGAGTGTAGGTAAAACGGGTGACGAGATATGCTTGTGTAAACGTTGAAATTTTGTCATAGTTGGTATAGCGCCACCTTGGGGCCAATGTGAATTTGACAGCTAGAATATCAAATTTTACAGCAGTTCCACCAAATGTGCCAAATAAAAATGAGTTTTCGTATATGTGCAGGGGGGGAAAAATTCAGTCAAAGAGGCAGAAAAATAATAACAAGAAGAAACAGACCAATTACAATAGGGACCTTGCAGGTTCTGCTCGGTCCCTAATAATAATAATAATTGATACGATTTATAAAGCGCTTTTTTGAAAGGTCACTCAAAGACACTTAAAGACAACATAGAGAATACACACAGAAAAGAAAACCAAGGAGATTCCTCCTCTTGCTCACCTGTGCGGAGCAGTACCACCTCGCTCTGGCTGGAGCAGTCGTCGCCCACGGCGACCACGCTGATGTTGTACAGGCGGCCGCAGGCCAGGCCCTCCAGGTTGCAGGCGGTGGCGCTGCCGTTGGCGGAGCAGACGAACAGCGCCCCGCCGCCGGTCGCCACCGTGCTCACGTCGTAGCGCCGCGCGCCGCGGCCCGCCCGCCAGCTCACGACGGCGCTGCCGTTGCCGCAGTGCCTCTCGATCGCCAGGTCAGTGGGGACGCAGGGTGCTAAAGGGAGGAGGGGGGGGGGGGGGGGATTAGCACCCATTAGCAACCATTAGCATAGTTCAGGTGGAGAAGGTTTAGTAACTCATGTGGAATCACGTGTGCACGTGTGCAACATTTCTTTTAGTCAAGTGCACGCGATAGTGTGTCCTTAAACACTATCTCTCTCTGTGCGTTAGTGTGTCTGTCTCATAGAGTGAGATAGACACTATTTTTGAGTGTCTATCTCACTCTGTGATAGAGTGACATCGACAGGAAGGTACGGTAGAGAGAGGGGAGGACCTGGGGGGGGGCAGGAATCAAACCCGGGTCGCTGCGGTCAGGAATCACCGGTATACCCGCTATACCCGCTCTAACCCGGTGAGCCCCCCCCCGCCGGTCGCCACAGATGAACGAAACTTAAATCAACAACGCAGGAGAACTGTTTTCACGTACCTTCCCTGACGACGGACGCGTTGCTGGGGGAACTCCTGCAGGCTCCGCTGAGCGACACCACCTCCACGCTGTACTCCCGGCCGCAGTCCGCCGTGGCGATGCTGCACAGCGGCTGGCTGGCGTTGCAGTACAGCCTCTGGCCGCCGCCCCGTGGCGTGAAGACGGCCATGTAGCTGTCGGCGCCCGGGGAGGCGCTCCAGCCCGCCTCCAGGGTCCCCGACGCGCAGATCACACGGGTGGTCACGTTCGCCGGCCCGCACGCCACTGGCAGGACAGAGAGACCCGGGCCGTTTCCAACACTGAGCTTGTGCTTCAACAAAGCTTTGCTGCAAAGCACCACTCTTAGGCCCAGTCCCATTTCTCTCCCCTTAACGGGAACCCTTGCTTTGAGTGCCCTTAGCTGCAAGTCAGTTACTGAGCTGGCTAGCGTTCAAGGGTTGATTTGAAGGGTTGATTTTGCTCCCTTAAGTATTGGGACACCCTACTCCTTCGCGGGAACGTGCAAAATCTAGGGTTAGGGCTCAAATCTGAGGGAAGGGGGAGAATTGGGACAGGGCCTTAGTATCAGTGTATTGACCTGTGTGTGTGTGTGTGCAGCCTTCTTCCATGCGTCATGCCAGACGGATGGCGTTGGGAGCACCAATCAAAGCAATTCAAAGCAAGTATTACATTTACATTTTACATTGAAGTCCACTTTGCAGACGCTTTTATCCAAATTATCTCTCTCTCTCTCTCTCTCTCTCTCTCTCTCTCTCTCTCTCTCTCTCTCTCTCTCTCTCTCTCTCCTCTCTCTCTCTCTCTCTCTCTCTCTCTCTCTCTCTCTCTCTCTCTCTCTCTCTCTCTCTCTCTCTCTCTCTCTCACACACACACGACACTCTAGCTAGAGAGGAGCCGGGGATCGAACCAGAAACCTTCCGGTTACAAGTCAACCCGCTCTACCTCCCGAGCCACATGCCGGCCCCATTAGGTGTGCCTGCAGATCCATCCATGCAACCACTGGACCCACCTGACTCAATGTAGACGGGGCTGGAGGGCATGCTGGGGCAGATGCCGTCGTGGTGGGACACGGACACCCGGTAGCGCTGGCCGCAGTGCAGGCCGGTGACGTTGCAGCCGTGCTGGATGGTGCTGCAGCTGAGCAGGCGGTCCTCCGCGTCCACCAGCGTGGCCGTGTAGGAGCCCATGTTGCGCCGGCTGCTCCAGGAGACCAGTGCCTGATCGGCCTCACAGTCCAAGGTGGCGATGACGCTGTCTGGGGGGCACGCGGCTGTGGGGGGGGGGGGGGGGGGGTGAAGACACAGTGTGTTAGTCGAGTCGCTCAATCACTTGTCATTGAAGACCATCAGATGCGTTGTCACGGGGATTTCTACGTCAGACTCTAGTCGAACTCGTTCATTGGATTGCTCACACGAAAAAGAGATCCATGCGTTTGTTTTGGTTGCAATGCAAACAATGCGTCCGCTGCAAAGGACGGCCGTGACGGGCCTGCGTCACATCAGGTGTTGCTCATCCCTTCATTCAAGCGTGGCGTTCAAACCACGGTTGAGCAAAGGTAAACCAAAGAGCTCTTACCCGTCTCCACGGTGACCCTCTCGCTCTCCGAGCTGTTGCACTGGGAGTTGGAGGCGGTGATGGAGGCGGTGTAGGTGGTGCTGCACAGCAGCCCTGTGACCTGACACGACGTGCCGACGGTCTGGCAGATGCTCCTGCGGCCGCCGGCGTCCACCACCAGGCCGGTGTAGAACAGCGCCCCGGGGGTCGCCGCCCAGTTCAGCGTGACGGAGTCGGCGCCGCAGTCCATGGCGGCCGAGACGTTTTGGGGAACGCACGGGGCTGCGGGAAACGGACGCGGTGTTCAGTTGAATCCAAGCTGTCTGCTCATCCGTTGGACGCACCGTGTTGGGTGCGGCCCAGATCATTTCATAACAATTTAAAAAGGTTGTAGCAGCAGATTCTACGCCGAAACATAAATGATCACATTCATCTCATCTTTCCTCGCGATCCGCCAGCTGCCCGCCCCCATAAGCGGGCCGTCAAAAAAACACGTCTCTGTAGGCAGCCTGTGCTCCGAGATCGTACACAAAAACAAATGGTACTACCAACCACTCAAAACCAAAATAAGTAGTATTCCAACCAATCACCGACAAGGGGCGGGTGTTGTGGGGTTCTGCGCTGCGTTCAGGATCGTTTTTACTGGAAGCACGGAACACGGAAGGGAGGGGGCGCGCCGGCTCTGTTTGTTTGGGATCTCGCTTCAAATACCAACAGAAGTGACCCGAGTCACCCGACATCGCTGATACAACCTTTAAGGTTTAACTAAAGACGCTATATGATGTACGACAGGAAAGCCGTTCTCAAATCATTCTCACCAGTCGAGGACACAGTGTCCAAAAGTGTTCTGCTGGCACACTCGTCGTCAAAGGCGGTGAGGGTGGTGGACAGATGCTGGCCACACTGGACGTTGTGCATGGTGCAGTTGGTCCCGGTGGTGCTGCAGTTGTGGAAGTCGTCCGGGCCCTGGTTGCCGAGGGACACCACCTCGTAGTACAGTGCCCCGGCCGCCGGCTGCCAGGTGCTCATCACTTGGTCCGAATGGCAGCTGGAAGTGGTGGTCAAGGTGTTGGGGTTGCAGGGTGCTGTTCTTAGGAGAACGGGTTTCCAATTGTTAACAACAGCAATAACAATACAAATAGTATCATATTGTGTGTTCAAGTTAAAGCAGTTCCTGAAATACAGTTGCAAATTAAGCAAATACGAATCATGTATTTTATACTACTTTCATATATTTCATTTTTTCGTAGAGAGTCGTATTTGTAATGTTTACAGATATGTCAAGTTTATCCACCAGGTGGTGCTGGTGCATTCAAATGCGTCTGATATGACCCCGCCGTCACTGTTTCAAATGGCAAATGTTTTTAATGCTAAATTTTCCGGTAACTTCACATCTGCTTCACTGCTGTAATGTAATGAGGCTTTCGCACCTGTCTTTACAAAAACGGGAAGACTAGACTGGCTTGGGCAGTTTCCGCTGACGGAGTAGACTGTGAAGTTGTAGCTTCGCCCACACGAGGTCCTCGTGAAGAAGCAGGCGAGGTCAGTCGTTATGCAGTGCTGGATCTCTCCCTGAAGAGTAAGAAGAAGAATCATTATGCTCTTAACTTTTTTAATGCTCTAGTAAACCTCTCTGGTTATGATGGAAACATTCTCGTTAAGTGAAATAGTCTACGGTGTGTCATGTTTGGGAATGAACAATCTCTCAATCTGCCCGTATCATTGCATTTAAAAATGTACACACGACAATGATACAAGGATTGTCTATATATTTGTAGTCATGTTTCTAATGAAGAACCAATTATACAATATAATATGTTTACAACACAAATTGAATGATCACACTCTTGTTTGGTTATGAGCAATGTTTTTTCCATCATAGATTTTAAATGAAATTCTTTCAAACCAAGGAGTTGTTCTGTGTCACTGTCCTGTCCGCACCGGTTGCTCTGCATCGATGTAAACGATGACCAATGACATAATGGTTGAAGATGACTACCAATTTCAATAACAGAGAAATTATTTTGTGCTGAGGCAACCCAGCTCCAGAACAGCGCCCCTAGTGGCCCCTAGGTGAGAGGTGGTATACGGGGAATATCGCCCATTTCCACCAGAGGGCGCCAGTGAGCGCATTGACGCTGTCACCAATTAGCGCCAATGCGAAGCACCTGAGGAGCAGGTGGACAAGCACGGCTTAAATAGCCGGCTTCAAGACTCGTGCCAGGTGCTAGTGGTTTGTGTGTGGAGAGACCGGTCTTCTAGGGGACCGTAGATTCCTCCAAGGCTTGAGTAAGATACTTTTTGTTGAACTAAACGTGCCTTTTTGGCTTAATGGACTGAATTGTGTTCTCAGGGGGGAGGCTGGTCACTCTCAGAGCCGGGTTGCCACAGTGCGTACCTAAAGCAACCATGCAATGTACAGATGGGCATTAAACCACGTAGTGAGCCGTTTGGGACTAAGCTAAAGGCTAATGTCAACCTACCACTGAGTCTACCAACGTCGCTATGTAGTGATCCGTGTGATTGATCCGACCCCAGCCGAAGATGATGAGATTGCTGGAACATTCTCTGTACAGGTGCGGACTGTCCGGGGGACAGGACACTGGCACAGAAAGACATAGAGTGAGATAGTTAGACAGGAATCGACTGAGTTACACAGAGAGTTAGAGTTAGTAGTGATGTATAAAGAGTTGGACATAGAATAGATAGCTATTGAGTTATACAGATAATAACACAGATATATAGATGGTTACAGAGATAGTTACTATATACAGTCAGACAAAGATAGATATAGTTACAGATAGTTAGACAATGGTGAAGTTAGACTATTATAGATTATTATTATAGATTTAGGTAGAGGTACAGGAATAGATCGATTTAGATATAGCTGGACAGAGATTGATAGAGTTAGACATATATATATATGTATATATATATATATATATATAGTTAGAGATAGATGGTTAGATATATTTATAGTTAGACAGAGAAATATAGTAAGATAGAGATATAGTTAGACAGATGGCTAGATTTACAAAGTTAGACAGAGATAGTTAGATATAGATATGGTAAGTATATCTATATTTATCTATCTCTGTCTAACTTATATTGTAAAAACTGTCTCACTTAGTATACAGAGAGAGTTAGACAGAACTATAAATATAGTAAGACCGAGATATATATATATATATAGATAGAGATAGACAGAGTATATATATATTTACAAAGAGTGAGACAGATGGATAGTTAGACAGAGATTGATGGTCAGAGATGTATATAGACAGAGTTAGTTAGACAGATATGGTTAGATAGTCAGATAGAGATTGATACCGGTAGTTAGATAGAGATATAGTTAAAAACAGATGTATTTACAAAGAGTTTGACAGAGATGGATAGTTAGGGATATTTTTTCAGTGATAGATATAGTTAGACAGAGAGATAGAGAGTTACATATAATTAGACAGAGATTGCGACAGTGGGTTACAGTAATAGTTAGATACAGCTAGAGACTACATGGATGTAGCAACTGGGTAAAACAGTCACATCAAAGGGAGGCGTCCCAAAGAGTTTTCAGGTTAAAACGCCCTGATATTGAAAATAATACTCCACGCCTTTCATGGTAAGAGGTTTCAGGTTTTCAACAAACACAGGCCCATTCTTGGAAGGCTGAAAACAACACAATATATTATGACAACAGAGCTCAATGGGAGACCCAGTTCTCAAAGAGACGCCCAGAGATGCACGCAAGCACAGAGGTGAGCTTCAGAACTCATATGTGTTGGGAAGGAGGAAGACGACCAGTGATGTGAATCACATCGATCTCAATGACAGTTTGCAGGAAATCTGAATGATTACCAAACGTTTAACAAAGTCGTAGAATGTTTTACTTTTAAGTCTGGGCTGCCCCCAACTGAAAATATTGTGTTAGTCGTTATTTTAAGCTGATGAATGACATCATGGCACTTTTAAGGTTTTTATTTACTATTTTGGGTGGAATAAGAATATTATTTGAGTTCCAGGGCTGAGAGAGTGTTAGAAAAGAAACACTGTTAAGCATTGTGCTTCTTTACCGATGATACAAAACCGTAACAAGGAGCCTTCAAATAGTCGTTTTAAAAGCACACGCACAAAACTGGTGCCTATAAACGACATTGCTGCACAGTTCCCAATGTGTCAGAACAACCAGGGAGGAGAGATTCAATATTTAGTCAATTGTATTCATGCACAGTTACATAACAAAATGAAATGGAGTCAAACTGTGTTTGTGTTTTCGTGTCAGGTGCGTGTAGTACGGAGCTCCGTCTGGGGAGCTGGTATGTTAATAGCCATGTCCAGGAGAGTTAACCTCTGTGTATGTATGTATAGTCCCACCTCATTGGCTGGCTGACGAGAGGCAGCAATGAGTTAAATCAGGTATACAATCTGGTAACTCATTACCGCACCTCGCTTGTACTGAATATTGACTGCTGCTCTACTCTGATCACCAGATGGCAGCTCTTACAGATTTAACATCTGATACAACATTAGTAGAGCGCGTGCTGATCACACAGGGCGAGAGCACCTGGCCCCCTTGTGGGCACCAGTCGGACGTATACCGAACAGAAACCTTTATAGCAGAACTTTTTCGGTTACTCTAAAAACATTTCCGTAATTGCTGGTGTCGATTTGGCGTGTGCCAGTATGGATAAACCTGTAAAATGGAAAGAATGCGAACGTACTCAGTATATCCACACAACACCACACCCTTACCCGGTGGGCCCCCGTGCGATGCGACCGATAAGTTGGCGTTCCACGAGGACTCAACCTTTTGTTCCGGAGGCCTGTTTGGTCAAGAGAAAGGCGGCCAGTGCCCTGGTGGGCACACATGGGTACATATCAGCCTCTCACCAGTCTGAAAGGTGACAGAGTTGGCGGTGACGTTCCCAGTGCTCTCGCAGCCCCCGGCGATGGCGACGACAGACACCGTGTAGCGCTGGCTGCAGGCCATCCTCTCGATCAGGCACTGGGAGCCCTGGCTGTGGCAGGACATCTCCGTGCCGTCGTGGGTCGCAATGGCCCGGTAGGAGTCGGCCCCGACCACGGGGGTCCAGGACACCATCGCCGTGTTGCTGGGACATCTGTAGTCCACCGACACACCGGTGGCGGCGCTGGGGGCTAAGCGCAAAGTGTTGTTAGATTGTGTCGGAGAGAGGGGGTCTCGCCCGTCAGAGATGTGTCGCACAAAGGGAACGTTGAATTGTTGTTCTCGTCAAGAGAACTGTCACGACATTTTGGTTCTTCCTTCTACTTAACACTAAGGTGTGATCTACAGAGCATAGATACTTGTTTCAAAAATATGCGTCGTGTTTAATTAACCATGACAACCTTCCTCCGGGGAAACAAGAAGAGAAACAACAACATATGCAAAAACGAAACAAGCATCCAATTAGTGTCCACAGCCTGTAGGTGTGTCACACTCATGAAGGCCTCATTGTTGCCTTATCTCAGCCTGAAATAAACACCTACCAAGGAGACTTGCCTTACATGCCTTAAATGTTCCCCCACAAATGTTGTCGACGTGACAATAACCAGAAAGTCACGAAGGAACCTAAGTCCCCAACCTCCACCCTGCCCGAGATTATATTCTGCATCTGTGAATGGATCGCCTTGCAATGAAAGGCTGACCTAGATCCTAATCGCCCAGCGATTGATATTGGCCCTGGCCCTGACTCACCATTGCTGGTGAACAAGAGGTCGTCGGGCTCGCCGGGCTGCAGGAAGCGGTTGACTGAGGATACGGATATGAGATAGGTGGTACACGACACGACGTCAAAGTCCAGATGGGGTTCCGTGGCGTTTGCCACCATGGGTTCACTGTTTGGCAGGTCTTGGCTCTGGATGGTGACTCGGTACAGCAGAACGAGACTCACGGGCGCCCATGACACTCTGGCTGTCTCGCGGCTGGTCTGCACCGCCACAATATCGATTGGGGGCGGCACAACTGAGAGACAGGGGAAAACGTGTGCATTTAAATGAGGCTACACATTGTACCATTGACATTGATCAATCACACGATGATGATCGATTTGAATTGAGATAAGAACCTATACGTGTCCATATTTAAGAGTGTAGCCTACACTTAATGATCCTTTTTTTTTTTTTTTACAATTTCCTTCAAGATGAATACAATACTAACAATTCTAAACTTTTACTGTGACACATATCCCACGCAGAGATAAAAGACACCCCCGACTTTAGAGTTCAACAAACCGAGCCCCCAACTCACGTGTCAAGATGGGTTTCAGAGAGCTTTGAAGCCCGCGGCCGGCCTCGTTCTCCGTGTAGACGGAGCACCAGTACACCGTCCTGGGCGTCAGTCCCGTGAACATCACTCTGGTGTTGCTCACAGTCTTACTGTGATTCTTTTCATTCAGCGTATTATCCATCAAGACAACGTATCTGTCCGCCGTCGGCACCCGTGCCCATTCCAGCTGAACGGTCGTACTGGACATTGCCCTCCGGTATATTATCTGAGAGGTTGCGGGCACTAGAAAGAAGACGAGTGCAAAGGCATTTCAGTGACACTGCCAGGCGTGCTGCGTGCTTAGTGCAGGTCTGTGCGTAACTGTTCATTTAAATAATAACAACAAAACATTGTCGTTTACTACAACTAGCCCACACGTTAAAATACTCAAATTGAATGACTTGATTTGTGTTTTTTTATATTTTCAAGCCATAGCCTACTGAACGTACAACTAGCACACACGTTGAAATACTCGAATTGAACGACTTGATTTGTGTTTTTTTTATATTAATCGTGGATGCTTACCCGTGGACGCCGCATATGTAACGTGGCACACTACAAAGTAATATTGGAACACTTTAAGGGTCACGCTGTAGTGGGCCCCGGCCCGCAAACCGTAAACCTCTTTTTCCGTGGCGGACCCCGGTAACGTCAGCACAACAGGTGCAATGTCTGTCGAGTTGATAACTCGTAGGTCCAAAAAATAATTTGTTGCCCCGAAGTAAGGCTCCCATTTCACATAGAGCGACGAAGGGCTTGTAGATGTCACTGATATGATTTTGCATCTCGTCGTTTCTGAAAAGAGATGGGGACGGTGATCTTCAATCTTTTTTGTGAACAAACAGCTGCGGCCTCTCCTTTGATAAAATACTTAATAAATGTACTTAATAAAAAAAAAAGAACACAAGCAATTCAAATCAATCGATATCCTAAACATGATATTTTATACAAGTTCATCAAATGAATATTCAACCTTCTTTGACTACACACAAAAACCAATGACTTACGTGCATTAGTAAATGGTATCTGTAAAAACAAGAATGTGGGGAAAAAAGGTTTAAAAATAAATATGATCGTAATGTTATTCAAGGATGTTAATGATGAAAATGGTCAGTTACCTGAGTTAGCGATAGGAACATCAAAGAAACCCCTATAGCTCCCACCGATCCCATCTTTGACATTGACTGCGGGATCACCATTAGTTTACTATACAGGAGAGTCCAATACAAAAGATATTCTGGATTCTTTTTAGCGACGGCCCAGGTACTCCTAGGCTGTGGGAACCAATCAGTAGGGCCCAAATGGGGCCAGGCTGTCCCCCTGAGGGCCCGCGGCTATGAAAGGTATCAGGGGACGATAGCAGAGGGTGGGAAGATGGGAGGGGTGGAGGAGAGTACGATGGTTGTATCTCAAGTGATGGATGCGCCAACCACTCCCTCTCTCTCTCTCTGTGTGTCCATCTCTCTGTTTCAATCACATCCTGTCTCTAAGTCTGTCCATCTTATCTTAAAGCTAATGTGGTGATCTTTTCCTTTTTATGATTCAGGGCTCCCTGCTTTATACAGAGCTGTCTGTGTATGAGAGTCTGTGTGTGTGCACATGTGCCCTTGCAAATGGTATGGGAATGATCTCTTTTCTTTTCGTGCTTTGTAGACAGTTAGGTCTCCGACTGTCGCTCAGACAGTTAGGTATTGCTGATTGCAGGGAACGGGCGATCTGAGGGTTTCACCGACTTCAAATGTCAAATTAATGTGAATATGGCTATGAATATAAAGGCCTGAATGTAAACCCCCCCCTGATGATAAGCCATCTTACTGACATCAGGCTGCAGGGCCCCTCCCACTTTGATAGGATTAGACAAAAAGCTGCTGACCTACAAGAATGCTGCGTTCCCACCACACACACACACACATACACACACACACACACACACACACACACACACACACACACACACACACACACACACACACACACACACACAGCCCTGGTAACCCACAGACCTGCACAGTGCGTGTCGGACGCAGGTCTGTTTCTCTCTTCTTGTTCTCGGTTTGCCTCGATTGCATGTCTCCCTCAATCCCCCCCTCCCTCTCTCCTCGTTCATGTCCTGATAAATAAAAACATAGAACATGTCCCAGATGTATTTTTAAGGATGGTAAAATGCAAGGTATCGATCGAGTTAAACAACGTGTTGCTCAGACACGTCTCCTGTAGATATCTAACGGTACATTTCAAACGAGTTACGTCATGGCAAAGTGGATGCAGATATCTTAAATACTTCTCTCTCATTCCAGGACTAAGGGCTTATGAAACTGAGAGATGGGTATGGATATGAATTTGAACTGCTCTGCCCTGTTATAATGCTTGTTACTCTGTTTTTGTCCCAATCTGTGTAACAATACATGGGAACAGAGGAGAGAGTGACCTGATCCACGCAGATAAAGGCTTGGGCGGGGTGGGCACAGGAGACAGGTGCCGCTGAAACCCAAAGCAGCTTCTTGGGAATACGTGACTCCGGCCCAACAAGGCATGCATACAAGCTTTTGTCCTGGTAGAAAGTGTCTCTACTGTATGCGGTTACAGTCTGCCCCTGCACCCCCCCCCCCCTCCCCCCCAAATTAGTTTCAACATTGTCGAGTTACAGTCTTGAAGTTTAATCGACAACATCTGTGTTTTCTTTATCGAACTCACCGATTTTAACTTTTGATGATGGAACTTTTGCTGACGGATGTTTTTTTTATGTAGGCTATATTCTTGGATGAAAGGGATCCGTTATCACAGGGCAGCAAAACGGCACTCTTGGCTGAACAACGTATATCGGGAAGAAGGAAGTCAACATGAAAATGGATCCGGGCAACAAACAGTGGCAGGGAACCCGAGGTGCCCCGCTTAAACAATGGGACAATTTTTAAGCACGGTGAATTAAGAACAAGGATGAGAACGCCTTGACTTGTCATTGTGTTTCCCTGCACCTGTGATACTGTGTTGCCATAACTACAGGTACAGGTCACAGTGATTTATCATGATGCGACACACAGCACTGAATTCCCAAGTAACTTAAGACAGAGTCAGAGTCAGAACGTGTGTGTATTAACAGTGACGAAGTGTAATCAAAGGAATGACTCAGGCTTTAGTCCGCTCAAATATTTGACATTCAGTAACCATGAGGAAAGCCCCCTTTGATTTGAAAGAAGAGCCGACAGTAAGAATGGGGAAACTGGGGAAACTTTTTAGTAAAGATGAAACAAATGTATAAATATGTAAATGTGTAACAAGCAAAATGATAAATTCTTTCAGCTAGGGCATATAAGAGCAGAGGAATATAGACTGAAATGTTTCCATGAATGCATGAATATTTCTTCAGCTTCAGTAAATCAATTCTAACTTCATTGGTAAACAAATGTATAAGATGCTGTAACCATAACCCAAGGGATTAAATAACTGTCTTTTTGTTGGATAAGCTAACAAAAGGATGTGACCACACTGGCCAGTGCTGGTAAGCCGGAACAGAGAAAAATTCACAAAACAAATAATGGGTGGCAAAAATAAATGCCTTCTCCGTATCTCCCAGTGATCCCATAATTACCTGGATTCAATTCTAAAGCCTGGCATGCTGGCTGTGCACCATGAAGCCATAATACCGCCAACCATCACTAAATATGTAGGTGTTTTGGTAACTAAATAGGCCTATTGTGTTGGGTTAGGGTTAGGTTAGGGTTAGGGTTACTAAATAGGCCTATTGTGTCGTCTAAAGGTCCGTGCTTGCTCACTGTCGTCCAGTCTTGGTCCGTGCCATTGTTTTTTTTAATTAAAGCATCAGAATCTGGATGCGTAGGAAGCGTCACCGTGCCCACCAGCACCGTCCGGACCGCCCTGCCACGCCACGTCCACAGAAACCTCTGCCCGTCGGGCCAGCAGCCCGGCCCTCCGGGCTCCAGGGTGGAGGTGGGGGGCGGGCTCCAGGGTGGAGGTGGGGGGCGGGCTCCAGGGTGGAGGTGGGGGCGGGTCGGCGCGCGCGGGGGGGGGGGGGGGGGGGGTAGGCGGGTCGCACCGGGCAGGCGATGGGACAATGGGGTTTTGGTTTTTTGTTTTGTTTCTTATTAGGTACGGCAAGGGTTAGGTTTTTTTGGGGTTTTGTTTGGTTTTGTATGGTTTCCCAGTTTTACGACACCATACGATATGATACGGCTTTATTGTCAGGGCAAGTCTGAAATGTGTCTTTGCATCCCGGCAGCTACATTTACAAACATCACAGAATACGTACGTTCAACATAACATTACAACAACAGAAGACAACTTTTAAGGCCCCCTCAGCGTGTATTTGATCTGGGATTAAGTGCCCCGTTCAGTTTGAGGATTGACTGGTGAACAAAAGAGTGCTTCAGTCTAACCTTTCTGAATGTTGGAACCCTATATCTCCCATTCGATGGTAGTAACTTGTACTCGGTGTTCAAGAAGTGGTTGGGGTCAGAGGAAGGACGGTGTTAGCTAACCTCAGTATGTTTTTATGGTAGGCTGATTCATACAGGTTCTGAAGTGGTTGACCTTTGATCTTTGAGAAGAATTTCAATTGGTCGAACCGTTTTGATTTTGAAGAAGCAGACAAACCCTTGTACTAGAATAGGCACATGGCAGTGTTACACAATTGAAAACGGCGCCCTCTAGTGTATACTTTTCTGAATTCTGTCTTTGCATATCTGACGCTTTTCATTGTGCAGGTACCGTATAAGGCTTCATATCAGTGGCGTTTCCAGCCCATCTGGCACCCTAGAAACGCCCCTGATACATATATACAGGAGCGTTGCTAGCAATTGATACGGTAAACATCATGCACTTACCCGATGTCAAGTGGACCGGGTTGAATTCACTGAGGGTCTCTCTTCTCATATCCATCTTACCAAATATATTTTATTACTGTCCTTCTCAACACTCTGATCTCACTAAAAGGCTATCTAGCAGCACAAACAGCAATATCAACGTGATGCGCTAAGCTTAGGGAAGAAAGAATACCGACATTTAATTTGCAACAAATTATTCTAAATCTGCCCATATATGACACGTCAGAAATTTGCGGGATTCACTGGCTACAATGTTGCATCTGTGGTGATGCTGCTGGTAATACAACCACATAAAAGTCTAGGGCGTATCGTTTTCTTCATTATTATGTTTTTTTATTTTTTATTTGACGGCACAGAGATCCGGGGCTGTTCCCAAAAGATCCGGGGCTATAGCCTCGAATGCCCAGGTCTAACAACGCGCCTGCATATATATATATATATATATATATATATATATATAATAGATGTTGATATATATAGATATATGATAGATGTTGATATATATAGATAGATGATAGATATATATGATATGACAGATCATATATATATATATATATATATATATATATGATTTAGATTGATCTGTAGAATAATCTTTTTCAGGATGTCTAGTTAGAACACATTGTCCTTTTCACAAGCTTGACTTTTCTCTGGCGTGTGTAAGAGCTCCAAGACAAATTATGAAATCATGTTTTACCATGTTTTTTGTCAACTACATTTATATATCATATTATTGTACTAAGTACTTCCGATCTGACTTGTTTTTTTATGTCATTATTCTCATGTGACCACCATTGTATTTTCTCATGTTTTCGTTTGTTCTGGAGTGACATCATTGACAGTAGCGCCACCGATAGGTTTCCATGATAAGGGAGTTTGAATGGACATGGAGTTAAGTTGCAAGTTACTGGAACCAGCTGGAACCTCCCAGAACTTGTTTTCCTCAAACAAAACGAAACAAAAGGTTGAGTTGATCGATGATAAGTGCTTTTCAGAATATTATGTCAACATGTAATGTAAATGTGGGCACTTCAAAGGGTGTATAGAGTAATGTCATCAGTTATTGTGGTGCCAGGCAGAGGGAGAGATAGCTATGGAGAAACAGGCAATTTAGAAATTTGTGTTATTGTGCACTTATCATGTGATAGTGCACACTTATTTCAATCTCTAACATGCGTCAAAATAAATTGAGTCAACTGAAAAGTACAAATAAACCAAACATACGCTAATATCACTCGAACTTTTGTTCTGATATCGAAAAGTTGCGTTCTATACTCAAAAGTATCGAACTTTGTCGGGGGCAGCAATCGACCGCGTGCTCTCCCAGCATTCACTGTTCAATTACTGACCTGATTATAAGGCGTTTCGTCACTAGTCACTACCACTGGTCAACACCAGATGGCGGCATTCCTCATGCATTTAAATGAGTCTAACTAAATAAAGTAAAATGGCTCCAATATGCGTCCTGCTAATTAAACAGTAACTAATTAGATAACTAATTGTTCAGCCAAAAGCAATAATACAGTTCTCATTTTCTATGTGGCCTACTTTGAATATTGAACCAAATTTAAAAGCATACTAGACTCTTCTGTCTATTCACACACTTAATAGTATGGTCATGATTATTGCACAAACCAAAAAATTAGCCATATTTTCACTTTGTTACCCTTGAATTTCAGCGTTCATGGGCATTGGAAAAACAGAAAAGGGGCCGTTGTGGTAGTGTTAGGTTTCAGCTTATTTCTAAACTGTTCGTATAGACTCTGCGTTGTGTCTTTTTTCGTCGTAGTAGTAATTCTTGAAGTGGAAATCAAGGAAGCTTGACAAGTTGGATCAGAGGGTCGAATAGATGGTTTATTCCAGGATGTAATACAGTAAGATACAGACATAGGTGGAATAATCTATAGTGTAGGCGGGGGAGGAGCAGTCTCCTGACGTGCTCCTTGGCTGTCGATCCATCTTCTCACCGAACCAAAAGGTTTGGGGCGAGTATTATAATGAAGACAACGTGAATAACAAAATAACAGAAGTAGTCTCTCCCTTGATGAGGTATATGGCCCTGGCTATGCCCCAGACGACCGGGTTGGTTCGTCCTCATTGGGACATAACGAATGTTGGAAATAACACCTGGTGTCAGTAGGAGAGGCACTGGCCTGTTCACAGACTCAAGAAATGTGAAGACAAGAGAGACTAAAATACACCAACATTCTACATTCCTCCCTCTTGATCATATTAGAACGTAGTTTAAAGATCACCCTTAAAATGAGAATGCAGTGTATCTACTGGTAAACAATTGACAATTAACTAAATCAACAAAAGAAAGAAGAAAAGGCAATAGTAAACATAAAAGTATACTCATCATAGTAACAAGTAAACGGTCCTCATTTAAATAGTGCTTTACAGTGTTGACTGATATTCACCCATTCACGCACACATTCACACGCCGACAGTGGTTGGGTGAGGCATCTTGCTCAGGGACACCATGACACTCAGCTAGGAGGAGCCGGGGATCGAACCAGCAACCTTGCGGTTACCAGCCAACCCGCTCTACCTCCTGAGCTAATGCCGCCCCAGGTGTAGGCAACTTTAAAAAAAAAAAAAAACTCATTAGGTTACTCATGATTAAACCAAAAACTGATTAAAATTTGAAAAATAATAAAGGAAATCGACTGTCCAGACACCTCACCAAAAAAAACAATTTCCCCCTGTGAAAAGATGGCACAACAACATCACAAACAATCCCAGTAAAGTCATGGCTCAGTTGGTGTTGAGTAGGCAGGTGCAACAGAGTTCTTTCCCAGGTGATGGTCACCGCCGCAGGTGTGATGGGGATGGGGATGAAAGTTCGTAGTAGGGTGGTGGAGACGTGCTTGATCACGGAGACGTGGAAGGAGGGGTGGACACGAAGGGAGGGAGGGAGCCGAAGACTAACAGCACAGGGATTGACGAGGGAGTCGACAACAAATGGACCAACATAACGGGTGGGCGAGCTTGCGGGAGTCTACCTAGAGTGGGAGGTCCCGGGATGAGAGCCAAGCCTGCTGGCCAGGGGCATAGTGGGGGCGCCGGGGCCCGGTGGCGGGTAGCCTGACGTTGGGAGCTCGGGTCTTACCCCAGGTGCGCTGGCAGGGGCGCATGTGGGCCTGGATGGAAAGGAAAGGACAGAGCTCTCAGCCCCTTGGGAAGGGCCCAGAGGGGGCTGGTAACCCGGTCCTCGTTGGAACGGGGACCGGCCTGTAGGGGCACTAGAGAGGGAGTTGTGAGCGTCGACCCACAATTCGACCCATGGCAATTGAGTGCTCCAGGAGGAAGGGTTGGACGAGAATCCGAGATCATGATGGACCACGGGCACAGAGGAAAGATGTGGAGGTTCACGGGGGGGGCCAACATAGCGGAGGTCGAGGGTGTCGGGGCATATCGAACAGGCAACAGGCAACATGTTTTACGACACACAGTTCACCCCGGTCCTTGACCTACCTGTGCTACAGACCTACCTGTAGCACAGACAAAAATCATTGGGTCGGTAGACTTGCTGACACCACTTCAGGTCACATTTAAAATGGGAGGGGTGACTTGTCTTCTCAATCTTTTCTCCACTATTATTTTATTCATATAATGTATAGGCCTGATAATAATTATATATTACCATTGAATGTCAGGTAAATTTCTTCCATTTCTTGCCTCGTTTATTAATTTTAAGACTTTGACTGTAACACGTATTATATTAGTAGCCTAATATACAGACAATCCTGATGGTCACGGATTCATCATGCGATGCCATGTGTGTGTGTGTGTGTGTGCGTGTGCCTGTGTGTGTGTGTGTGTAGAGTCATTGGAAAAAACTTCCTAAACAGTTTTGCTTTGAACTTTTTATTAATTGAGCAATGGATCAGATGTACAAATCTGACAGTCTGAACTAGTTCATACATCTTGAGAACTATTTTGCACACAGAATAGATCATTAATGACATATTGACTGTAGATAATGAAGGACAAAATGTTTTATTTATGGCAGGCCAGGTATGGTTGAAACCCACCTTTTGCGTCTTTATTCAAAAAGATTCATCCACCGTGAAAGTATTTCACATTAAGTGAAAGCTTTTAGTCCTGGCTAAATATTTATTCTGTTCCTTAACTAACCAAAGGTTGAATTTGCAGTGTAATTATGTTTAAAACATTCTAATTCAGGGTATCTTGTTTGAACTCATCTTTATATATGTTGTGCCCTTTTCACAAGCTTGGCTTTTGGCCACATTATAATATCAAATTCTAGTATAAATTACTTCCAATGAGACTTGGTTTTAATGATGTCATCGATCTTATTTGACAACAATTATATTTTTATTTATTTTAACTATTTTTTATTATTTTAGCAAGTTACATCATCGTAAAAAGTGTCCCTTATTGGTGTCCATGATGAGGGAGGATAAAATGAGATGGAGGGCAGTTGCAAGCTACTGGAACCAACCGCAACCACCCGGAACCTGTACTCACAAAACAAAACAACAAAACCAGCGTTGGTTGAGAATGAGCACCGCTTTTCAGAGCATTGTGTCAACATATAATGTAAATGTGGGCATTTACCATTCAAATGCATAGGGTGTAGTAGAGCAATGCTATCAAGTCATTTTGGTCCAAATTAGAGGAGGGGAAATCGCCATGGAGACAGGCAATTTATCAATTGCTGATCTGTTTTATGTACACTTACCGTGTGCTAGTTCACAAATTGTTTTCCTCTGTATATTACTGAAAGAAAACACATTTATGCAATTTATAGGAAATTTTCATTTGCGGTGAAACTCTGAATCTGTAATGCAGCATCAATGCTAAATATAAATGTTCAGTGAATCAATGTATTAAAAGCCATTAATCTAAAAAGGTACCAAACAAGGTTTTGTCTGTTGATTTTAGCTGCTCATAACTGCTACTATATTTAATAAATTAGCTTGTAGTTGTCCATTGAACATCACCAATCTAAGTATTTATCAACTGATAGTACTGCTAGAAGAAGACATATACTTACCCATGCCTAGATTGAAGCCTGAACAAGTGACTGAAAACCAAAAGCACAATGATGGAGAGTGAATAAAAACATTGATTTATACTGATGATTTCAGTGTTGAATGCATTGGATGAATGGAACTGGAATCCCTGTGGCATTTGACTATACAACACACACACACACACACACACACACACACACACACACACACACACACACACACACACACACACACACACACACACACACACACACACACACACACGCATGCACGCACACACACAGATACACACACACACACACACACACATCCCATCTAAGATTATTTTATACTACTCAAAATATAAATTTTATTAAATAATAATCATTCAATAAAATCAAATCAAGAATGCAAGGTTCCAACAGCATCGCCTGCAGTACCTAAGTACAGCCTCGGGTGGCAGAATTCCACCCTGGTGCCGTCTGCGGTCAGCGGGGCCACCAGCAGCACGTAGACGGCGCCGCACTGGACGCCCTGCAGGTCGCAGCTGGACTGGCCCGGCTCAGGGCTGCAGGTGTAGTTGGAGCCGCCGGTCATCTCCACCGTGTAGTTGTGGCCGCCGCTGGACGGGCGCCAGTACACCCGCAGACCGTTCCCGGCCGTCTGGTACAGCTTGATGCCCGACGGACAGCAGGCACCTATACCACAGACAGGGAGGGGGGGTGGTGGGGGGGGGGGGGGGCAGTGTACATAGAGCTGAAACAAGCCCAAGGAAAGTGCATGTGCAAAAATGTATTCGTATGTATATCGTGTAAAATGTAGGATTTTAATATAACTCTTACACAATTGTGTGTATTAGTGCCCTTATCTTTCCATATCGTGTGACATTTCAACTGTTGTCCATATCATGATCATTTTGTATACTTTCCTAAAGAAGGCTTATTCACTTTATCATAATATAATAATATCATAATAAATTGTTATTTGTCTTAATCATGGTGGAGAGTAAGACCAGCTCCAGTAAGACCAGCTCTGTTAAGACCAGCTCCTGAGAGACCAGCTCTGGTAAGACCAGCTCCGGTGAGACCTCTCATTCTCAGCTTTCGATATATTTTTGATAATTCAGACAAATTTTGACA
Organism: Micromesistius poutassou; assembly: GCF_964030765.1. NCBI lineage: Eukaryota > Metazoa > Chordata > Actinopteri > Gadiformes > Gadidae > Micromesistius > Micromesistius poutassou. The sequence continues at coordinate 17,269,639 of NC_140279.1, read as the reverse complement.
TAAATAAAAACAAATGCTTTTGAGTCATGCTGATACCGTTGTCATCGTGACCTATTGAGATTGATGTGATTCATCACCAAAAAAGTAAAAAAACGACCACAGTGTCTCAACCTGCTGGTCTGCTCACCTTAGTGGTTCAATTCCTTCTATTTATTCTCCTATTCTCTCGATCCATAGTTCTCATCTGCCGTGTCCCGTCGAAGGCACCAAAAGCCCCAAAATAATAATTTAATAATTGTATAATAATCTATTTGTCTCTGTCTCTCTCTCTCGCTCTCTCTCTCTCTCTCTCTCTCTCTCTCTCTCTCTCTCTCTCTCTCTTTCTCTCTCTCTCATTCTCTCTCATTCTCGCTCTTTCTCTCTCTCTCTCTCTCTCTCTCTCTCTCTCTCTTTTCCTTTTTACTTTCTATCCTTCTTGCATTTCATCTCATTAATGTAATGTGATGACCCGCCAAGCGACTACAGATTACAAAATTAGCTTTTCTGCTAACACTGTCACGTTCACATTTTGAGTGTAAACTAAAAATGTCAATTGATGTGCATTGTCCCTTTGAAATAAACAAATACATAAAATAAAAAAGTAAATATTCAAATCAAGAGAGACGGCTGGTGTCCACTCTCACTGGAGGAGAAGCCCTGGTAGGAGCAGTTGGCCGCGTGCCCGGAGCGGCTGTAGGTCTCCATGGTGACGGTGTAGTTGGTGCCGCAGGTGATGCATCCCATGAGGCAGTGGGAGTCCTGGGTGTGGCAGCGGGCGTGGCCCCGCGGGGACGTCAGCGTGGTGACGAAGGAGTCCGCCCCTCTGGCGTGGGACCACGAGACGTTGGACATGGCCTGGGTCACCTGGTCCACCGCCAGGGAGGCGGGGCAACAGGGCGCTGCGGAGGACAGGGACGGGATGAGGTCAGGACCGCCCACCAGCCTCCGCAAGAGACTCACCTGCACTCACCTGGTCAGAGCTCACCTGGACTCACCTAGCCCCCACTTCATGTTTATGCTACTCTGCATACTGTAAGTACCTCACCTTTAGTGTATTCATGTTTATACTACTCTGCATACTGTAAGTACCTCACCTTTAGTGTATTCATATTTATACTACTCTCCATATTGTAAGTACCTCACCTTTAGTGTATTCATATTTATACTACTCTCCATATTGTAAGTACCTCACCTTTAGTGTATTCATTTTTATACTACTCTCCATACTGTAAGTACCTCACCTTTAGTGTATTCATATTTATACTACTCTCCATACTGTAAGTACCTCACCTTTAGTGTATTCATATTTATACTACTCTCCATACTGTAAGTACCTCACCTTTAGTGTATTCATATTTATACTACTCTCCATACTGTAAGTACCTCACCTTTAGTGTATTCATATTTATACTACTCTCCATACTATAGTACAGAATTTGTCTTCCTTTTCTACTGACTCTGGACGTCGGCGGACTCACCCGTTTCCAAGGGAACCGAGTAGCTGGGTAAACTCCGGCCGGCGGCGCTCTGCGCCACGACGATGACGTTGTAGGAGGAGCCACAGGTCAGGGCGTCGACCGCGCAGCTGCGGGCGGCGGACCGGCAGGTGTGCGTGCCCTGCGGGCCCGTGGCGCTCACCGTGTAGTTGGTGGTCGCGCGGTTCTCCGCCGCCCAGCTCACCGTCACGCTGCTGCCGTTCCCCTGGGCCAGCGACACGTCCGTGGGCATGCAGGGGGCTGAGGGGAGGAGGGGAGGAGGGCAGTGAGCCAGTGGGACAGCTTGGTCACGGTGGCCGGATTTGGCAAGATTCCCCCCCCCCCCCCCCCCCCCAATCTGGCAACCAGACTTGGTGGAAAATCTGGCCCAATCTGGCAACACTGATGTTGGTAGGTTGTTGGCTTGCCATGTGGTTGTCGATGATTGGAGGGATCTAGATGTGTGTGTGTGTGTGTGTGTGTGTGTGTGTGTGTGTGTGCATGTCTGTTTGTGTATGGTTATGTGTTTTGTCTTTGTGTCTGTGTGTGTGTGTGTCAGTCGTTATATGTATGTATGAATGTGGTGTGTGTGTGTGTGTGTGTGTGTGTGTGTGTGTGTGTGTGTGTGTGTGTGTGTGTGTGTGTGTGTGTGTGTGTGTGTGTGTGTTGTGTATTTATGTTTGGGTTAGGGTTAGGGTAACCCTATGTTTGTCTGTTCGCATGTAAGTGTTAGGCATATTTGTGTGTGTGTGTGTGTGCGTGTGTGTGTGTGTGTGTGTGTGTGTCAGTCGTTATATGTATGTATGTAGTGTGTGTGTGTGTATGTATATGTGTGTGTGGTTATGTATACGTGTGTGTGTGGTTACGTATACGTGTGTGTGTGGTTATGTATACGTGTGTGTGTGTGGTTACGTATACGTGTGTGTGTGGTTATGTATACATGTGTGTGTGGTTACGTATACGTGTGTGTGTGGTTATGTATGTGTGTGTGTGGTTGTGTGCGTGCGTCCGTACGTGTCTCCTTGACGTGTGGCGGACAGGCGCGGTTGCAGCCGCGGGCGTCGCTGCAGGGGGTGACGTGCACGGTGTAGGGCCCGTCGCACCGCAGGTCAGACAGCACGCACACGGGCGCCGTGTCGTTGCACACCAGCGCCGCCGCCGCGCCGTCCACCGCCCGCGTCTCGTACAGGTCCGCCCCCCGCGACTCCGCCCAGGTGATCTCAAAGGTGTCGATGGTCGCCGAGGTGATGCTCACGTTGTGGGGGCAGCAGGGCACTGGGCGTGGGCACAGGGAGAGAGGCGGAGTGGCTGGAGTGTGAATGACGCAGTGAAGGTACTGATCTGTATTGTACGTTAGTGTGTCACGTGCCCCCCCCTGTGTGTGGTGGAGGTGTTGGGGCCCTCCAGAGGGGGGGGGGGGTGGGACCATGTTGTGTGTCAGGTCGAAAAGGGCTGCCCCCAAGAACTAGGACCCCCCCCCCCGCCAGACTCTAACCCTAACCCCTAACCCTAACACAGACCCCCCAGACTCTAACCCTAACCCCTAACCCTAACACAGACCCCCCAGACTCTAACCCTAACACAGACCCCCCAGACTCTAACCCTAACACAGACCCCCCAGACTCTAACCCTAACCCCTAACCCTAACACAGACCCCCCAGACTCTAACCCTAACCCCTAACCCTAACACAGACCCCCCAGACTCTAACCCTAACACAGACCCCCCAGACTCTAACCCTAACCCCTAACCCTAACACAGACCCCCCAGACTCTAACCCTAACCCCTAACCCTAACACAGACCCCCCAGACTCTAACCCTAACACAGACCCCCCAGACTCTAACCCTAACCCCTAACCCTAACACAGACCCCCCAGACTCTAACCCTAACCCCTAACCCTAACACAGACCCCCCAGACTCTAACCCTAACACAGACCCCCCAGACTCTAACCCTAACCCCTAACCCTAACACAGACCCCCCAGACTCTAACCCTAACCCCTAACCCTAACACAGACCCCCCAGACTCTAACTCTAACACAGACCCCCCAGACTCTAACCCTAACCCCTAACCCTAACACAGACCCCCCAGACTCTAACCCTAACCCCTAACCCTAACACAGACCCCCCAGACTCTAACCCTAACACAGACCCCCCAGACTCTAACCCTAACCCCTAACCCTAACACAGACCCCCCAGACTCTAACCCTAACCCCTAACCCTAACACAGACCCCCCAGACTCTAACCCTAACCCCTAACCCTAACACAGACCCCCCAGACTCTAACCCTAACCCCTAACCCTAACCCAGAGCAAGACCAAGCCCCCCCAGACCCCCCAGATCCCCCAGACCTGGACCCCCCCCCCATCAGACTCTAACCCTAACCCTAACCAAGACCCCCCAGAGCAAGTCCCAGACCCAGACCCCCCAGACCAGGACCCCTGTTATTAAAAACTTAAAGGTCCCATGACATGCCCCTTATGACATCACAAGTGGGCGTGTCCACCTAGATGTGTGCTGGATAGATCAGTCCACCGGCCTACCCAGTGGACTGGAGCAAAACGTTGCTCATCTATCATGTCACACATCTAGGTGGACACGCCCACCTGTGATGTCATAAGGGGCAGATTTCCAAAACGGCTTGTGACGGCTAATGGTGGCGTGTCATGGGACCTTTAAGCACACAGACGTGAAGATGCAGAACGAGGGGATTTGGAATTATAACAGGAACTTGTTTCATCCCGGTTCTGGTTCATGAATGTGATGCTCTTAACTATTGTGCCAATGCATGGAGTAATTCACCAAAAAAACAACACGGTTCTGACGGGTGAACCGACCGACAGGGACCTACTGGTGGTGTGGTTTAAGACCGGGCCGGGGTCGCTGACGCCGGCCTGGTTGAAAGCGAACACGGAGGTCAGGAAGGTGTAGCCACACGGGCAGTGGAACTGGCAGCTGTTGGCCGTGGTGTTGCAGGCCTCCTCGGCGCCGTCGTTCCTCTTGATGAAGCCCCGGTAGCCGTCGGCGAGTCCCACAGAGTCCCACGAGAAGGTGCAGTTCCCGGGGTCGCTCTCTTCCACCGCCAGGGACCGTGGAGGGCAAGGAACTGGGGGCAGCACAACCACAATGAAGGAGTTTATATATATCATCGATTAGATATAAAGATTTGTGGACTTGGATAACTTTGAATTTAACCGATCAAATAATTGTATTTGTCTTTAATTTAACAGATCCCAGATTATGGATATTTAAAAAAATATATGTATACTTTTAGGGCGTTTCAGCAGGCGCTTTCTTCCAAAGCGGCTTACAGCAGTACGCACACTCACACAGCGACGGAGGAGCAGTCAGGGTGAGGCGTCTCACTCAGGGACACCTCGACACTGGGAGCTAGGAGGAGCCGGGGATGGAACTAGCAACCTCCCGCTTACAAATCCACCCGCTCTACCTCCTGCTCTATAAGTCGACCCGGAGCTTAAAAAGCCGCTGTCACTCACAGGTCACAAACGGCTCAGGATCCGTGGGCGTGCTGGGCCCGGCGTCGTTCTCTGCGACCATGTGAAGGTTGTGCGTTTGCGCGCAGACTACCGGCCCTAAGCTACAGGACAGGCCGGAGGTGTTGCACCGGAGGCCCTGGCTGCTGAACACCTGGTACACAACGGCTCCGTAGTCCTGGAAGACCGGCGTGTCCCAGGACACGTTCAGCGCCGCCCAGCCGGGGCCCCGCTCCACGGACACGGTGAAGGGGCCCGGGGTAGCAGGACCTGTGTAGGGCCAGGACAACAAGGACGACGTCTGGAACATTCTGCAGTGAACATGACTCAATCCAAGAAGCAAACGTGTGGAATGACCCAGATGAATATGGCTGTCTATTCGCATTCTATTCCATTCAAGATAAATAAGAATTTTCATAAATCCTTCATTCTGGTTTATTCTTTCTTGCCTTCTAACCAGTGTGGTTTATGTATTATTGGGTGGGCTACGTATTATTACATAAACACATTTGAAAAGGTTTTTCATTCTAATTCAAATTAATCCAATTTAAATGAAAACATCAAATGATAGGCAATAAGAAGCATTTGCCGTCCATAATCCTCTGATCTCTCTCTCTCTCTCTCTCTCTCTCTCTCTCTCTCTCTCTCTCTCTCTCTCTCTCTCTCTCTCTCTCTCTCTCTCTCTCTCTAGTTCCCTCTCCTTCTCTCCCTCACTCTAATGAGCTCCTGATGAACACACCTGCTTTGTTAATTACCTGTGACCTGACCACACACAAGCTTGGATGCAGAACACTATACACTTCACTAAGCCTTAGCCCCTTAGCCCTCCTCCTTACGCGTGGTTTGATCGATGTACGGGCTGGCCTCTCCCTTCCGGCCCTGCTGGTCCGTGGCGTAGACCTGGATGGTGTAGAGGGTTCCGGCGTCCAGGTCCGGCAGGGTCACGTTGATCGTGTTTTGACTCACTAGCGGTGTGGTGTTGGTGTATGCTCCAGACGGGACCAGGGCGATGCTGTAGGAGACAGAGCCGTCCACAGGGGGCCAGGAGACCACGATGCTGTCATTGGTCGGGGACGAGGTGGTGACCTGGGGCGGAGGCAATACTGAGAGAGAGAGAGAGAGAGAGAGAGAGAGAGAGAGAGAGAGAGAGAGAGAGAGAGAGAGAGAGAGAGAGAGAGAGGGGAAATAATGTTATTATAGTTACTGTAGTTAAGAGTATTCAGTCTGCTCTTTGGTAATAAGCCTTGGTTAATTCATATCAGACCAGCACTGGCTTTGATAAGTGGTCAATGACAAAGATATAGTAACTAGTGGCCCAGTTATATCTTTAGTCTAAATATACACATCTATTTCAACAACAATGTAGTCATATACCCACAAGGGAAAGCTCCAGTAACATAACGAAAGGAGGTTGAGAAGGTAATAGGATGTGTCTGAAGGAGGAGGTGAATCAGGACAAAGAGAACACAGCGAAACTGCTGGTGGCATGTTAGAGAGGCCCCGGAGAGGACACCAGATCCCTGTCTCCCTGTCAGTCTTTGTGTGTGTGTGTGTGTGCACGTGCGTGCGTGTGTGTGTGTGTAGAGGAGGTGAGGGTGAGTGAGGTTGGGGTTTATGAAGGTCAGGAGAGCTTCAGACACAGGAGAGTTCGCCTTTAGTCTCTCAGTACATTCCCACACAGACCTGAGCATAAACCGACACCAGGTTTTGTCTGTAGGCATAGAGAGTATCCCATGGAGCACTGGGGCAGGTCAAGTGCTCCATAGTTCCCAACAGCATATCACAAAGGGGGCAGAACGTATTCAGGAAGAAGCTATCTGGTCACATGATATATGATCTTATGATATATGATAAACACACTGCAACGCCTATGGCTTCTCTTCTCTCCCGTGCAGAACAAGGAAAAACAGGTCTAAACTATAGTCAAATATAACTTTATATTTGAATATATGTCATGAAGAATATGTAGTAAAACTGAGAACAGGCGGGGCTATACATATGCTTTAAGTATATTTTATAGATAGAGAAGAGTTGTGAATTCAAAATGCCATGAAAATAATTCAACAACGAAGCCATGAGGAGAACATTGCCCTCCTACGTCAGATCACACACCGACTGCAGGACTCACATGTCGTCGCTTCCACGGCGGGGGACGGCTGGCTGCGTCCGCCGCTGTTGATGGCCATGATGCTCAGCGAGTAGGCGGTGTAGGGCCGCAGAGAGCCTATCTGGACGGGGGACGAGGCGACGGGCTCCTCGCTGAAGTAGCCCTGAGCGTTCTCCACGCGCAGCAGGTAGCCCGTAGCCCCGGTCGCCGGGGTGAACTCCACGATCAGGGTGGTGCTGTCCTGCGCCTTCACGTTGTCGATGTCCAGTGACTGAGGAGCTGCGGAGGTCGCATGGAGGAAGCAGAACTGTATGGTGGCCTATCGAGGATTCCTACCGGAGAGTGCATTCCCTTCAGCAACCGTAAGTGCTGGGTGGGATGAGAGATGCCCCCTGACCCCTTGTTTTTCACAGGGTATGGAGGTTGTGATGGAACAGAGGAACGGGCCTGACAGATTATCATGGTAACTGTTCCCCGAATACACATTTCTTCTTATGGAAAAAATATTTGATTCATAACATTTGTAACATGTTTGGCTGAGTGTGCGTCTCCATTGACCTACTCACCTGTCCTCGACTCTAGCGCGGTGCTGCTGAGTATGGCTTGGTTCAGCAGGGCCTCCACCTTCACCACATAGACGACGTTGGGGGAGATGGGCCCTACAGAACCCATCACTGTGTTGGGGCCAAACTGAGCGAAGGCCGTGGGGTCGTCCTGCGTGCTGTTGGGGGACACGGTGACCTTGTATGAGCTGGCCCCAGGGTACCGAGTCCATCTCACAATCATGTTCTTTGATGTCACTGAGAACACCGTAGCCGTTATGCCTGGATGGGAGAGAGTGGTTTAAAGGTCTGTCCACTGTACATTATGTACATCTGCATTGTGAGAGCTGTTTTTGACATTGCAATCATGGAATTGAATGAAATTGGGCAACGTACTTGATCCAGCTGCTATCTGTGAATTCAAATGAAATGGTTATTAATGAACAACTAAAAACGATATTAATGAAGCTGTAACCTGTGAATGGAAGGCTTTAAACCATAAAAGTTACAATAATAATCATAATAATAAAGAATTATCATAAAAATAGTAGTATTACTTTTATTTTAACTCTAGCATATTTGAAGGCTTCATAATTCCATAGATTACTGTACCTCTGCAGTCATTCCCAAAAAGGCAAAAAAGAACAGCCACTTCATGATGCCTACAGCCTACTCCAAATATGAGATTGAATTGTTGTTGGCTTCCCAAGTGTTAACTTAAGACACTAGTTCAGTTTTTATCTTTCTTCTGCAGATTTGAGTCAGTGTTGGTTCAAATAACTGCATTGCCTGCACATAGCCCCTCCCCTTTTTAGAGATGCATCCAATCGAGGCATAAAGAGATAACAGCTACTTAAAGCCACCTGGCCAATGGCGTTTGTGATCTTATCATACATCCATGTTACTTGATGTGCATCAATAACAATGAAGTACATATTTATTTGGTTATATGTGTGGGACATGGCCTTTATTGTAATGTAGGCATTTCTTTACTTTCGTCCAATTGAAAATATATTTTATTCACCATGTGCACACCAGAAATACAGATTGTACAATTTGGTGTGACCCTATATATACATATAATATATAACAATGAACTTTGACGGAAAGTCCACCTTAAGATAATGTTTCTGATTCTGCTTCAGATGCCATAAGAGGGGTCTCTGGTCGTAATCAGTCGCTAGTCCGTCCCTGACCAATCAGCATTCATTAGCAGAATGCTAGTGTGTAAGGCCAATAACGGCCCAAGCTGTAAGAAATCGAAAGGACATAAGTAGCCTACTCATTCATTCGAATTTTGAACTATAATCTATATTGAATTTTATCTACAATAAAATCTGCGATATTTCAACGACAAGCAGGTGAAAGAGATACATTTAGCCGTCCAGCCCCATAGACCCCCATTCAATCTGCATCACCTGCAGTGGAATTCTAATGGAACTTCAACCAAGTTCGATACAATGGGGAGAGTGCCAAGGCTCTCCGTAGACGGACTCTGATATGTGAAAGCAGCTTTAGCCTATTGCCTCATAGCATACAGGAGTTGTTCCAAATGAGAGAAAGCAAATATAAGTTAGGAGGAACCTGTATATTCAACAAACCGCCAATAAGAACCAATGCGAAAAAACGTCATTGTATTACAACAAATGGTAAAGACATGACAGAAAATGTGGCCCCAGATGAAAAATAATTAATAAATCCGGGAAGGAATGACCGGCCTGGATTGCCAATAGAATGCGCCATTATTACCAGGACCATGAACGCACCTTTATTGACAGCGATGATGTCAGACCCAGGTGACGTCAGACCCAGAGGAGAGGACGCGACGCAGGAAGCGAATGTGTTTTTCGTAGGCTGAATCAGGGAAAAGTCCCGCCTCAAGCGCTAGGATTGGACAGTCAGTCAAACTCGCACTACAGCCGCTCTGCCGCTTCGCGTTTACTGAGATGAAATGTATGTCAACTTCGCCTTCACGCTATGACTCTTGCCACGCAATCCTGAACACATTTCTCAAAGGGAGACAAATTAAAGCCGATTCTAAAAACATCTGTAATATAAGAGATTGTGAGATCCCCAAAATTGACGTTAGGCCTACAATCAAGACGAAACTGTGGGGCTATGCCTTTGTAATATTGGATATTTCTATAAAAGAGGAATGTTGATTAATTTGTTTGCTCTTTTTTTTAGGCTGTGTTAATAGACCTGCATTGTGAATTAACGAACGTGATTGGATCATCTCCGGCTGTCTCCTCATTAATATTCATGATCCTCACGGATTCCGCCTACGAAAAACACACACAGGAAAGGGAGAGTCAAGATGGCGGCTGGTCCAGAACACGGACTAAAGAGAATAGTTTGGCAAAGTAAGTTTATCGGACTGTTCTCTGCGTATAATGATCCTCCATCGCCTTATTCTGTTAGTTATGTTATCCGTAACAATCTGATTTTAGATATATATCCCCCGGTTTGGACTTCACGAAATGTAATTGAGATGACACATAATGTTTCCTAGCCCTGTTTACGGAAAGACATGTTTATAAAGTGATGCATTCGATATAAAAGTGGAGTACTTCTATATATACATATATCTATATTATAATTATAATGATGATAGCCTTCATGCACAACAGCTTCTTTATAGCCTTGGGCTGCACATCACTGCTCGCTTTATGAGGAAAGAGGAGCAGGATTCTCCTCTATCGCCAAACATAATCTGAGTTAATATCAATTCGCAGTGGCTATGAACAAAGCGTTAATAATATAATGATATTAATATAATGATATTAAAGATTCACGGTTGATTCACTGTCTGTGTCTCCTTGTAGAACTAAAGGATACGATCATTGCTGATTGCAGAAAGGACGACATATGGAAGGTAGGGTGTTTTTATCCTCTCGACATGTTCATAAAGTTATCAGCTGTCCGTTTATTCCCCGTTTTAAATTCACTTCTTTCGTTCTGAGCTTCCCTGGTCTGCGGGATAGTAAACCAATACTGTTCTCATTTATTCATTAGACACTCCTAAAAAAGCTCGGATGCTAAAAATGTTACCGCACAAAAGTGTAGTAGTTGAGTTACCATTTTTATTTTGTTCTATCTTCATCATAATATGACTCATGTCATTATTACTCAAATGTCCCTTGCGTAAATGTCCAGTGTGTAGAATCTGGTTGCATCTAGCGGCGAGGTCTCAGATTGCAACCCCTCTTGATTTGGTTGAACTGAATACATCAGTTCAGTTCACTGAATACATCAGTTCAACCGATCACACTCGGGTATCTATCAAAGACCTATGAATATTGCTACCGGTTATCGATATGTATTGAGCTACATTTTTCTGCTAGCTGCCACTATATTCTACCCAATTCACCTTTTTAAGTATTTAAAAAGTGCATGTCGCATAATCAGTTTAATGATTCCAACTTTCCCGTCCCATTTCCTACAGATCCTGATTCTGGACCCCTTCACCACCAAACTGGTGTCGTCATGTTGCAAAATGTCCGATCTTATGGCCGAGGGAATAACAAGTAAGGGAATACAGGCACATGTGTTTTTCATCCGACTTGAACATGGGCCAGTCTTTCATAGCACAGCCTCTGACTCCAAATCCCCAGTTATTTTGAAAAACAACTAATACTAATGATATTGATTTTGATTTTCTCTCAGTTGTGGAGGACCTGTACAAAAGCAGAGAGCCCGTTCCAGAAATGAAGGCCATCTACTTCATGTCACCCACCTCAAAGGTTACATTCTACAAATTTTAAGGACCTTTATTTAGCATTTTTTTCTTTTCTATTATAGCATTTTTGTCTTCCATGGTTACATCTTTCTTTTCCCCTTTTTGTTTGTAGTGCGTGGATGCATTTGTTGCCGATTTCAAACTGAAACCCAAGTATAAATCGGCATATGTATATTTCACTGACTGTAAGTAACAGATTGCTTAGATCATCATATGATTATTCATATTCTGTTGTTGTATATTAATTCTTTGTAAATGATTGAGAGCATATATGGACTCTTTCATCCAACAGATTGCCCTGACGATCTCTTCAACAACATGAAGCTGTACTGCGCTAAGTACATCCGCGTGGTGAAAGAAATCAACATGTCCTTTCTGCCCTACGAGGCTCAAGTAAGTGTGGCTCTTATTTTCCCCAATTAGGTTTTCTTTTGCTCATGTTTATAAAGACTGATACTATATCTATTATTTTTAGGATAAATATTCTAGTATAGCGAGACCATTCTGATCTCTCATGTTCACACTCTCTCTGCTGATCTGTCTGGCCTCCAGCCTGTTAAGAGACTCGTCCAACTTGTAACAAATGATAGGAGCAGTCAGCACTAGGGGGGAAGTTAGGGGGAGTTTCAGCTCACAGCGAACAAGGGACACCACACATGGCCATGGCCAAGGAAAGCGGAGAATGAATAATGATGTTCAAATATGACCTCTTTTACACAGTCACACAAATCGGCACGTAAGGTTTTTGCTCAGAGTAGAATCTATTTTTGCCTTACCTTCTACCGGAGTGGAAGGAGCGAAGAGAGCAATAGTGTCACTTTGTTTGTGTCTGATTGGCTTCAGTTTGTAGATTTAAGGCTGCACCTATTCAGAACTCCACTACCGCCACATCCCATGCCCAACTGAAACTCATTGTGAAAGTGTTTTTATAAAAAAGAACACGTATCATGATATGACCATAACATTTATTTAATTTTTTAAAGCCAGACCAAAATACTGACAATACAGCAAAAGCATACAGCTCAGAACCACTAGGAAGTTATTGCTTTTTCCTTCTAATTAGCTTTGTGGTTATACAGTAATACAGTGCACATCTTTATGAATCTTCCAGGAAGGATTCATTATATTCCTTCCAGGAAGCTGAGATTTCTGGTGTGCCCGGAATAAGCAATAAGATCCAGTGATACTCCCGCTCTCTTTCTGATCAGGTGTTCACCTGTGACAGTCCTGGGGCCTTCAGAAGCATCTACAGCCCTCACAGTCAGGACAAAAGGAAGACACTGGAGACCCTGGCAGACCAGATCGTCACTCTGTGCGACACGCTGGGCGAGTACCCGGGGGTCCGATATAAGAAGTAAGCTGGAAGAGGATCTCAACTCCTCGTTTTACCCCTCTAAGGTCCAGGAGATGCAGTCATTTTTCACCACAACATGTTTGTCGAGTCATTCTGCTGGCTAAAGTGTTACCGTACCCACGGTACGGTTTTATGCGCGACAGCATTATTACACGTATTTATTGAAAGCAATGAATTTCTAACAAATCTACTGTTAATGCCGGTTTCTGCTCTTCTCTTAACTTGATAGAATAGATAGATAGATAGACTGCAGTATATAGCTGGGAACGTATTTCAGAATCTTGTGAAGCATCAGTCTTAAGGTTTTCTGTTGACTGTCATTAACAGCTCTGTGTTGTTGTCAGGGATAGCAACATGGAGAACACCAAGGCCTTGGCAGAGCTAGTGGACAACAAGCTGGCCGCGCACTATGAGCTGGACGACACTGGCAAGAAGAAGGTGATTCTGTGGTGGTATTATTTTCCGAATGTGTAGAATATACATTAGAATGGGCCTACAGGAAGCAGTCACAGCTATGGCCCCTCAGGTTTTAGCAGGTAAGTCAGGCACACGTTTTATTAATACATGTTTTATTAAGACGTGGAAAGAAGTGTGCCACTTAATTTATCCTAAATGTGCAAGCTAGAGGTCGCTTCTATTTTATCAAGTTAGCACAATATGGGCCATCTCACTATGTCAAATGTCAAAAATGGGGGCAGATGTAAGATATTTCTTGCATTGATGTCATTCCTGCTCACTAATCATGGCGACTTTGGCCCGTATATTTATTTTTGACTGCAACAGGAGAAGACCCAGGCCCAGCTGCTGATAGTGGAGCGAGGCTTCGACCCGGTCAGTCCCATCCTCCACGAGCTCACCTACCAGGCCATGGCCTACGACCTCATTGACATTCAGAAAGATACCTACAAGTAGGAAATGGCTACCACTTCTTCAAGCTCTACACACTACATCCGTTCATGCTCCAGATGAGCGGATTATTTTCTTCAGAGAAACCCCTCCCTTGCCACCCCCGTTGAAGCTGGCGTCACTGCCTTGCTGCTTGCATTTCTTCTGCGTCCAGGTACAAGTCTAAAGACGGCTCGGAGAAGGAGGTTCTTCTGAACGAGGACGACATGCTCTGGGTCAAGCTGAGGCACAGGCACATCGCAGAGGTCACGGAGTGAGTTTCACAAGAGTGGTTTTTATGTTTATGTTTTTCTGTTCTGTCTATTGGATTGTCAAAGGGGAATGGAAAGGCAATATCATGAACCTGAAATGCAGCGGCTATAATGGCTGTAATAACATGCATATAAAGCCAGCAAATAAACTCAATATCCATCATTTCATAATTGATGCATACATAAAGCAGGCCAAGACTGTTGTTGAATGTTCCATATAAAAAAAAAGATATATAAAAAATTCTGGTGTTTTTTCATCATAGACAAATCCCAAAGCTGGTAAAGGAGATCTCTGCCCGTAAGAAACAGCCGGATGACAAGGTAAGATGTCACTGTTATGTTAAGGGGTGCCCGCGACTAAGAATTTGCATGGTTGAAGCTGATTCGTCCCGTTATCGACTGATCCTTAAATCATATACAATATATATTTTCCTTACATGGAGATGGATATCTCTATCTATATTTTCCGATCTCCATATCTTGTTTTTACCTGAATTATTATTTGTATTTTTGTATTTTATTTTTTCTTCTCAGATCTCAATCAGCGGTTTATCACAACTGATGAAGAAGATGCCCTCCTTCCGGAAACAAATGGCTCAGGTATGACATCATCAATGTGTTTTCATCAACCCTCTCTCAACCCATCTCTCAATGTCCTGCTAACATCACTCCAAAGCAGAGTTTACTACTTTGGGCGAATGTAAGTAACTTAATTGCCAATGCAAGTTTTATTAATCATTTTAACTCTGGGTCATGAATCATTTTAGATTTGACTACAAATCTACAGGAAACATTAACCACCCAGCAGCACTAGGGGATGATTATGATTCCATTCCTTCGGTCTGAGATCACTGTTGTCTGTACTGTAGAAAACGGTCCATCTGCACCTGGCTGAGGACTGCATGAACCAATACCAGAAGAACGTGGAGAAACTCTGCAAAGCCGAACAGGTTCGTCTCTGTCCTCCAAACAATCCACTGATATACCATCTCTGCGGTCGTCCTGTGGTCATGACCCGTCGAAAAAAGAATAGCAGGGGTGGTGTGTGTGTGTGTGTGTGTGTGTGTGTGTGTGTGTGTGTGTGTGTGTGTGTGTGTGTGTGTGTGTGTGTGTGTGTGTGTGTGTGTGTGTGTGTGTGTGTGTGTGTGTGTGTGTGTGTGTGTGTGTGTGTGTGCTCTCTCTCCCATGCAGGACTTGGCGGTGGGTTCTGACGTGGAGGGCGTGAAGGTGAAGGACCCGATGAGGACCCTGCTGCCCGTTCTGCTGCACAACCACAGCACGACCCACGACAAGATCCGCGCGGTGCTGCTGTACATCTTCAGCCTCAGCGGTGAGCCTCTTCCATACAATAGTACCATTACTGACGGTACGGCACGCCGGATGGCCCTTTGCCACCGACGGTACCAGCTCGACTCGCCTCGACTTGGCTCCGCCTTTTTTTGCGCTTCCATCTCCAAAGAATGTACCAGGTACTTTTTTTTTTGTAGCACCTCTGTCGAGGTTCCAAGCGAGCTGAGCTGGTACTTTTGTATGACGTAAACAGACTGCTGGCAATTGATTGGCCAGCGGCTGCAAACGGAAATAATCACTCAGTTAAGTTGTGTCTGGTGTGGCTGGAGTCCACGGACCCGCTCCCAAGGGGGACACGGATCAGCGTTTCGCTGTTTCGTTTTTGTGTCGTTCCTTTCCCAGGGCTTGAGGTTCGCCATTTTTAATTTCATTTAATTTCCCGTCATAACCTTTCCCGGGAATCAGGAATCGCGTCTCCCGGGATTAAACCCTAATGACGACCCGCGCACGTTGAAGAGGTACTTTTTTTAGATGGAAACACGTCGTGCCTGGAACCAAACCAAGTCGTGCCGCGCTAAGTCGTGGCGAGTTGAGCTGGTACTGTCGGTGGAAAAGCGGCATTATGCAACCAAACTGAATAACAATCTCACATGCCAGAAGAGTCTTCTCTTGCACTAATTTCAGACGGTAAGATATCTAGAGCTACAGAGAGCTAACTTACTGTAATGACTAAGTACAGCAGACTGGGACCTTTTTGGCTCCCAGTCACACTTTGATTTTGTGTATTGATAAACTGATCTTTAAAAAGACACTTGGTTCATGGCACAAGTGTGACTTAATTTTCCCATTTTCTGCTGATCCATGCATTCCTTTGTTGAACTTGTGCTACAATTACTATTTTATGTTATGGCCACGTTTCCCTTTGCTGCTGGAAGCCATGGCATTTCTGAATTTGTTTGTGCGTGTCTCGTCAACAGGAACAACGGAAGAGAACCTGAACAAACTCATCCAGCACGTGAAGATTGAGAGTGAGAGGGAGTTCATCTTGAACTGGAAGGAGCTGGGCGTCAACATCATCTCGTCGGTAAGAGGGGGGGCCGTTCTCACCACACAGCCCAGCTCCAGTCCGCTCACTCAATGTGCACTCCATAACTCTTGTTTTTTTCTTTTGCTCTTTCTTTCCTGATTACTTTTTTCAGCCAAGTTTGTTCTCCCGCAAGCCGAGCCGGCGGGACCGCCCAGAGGAGACGTACAACCTCTCGCGGTGGACCCCCGTCATCAAAGACGTGATGGAGGTCAGTTGGGTCGGTGGGGATAGGGGATGCCAGAAGGTGGAGCCACCATTGGGAAACTTTAACTTTATATTTAAATGTACTGGTGTTCACTGGCATTATGAACGGCAAACGCCGAAGGATGGATCTCCAAACTGCCTGTAGAATGAGAACAAATCAATTATGATCTGCCCGCTACCCTAGTCTAATTGGCAGAGGAGTAACGTTCATCTCAGTGTGGAAAAAATGGGTTTTCATTTCCATTAATATCGTTATGAACCGTTTTAAATTATTTAGGTGACATTTCACAATAAACCAATGCAGTGATGTCAAGACATTGGGTAGTTTTGGGGGATTGGAATATATACTTGAATGTGGAAGAAATGTATATAGTCTCTGCCTTCAGTCCTGACTACGGAGTCTCAAAGCCAGTAGGGAGACAAGTCTCCCAGCTGGTCACTTATACTTTCCATTGTAAAAAGAGCAGAGAGATTTAGAAACCTATGGTTTTTTACCAAGTACTTCGATATTTATAGATTCATACATTGTGGGTGGATTTCATAAACGATGGCTGCACTGGATTGTCACTGTCAATATCAGTGGCATGAGGGACTGAGTCCCTCCCAGCGGTTAACAGATGGTCCTGTGTGTTGAGTCCAGGACGCTGTAGAGAACAAGCTGGACACCAAAGAATGGCCGCATCAGTCAGAGTGTCCTGCTGCCTGGAACGGGTCCGGGGCCGTGAGGTGGGTTCACACACGCTGCGGACGGACTCAGAGTACAGAGTCAGGCCTGCAACGCACCGCAAGACAAAACAGGGCTCATTGCTAGGAAATTGCACTAAAATGATAGCAAAATACTCCAAACTTACCCACAGCACCTTTTTTTTTTTTTGTGATTTCTGACTTGCCAAATCCTGCCTAAAGGCCCATTCACACAAAATACAGATACAGACCCTTTCGTCTGGTCCCGGAGGTAATTTTGTCCGTCAGTGGCTCCGTCGCCTCTGAGCTTACGAATCCGGAGTGCTCCGGACAAAACGGAGCAATACCACCGGAGATCGAGGTGGCAGTATAGAGTCAGAAGTCCAACCATTCGCAAAAATAGAGAGAGAGAGTAGTAGGCCTATAATATCTGATGTATATATATTTTGTATTTAACGTTTTATACTTATATTATACTACATACCTGACCATATTATTTTATTGTTCACCTGCTTTGGCAATGCAAATGTATATTTTTCATGCCAATAAAACTTTTTTGAATTTAAATTTTGAGCAGAGAATCTGCGGGTTGGTGAGGGGTGCCACATGCCACCGCCGCGTACACTTTGTGCGCCTTTTATTTTTTGCCGATTTCGGATGACACAGAGCAAAATCATCTCCTCTACAGATACCATGTTTGCGATTGACGATGCGGGTAATTTGCGACGCGACAGTCACTGCCCTCTAGAGGTTGTTTTGCATAACATCCATAACAACGCTGAAAACGGACGGAGGTATGAAGGGTAGTGCCGGAGACAACGTTTAGTACGGCTGGACGAATTTCGTCCGGATCCGGAGGTATGAATCCACCTTTAATCATAAAGATAAACTCTATTTCCCACCCCCCCCGGGGGGGGGGGTGGGAATTATTTATAATTATTACTATAAATAATTTCTTTGAATTATTTATAGTAAATAATTCAAAGAAAAGTTTGTAGGAAACATAAGTCGGATGTAGACGTCATACTTTGCACTTCAACCCAATCTCTATCTCTGCCATCCCCTCGTTCCCGGGTGGCTCCAGCGCCCGTCAGAAGCACAAGGCCAGCTCCCAGGACGAGCGGCGAGGAGGAGCCCGCCTCATCATCTTCGTCATCGGGGGCGTGTGTTACTCTGAGACCCGCTGCGCCTACCAGGTCACCCAGGCCGTCAAGTCCTGTCAGGTCCTCATCGGTGAGCAGCGCACACCTACCACCGGCCCCTCTACACCCCTCTGTGGTGTAGGGGCCCACCACCGGCACCTCTACACCCCTCTGTGGTGTAGGGGCCACCACCGGCCCCTCTACACCCCTCTGTGGTGTAGGGGCCACCACCGGCCCCTCTACACCCCTCTGTGGTGTAGGGCCCACCACCACCGGCCCCTCTACACCCCTCTGTGGTGTAGGGCCCACCACTACTGGCCCCTCTACACCCCTCTGTGGTGGACTCCTCTGTCTGGTTCTGCCTCTTCTTGAAGCCAACCTCACTCAGCCTCTCTGTGCAGTCACAGGCTGTACAGAGAGCCGATTGGTTCCTACTTGTGTTCCCAGTTCACATTTGGAATTGTACGATCTATATGGATTTGTTCAGAAATGCATGTTGTTTTTTTTCCAGACTTGCTTGATTTATTTAAACATAACCTTTTTTAATGATTCTTCTGCAATCTGTCAAAAAAAAACCCTATGGTAATCAAAGTGTTAAAAGGCACCAACTCCAACTCAAGTACATGTTGGTGTATATGTAAACCAACATACCTTTTTAGTACTTACGATACATCTTTATTAATCCCCCGTAGGAGAAATTCGTTTGTTGCAGTAGCCCAGCAGCAGTGGAAAAACACAGGATAAAAATAAATAAAATACAATAAGAATATAAAGTAATAATACAAACAAAAGTAGACGCTAAGGGAAAATGCTAAATGAAATGCTAAAAGTAAGCCACTATACTATATCTATACTTCATACTGTGTGTATGATCATATGAGTAATGCTAAGCTGTGTTGACCCCAGGCTCCTCCCACATCGTGACCCCCACTGGTCTGCTGGAGGACATCAAGGCCCTGAGCAGGGGCCCCATGGAGACCTTCACCATCAGTGAGAACCACGCCTGAGGAACGCGCCCAGCCGCCGCCGCCACCACCACCGCCGCCTGTTTTCTATGTTTGTGTCCAGATGTTCCAGATGTTCCGTGATGAGCTCTGAGACACCGGAGCGCTGAGCTAATGTACATAAGTGAGCACTGATTCCCAGCAACACCTCGCTACACCTTTTTAATGTTTATAAACTAATCAGATTATATTACTATCCAGATAGTTTTGTCTATATAAATAACCATCGATTATTTACTTTTCTTTTAAAATGGCACCGCTGACAAATAATACAACTAATGAGGTGGTTCAAAGTGGTATTATACAATTCCTATGAATAACTGATGACGATGTGATGGTGCTGCAGATTAAAGTCATGTTTTGTATCGAAGGCGTGTTACATGGAATGAAGGCCAAATGGAGGAAGAATGCTTCAATTTAATGCAATAATGTGTATCTCATTAAATTATACATGATGAACAATGTGAATGTGAATGGGGTCATTCCTACATCCCCAGGTTTATACGGTGCACGATGGTACATGTCAAAGGATCCTATGTTTCCAGGGTCCTATGTTCCGCGTCCATGTTTATTTTTCCTATAGAGAGCGTTGAACTTCACACCATGTCTGTTCAAATGCCAGGAGGACTGAAATGGATCCAACAGAAAGGCCACATCCTTCTCGCTGTGTTCTAGATGACAGGAGGAAGAGGGGTCAAGTGACAACACAACAGGTGGTTGCCCTCCAGTGGAGGCGTGCTCACACGATGAGCCACTCTCCCTTTCAGCAGGGGAAGAACCGTTCACCATCACACCGAGTTCCTGCACCACAAATAAGTCGCCTTATAATACCAACAAGCTTTACGCTCTCTGGGTTGAAACGTAGGCCTTCTACCGTGCACAGTGCACTGCACCCACGCCTTCCATCTAGCAACCATGAGCTGCTCAGGAGGTAGAGCTGGTTGGCTGGTAACCGGAAGGTTGCTAGTTCGATCCCCGCAGAACCACTCGGTAGTAACATTTGATAGGGGGCATATATTGTCAGAACACCCGGCTCCTCCTAGCTGAGTGTCGAGGTGTCCATGAGCAGGGGTTAGGGTTGAAGTGAATGAAGTCGCTTTGGATAAAACAAGAGCGTCAGCAATCCCATAATTGTACAAATGCAAATGTAATAGCCTACACTGTATCTAATGACGTCGGTTCTCGCAGCAGCAGGCCGTCGTGTCGGTTGCCCGGTGTGCGGTTGCCCGGGTAGATTATAGTTAGGGTTGCCAACCGTCCCGTAAAATACGGGATCGTTCCGTATTTGGCAACTAAAAGACCTGTCTCATAATGATGGAGAGAAATATGTTTAGGGGTGCCGTGAGCCAGAAGAGTTTGGGAACCACTGCTCTAGACACATGGCATTTACACATTTTAATTGTAAGACCTCCTCTCAGAGGGCCTACGAGACCTCTCAGCCTCAGGGCCTACTGGCAGGTAAAGGCAGGCCTGGTCACAGCCACAGTTAAATAAATTGAAATCTGGCTCTCAGAAGAGAAAGGTGAAGAAAGTCAGGGAGAGAAGACAAAATTGAGGACTTATTTTCTAAGAAAGGAGAGCACAAACGTTTAAACACACAAGATGAAACCCCATTCTTAACTACCTCCGTTATCGTTGCTAAAATGAACAGACAACCCAAAGCAAGAGCAGACAATAGGCTAAACTTTCAAATGATGAGGCCTTGGTTATTAAGGTAAAGGATAAATAAAGTGTACAGTAGGCTGATATTGCAACAGCAGGCTACTGATTTGAAGCAAGCTAATATTAAATTAATACTACTACTGCTGGTGCAGAAAATATGTGTGTGCACAATGTGGATGGGTGCTACATCCAGGGGAGGAGAGTTGGAAAGATCTTCTTACAAGATTTTTGGACAATATACTTGTTATGTCTGTTTGTCTGAAAAATGAAGCAGGAACATGCAATACATTTTTGTTCAAATGTTCTTTACTTTTGGACAATGCAATGCAACCAATGTTGGCTGAGTGAACAATGACAGACTTGTCGACATTAGGTGTTGACGGCCATCTGATTGTAGTGGTATGAGGCACCACTGCTATTTAAACCAAGCTTCGGTTTCACCACGCCCTCTCTGGCTTATTTGCCAATTATTGGTTATGCCGGGGGGATAAAAGTAGGCCGTGCCTCTCCTCCTGACCTCTCGCTTCCTGCCTCTTCGGCCCGCCCACTTCCGGGTCGTTGCTCTCGCCGCTCACCTCAGGGCACAGATCCGACATCCTCACCGCGATCGGGGCAAGATATTGGGGTCGTTTACCGCCGCTGACCGGAGCATAATCTGCTGGTCG
Source organism: Micromesistius poutassou (assembly GCF_964030765.1). Classification (NCBI taxonomy): domain Eukaryota; kingdom Metazoa; phylum Chordata; class Actinopteri; order Gadiformes; family Gadidae; genus Micromesistius; species Micromesistius poutassou. The sequence continues at coordinate 17,248,057 of NC_140279.1, read as the reverse complement.
CATGGTGTGTGGTGGCTGTCTCCCCTGCTACACCGACCCTCTTCACCCCTCTCCCTCTTTAGAAGGGACGCATTCACCGGACTGAGAACCGGAGCGTACAAACGTTAAGTCTGAGAGCCGAGTAATTATGGCTAATTAGTCCCTGTTACTGTTATTGCTACGCTACCCTGCTGCTGCTGCTTCGCTACGCTGCTGCTGCTGCTGCGCTACCCTGCCGCTGCTGCTGCTTCGCCGCCGCTTCCCTCGCTTGGTTAGGGGTCCCGTCGGCTGTCCCTAGTCGGCTTGCCTCCTGTTGCTGACCCTGTTTCCCGCTCTTGCTGTGCGTGGTGCGGTGTGTGTGTGTGGCGGCCGCTCGGGTAGGCCGCTGCGAGCTCCGCCAGAGACTCTTTAATTTTCTTGTTTTCTTTTATTTTGATTTTCTGGTTACTGCAATTTAATACTCTTTAGTTTATTGATTGATTATTCATCAGTTGGTTTATGTTGTGTGATATTGTTATGTTATGTTGGTATTGTGTTAGTTGTGAGCCCTCCTAACTGTGCCTCTTTTGTTTTAGAGCTGAAGGCCGACAGTGGTGGCGGTGGTCCCCCTGGGTGGTGGTGGTGATCCCTGGTGTGTGTGTGTGTGTGTGTGTGCTTGTGTGCACTTCCCGTTTGCCGTGTGAGTGGGGTGCTCTCCCGTTTCTTTTTTTTGGGTATCACTTTCCCCTGTCGACCCCTCCTCCAGCCGGTAAGCCTCAGCTTGTACCCACTTCCTTCCCCAGTTGGGCTCATTTTTCTTTTTTATCTTGTTTTGACAAATCTTGTGTTTATTATAATAAAGTGTTTTTATGTTATCCTTGAACTCCGTCTCCCGCCCTCCCTGCTTGAACGAACCTAAGTGTCCTTTTGTCCGAGGTGACAATCATAGTAATATTGTAGTTACTACGGGTCCTTGGGCCCTAACCCAAGGTGGCGTTGTCGGTAACAAAGAAAAGATGCTCTGATATTTAAATTATTAAATCCTCCTTGTGTCGCCACATGATGTTTATATCCTAATGCAAGCCTATCTGCCTCATGAAAAATACATATTTATACAAAATATGTGTTACTTTGTAAAAGCCCAGCCGATATTTTTCTTCTTGATTGCTTCATATAAATAAACAGTTGGTCTTCATCAGCGATTAGTCATTGTAGTTACCGGACGGATGCAAAAACAGTGGTATATCGATATTAGGCCTACCACTCGATATTCAAAGATACATTGCTTTTTCTTTCATTCTCCCTCTGTGTTCTTTAATGAACTTAATGCATTGTACTGTTTTATCATGTTTTATTTGTTCTAAGTTATATTATAAGTTATCGGACAGATAAAAAATATATATAAATACTAAAAATCTTTAGGGGGAATCAGCTAAAAACACATTCATAGTTGTCTCATGTTAGCTGGAAAAATCCTAAATAGGTTGAATAACATTTTACATGCACATTGTATTTTTTGTTTGTTTTTATAAAGCTTAGGTCTACGTCTATTGTATTCACTATTTATGTTCACACGCAAATGTCTCTTTTTTATAGGTGATGATGATTGAGCCATATTATTTGGTGAAATATACAGTGACTTATCAGACATTTATTTCCATTCGACCATCTATATCTCCAGACCCGGAGAGCCCTGAAAGTGGAAAGTCTAATACGTAAACAATTATACATCATGTTAAATGTTAATATATATCCAACTACGTAGTATGAAATGTTTTATCTGAACTAATCTTAACTGCACCATTCTGATACCTTAACTTACACATTACCTCAACTGTGTTCCTCCACATTTCTTTCCAGGGGCATGTCTTACAGTTGATTATTCTTCTTTAATGTTGTAAACTTAAATGAATGATCCACCATCCATGTGATAGGGTATTTATTGATTAACAAAAGGCAGAAATACAAAAATGCAGAATGTTTAAATTTTTGTTAGTACATTTGATTTTGAAGGCCTAATCCATCAAACCAACAGATGTTTCCCATCAATGGATCGGTCAATTATGCACAGTATTCCATAATTTCCAGAAACATTCCAACAACATTAAAATAATAATTTTGTTGCTATGTGGCATTGATGACTGTGAGAACGATAATAATGATCATCATAATTATTCCACAGACGAGTCCGATCACATTAAGGGTCCTTGCTGTCTTAGATGCTTCTTGGGCTGCAGCTCCTTCGCCAAGAGCATTCGCATTCTGTGCCTGTGGGGCAGAACAAGGTATTTCTCAGCACACTCTAGCAGATATATGTTGGGGGATCAGGTTTGATTAGATAGATTTGCATGCAGCATTGAAAATCGCAATATAAATCCAAAATAGTCTTACCCTGCAGGAACAGACAATAGCAGCAATCCCCAGAGGTAAACAGCAACACAGTGTGTTAATGATGGACCATGTTAGGTAGGATGGCGCAGAGGAAGAAGTGTGTCCCTGCTCCATAGTGGTACTGCTGCTATGAGTTAGTGAGTTCAGGATACTTCAAGGTGGTGGTGAAGAATGTGTTTGTGCTACATTTGGTGTGGTTAAGTAAACAACCCAATGTAACCCCACCCCTAAAATAGGGGCGGGGTTGTAATGTTACAAGATCATGTTTCATCTTAACATGTTTTGGACATTTTAGGGTTAGGGTTAGGGTTAGCTAACCCTAACCCTAGGGTTAGCTAAGGGTTAGGGTTAGGGTTTGGACATTTTAGGGTTAGGGTTAGGGTTAGCTAACCCTAACCCTAACCCCCGATATGAGGAAAATCTGCGATGTGCGATACAATTGTTTGATATTGCGATGACGATATCTCTTTATTTTTTTCCATGTTTCGCATCCATATAGTAACACCGGCACCACTAATGTTTTGTACAGCCTCAATTTCGTTCTTCTTGTGATGCTCTTGGAGTTCCAGATCTTTTTTATTTTAATGAATGCACCTCTTGCTTTTGAAAGTCTATTTTTCAGATCCTTCATTCCTCCTCCATCCTTACTTACTGTGGCTTCAATGTGCTCTCCGTTGACGTTTATCTTCTCCTGGTTTCTTGCGTGCATTCTCATGGTTTTTGTTTTTCCTGTGTTGATCTTGAGTCCAACCCGCCTGGCTTCTTCTTCCATTCTTGATGATTTTTCTTCTTCTTTTCTTTGGTGGAGGAGAGTAATGCTACATCGTCTGCAAAATCCAGGTCATCGAGCTTTGATGTAAGCTTCCACCTGATTCCATTCTCACCGTGTCCAACCGTTTTTTTCATTATCCAGTCCATGATAATCAAGAACAAAAATCCTGACATATTGCATCCCTGTTTAACTCCACTCTTAATGTTAAACCACTCACATATCTCTCCTTGGTCTATAACTGCACACTGGAAGTCTTCATAAAAGGTTCTCACAATTCTCACTATCTTCTCTGGGATCCCATACTTCTTCATGATGAGCCATAGGCTTTCATGATGGACCGAGTCAAAAGCCTTCTCAAAGTCTACAAAGTTCAGGTATAGCGTTGCTTGCCATTCGTTGACCTGCTCGATGATGTTCCTCAATATGAAGACTTGCTCTGTTGTTCCTCTGCCCCTCCTGTACCCTGCTTGCTCCTTCCTTAACCTGGAGTCGATTCCACCTCTGATCCGATCTATGATGATCCTACCAAGTACCTTTCCCACCACAGAGAGCAGGGTGATGCCTCTGAAGTTCTTGCATTCTTTGAGATTTCCTTTTTTGGCAAGTTTTATGATAAGCCCTCTCTTCCAGTTGTTGGGAATCTTTTCATGTCTCCATATTTTCTCCAATAGCTGGTGTATCTACGTTGTTGAGAAGTCTATGTCTGCTTTTAGTATGTCTGCTGTGATGGAGTCTATTCCTGGAGCTTTTCCATTCCGTAATCCTTTTATCACTTCTTTTACTTCTCTTAGTGTTGGTTCATGTACAGCAATCTCTTCAATCATTTCAGTGAGTTCACATTCTTCGTCCTCAGTTATTGGGTCTTCTGGTTCTTCTCTATTGAGTACTTCCTTGAAGTGCTCCGTCCACCTTGCCTGTACTTCCTTTTTTCCACTGATGAGGACACCTTTCTTGTCAAGAACTGCTGAACTGTGCCTAGGCCTTTCATTGCATAGTGTCTTAGTGAGTCCGTATAGTGTCTTCATGTGCTGTTTTCTTGCGGCATCTTCTGCTTCGTTTGCAATGTTTTCCATCCATTTCTTTTTGTCTGCTTTTATGCTTGTCTTGGTCTCTCTGTTCTTCTCTGCATACTGTAATTTTAACTGCTTCTTGATTCTCTCTGATCGCATGCTCAGAATCTTCCTATTTATTTCTTCTCGTTGGTCAACAAGACTCCATGATTTTTCACTGATCCATGGTTTTTTCTTCTTTCGTGGTCTGCCTAGGACTGCTTCAGCCACCTCTTTATAGGCTTTCTCCATTATCCGAGAGTCATGCTCCACCTCCTCGCCTTCTTCCACTTCTGGCTCTTCATTTTCCAGTACTTGGTACTTGTTTCTTAGGCTGATGGTAAAGGTCCTTAATATGTCTTCATTCTTCAGCTTTGATGTGTCGTACGTGACTCTGGGGTTTTTCTTTTCTTTTGGATGCGTCATTAGTTTTAGCTTGATTTTTGTGCACACAAGGTAGTGGTCGCTCCCAACATCAGCAGACCTGTATGCTCTTGTATCTTCCACTGAGTTCCTGAATCTTTTGTTGATTATCACATGGTCTATTTGGTTCTTGGTCCTTCCATCTGGGGATGTCCACGTGGCTTTGTGTATACCCTTGTGTGGGAACAGTGTTCCTGTGATGACTAGCTCATTCAAGTCACACAAATCACACAGCCTTTCTCCGTTGTTGTTTCTCTTCCCAAGCCCATGCCTGCCCATCACTCTCTCGTAGCCTTCATTCTCATCTCCTACTTTGGCGTTCATGTCTCCAGTGACAATCAGCATGTCATGTGTGTTCCTCTTGTCTAGTACATCTTGCAGTCTCTGGTAGAACTCATTTTTAACTTGCTCCTCTGCATCTTCGGTGGGTGCGTAGATATGCACCACCGTTAGCTTTATGTGTCGTGAATGATATCTGGCCTGAATGATCCTTTCGCTGACTGGCGTCCAATCAATCAAGGCTCTTGCTGCCCTTTTTGACATCAGTATGCCTACTCCTTGTCGGTGGTCGTCATCATCTCTTCCGGAGTAAATGATGGTTTGTCCTTCTGCGAGATCCATTTTTCCTTGTCCTGTCCAGTGTGTTTCGCTGACACCCAAGATGTGGATGTTTTTGCTGGTCATTTCTCTTGCTACAATGTTGATATTTCCAGTTCTGTACAGTGTTCTTACATTCCAATTTCCAATCTTCATGGTTACTTTGGGGTGCATTAATGGCCGACTCGGCCCAGAGGCGTCCTCTCGGCTTTGACCTCTGGGCGTCATGGTGTCCCTCTTATTAGAAGTTCTGGCTATGATGTCCCGTGGGTTCAGTGAGTTTGCTCTGCTTCTGGTTTCTGTAATAATTTGTTTTTCTGGGAGTGGGTTATCAGCCCTCAGCCCAACCCCCAACCTGGAGGACCAGTGGGATCATTCTTCGTCTGGTCTCTACCCTTCGACCTGTTCGGCATGGGTGACCCTGCTAGGAGTGGAAAACTCCTGCCGACATAGCTCTAGAGGTCATGGAGACACGCAAACTGCCCCACCACGATAAGGTGATGATCCCATCGGGGCAGGAGATGACGATATGACTTGCGATGACGATATGACTTGCAATAAATAAACAAATATTGAAGTGTGCATATTAGCTATACAGTTCCTGTCTTTCTGCTTTAATAGGTACACTGCTAACATAGACCCCAAACATTGAATAGCCTATGCCCACTGAATAAAGAAATGAAATAAATTATTTCAAACATGCTTTTATTGAACAAAGTGCACATGAATACCCAACCAAGTTTAATTTCCCCTGCTCTATTTAAAATATTTTCTTCTAAACTGAACAAAAACATCTCTTGAAAAAATATCTGGGGGAAAACAACTTAAATAATTAAATAAATATAAATTAAACATGGGCATGGCAATTTAAAATAACTAATGTCCCCCATTACAATCATCAAGGCCCTCAACTCCGCCCAACAAGGTGCAGAGATCTATGAGGGGGAAAATTGAAATAATTAAATCAAGATACAATTAGATACAATCAGGAAGAAAAAAAAATCTACCCCTTAGGGCAAGTTATTCCTTTAGGGCAAGTTCTTGGCCAAGAAAACCAGTATGTTAACTTTGCTAGGTTTCAAACATGCACGTTGACATGTTACCACATTCCCTGATGTGCTGAATAGCCTCTCCGAGGGTGAACAAGTGGCAGGTATACAAAGATACCTCAGAGCTAGTTTGCTCAGCTTTGAGTAGGTGACCTGGTGGAGTTTCCTCCAAGCCAAAGGGTCTGCCTCACTGTCAATGGTGGGAGACAGCAAGTAGCTGCAACAGCTTGCTCCAGCTGCATGGAAGATGCTGTGGGAGTGGTGGGGCCACGGCCGCCTTTATGCACGGGCTTACCTGGGCTGAAGCCCCAGGGCCTACGACGATCAGGGGCCTATCATGAGCCGCAGTATGAAAAAAAAAAATAATAATCATAATATAAATTTCAATAATATTAATTTGCTTTGAAGTTAAAACTGTATATTGTATGATTCTTCGTCTAGCAGTTGTGGAAAAAGACATAACGAGAAAGACTACATGTCGCCTATGTAACGTCACCCCATAACACGGCGACATGATCGTACAATATACTGTCAAACAGTGTTGGGAACGCTACTACTAAAAAAGTAATTAGTTATAGTTACTCACTACTTGTTCCAAAAAGTCCATAACTGAGTTAGTAACTGAATTACTTCATAATAAAAGTAACTAGTTATCAGGGAAAGATCTATTTGCGTTAGGCCTACTGTAAAAAAAAAAAAAAGTTGCTATATGTCAATGAATTTGAATTAGTGCTTATATCTCCACTTTGAAAATGCCAACTTTTCACCGGATTGCTCCGGACTCGCCGTCTCTGCTGCTTCATCGAATCTGTTTGGTGTTTGGTGTGTGTGTGTGTGTGTGTGTGTGTGTGTGTGTGTGTGTGTGTGTGTGTGTGTGTGTGTGTGTGTGTGTGTGGTGCGCGTATCCTGGCTTGTGTGTAAAAACACTGGCTCCGATTGGCTACCATGAAACATGATTTAAGTTAACGTTGTTAACCCGTCTCCTCTCTAGCAGTTTGTGTGTGGAGCCAGGGGTGCGTTCGGATTAAACAGTTGATTCAATCAATTCATAGTACCGCACCGCTCACTTCAGTACACAACACACAAAAACAACCTGACTTTTAGTACACAACACAATAATCTCACCTTTAGTACACAATAAAACACGATCTGACTTTAATGACAAACCAAATTTAAAGTTAGAGCCAGGGTCAAAGGCTTGTTGTTAAAGGCCAATGTGCAGGTTAAACACCACTGTCGATTAATGGGTACATAAAGCACTCAAGATATGTATATAAAGTTAGAAATGTCTCCAAAATGGTGTTAAAGTCCAGTTTTTGTAGTTTTTGGTTAGTAACGGTTATTTTTTTTACGCGCTCGGCGATGACGTCACATGAGGTAGTCGTGGTGGAAGGTAGCCTCAGCCTTGAAGCTGCTACTAGAGCACTATGCCGTCTAACTGGGATGAGGAAGAGGCTCAATGGGAAGAGGTGGCAAGACCCACAGTTAACATTTATGATGGCCCACAGCCATATAATTTCGAACCGGTTAGATGTGAGAGGGCGAATGAGGAAATACCGAGAGCCGATGGCCGTCAAAGACAAATAAATGCATGGTCAGGGGAGAATGACTGGAGAGTTGGTGAAGTGTCCTGGTGAGCTATTTAGAAACGCAGCAAGGAGCGCTGGAGCTAGTAGTCTATGAACAGCAGTGCATACAATAACAACTTTTTTTTTTTACTGTCAGTGAATAGTATCGAGTGAAAGTCAACGTTTTCTTTATATCTAGTGACAGTGATTATGTTGTTGGCTTTATTTCTAAGCTTTTACCTCTTTCTCCGGTGAAAATGTTGTTTTCAAACGTAACCGAAGCCGAGTAGGCTGGTCATGTCTTCAGTGTGATTATTTTTGATAGTGCTAACTAGTTTTCCTCGTGTTTGATTGTCATTGACACCGTCAGGGTACCGCTTACCGGGACAGGGAGAGAGTAGTAAGCGTGTCTTTGTCGCTGTGTTTGGCAGGTGTCGTCCCATGGAAACTGTGGTGGAGAGCTTGTGTTGTAGGGAGGTGAGCGCGTTTTGGTCGCTGGTCGAGGAGCTCACCCCGATGTAAGATGCAGATGTAACGTGCCTAACTGAGCATCCTGGATTTGAGGCATGCTGCCTGAATCCGTTTGTGCTAAAGATAGCATACTTACATTTCAGGCAGGATCATGGTCCCCTTCAAGCCAGCAGGCACGAGTATGTTCATTAGGCATGGGCGATTCGCGAACGATTCGGTCAGAACGAAAGAATCCCGAAGGTGAACGACGAGAACTGATTCCCAAAAAGAAGAGAACTGATTCCTTTTTTTTTAATTTATTTTTTTACATAAAATTAAAATATGGTCACGTAAAAAAAAGGTACAAACGAACAGCTTCGTCTCCCCTCGACTTCATATTGATTGAGTCTAAAACGTTCTCATATTGATTGAGTCTAAAACGTTCTCAAACCACACGTGTGTCATGTTATGTTATTCTATCTATCTATCTATCTATATATATATATAGATATATATAGATATATATCTATATATATATATAGATATATATCTAGGCTATCTCTATATATATATTTACTTATATAATCTGACACTGTCACTCTCTCACTAGTTGCTACTCGTCTCTCTCAAATATATCAAGGCGGGCTTTCGGCTGTCGTCCCAAAGCGGAGTACCTCATGTGACGTCATGCAATGCATTGAGGGAGAAATAAGAATCATCGCTAACCTGTTGCTAACCGCTAAAATATCATAGATAGATAGATAGATAGTACTTTATTGATCCCTTTAGAGGTTACCCTCAGGGAAATTGAGGTTCCAGCAGCAGCACAACACCGATCATACATTAAAAAGGCACAGATAGATATAGAATATAAAAGTAAATATAGAAAATATAAAATATAAAGTGCAGTCAGGGCTAGAACAACAGTAATAAATATATATAAATACATCAATCTTAATCTAAATTAATCTAAATTTTTCTAAATGTTTTCCCCACCACCCCTCCCCCTTCCCCCCAGTGCAGAGTTATAGAGCTTGATTGCTCGGGGGACAAAAGAGTCCTTTAGTCTGTTTGTCTTGGTTCTGGGGAGAAGCAGCCTTCCACTGAACCGGCTTCTCTGTGAGCTGATGACAGTGTGCAGAGGGTGGCAGGCAGTGTGCGAAATACCCTTCAATATTCGGGGGGGTCCCCATCTCCTGATTGTTGCGCAATATCGATCTAAATTATTCTTATGCAGTAGGCCTATAGCAGTGGTTCTCAAACGCGAGCGTTCTCTAGTGGTACGAACGCGGAGTATGAACGATTTTTTTTTTTTTTTTTTAAGTTGAAGCAGAGCTGGGTTCACCGTGTGACACATGCTTTTGCCTGCTTACACACACGCCACACATCCAACAACAATAACAATCCTGATCGCTCCCCCCCCCCCCCCTCAAAAATCCCGATCGCATTGTTGACGGTTCATTTATTAGCCTACATAAATGAACTGGCTACAACAATGAAACAATAAATTATTTACAATGCTCCGAATGAGCACATGTGTGATGGCCGTGCAGTGTTTCCCACACATAGGCCAATGTGTGGCGCTGCCCCACAGATTGAACAACGAGCGCCACAAATTGATTCCGCTTTTCTTATTTATTTTTACTTGAACGCGTTTTTTAAATGTAACTCCGCCAGCCCGTAATCGCGCCCCCGTAATGCTGCCAGTCCGACATGTTCCCATTCCGACAGTCCTGTGCGCGTATGCAAATTAGCCATGTGCGCCAAACAGAAGAAGGGCCCTATCCTGCGCCCGGCGCAATTGACTTTCTACACCGACGCATGTGTCGTTGCTAGTTTGCACCCGGCGCAAAGCTGATTTTCCCCTTTACATCGTCTATCTCCTCATCTCCGAGTGCCACCTTTTTCGATGTGAATCCGAAGTGTGCCAGTGATAAACTTTGATTTTGCTTTCGCTTGTTAGCCATTGTTATTGACGGCCTACGTCATTGCTCTGGGCTCTCGCACATGGCTAATTTGCATACGCGCAGGCGCAGGACTGGTTCAGCTTAATGTTAAACAAATTATTATTATTAACATTTTTGAATTATAAATACTTGACATGGTGATCTCTTAAACACATCATTAGTGACAATAAAATTATTATATCATTTTTTTTAATTTTTTTTTTTACAAGATTGAGACCCCCCCCCAGGTTTTGCTTTTGAGTCTTTCAGGGGGTCTCAAGGGGTTAATCGGGGGGGTCCGACCCCCCCAAACCCCCCCGTATTTCGCACTATGGTGGCAGGCATCATCCATGATAGCCAGCAGTTTGTTCAGAGTTCTCCTCTCAGCAACTGTCACCAGGGAGTCCAGTTTGCTACCGACCACAGAGCCAGCTCGCCTGATCAGCTTTTCCAACCTGTTGGAATTCCTCTTTGATGCCCCCCCCCCCCCCCCCAGCACACCACAGCATAAAAGAGAACACTGGCAATCACAGTCTGATAAAACATGCCCAGGAGTTTCCTGCAGATGTTAAAAGAACGCAGCCTCCTCAGAAAGTACAGCTTGCTCTGGCCCCTTTTGTACAGGTGGTCTATGTTGCATGACCAGTCCAGCTTATTGTCCAGCCACACCCCAAGGTACTTGTAGTTGCCTACAATCTCCACCTCGTCGTCCACGATCGACACTGGACGTGGGCGTGGTCTGGACTTCCCAAAGTCTATGACCAGCTCCTTGGTCTTCGAGGTGTTGAGCTGTAGATGGTTTCTTCCGCTCCAGGCAACAAAGTCACTTATCAGGCTCCATCATCATCTACTTTTCCTTATTATATTTCTTTTTTGTGATACCCTACAACATCAAATACAATGGATAATTGTTTAAATGTTTATTACCAACTAGAAAACTGCCAGAAAAGAAAAAAACAAAAAACTGCACATTGGCCTTTAACAACAAGCCTTTGACCCTGGATCTAACTTTAAATTTGGTTTGTCATTAAAGTCAGATCGTGTTTTATTGTGTACTAAAGGTGAGATTATTGTGTTGTGTACTAAAAGTCAGGTTGTTGTGTTGTGTTGTGTACTGAAGTGAGCGGTGCGGTACTATGAAATGATTGAATAAACTGTTTAATCCGAACGCACCCCTGGCTCCACACACAAACTGCTAGTGAGGAGACGGGTTAACAACGAGATAAGCGATTATGATTGGCTAAGGCAGAGTCATGTTTCATGGTAGCCAATCGGAGCCAGTGTTTTTACACACAAGCCAGGATACGCGTACCACGCGCACCACACACACACACACACACACACACACACACACACACACACACACACACACACACACACACACACACACACACACACACACACACACACACACACACACACACGCACACACACACACACACACACACCAAACAGATTCGATGAAGCAGCAGAGACGGCGAGTCCGGAGCAATCCGGTGAACAGTTGGCATTTTCAAAGTGGAGATATAAGCACTAATTCAAACTAATTATTATTATTTATTTTTTTTACAGTAACGCAAATAGTTCTTTCCCTGATAACTAGTTACTTTTATTATAAAGTAATTCAGTTACTAACTCAGTTATGGACTTTTTGGAACAAGTAGTGAGTAACTATAACTAATTACTTTTTTGGTAGTAGCGTTCCCAACACTGTTTGACAGTATATTGTACGATCATGTCGCCGTGTTATGGGGTGACGTTGCAAAGGCGCAGCGCCGTCGTATAGGGGGGAAAGGTTATGACAATTATAAGGGCCCACAGCCCACTAGGGCCCACACACAGCCCCCAGTAGCCTCTATGACAAAATGATTATGCATACACTGAACTAATATATATTGATATGAATGAATCTGAATTAAAACAAAGCCACAAATCATACAATATTCTAATTTTAATAATTTCAATAATCCCCTTGGGATTATTGAAATTGGGGGGGGGGGGGGGGGGGGGTTGGATCGCGGACGAGCGCTATTGTTAACGGGGGGTTGGATCGCGGACGAGCGCTATTGCGGGCGTGATTGTTGACGGGGAGGGGGGGGGTGGGGGGTTGGATCGCGGACGAGCGCTATTGTTAACGGGGGGTTGGATCGCGGACGAGCGCTATTGCGGGCGTGATTGTTGACGGGGAGGGGGGGGTGGGGCCGTGGGGGGTTGGATCGCGGACGAGCGCTATTGTTAACGGGGGGTTGGATCGCGGACGAGCGCTATTGTTAACGGGGGGTTGGATCGCGGACGAGCGCTATTGCGGGCGTGATTGTTGACGGGGAGGGGGGGGTGGGGGGTTGGATCGCGGACGAGCGCTATTGTTAATGGGGGGTTGGATCGCGGACGAGCGCTATTGCGGGCGTGATTGTTGACGGGGAGGGGGGGGGGTGGGGGGTTGGATCGCGGACGAGCGCTATTGTTAACGGGGGGTTGGATCACGGACGAGCGCTATTGCGGGCGTGATTGTTGACGGGGAGGGGGGGGTGGGGGCAGGCCTGCCTTTACCTGCCAGTAGGCCCTGAGGCCTCGTAGGCCCCCTGAGAGGAGGTCTTACAATTAAAATGTGCAAAATGCCATGTGTCCAGAGCAGTGGTTCCCAAACTTTTCTGGCTCATGTTGGGAAAAACAGTCTGCCTAGTTACTTGACCAGATAAAATGAGACGGAGAGGTACTAAAGTCTATCAGCACGAGGGCCTCGGATTTATTGAGTAAAGTAGCAAAGGTAATACAGATTCATAAAGCGTGAGAGATCGAATATTCTACGTCCCCTAACAGCGCTGAGGTCGCCTAGAGCTTCGCCTCCGTGGAAGTTCTGCTTCAGAAGAGCTCCCGTGATTTGGTGCATGAGAAACTTATAGTATCTTTCATGGCCAGGTGTGTGTGCTAGCCTTGGTGTGTGTTATCGAGGGTTCTCTTGTCCCTGAGCCTCCGAGTTGTTTTGTCTTTCTGTGTGATGTGTGGCCTCGCCATCTAGCTGAGGCAGCCTGAGATTTCGCTTGACCGGGTGTATGGGGAACCACGTGGGAGAAACGCTACTCATGCTCCAGACATGAGTATGCCATACACACCCCTCCTAGGGGGTGGCATCCACCCCGGCCTTACATTGCATACATCCCTTTGCCCAATGACACAGGGTGTCCTCCGTAGCCTGATGGGGAGAGGGCTCGAGGGTCGTCTTCACCCTCTTGAATGTGTGGTATGTTGTGTTTATTAGATTTGGGCCCAGGGTTGACTATATTCATAATGTAATGTCCATTTAGGTTATTTTTGCCCATCACTCACGGCACCCCTAAACATATTTCTCTCCATCCACGGCACCCCTATTTTTTTTTATTTTTACTCTCAACCTCCTTTGTGCCATATTTGTACTTCATGCCATTTAATTTAACCTTTGTGATATGATGGTGTTATGTATGTGGTATAGCCACATAATGAAGGCACTACTTTTTGTCGTATGCGTTACCTGGGTGCTATGTGTGCGCAGTGTTTTATGTTTCAGGCATGTTGAACAGTAAAGCTATGTTGACTGCAGCTCCTGGTCTAGACATCATTATTACGGTTATTAATTAAGTTAATATATAGATGGACAGACCATTCGACAGACCACTCGGTAGTAACATTTGATAGGGAGCATAAATTGTCAGAACACCCGGCTCCTCCTAGCTGAGTGTCGAGGTGTACATGAGCAGGGGTTAGGGTTGAAGTGAATGAAGTCGCTTTGGATAAAACAAGAGCGTCAGCAAAATCCCATAATTGTACAAATGCAAATGTAATACACTGTATCTAATGACGTCGGTTCTCGCAGCAGCAGGCCGTCGTGTCGGTTGCCCGGTGTGCGGTTGCCCGGGTAGAGTATAGTCGGCTCCGGTATGACACGTTTCCCTGAGAACGGCTCACTGTTTACATGCTCCGATGAACCGAGGAACGAGAGCAGGGGGGAAAAGAGCGGTTGTCAAGACAACGAGCCATGACAGTGAACCCAGCCGTCGGGAACTTTAGTCCCAACGACCACCGACCTCTCCCGTCCCGAACTGAATCGCCCTAATCGCTTCGGTCTGCCCCGAAGACCCCGTCTGGAATGCCGTCCCAGTGCGGCGGCGGTGAAGCCCTGGACCAGGGAAGTCCCGGGCAGGCGACCTCGACCAGTCCGATGAAGACCAGTCCGATGTGGACCAGTCCGATGTGGGGCGACGTGAGGCAGGGTCCCGGGGTGCAGGAGTGGCCCGACGGGTCCAGGTATGAAGGGGAGTACCTGAACGGTCTGAGACACGGCCCGGGCCGGTTCACCTGGAGGAACGGAGAGGTGAGGAGGGCTGGTCACCGGTCTGGTCTCCACTCTGCAGACCCAGACCGTCCAGGACACGTTCTGCTCATGTCGTTTCAGAAATAACTCCAACCTTAAGGCCAATTTTTTGATTCTGTAAAATATGTTATTGTTTATATAACAGTTGGATGGAGTTGGATACTGGGAATAACCACCAACACACCATCAAAAGTCATCAAATGTTGATAAACTGCTGTGAGATAATCTTCGGGTCTCTTGTTAGATCTGCCCATACCGCAGTGTTGTTTTTCGATTATTTGAACCCTTAAGTAATTAAGTTATGAAACACCTTGCAGTTGGACTTCAGCAGTGGACAACCATTCCATAACAGCAGAAGTAACCGATTTTATAATTTTCCAAAGCTAAACTCAAATTAAAATGTTGGCTGTTTAATAAAGCAACTCACTGCAAGTGTCTAGTCTCCAGGATTACGTTCATGGATTCCTTGTCAGACATAGCCTGACCGTTCCCTCCCTGTGTGTTTCTGTGTGCAGTATTATGAGGGTGCGTTTTATAGGGACTACCGCCATGGAGAAGGGTTTTACAGCTGGCCCTCAGGCCACAAGTTCACCGGCAAGTTCTACCTCAACAAGAAGGAGGGATATGGAATGAAGGAGTTCCCAGATGGATCCAGCTTTCAGGTATGTGTCCGGACAAGTATATGGTACATGTATATGGTCATGGATGGATCCATGAAACACCTCTTCCCATTCTTTGTTTTTTGTTTTTCATTTTGTTATCCATCTCCTCTCCTCCCTCTCCCCTGCCCTCTCTCCTCTCCTCTCCTCTGCCCTCTCTCCTCTCCTCTCCTCCCACCTCCTCTCCCCTGCCCTCTCTCCTCTCCTCTCCTCTCTCCCCCTCTCCTCTCCTCTCCTCTCCTCCCACCTCCTCTCCCCTGCCCTCTCTCCTCTCCTCCCCTCCTCTCCTCTCCTCCCCTCTCCTCTCCTCTCTTCTCCTCTCCTCCCCTCCTCTCCTCTCTCCCCTCCCCTCTCCTCTCTTCCCCTCTCCTCTCCTCCCCTCCCCTCTCCTCTCCTCCCCTCTCTTCTCTTCCCCTCTCCTCTCCTCTCCTCTCCTCTCCTCCTGCCTCCTCTCCCCTGCCCTCTCCCCTCCCCTCTCCTCCCCATCTCTCCTCTCCTCCCCTCCTCCCCTCCTCTCCTCTCCTCTCCTCTCTTCCCCTCTCCTCTCCTCTCCTCTCCTCTCTTCCCCTCTCCTCTCCTCTCCTCTCCTCTCCTCTCCCCTCCTCTCCCCTCTCCAGGGCCTGTTCCATGCTCACCAGAAGTTTGGCCCAGGTGTGTTAACGTACGCTGATGGTCGTCAGGATGTGGGTCTGTGGAGCGGGGACCACCTGGTCAGGCTCTGTACCTCCCTAGAAGGGGCCTTCAGCCTAAGCAGCTTCCCAGAATATGCTGCCTATATGGGCCCTCCTCCTTCTCCTCCTCCTCCTCCTCCTCCTCCTCCTCCTCCTGCTGCTGCTGTAGACCCCCTGACCACGGTACAGTAAAGCTTTGACCCCAACTATGTTTTAACAGAGGATACACTTTCTGTATTATTTAATACACTGACGGTTTGGAGTACATGTTTGGTATTGTAGTGTATGTTATATTCATACACACGCTCATTATCAACAGTATTGACAACTTCAATTATCTCATAGAATACAATAAACAGATACATATTATCTGTTTATAAAATAATAAAAAATAACAATAATGTGTTTAGCTTTTAATTTTGTCCATATTCAAGCACACTTTCCAGTCCCTAACCCTAACCCTAACTTTTATAACCATCATTTTCCCAATCATTTTCACCCACAAGGCATCTCAGTTCATTTAATTTTTCATTTCATTTCATTTACTTTCCTCCTCAGCCTTCTCTTTTGTCTACCGCTGCAAAGCCACTCTCCAAGGTAAGCTTCCTGGGTCCATAAACACCCACTTGACTTTATGGACTCTTGAGTTGCACCGCTTAGAAGAGCCTTTCTCCTTCAGCTGTATTATGTTTCCTGTGGTCGCCTTGCCCTAATTGACAGCTCATATTGTTTCTCACTTAGCACAGTCGATTCTTTAACGTTGATATTTAGTCAAATGAGGGGGCGACAGTGGCTCAGGAGGTAGAGCGGGTTGACTGGTCACCGGAAAGGTTGCTAGTTCGATCCCCGGCTCCTCCTAGCTGAGTGTGGAGGTGTCCCTGAGCGAGACGCCCTCACCCTGACTGCTCCTGACCAGCTGGCTGTCGCCCTGCGTGGCTGACTCCGCCGTCGGTGTGTGAGTGTGTGAATGAATGGTTGTAAGTCGCTTTGGATAAAAGCGTCAGCAAAATCCCCTAATTGTAATATGTTAAAATTAGGTGTTTCAATGATAATGCTAACAAACATAGCTAATGCTCTGCCCGCCCCCCCCCCCACGCTTCTCTCAAACACCCCCCCCGCCAGGGGGAGCAGGACCCCCTGGGCAGCCCCTGCGCTGACCCTCTGACCCTGGAGGACAGCCTGGCCCGGCCCCCTGGGCTGGAGTGCTACTCCTCGGACGGGGACCACCTGCCCCGGCCCCCCGGCTTCAGGAGGGAGCTGGACCGCAGCTTCTTCGGGGAGCTGTGGGAGCCGGAGCCAGACACGGAGCCCGACCTCGTCTGCATGCGGCCCTGGAGGCTCCGCATGCAGGCGCACATACACAGACACAGGTGGGCGCAACTTACACAGACACAGGTGGGCGCACGTACACAGACACAGGTGGGCGCACGTACACAGACACAGGTGGGCGCACGTACGCAGATAATGTTCACTGCAGTTAATGTCGTTCGGTGTAGAAGTCCCGTTAAGTTCACCAACGGTCAACGATTAAAAAGAATCAACTTGTAAGATGTAGGTACTTGAAATCAATGATAATATCAGGTGTCACCATGTTTCTTTGTGGATTAGTTTAAAGTGTGTGTGTGTGTGTGTGCGCGTGCGTGTGCGTGTGTGTGTGTGTGTGTGTGTGTGCCAGGCTAGAGACAGTGCGGGCGGGTTGGGACGTGAGTGCGGTCCTGTCTCTCTCCAGGAGCCCGTTTGGCCCTAAGGGGCCCTTGGAGCTCAGCTCAGAGCTGCTGATCCAGAGGGCCGGCGAGGGCGACCGGCACGCTGTCAACCAGATACTCCGGACCCGACTGGTCAGCCCCGACGTCAGCGATGCTCGTGACCACACTCCACTCATTGCCGCTACGGTAAACCCTGCGGACTCAAGAGTTGCGCAACGATTGAATTATTTATCCTCATCCCCCTCATCGTCATCTGCTTATCCGGGCTCCGGGTTCATACTGTTTGTTTTAAGGTTAACTGCCACGACGCGGTCATCGATCTGCTGTTGGATACGGGCGCTGACATCGACCACCTGAACTGCGAGGGCATGAACGCACTCGCGGTGTGCCACGTCCTCTACTACCCCTTCCACTGTCTCCACACCACCGTAGCCGAGAGGGCCGCGCCCCCAGCACAGGTAGAGACGACATCCCGTTCAGGACACCCGCTGTCTGCCACACAGACCCAGTCCACAGTGAGGTTATGTCAGCTGTACCGTCTGGGTCATTCTAGCCTCTAGCTCAACTCGATCAGTTGAGGTGACTCATTTAAATCAAGTCATAACAGTCCGCAAAATAAGAACTCATCAGTCATTGTCCTCTGTAATCATTTTGGTATTCAAATGTAAATGTAAAGAGAAATAAGTACATACGTAGTTGGTTTCTATTTCTTCTTCTTTTTCATTTCCAAATTGCTTAAGCAACCCACATAGAAATGCAAGACACAAGATTGTCTCGGGAGAGTGTCCACCGACAATCACGCATGACCTAGACTCGATCACATGATTCATTTAAATCACTTAAATGGCCAATACAATTTTGACATATTACGATAGAATAGAATATACTTTAATTGTTATTGTGCCGTAGGTCCATACAAAATGTGGTTATGCAGCCTCTAAAACAATGCTCACATAAAACACTCACACAATAAATAGTATTAACAATTATTTTTTTTACAGTTTTTTTTAATAACACTGAAAAACAGATTTATCGACTCCTCCCTCTGGGGTGTGTATCAGGTGGAAACGCTCAACAGCGCCGCCCGCAGCCCCGGAGGCGACTCGGACACCGACGAGCAGGACACAGACAGCAGCTCACCTCATGACAGCCAGCAGGGGACAGAGGGGGGAGGAGGAGGAGGAGGAGAGGAGGAGGAGGCCCCAGGCCAGTTCCGCTGTCTTGAGGTGCTGGACGGCCACATCCCATTGGGCACGGTCACCTGGCGAGTGGGAGGAGCCAGAGAAGTGGCGTCGGCAGCAGCAGGTGCTCAGGTACAAAGCATGGCGCTGGATCTGTCCGCTAACTAAAGCCGTTTCTCAATACCAAGTACCGCGAACTACGGACTCGCGGACTTGGAAGTGCGTACTTGGCAAAGTCCGGACTTCCAAGTACAGACTTCCGAGGACGCGAGTACGCACCTGCAATTGGAACAGCAGCGGACTCGATGTGGTCACCACCTCAGCTCTGTTAACTGCTTTACGGCCTCATGTAGGCATATACTACTGAACAATATAAACAAATTATATAAAACTAAACCCCAGCCTCTTTCATTTTAAAATAGTATGTAAATATTTTGAATGAATAGGCCTTCATTTTTGTTATATATTTAAAATGTTCCTATATAGCCTATAATTAAAACATGGGAATGCGAAATGCATCCTGGGATATTTAACGGTCCCAAGTCCACACAAGTCATCTCCGATGCATCCTCGGTGGAACGGCCAGTTTAAGAACGCATCGAGAACACAGGTTTTTACGACTGTACTTGACTTGATGCGTACTTTGAATTGGAACAGTACCGGGGCTACGACTGATGACGTTTCACGAGAACGCAAGTACACAAGTACACAAGTACAGACAAGAACGCACATTTAGAAACGGCCTTAGTGTAGCTAGCCTGTGCTACTGTACGGCAGTACTGTATTGGGACAGAGGAACTCTGGCCCAATCTGGCAACACTGCTGTACAGCATGGGCCTTCATCCCAGAGGTGGAATGGAAGGGGCGCACACAGGTGTATCCGATGATGTTAATCATGGCCACTGGCAGACCTGAAGGACCCGAAACGAATGAGCGGCTCTCGTATACGACACTACCGTTACGCCTCTGTGGCGATGAACGCTGACGACAACGACCCCCTCCCCCTTGTCTGTCGTTCAGCGGTACCGCGACAACGAGGACCGTCCGCTCTTCGACTCGGCGCGTTCCCTGGAGAGCTTCGTCGTCCCGGTGACGGAGGACGGGATGCAGCACACGGCCGAGGCGCTGAGTCGCATCGGCGTCGCCCACCGCACCCGCAGCCAGGAGACGGTCCGCAGGATGGCCGCCATGAAGACGGAGTGAGGGACCGCTGCTGCTCTGCTCTCTGCTGATTAGGGACCATCGAGGTCCTCTAGAACCGTAGTTCCTAACCCCTTTGACTTTGAGATGTGCCACTCGATAGACGTCGATACCTTTTTGCGGACTAACTCACGCAGATAAAAAAAAGATAACTAAACACGCAGCGGCTGAGTAAATAGTGCCAGAGCCGCCTTAATTAAAGGTCTCATGACGCGCCACCAGGTGTGGTTGTGATTAGCCGTTACAAGCCGTTTTGGAAATCTTCCCCTTGTGACATCACGGGTGGGCGCGTCCACCTAGATGTGTGACGGATCAACGTTTTGCTACAGTCCACCGGGTAGGCTGGTAGGCTGATCTATCCAGCGCACATCTAGGTGGACACGCCCACCTGTGATGTCACAAGGGGAAGATTCCCAAAACGGCTTGTAACGGCTGATCACACTCACACCTGGTGGCGTGCTCATGGGACCTTTAAGAATTGAAATACAGGCTGAGTCCTGTGTGTGTGTGTGTGTGTGTGTGTGTGTGTGTGTGTGTGTGTGTGTGTGTGTGTGTGTGTGTGTGTGTGTCTCTGCAGGCACCGCGCTCGCTGGAGCACCCTGAGCCTCTTGCTGCAGCGGGGGTCCGACCCCAATGCCTCCAGGGTGCCCATGCCCGTTCTGTTCCTCGCCATCAAGGCGGCGCACGTGGAGGCGGTCCGCGCTCTGCTGCTGCGCGGAGCGAGCACAGACAGGCCCCTCCCACCTGAGGTGAGGACACGCCCCTCTGCAGACCTCCCCCTCTCACCGACAGGCCCCTCCCACCTGAGGTGAGGACACGCCCCTCTGCAGACCTCCCCCTCTCACAGACAGACCCCTCCCCTTTTAGGTGTGGACACACCCCTCTGAGGTGAGGACACGCCCCTCTGCCGACCTCTCCTCACTCACCTGGTACCACACAGAGCATGTCCAGACATATCAACATTAGAGCCCCACCTGTATATATATATCGGTGGGGCGATTTTATATTACAGGTAATCGCTTCCTTTAGCTTCCTTTAGCTTTAAGTGTTTTAAGGCGATGTTGCTGTTGCCCGAAGCATTGCTTGAGGGAGAGCAGCAAAGCCCAAGGAGCTGCCCCACCCCAATAACACTATATATATATATATATATATATATATATATATATATATATCTGTTTTGCAGTGGAAGGGCCTCTATCCCCTTCACATCGCTGCAGGCCTGTCGGGGCCCGAGGGCCCCAGGATAACAGAGCTGCTCCTGCACACCATCACTGACCCTGATGCCCACGCACAAGACCAGGAGGACGTCTACCACCTGGATAAGGTGCTTGTTCAGCCGCGTTTCCACCACAATGACCCGGAACTTTTAGGCCCAGGAACCACATCTCAAGGGACTAACAGGTTCCTTCAGCTCCTTGTTGTCGGCCATTTCACTGCGGCCTAAAGTCTCAGTTTGCGGCTGCAGAGTTTGAAATGGCTGAAAAATATAAAAAAAGTACTCGACCAATCAGAGATGTTCACCGCTGCAAGCCCCACCCCAAAGTCCCTGTACTTTTGGAAAGTACTCCCCCCGAGCAGCCTTTTGGGGGTTTAAGTAATGTTGCATGTGTTTCTTCAAAGTTTCTTAGTTCCTGGGTGAAGTTCCGAGGGTGGAGACACGACCTTAGAGTGTAATGGTGTTTCCCTGATATATCCTAGTGTTTTCTTCAATAATGATACCAGGGTTATTATAATTTAATAACAGGCTGTGAATAAGGTTATATACTCCAATTATAAATATTTGTATCTCATTTTGAGAGCTCCTGTTTGATATCGCTACACAGACTAGAACAGAGCAGCAAACGGCTCTCTGCAACCAGACCCTGGTGACCCCCACATCCTGGGGCCCCCACCCAGAGGCCCCTGCAGGAGGGGGCCGGACTGCGCTGCACGTTGCCTGCCAGAGGGACAGAGACCACAGCGTTAGTGTGCCATCCGTTCACAACCATGTGTTTGAAATACAGCCCCAGAGAATACTGTACACAACAGTCATGTTGTATTTATCTCCATTTCGATTTGGAGTCGATATCATGCAACGTTTTGGAACTGACTGACAGTGTGTGTGTGTGTGTGTGTGTGTGTGTGTTTGTAGAACGCCAGTGAGGTGGTGTCGCTGCTCCTCGCCCACAGGGCCAGTACTCACCTCCTGTGGAGCGGACACTCCCCGCTCTCCCTGGCTATCGCTAGCGGCAACGACGCGGTAACAACACACTCTCACACTAATGTCTGGAAAGTGAACAAAACCAGGAGTGAGCTTGCAAGTGTAACGCCGGTGTTACGCGGCATGTCACTGCCGAGGATTGTGTGTGTGTGTGTGCGGTTATTTGTGCGCACACAAGCAGTCATTTAAGCCTGTCAGTTTTGGCCCTGATTCGCGCCATATGCTACGTGGATTAACCATTACGAGAAGATATTTTTAATAGTAAAGGCTCATGAATGAAACAATGTGGTAGGAAATTGAGGACATCGATGAGGCAAGATGGTTTGATTAGATATCCCTGTATGTATTAGTTATCATTCACCAGACTGAACTGAAGCCCTCCCCTGTCCAGGCAGTGGAGCTGCTGTTGAAGGCGGGTGCAGACCCTAACCTCCCACTGGGCCGGGTGGTGGGCAGTGCCCTGTGTGCCCTCAGCAACATCCACTACGACTCCACCGGACACCCTCACGACAGAGCCAAGCTGGTATGTACACACAGTAACAACAACGACAACAATAGTAATAGGAGGGTCTGGGACGCTAACATAAAATGATTTAGATACAGTATATGTCTGCCATATAATAACAACCTTACTAACCAAGTTATATACTCGGGGGTGTGTGTGTGTGTGTGTGTGTGTGTGTGTGTGTGTGTGTGTGGGGGGGCGCCTTTATATATTTCTCTTGCAGTTGGATATGTTGGATAAGGCGGGGGCTGACATCAGGATGCCCGTGCTGGTCGGGGACGGCCACAAGAGAGCCTACGGTACAGCTGTGGACTACGCACACTATAGCTTCAACCAGGTAACGCACACACACGCATGCACGCACACACACATGCACACGCATGCACACGCACACACATATATATAAACACACACGCACACACGCACGCACACATAAACACACACACACACACACACACACACACACACACACATGCACATATAAACACACACACACACATATATAAACACATACACAAACATATATAAACATACACACACACATATATATATAAACACACACACACACACACAGACACACTCACACACACACACACACACACACATATAAACACACACACACACACACACACACACACACACACACACACACACACATTCACACACACATATAAACACACACATATATAAACCCTCAGCCTTGTCTCCCTGCTGTCCCCTGACCAGGACCAATGCATCGCCCACACCTCCTACCACGCCCTGAACCTGCGCCAGAGGGCGGTCCACGGGGCCCGGGGCCTCCTGCTGGGGCTGATGGCCGCCATGCTGAGGAGGGCCGCCGGCCGCGGGGGAGGAGGGGAGCACAGCCAGCCAGCCAGTCAGTACACAGAACCACATCACAAGAGATGAAGGACAATGTGGGGATGTTGGTGATTGATTCTTAAGCGTGTTTGGATGTGTGTTGGGATGTGTGTTTGTGTGATTGGATGTGTGTTTGTGTGATCGGATGTGTGTTTGGATGTGTGTCTGTGTGATTGGATGTGTGTTTGTGTGATTGGATGTGTTTGGGTGTGTGTTTGGATGTGTTTGTGTGTTGGGATGTGTGTTAGGACGTGTGTCTGTGTGTTAGGATGTGTATGATAGCCTCCTTTGATAGTGGCTGGGCGTGCTTCAGTGTGATTCTGATGAGCTCTTCCTCTGATAGGTGCCCGCGACAAAGAGAAGTTTGTGTATAAAGGGGGAGGAGCCAATGTGCCAAAGGGGAGTGGCCCCAGGGTGACTGTTGCCATGGAGACAGCCAGACCTGAGTCTCCGGTGGAAGACCATGAAACAGACATGTATATAACTAATGTTGATTCATGGTTAATTCATTAATTAACCATTACGCTTATTGTAAAGTGTTTCCCAGTAACTTAAGTTAGATTTGTCCTTATTTTGTTGACCGATTGTGCTCTTATTTCCTTATTTCCTCCTTGCCGCCCCACTACCTTCTCCTAGTGGTGGAGCTCCTGACCCAGCCGAGGGCAAGGCAGCGGAGCAGAGCCACACGAGGGCTGACAGCAGGGAGCAGAGAACAAGGTGAGCACATTACCTGCTCACATAAAAACACCCCAGTCCCTGCAGTGTAGTATTATTCTAGTAGTCTCACCAAATGCAATTATTTACCCCAAAAAAGCATGATATGGGTAATTTAAAGGTTCATTGTGTAGAGGTGTCTTTAAGGAGACTTAAAATGGGATATCCTATTCAAAAGGATGTTTTAATTAGTGTGTAGTCCCATGAAAAGGAGAATGGTTGTGTTTTTGTTGCCTTAGAATGAGACCTTTATATCTACGTCAACGGCTGTCCAGAGGAAGCTCCACACATCAACACCACGTGGCATTTTATATTAGATATATCGTATATAAGTGTCCTCTCTCTCTCTTCACACATACTTTTAATCAAAGCGTGAAATAGTGTAGGGAATGGCCTCGGTGGTTTGTGGATGAGGGGGATTTTAATGAGTGGGTGTGCATTCTTTAATGGACCCATGTTTAGGAGATGTTGTTTGTCAGGTAGTCAGTTGGTTGCAGTCTGCCACCTCACCACTAGTTGCTACTAACTTATATTAATGTAATTGACCCACATTTATTTATTTAATGGTGACTTAAATGTCCTTCGATAGAGAGCAGCCAATCCAACAGTGACTAGCCAGGCGAGGAGAGGAGCCTTTCTGAATGTGTGTGTGTGTGTGTGTGTGTGTGTGTGTGTGTGTGTGTGCAGCTCTTGCAGGACGCCTCTGAGGTCGTGCTACCAGTGCGGGCGCTCTGCGTTCGTGAAGCTGAAGCCGTGCAGCCGCTGCCACCAGGTGCTCTACTGCTCCGGCAGCTGCAAGCTGAAGGCCTGGGAGGAGAGACACCGGGACGAGTGCCGCCGGCCAGGTGGGGCATCTGATGTTACAGCAACAGATTACAGCAACAGATTAGGATCATATGCAACTCTCACTGAGCATAAAACCTGATTTATATCTATATATATATATATATATATATATATATATATATATAATATATCTATATAATATATATAGATATATATATATAAAGAGAGTGATATATACATATATAGATATATAGATAGATATGTAGATATAGATGTAATATTGTGTATTGGTTCACTGAAAAAAAAAACATTATTCTTCTGTTTACCTGTAGTTGTATCTGTTTAATCTGGATGATTTGAGTTTGTTAGTGACCGATCTTTGACTGTGTGATGTTTTTAATTGCTTTTAGTTTTCAATTCAATTCGATATTAGGAGAAGGTTTTCGTTTAATATACATTTTTGGAAAAACAACTTTGTCAAAACAATCTCTTACTGTGTACATATTTTCTTTTCTTTCTTTCTTAGGGAGCAAGTTAGCCAGAGAAACGAGTTCCCCCCCACAGAGAGAGAGGTTCAAATCCAGTCGAGCTCCCAGACCCGTGAAGGCGTCAGAGAAGGCGTCAGAGAAGGCTCCAGAAGTTCACATCGACCCCACGGAAAACTACAGCTTCATCTGACTACGTAGAATATAATAACTTAATAATAATAAAAAGTAATATAATTAATAAGAAGAAGTTATTATTAATAATAACTTCAGATCAGTACAGCAGAAAATGAATGTCTGTATGATACTATAACAACATAAGCCTATAGTGATTCAGAAGCTTGGGATATTAAATGATTTAAAGGAAGACACGCCATAAATGAGGGTTAATCCTTGACGTCTGACCTTTGACCCCAGGGGTAGTGGAATGGGCGGGACTATAATACTTTCCAGTAAACCATTGCCTGTGTTTGTCCTGCATGCCATAAAAAATGAATAAAATAATATAATACAATGTAGAAACGTGAAGTTCTTCTTCACAACATACACTGATGAAGTGCCACGGTAAGTAAGGACAAGTTAACACTGGTATTATAATATGAATGAATAATAATGAATCAACCAGTTGAGAACTCAACTGTATATGGCGATACACATTTACACACATTGTTCACTCATGGTGCAGCTCTCCACACCCTCACAACAACAATGACCTGGACTTAGTGACCGTTGCCACAAACAAACAAATGAGCAAACAAAGTTTCCCAGCCCAATATAACCGATAGAGCTAGTCTTAAATCTGGTTACTGTAGACTCTCTCTTTGGACTCTTAATGGAATGGACATTTCTTGGGACTACTCAAAAAATAGTTTGGAGAATAAACATGGAGTAAGAGGGACTGTACAAAATTGTCTTTTGGAGGCAAGTGTGGTGACAACTGGAGAACAAGTGTGGAGAAGGCTGATGGCCCTTTCCTGTGAGGACTGCAGCATGGTGTTCAGCTCTGTTAGCCTGCTGCAGCGACATCAGGCTCAGCTCTGTGTGGGGAACGCTGCAGGAGACCCTGGAGCAGCAGCACGCAGGGAGCCTGAAACTCTGGTCTCAGACGGCGGAGCAGGTGTTGAGCCTCAGAGAACAACGACACCAGAGCTCATACAGGTAAGGGGAACACCACTAAGATAATATATAAATGTAGCATTTTTTTTTAATTATTTTTTATCATTATTTATATATTATTTACCATTTATTAATTTATGAATGCAGTCATAGGCGTTAACTAACTTGTAATGGTTCAATAATTGTCCAGTAATAATTGACTAATGGTGTTCATGTTAAAGTATTGATTTCTACATTATTTAATATGATTAGGGTTAATCCCAAACAACGAACCATAATGCTATATAATAATTCTTATTACTGCGTTAACTAATGATAATTAATAGTTAATAAATATACTCTTATTGTAACGTGTTACTGGTAAAGGTGAATAAAATAGCCTTATATGATATTATGTTCATTGTAATAGCTTAAACGTTCAGCCTTAAACATTTTTTAACCAAACTTGTAACTTATGATGTTTGCATGTGTTTATACTTTGATAGACAAGAAGTCAACAATCTTGCCAACAGAAGGGAAACCATAACCAGGGAATCATTGATGTCGTACCGAATCCCGACAGAGTAGAAGGATACGATGGACCGGAGAACAATCCGCTGAATGGATGGAGGATGCGAAAAGGTCGGCAAGATACTCAGGTGTGCATTCAATTATCATGAACTCGTGCTTATCTTTGTCCCCCATGCTTACAGTTATACCTGCTCAACATGTCATGTACCTGTGATGGGTACAATGATATCTTATCTAAGCTGCTATCTTAGTCAGACCTTTACAGTTGATTCAATC
>NC_140279.1:17203136-17218136 GCF_964030765.1 Micromesistius poutassou | reverse complement strand
GACACACACAGGACAGGGAGTGAAGTAATCAATGAAGAGGGTGAGACGTGAGAAGCCACACACAGTCACAACAACTGAGTTTGACAAAGAGACACGAAAAGTGAGCTGAAGGTGTTCCCAAAGAGTTTGGGAACACCTTCAGTCACTTTTTACTTTCAGCTCTTGTCTGGCGTCTCTTTGTTCACAAGTCTAGTGCCCCTGAGAGCATCCTCTCTGTGGGCGTGTCCATGCAGGCTCCTCCTCCTGCCTCCCTCTGGTGGAGGCGGAGCTACAGAGGGACCAGCTCTACCGCATGGTGGACATCAGGGCAGAGGTGGAGGCTCTCCGCCACGAGATCAGAGAGAGGAGCCGGGCCGTGGCCCCCCGGCCACCCCCACAGCCATCCCAGCTCCCGCCTCACCCGGTTTTCCCCACCCGGCACGCACCACCAGACGCCCTGGTCAGTACTCCTGCTCATACCCTGGTCCTGGCTCTTCTGGTTCACCTCAGCGTGCTAAACGATCCACACACATTCATTCACATTCATTCATTCGTTCAACCTTTGTGTTCTTCACTTTTCACTTACAATTTAATTTATATATTGAATCGAATCACACAATATGAATTCCCCAATCATATGAATACATAGAGCTTGCTGTTAGCGCACACACACATACACATACATGATTTGATGAATGAATGATTACTTTAATATATATTTTCTGCCAGTTGTGGTGGTCCCGCTCCGTGGTGGAAGGACGTGACTTCGGCCCCGGGGACGCACCGCGGATGGACCCCAGTGACCCGGGGTTTGTTGACTGAGCCCTCGCCCAACGTCCCACTCATTATCACCATTTACAGACACTCGGAGGTCATAACAATATACGTACATGTTGTGTGGACTACGCTGAAGATGCTAGTTTACCTTTTGGACGTTGACGACTTGTTGACATTCTACGAGTCTCTCTGTAAGAAGAACTAGGCAGCAGAACGGTGGACTAAGGCCCTGTCCCAATTCTCCCCCTTCCCCTAGATTTGAGCCCTAACCCTAGATTTTGCGCGTTCCCACAAAGGAGTAGGGTGTCCCAATACTTAAGGGAGCAAGGGGGAGTGCTGTTTTTCCCTTAAAATCAACCCTTGAACGCTAGCCAGCTCGGGAGCTGACTTGCAGCTAAGGGCACTCAAAGCAAGTGTTCTTGTTAAGGGGAGAGAAATGGGACTGGGCCCCGGTAATCCATAGACACACACTGTACCGGTAGTGTATATTGTCTTTGTGTTAAAATCGTCATTCTCTGACGTTGTAATGACGATGGTTTGGCTTTGTTGCAGGGCGGAGTTGGTCATTTTCTACGACATGGTGGTCGGTATCGATGCTACACTGCGCATGCTCCGTCTGGTGTCGTCTCTCTACCTGGGGGGGCAGGAGGTGGGGCAGCCGGCCCCCTTGCCCTGCGTCCTGTGCCAACCGGGGGTAGAGATGCCCTTTTCCCAACAACTGCCCCCTGGGGGCTACGCCCCCCTGCTGGTCAAGCAGCCAGTACCCAGGAAAGGACACTTGTCATTTAGTACCAGAGACTGGACTTGAAATGTTAATACTTGTTGTATGTAGAGATGTTCACATTTTTGAATTAAAACAATTAATAATACATAGCTAGGGTTAGGGTTAGGGAGATATAACATTTACATCTTGGCCAAAAAAGGGAACGAGTGTCAGTGATCTTTAGCATGTGTGTCACTCTAGCATTGAACATTGACACACAATAGCAAATAAAAAACATGAGTTTGTAGTTTTAATCTCCTGCTTTTCAGATCTATCTAGGTGGTTTGTTTTCCCCTGAGTTTGCAGTTCCACAAAAACACAATCGTACTTCGCATCCTGTGATGTCTGGACTCTCTCCTCCTCCGTTGCAGACTGCGCCCATACCCGGGCCTCTCCCTGGTGCTGGAGGTCCAGGGATCAGGGGAGGGCCGTGGTCCCAGGAGCCAGGAGATGATGTCCCTGGGCTGGGCACGGCTGGAGCTCTTTGACCTCAACAACCAGGTAACAACCCCCATAACCCCAGGCCACGGTACATCTGAAACACGGACAGAATACTGTTTTTTTTCCACCATAGGTGTAACTAAAGACAAGACTGCGGAATGTGATGTTATTCTATATTCTATCTATTTATGTTATGTGATGTTTCTCCAATTTATTAAGTAAAGGAATTCAACTCAAATGTATATAACACTATCCATACATAGCACTACTTCCTTTGTTTTCAGCTCCACAGGGGTTACTGGAAGGTTCCGGTGCGCAGCCTGCCAGTCACACCGGCCATAAGTCAAGTCGACCTGGACTCAGTGCCACAGGTAGCGTTGTTAACGATATATTAATGCCGTATTGTGCAGAACCGTACCTTTAACATTGTCAGATATTGGTTGGTATATGATCAACTACGAGGGGAACACAAGATGGCATTGATGTTAAATGTATATACTGTATTTCCCCGCCCTAACATAACATAAATGTTGTTTTGAGGTGGGCCGTATGGAGGTATTACTGCGTTTGGCCGGACATGAAGAAGATGTACAAGTTCAGCCTGGTGCCAGGGCTCCGGGGCAATATGAGCATCCCATGGTGGTGAGGATAAACAGTTAGAACTTATACCATTCCGATTGTATTTGAAACCTATATATATTTATTGGTTAATTCTGGTCTAACTGGAGAATGTGAGCAAGAGAAAGTGACCATTGGACTGGAATTGACTACCTTCACTGGCTACAGTGAACCTGTGCTGTGCTGTGATTCACTGGCTACAGTGAACATAACAGTGAACATAACAGAACATAACAGTGAACATAACAACTCCGTCCTTCGGAGGAGACGTAAAACCGAGGTCCTGACTCACTGAGGTCATGAAAGATCCCAGGGCACTTATCGCAAAGAGTAGGGGATCCCCCGGTGTCCTGGCTAAAACTGCCCAACCAGGCTCATTCAATCTGGCCCCCTAATCATCCCCCTATATATATATATATATATATATATATATATAGAATTGGCTCATTCATTAATTCCCTCACTCTCCACCTCAAGCTGGTGTGTGGTGAGCGTTCTGGCGCCAATTGGCTGCCGTGCATCACCCAAGTGGGTGCTACACATTGGTGGTGGTTAGTGAGGTTCCCCTTCACTGTAAAGCGCTTTGAGTGTCTAGAAAAGCGCTATATAAATTCAAATAATTATTATAAGCTGTGCTGTCTCCCTCTCATGTCTCAATACAGGATTCTTCTCATGCAGTACCCGTACCAGTCTCAGTAACGTCTTCAACAATAAATGAATCTTCAGATAATGTCAGTCTACGATATTAATATACTTCAATCATGTGTATTTACTTATAAATATATTCAACTTTCCCACTTGCTGCCCAAATCCTTTCATGAATTCTTTACAGTTAACTCTCAGGTCCATTCTTATAACACCAGACAGACTGATAAACTTCATCCCCCTTTTTGCCGCACTACTCATACTCAGTTTTCTTTTGCTCACAGAGGCTCCATACTTTGGAATTCCCATCTTCATGTTGTTAAATTATCTTCATCCCTCAATACTTTTAAGTTAGGACTGAAAGCTTACCTGTTAAATCAAAGTTCCTAATAGTTTCTTTTCCAGTATATTTGTCATTGGATCATTATCTCTTTACATGCTTATACACTCAGTTAAATACAATCATTTTATATTTATACATACCCATGTTTTTATTTCTGACTTCTTTGAGTGTCTGCTATAAAATGGCACTTGTATTGCTTCCTTTTTTGTTGTTATTTGTGTTGCTTTCTCCTATTGTTGTTGTTGTTGATTTATCCTTTGAATGTGTATATTTCTTGGGGAGGTGCTTCTTATAAGCCCATGTAGGGTTTTTTAACCTCTCCTGCACTTACTATTCTTCTTTAATTTCTGTTTTTTGTAATTGTCGTTTTTTTATGGTGCAAATAAATAAATACAAATACAAATACAAATAACAACGTCCTTGTTAAGCCATGAGTTCCCCGCAACAGCCAATCAAAGCTTCTCCGGTCCAATTGACCCAAACGAAGAAGCCAACCAGAGTTCAGAGGAAATGGATGACCAAATAGGGACTGAGACTTAAATCAACACTTTTTGCTTATAGGATTTACTCAATAGGGTTTCATTGGTGTTATACATGGTTTGATTAGGTCATTAGGATTATCTAAATACTGCTGAAAGGCCATGTGGCTTGTATTCGCTCTTTCTCTACATATATATTACATTTTTGTTCTAATTATTTTGTTTGCGAGATTATTTTATTTATTATAAAATATGAATTATTATTTAACCCATATTTTTCCACTATTTTCAATGTAGCACATTGGTATGAGTTGAATATATATATATATACTGTATATATCAAGGCAATTCAATTAGTACGGTAATCATTTGGCAAAGATGACAACAAAGGTTAAATCAAATAAAGGTGAACTTTAGTGCAAAGAACATAAGTCATTTATTACCGTTACAGGATAATGGCAGTACGGGAGATGTTTTGACACTTCTCCAGTATCAGTAAATGCTGATACCATTCAACATATTGCAGAACCCGTTACGACAATGTTACACATACTCCATCATAGCACAGACGCTAAATCAGCGTTCAATTCTGTTCAGCTCAGGGACTCAAATTATTTTCTCCTATTGCTTCACTTAAACTCAGAGCAGAAGATTACCAGTAGTCAAGCAGGTGGAATGCAGTGTGAATTGGGTCAAACCTTTAGACCATCTCTAATGAAATTAAATAATACACCGAAGCATCTTTAGTCGCATGGCCATATGATGGCTAAATCCCAAATTGACTGTATTGGAACAGTGGCTAGAACGGCTGTTGAGGAAAACATCTGGGAGTGGAATTCAAATGGAGGACATCAGCTGGATTCACCTCCATCAAACACAATCAGAGCATGAACCAACCATGTTGGTGTGAACCATCAACGTGTCTTTCTCCTCGGTCTATAGGAAACACAAATAGAAAGTGATTTGCCACATTGGCAAATTACAAATTCAGTTATATCAGATAAAATACATACAATATTTGATATTCCTAATGTGACATTGATGGTGATCATCTGTATTTAGTTGTTGGTGTCTGGGTCGCAGGCAGGCCGCTGGAATGGCTATTGGCTGGTCCTTCATTCAGGCTGGATTGGTGCTTTCGATGTGACTCTGCAGCTGGACCTCAGTGTTCCCACAGCTGACTGCATTCGTGTTCAGGCCGACCACGTTCTTTACCCTGGAGGACGAGCCTTTGGGTCGTTTCTCTTCCTCACAAACGTCACTCAGAGGAACGCGAGCTTCCAGTGGGATCATGGGCTGAACGTCGTCCACGAGGTCCAGAAGCTTCTTCTTGATGTGCTCCAGCCCCCTCTGCTCCTCCACCAGGTGCACCTTCTCCGTCAGGTGCTTCAGGAGATCAGCGCACTCCTTCCTCACAAACGTCTTCCGGGACCAGGTGAGCTCCCCGTTGACCGGGTGGCCCGCGTGGGCGCTGGGCGACGGAGCCTTGATGATGTAAACGTTCTCCCAGATCACCGGGTCCCTCTGCAGGGCCTGTTTCAGCCGGGCTGAAGCTGCCCTCTTCGTCCGGTCCTTATTGTCCACAATCTGGAACGTGAAGACCATTTGTAAAATAATCTCACAGTCACAGTCATCTACACTGATACAACATTAACAATTACATTCAGGGCAGACGATTTTATCCAAAGCTACTTACAATACATTTGTCAGAAGAAGAGAAACAACAATATATTGCTGTCGGTACAGTAAGGATGTTCATTGAACCAAGTGCAAGCACTAACAATCACT
Organism: Micromesistius poutassou; assembly: GCF_964030765.1. Classification (NCBI taxonomy): domain Eukaryota; kingdom Metazoa; phylum Chordata; class Actinopteri; order Gadiformes; family Gadidae; genus Micromesistius; species Micromesistius poutassou. The sequence goes on along the minus strand of NC_140279.1, from coordinate 17,212,303 downwards.
AGGTTAACCCATTCCCCGTAAACAACAAAGATAGCTAGGATAAGATCCTACACAACTAAGTAGTACAACTAACGCCTCATACCCACTGTACACGTCCGTCGATGGAAGAGAGTGGGCGTGTCCGACGCATGGGGTAAAACACAATCTGCGTATAACGTGCGTATAACGCGATCTGATTGGCCAACGGATCCGTCGCTGCCTGAAAAGTTTAACTTTTCTCAACTTTTGGACGCAAGAGACAGCCGATTTGACGGACGGACCCACAATGCATTTCGGGAGCGTCCCATGTAAAGTCAATGAGATCCGTCCACGGACGTGTACAGTGGGTACGAGGCGTAAGTAAGACATACAATAAGTGCGCATGAGGGGTGGGAATGATACAATGAGGAATTAGGATAGTTTGCTATGGTACAATGTTGAAAAGGAGAAAGTGATTTTGCGTATTTAGTGAGAATGACCAACGGTTCATCACTATGGGGGCTCACCTTGAACTGGGGGAAGGCTGCGATTCTGGTGACGGTCAGGATCGCAGGACAGCCGATTTTTTTGCAATCTTGCACACTCTTCCGTTTTCTTCGTTTCCTGGCACCTGCGTTATCCTACGATGAATTGTAGGAGAGAATGCATTCAAATGTTGCTCGCCTCAAAGCGTATCAACAAAGCACCAGTGCATTATACATGAGGAAAGATGACACGGGTTAGGACTTTCAAATGAACCATTCAATCTCCAAAAGTGGTTCAAGAGACCAATGTTAAGTGTTTGTCCCGAAGCGAGTCGTGGTGGTGCCTGAATGTGACCACTTGCAAACGTGGGTGCATGCATGGCGCATATGGAGCGGGGGGGCTTTATGGGGCTAGGCCTATATGATGACAAATACAAAGAGGCTGTTGTATAACCTTAGTTCGTCATAGCAGTAACGTTAGCATAGCTTTTAGGTGAAGCACTGTCCAATAGCCACATCGAGTCACTTATCTCAGAAGTCCCCCGTCCGGATAGGAAGTCGGTCATGTTGGGTTCAACATGACCGACTTCCTATCCGGACGAGGAGCGATAAAAAGTTAGTGATGTCCCGTAATGTTAGTGATGTTAGATGCTCCTCTACCCTGAGGTAAGCATCTCAATGGGTTGGGGGTTAGGGTCAGTCACCAGACGGGGATCAGGGTTAGGGTCAGTGACCAGACGGGGATCAGGGTTAGGGTCAGTGACCAGACGGGGATCGGGGTTAGGGTCAGTGACCAGACGGGGATCGGGGTTAGGGTCAGTGACCAGACGGGGATCAGGGTTAGGGTTAGGGTCAGTCACCAGACGGGGATCAGGGTTAGGGTCAGTGACCAGACGGGGAACAGGGTTAGGGTTAGGGTCAGTGACCAGACGGGGATCGGGGTTAGGGTTAGGATCGCCATCAAAGTACCCTGTAATAAACCTTAGAGGAGGGTCCATGTGTTGACCTACACAAGACGGCACTACTCACATTCAACACGTCGGGTTTCTCCTTCCGCTTCTTGCTCTCGGAGATGTCCCTCCCCAGGTGACAGCCCATCTCCTTCGTCCCGATGAACATGAAGGGGGTGCCGGTGAAGGCGATGGTCGGGGTCCCCTCGCCCCGGCTCCACTCCCAGAACACCCGCGTGTTGGACGACGGCTGCCACACTGCGTGTCGGATTAGTTGGATCAGTCAACAATCAGGAAAACGACCCACAGTGCAGGACAAGTAGAACTAGTTAACATGACTAGTAGAACTAAATAACTAGTAAACATGAGCCGGGCCACGACTCACTACAACGTAACTTCAGTATATCCGTCGCTAAATAACCTTGTTACTTACTGTTATCAAAAAAGGAAGCATGCGTCCCGTACACCACGAACTTAGTCATGGTGGCGGCTTCGTTTTGCTCTATAAAAGACTCGACTTCTCGCAGGTCGTTGAATACGTGTTGCTGCTCCTCCATCTTCGTCCATGTTGTTAGTGGAGCAGGGAGAGAGAGAGCCGCGGTGGCTGCTGGGAGAGACGACGGTTCAAGTTCCAACTCTGGACACAAGAGGGCGCCAAACCCCCATATAAAGTCCTCCGTCAACTGAACAGTACAGGTAGATACGTCGTCATGCAGAGCAGAGGTTCCCGCCCTTTTTTTGTTCCAAGGAAGGTAATATTCATAAAAAATTTGGAATAGCAAGTAGTAAGTTGTAAAACAAAACAAGTGCAAAGACAGTGAATGATTTAGTGGTTTAGTTGCATATTGATCGATTGTATAATGTATAGGCCTAGGAGTTGGAGGAAAAAGCCCGGTTCAAGGCCCGGTACTAAATCGCTTTGTAACGACGTCCAGTGGGCCATTATATCATTCACTCAAGTTGTTTACAGTAGTAGCCATGAGGTATTAAGTCATCAAGTGAGTTATCTCAAATCAGCATAGTTGGCCTAACCTAATTCAGTCGTTCCGAACATAAGGTTGCCAACTCCCAGAGTTTCAAATAAGGGACACCTCTTGGCCGCGTGCCAAACCCCCCATTTTTGGGTCTAACCCCTTCAATTTCAGGTTTAAATTTTGTATCAAACCCCCAAAGTGTGCGGTTATGGTTAGGGTATAGACTACATGAGAAACAGATTATCATTCAATAATTTTTTTTTTTTTTAAATGTGCAAAATAACAGATTCTCAGGTTAGCCTCTGGAGTTGCTTGACGAACAAGGAACTGTGTCAGGGCTGCCTGGCTTCTCCTCTGCTTCTCGTGGTTTTCACCAGCAGCATGTTGCTTAACGTCATTTACTCCTCCGTGACTAATTGAAAATAATCGGCGGCAGACAGTACAATTTGCCTTGTACACGTCGTCCCTTATGTTCTCTAGCCACACATTCCTTTTCCCACTAAGCTCTGTACTTCGTCTTCGACGGACGCAGCCCCTGAATTGGGACACGGCCAGTGTCTTGCTTCTTGTTGCTTGTGTGTGTGGCCATGGGAGGTGCGCACGCAGTCCGCAAGTGAGCGAGTGACTGAGAATCACCAAAAAGAGCTGTCATTCTTCCACGACCCCAAAATACGGATCAAAGTGCGTCCCGTTATCAGTTAATTACGAGACAGGTCTTTTAGTTGCCAAATACGGAACGATCCCGTATTTTGCGGGAGGGTTGGCAGCCGCATCTGCAACTATCTTCATTAGAATGCTGCACAGCTTGTTGCGAGTACCGCAATTAGCCTTATTGGTAGAACATGAAGCAACCTTTTATTTTTAAACAAATGTTCAGCGTTGTGGGAGAAAAATCTTAAAATGGGCTGGATTAACAGGTTGGTTTCTGGTTCTAAAAATATTGCTCTATTTAGCATATGACTGCAGCACATGAGCTAATTTCTTTACTTTAAAAAGTGCAGGTAAGCAGAACAAGCAAACACTGCCTAGTGTTTGACAGCGCAATTCACTGTCTAGAATTTAAGATAAAAAGCACTATGTTAAGAGTTGAGCAATGATGGACCGGATTTTGTTAAGCCATTTGCCAGCTTACAAAGTGTGGTTAGCATACAGTCATCTCCGCTTTCCACTTCTGCACACTTCTCCTTAAATACCTCGTTGAGACACTTGTGAATAAGGGTGCTACCATGTCACAAGGTTTGATGAAACAACCTGCGTCATCTTAACCTCAAGTTGGTTAAACAAATTAGGGACCAAAGTCCTCAATGTACCAAAAACAACTAAAATACAATTTGAATTTGCAAATATCCTTTATTTTCTTACTACAAGTATACAAAACCTGGACAGACAAATCTGTGAAAATAACTTATTTACAAAACCAAGTGTGTGTGTGGGGGGGGGGGGGGGTGAGGGGAATCTCGACGGACGTTCAGTGCAGGTTGAAGATCAGACGAGGGACTGCTCATTCTGAGGACTTGGAGGCCGAGGGCTGGGCGGGCTAAACAGAAAGTAAACCAGGAATGAAAACATTAGATATTGTTACGAGCTGCAGCATTTCTCCAATAACAGTTGATGGAAATACAAGTTCACAAACCAAAGAAGCCAACTTCTGCCAGACCATCATCCAACTGCCAGAAGCACTAACTTCCATGTTGACAAAATGTTGTCACTTTAAATAAAATAAAAATAGTCAGTCCCCACATTAACCTTGCATGCCCTACGTATTAAAGACAATAACGTGCCTCCTTCTCCTGGACTCCTTTGCCGTTGGCACTGGAGTTGCTGCCGCTGCCGTTAACCGTTGACTCCTGCTTTGGCTGCTTAGCGTCTGCGTCCTTTACTTGGCTCTCCTCGTCTGTCTTCCTCTGTAGAGACGCAGAATAATGACAGGCTGAGTGTTGGGTGTACCCATACAGGAAACAGGTTGCTCAAATGAGCAAGTCCAATGGCGTTGATATGCTCATGAATGTATTGTTTCAGTGTCACGTGTTAAACTCTTCAAAACCAGAGGACACCAAATCAAAAATGGCGTGCATTGTAGCAATTTTGCTACCCATGTATTCCAGTGGACAAGTTTGTGCACTTCCGGCCAAACTATCGTAGAAGGAGCTTGTGTCGCTAGCCAAGAAGTAACCCATACCTTTTTCCTGACCAGATGGGAAATGTCTGAGGTTGATTTGGAAGACGAGGCCTCGTCGAAAGGCCTTGTGGAGATCTGGAGGACGGAGACAAGCGTGTCAAGTCTTCCTCGAGACATTGTCGTTGTATGGGGTCAACATTCAGGGGGACCAACACGCTGCTCACCTGACTGGCAGAGGCGAACGCAGACGATGACGATGACGAGGAGGGGCCACCATTCTCACCCGAGAAGCCAGAGGAGGTCGAGGCCCCGTCCTGGAAGACATTGGTCAAAAGGTGAGTCACGTGTACACGGTAATGTAATCAATTTGTTGCAGATATAGAAGTTTATTAAAAGATTGGACTGGTAAGAGTCTTTTAACAAAATGTCATCCATACTCCAACAATCAAATAAAAGACGTAATGCACTACAGTCAATTAGGATTATACAACTGAAAGACTTCCCATTAAACCAAATTTGAGCTGTTCTGCCATCAGATTTGATTAATGAGCTAATGTCCAGTTTGTAAAAATACAAATCGGTGTCAGTGTTGTTGACACGGACGAGTCAGCAACAGGAAACCAAATGCCAAAAAGGGCCCCCAGTGTTGAGCCGTCCAACCCACCAGTGCCTGCCTGATGGCCAGACTGGCCGCTCTCTGGCTCTCCTTGGCGTCTGCGACCTTCTCCTGAACCTCCGGCAGCAGCTGCCTCAGTTCCTCCTGCTCGGTCTTCTCCTTCGCCGCTCCGTCGGCTCCTTCCGCAGCGTCGATCACCTTCTGCAGCACGGCTGAAACACACCCAAGGCAAGCGGCACAAAAAAAATATATAATAAAGAACCAAACTCATGCACTTTGTCTTTCAGCAGAGTAACCCTGCTCTGTTTCAACGCCGTTCAAAGCGAGCCCCCCCCCCCCTTTTCTGTGAGCACATGAGTCTCAAAGACAGCAGAACAGACGGTTACCCAGGCGGTTCTCGATGACCGTGATTGCGCTGTTGTAGTGTTCGATGGCCTGGCTGTAGGCGTCCATGTAGCACAGCGTCGTGGCCACGTGGTAGTTGCTCTCCGCCAGCAGGCGGCTGTGGGGCGGCAGGTGCTTCAGCTGCAGGGCCAGGCACTCCTGGAAGTCCTCGAGCGCCTGAGGGTAGTTTCCTAGGAAAGTGGAGCCCCGACCTTTTACTTTACAAGTAAACAGCTGAAAACATTTGTAAAAAGACATGCGGTGGCTGAGCAGAGAGTGCCAGCGCACCGTTAAGACAGGATTATTACTGCAAGAAGGCCATATTCTGCATATGCTCCCAGTGTGTTCATTTAGCAACTACAGATTAATGGACAAATTATTGAATGCACAAAATGACACTTTGACATAAAGCCATAAGGTTACATTTCCTAAAACCATCACTTATACATATTTTTTTAATTTCTGTAAATTTGCCAACAAAGCAAGAAGTACCATGCATCTACTGCAGACACATGTACCACAGGTTGAAACATACCGACCTAGGGAATAACAGGTGGCTGGTGCAGTTTTAGACATCTAGAGGAAAAAAGTTAAGGCTATAGGGGAATTGAAAATAGTAACTTGATGCGCATAACCCTGTTGGAAGAGGAGCACTGCCATGTTGAGCTTACCGGACTCTACACTGACTTCGCCCAGTTTCAGGTAGGCCTGAGCTGCCATAAGCTGATCCTCCTTGTTCTCTTTTCTGTCAAGAAATCAGATCGTCAATTGTAGGCAAAAAAAAAAAACAATGCAGCTAACATTTTATTAAATCTGCAAGTTCCCTTAACAGAAGCCTAGCAGGGACCGTACCTTTTGTAGATGAATTTAGCCACCTCCAGCATCTCCCACGCCAACTGCAAGTTCCCGACCTCCTCATCCTCCTGTTAAATACACGACACGCGTCTCAAAGCAAATTCACCCCAAATGAAAGTTGCAGCGAGACCAGGACCGAACATACCGGGTCGTCAGCATTTGCTTCATCGTCGTCATCGTCATCGTCGTCGTCGTCTGAGAAAGCCAGGAGACGACAATAAGTACAAGTTTGCAAATAGGCAGGCACAAGTGTATAATACCACACAGCATAGTGAAGTTGGCCTATGCCAATGCTGTAATAAATCAGACAGCCAGTCACTCATGTGAAACAAACCACCATCAGTCTCACATCTTTTCTCAAACCAGATTACTGTGAAAAAAAAAAAAAAAAATTCCACCCGAACAGTGCGCTACGTTTAGATATATTGCCTTCTCCGCTCTCAGCCTCTGCATTTTCGTCCTCTTCTTCATCAACCACCTTCTCGTCATTGTCAGCGCTCTCCTTGCCAGTAGCAGAGTCGCCTTCACCAGTCACCGGAGCGACTGGTATCTGCTCAACCCCATGACCCTTCAACTCCGAACCAACAGCCGGCTCAACCACCGCGGTGGGAGAGCCCGGACCCTCCCCTGATCCATTAGCCTCTAGGGATTCAGCCACAGCGCTGCCAGACTCCAGCTCTGCAGCCACCTTTGACTCGGCCGTGGACTCAGAGCCCTCTGGCTCTTTGTCTGCGGCCATGGCCTCATACACCTGCCTGCGCAGATCATCCCTGGTGTCCTCTGCTCCGGGGAAGAACCAGGAGGAAGGTCTGACTCAGTGGGCAGTACGCCAAACACAAGCTTAAGATGGTTTAAAAACTGTAGGGGCCACTTTGAAAATGCAGTTTAGTTTTGCTGTTAAAACGTTAACGTTGTGTTGAGACGATGAGTTGTACGAACCGTCCAGGTTGTTGGAGCTCTCGATGTTCTGGCTCACGGGCTTCTCCTCCTCGTCGGACTGTGGGACTCCCTCTAGCGCGTTACCGAGGACGGTGTTCTCCATCCTGGAAAAGCAGAATCACTTTTATAACATCTCGTTGTACGAGTACACAAGAGTAAAACTCTTGGGCTTGGTTCCTCAACAGCCACATAGCAGCAACAGTACAAGTTAAAGTAAATAAAGATAAGTAAAAGTAGAATTATGTAAAAAAAAAATATATATAAGTAGCAGCATAGTTCACAATAAATAGAAACTAAGTAATAAGAGAAACTAAAACAGTGGTAGTAAGTAATGAGGTGAAGTTAAGTGTACGGTTGATTCATAGTGCAAAAATGCAGAGCAAATGACAGAAAAGAAAACATGTGTTTAAAACATTTATGCATATCAGGGTTTTAGAGAAATCACATGTTTCCTCTGTTTAACAGATCATGCACACAATGTAGGCTTGGACCAACATAAAAAGTACACCTAACCAACCTGGCCAACTCTAGTAGAGACTTCCCACAGAGGAAGAAGGCCTCTCCACACTCTTCTGCAGTGTCCCCATACCTCGCAGCCCTACAGAACATATATAAAAAATATGATTTAGTTCACAAGTTCATACTTATAATGGACAGATCCAAAGCCATGTCGCACATAAACCGATGAATACCAACAGTTCAAACCCTTACAGCATTCCACAAGCCTCCTGGAAGACATTGACGGCTGAAACCACATCGCCCATCACCAGGTGACGGTTTCCTGTGCCGATCAGTTTCTTCGCTTCCTCAGTCACGTCGATTGAGCTGCAGAAAGAGAGTCAGATAAGAGACAAAATGAGCAAACGAGCAAACTTCATTGACAAATGAATGCAGGGGTAACTTCAGCACCGAGCCGGTGGAAGAAACGCAAATGTCAACAAAAACAAATACACACCTGTCTGCAACGGTGGACGAGCAGGGCTTCTCGTCCATGCTGCGGAGTAAAGGTTTTGGTTTTAGTTTTGGCAAAATGATCCGACCTGGATACACATTCATCACTGGGAGCCGTATACTACGAGCCGTGCACATGCCACACTCATCACTAGGAGCCGTATACTATACATGCACCACTTATCAGCCTGCACTCTCTGTATCGGAGGCACCGTTTGCGTAATGGTAGCAAGCTACGTTAGCATGAGACGCATTACTCCAACTCAAAGTCCTCAGCCACTTATTGCTTAGTGAACTACTTTAAGGTAGCGCCAGAGTCCACGGCCACATCAACTGGTTGACTTCCCCAGCGACTCAAAACCACCCATGTTGTTATCATCTCGCTAACGTTAGCAGATCAACACAGCCACATGCTAACGCTCCGTGCTCCTTGGTTTGCGGTCCTCTCCAACATGACGCTGATCAAACCCCAGAAACGCGACTTACCCGGCCGAGCTGGAGGCGGTGGATGTTTCCTCCGGCATGGTTGTGTTGGTTTGTGAGCGAAGAGGGACTGAAAACAGCGGATATGCAACACTGCGAGGCGGGACGGGCACTGTTGTCCTGCTTGTTTCTTCCCAGCCTTTGTTGGCGCGCTTAAATAGAGAACGATTCCATTTCCGCTCAATCAGCAGCGCGGGAGATGATATTTAAAGGGGCCGTCGAGTCTGTATGCGGACAAAAAAACCGAATACGTGTTTTTTGTCGTGTAAATGTCAACGCACGACAACTGCAATTGAATAATTTGTAATATCACAAATAATATTAATTGTTTCAAAAACGTGTGACACGTGTTTCCTTTTTTTTTTTTTTTTTAAAGGAAACACGTGATACTATTTTTCGGAGCCTCGTTGGCGCAGTAGGCAGCGCGTCAGTCTCATAATCTGAAGGTCGTGA
>NC_140279.1:17197980-17200436 GCF_964030765.1 Micromesistius poutassou | reverse complement strand
CGACTAGACAGCCAAATCAAATGTCTGTTGTTTGCAGATGATCTGGTGCTGCTGTCCACACAAGGCCTAAAGCAGCACCTTTTTCCGCTGCACAGCTCAATGCTTACGCAGCTTTTATTAATTACATTTAATTGAGAGAGAGAGAGAGAGAGAGAAAGAGAGAGAGAGAGAGAGAGGAGAGAGATAAAATAAATCCTCAGGAATGAGGCAAGTTGAAATAATCACATACTCATTTCAGATCACACATCAGCTTCTTCTGTGTGTGTGTGTGTGTGTGTGTGTCGTGCGTGTGTGTGTTGGCATGCATGCTGGTAAACCCTTTCAAACATTGCCTGCAGGGCTAAACCAGGATAATAGATTTCTGCGTAGGTGTTTGTGCAGTATGTTATATTGCATGCCTGTGTTCAACTATTCATATGATTGTTATGCGGTCGTCGTGGGCGTGTGTGTTACCGTACGAGCTCATCCGGTGGTGATTATCTGGATCCTTCCCCAGATCTTATGAGAACGTCACTCAGATATACTCTCTCTCTCTCTCTCTCTCTCCCTCTCTCTCTCTCTCTCCTCTCTCTCTCTCTCCCTCTTTCTTTCTCTCTCTTTCTCTCTCTCTCTCTCTCTCTCTCTCTCTCTCTCTCTCTCTCTCCTCTCTCTCTCTCTCTCTCTCTCTCTCTCTCTCTTCTCTCTCTCTCTCTCTCTGTCATCTGGCTGTTATTCTCTGAACAGGCAATTTGTTTGTCAGGCGTGCCAGAAAGACAGACAAGTAAAGAGACAGAGAGACAGACAAACAAATAAGGTGATTTCTAATATGAAGGACGTTGGAATGACAGGGAGCTGTCATAGTCAGGACAAAGCTCACACAGTGGAACGTGTTGCCTGGCTGACATCAATGAGTTTTAATTAGACGGTGAGCGCCAATGGGTGACATGAATGAAGCTGAATTCAGGAGGATGTTTGACATGACAGTGACCAAACGCAGACGTCCATCTCTCTGAGATTGTTAAAGGAGACATTTAATCCCAACCCAAAAACAACCAAATGGCATTAATGATAATGACAATATTGCTTTGCATTATTAACGTTGTTGTGAGATTAACTGAAAAATATTGCAGACCACCTCTGTACTCTGGATCAGATTTTATTAGTGAGGGGGAATATGTTTGATGACTTTCCCCCAAGGTTTCCAGTTTGGGTCCATCTGGGTTTTCAATGGAAGCCAGCATTCCTCCCACCAGCATCCAATTCTGCATAGTTTCATGTGCAGAAGATTGAAAGAAGCAATCATTGCTTTCAAACTCACTACATGATTAAATACAAATAATCAAAGTTGATGTATGTCGAATGAAACTAATAATGAGAGGTGTAAGGTATCAAGGTATCATCTTTGATTTTCAACGGTGTTTAGTTCAACATTATTTTCCTAAGCGAAACATTTTTGCGTCATTTTGTGAGCAGGCAGCATAAATCCAGACCGACTCAGCTCAGCGGTAATCATTTCTGGATTTGTATGTTTGTCCAGCTCATGTATGATGTCTATATATCTCATTCCGTGTTTTATTTTTTGTAGCTACACGGGTCCTGTGGTTGACGGCAGTCTCAAAGCCCAGAGAGAGAACCCGGAGATGGCTGTGCGCAATACCGACGCTGGCCTGCGGGGGGCGAAAAAGAGGCTGGAGCAGCTTCTACAGGTTAGGAGTCCCTCTCAGAGTTTATACAGGATAAACCACTCTCCTCACATTACAATATTCAATCCAGTGTCAACAGAGACCGTTTTTGGGCCCCAGGCTGATGTAGATCGAGGGGCGTTATGTTATATAACGGGGAACGACAATAGTACAGAGCAGGAGAGGAGAATGGATAGGGCGAGGCTGCACTGCATTATGTAACACTCTGTTTACAGAGGTGAACCATGGTGAACTCTGGGTAATGAAGTACGTTTATTGACGTTTTGTGAGGGCTCACTGAGTCATCTGAGGTCGAGCCCACAAACAAAACCATAATGTTGAGCCTGAGAACCGCCCTATGGAAGAAACAATATCTAGCCTGGAACGCATTGAAAAAAAACCATAACCCAATTCAGGTGAATTCACAGCAGCACAAAGGTTATTGTTGTTTCGCCCACCAATCAAGTCTCTCCTTCGCTGTCCTGCCACTTGCCATTTTTTCCCATACAGGTATACACCTGAAACTAACTCCAAAAATGTGTTTCTAGCACTCTGCACAGCACTCTGCACAGTGGTGCAGAGTGCAAGATCGTGCCGCATTTACATTTCTGTGTATGTTGCACAAAGTCACACTGAATAGCAAAGGAAAGCATGGGGCTCTTTCCTTACACGTTGAGTCACCACCAGGGCCCGTATTTCCTGGTTCACCTCACAGGCCCTGAGTCAAGGACCTGAAGCGACTGCACACCCCATGCACCGCTCCACATCTTCAGCACAGATCTCCATGATCTCCGC
>NC_140279.1:17175480-17185480 GCF_964030765.1 Micromesistius poutassou | reverse complement strand
ATAACCACCGCCGCACAGCGTGGGGTAACACTATAAATGTCCTCGAAGCTCAGCCCTCTCTTGGACACAGACGTCGGAATCCACGGCCAGATGGGGCTCCACACATCCACACACACCACGGCGCTATATATATATATATATATATATATATATATATATATATATATATATATACACATATGTGTCTGTGTGTGTGAGATACGCAAACCGACTGTCACCATCACTGAGTCTCACAACATACACAGAGTCACTGGTGACTGTGATAAAGATTCCCGGTTCGACTGATTGATTTGCAATTCGCCAATAATTGACCTCGGTGCGATGAAAATGTATATCGCTTTCATGCAAAATGGAAAGACCCTCTGGCCCCTTACACAACACAGGCCAGTACAGGTCACCGTCGTCAGTGGAAAGGGATGGACAGAGAGGTCGATGTATTCAGTCGATTGCAGTCTTCAGTCTTACCGCTCCTTAGTTCTACACAACCAGACCCTCTCAAAGCTGTGTCTGCCAAGATTCTTCAGTTGTTTCTTTGCTCTGATGAATCTCCTCTCCCTCCAGGTATCTGTTCTGGGGGATTCTTCCTCCATCTCCACGGCTCACCTTTCACCTCTGACCCTGACCGCCTTGCTCTTCATCTCTCTACTCCTATCGCTACGGGAACCGCTCTGAGTGGGAAGAGGGGCATTTGATGAAGACTGGCAGAAAGAAAAAAGACAGGAGAAGAAGAGGAGACAGTGACAACGCCTCAAATATTAGTGTGCGTCTGTGTGTGTGTGTGTGTGTGTGTGCGTGTGTGTGTCGGTGTGGTTGTGTGTGGGGGAGGGAACGGATATTAACAAGACACCCATGATGAAGGCACGCAGGAAGATGTTCCGTTCAGCAGAGAGGAGAACATGGACAGTCACAGAAGCGGACTTTCATTTTGTGTTGCAGGGGTGTTCTGGATGTTTCTGTTAGCCCATAGGGAACCCTGCTCTAAATCACCAGATTTATTTACCTTTTTATACAAAGACGGCCCAGTCTGTTAGGAGAAGCTGACCAGTCTGAGGAGAAGCTGTTCATTCTGAGGACAGGCTGGCCATGATTCCTGCTGTGGACGGTTATTTTCTTCATTACCTATTTCCTAGCCTACTTACCCTCTTGTATATATATATACACACACGTTTATTTAACATTGTTTTAATAGTTTGCACAGCACTACTGACTTTTTGAAGACAAATGTAAATACACATATTTATATGTACAACTCTATATTCAAGCAATGGTTTGTTGTGGTGATTCTCAGTCACACACTTGGAACTGTCTAGTCGAAATGTTCCATCTTCATGCCACCGTTTAGCATCATTCTATGAATGTAACTAACCTTGAAATACTGGTTTTCAGTTTCTGAACAAATAAACAAAAAACATTATGAAATAACAATTTTACTGTTCGGTCATTCAAAATAAGTGGGAATGCAGAGTTAAAACGGGTCAATTTTTCACAATGTTTTCAGAATGTCGGTTGGTCTACGAAAGTTGTTTGTATCACAAATTCATTGTATTTGTATTTCTAGTCCATAGTATAATGTGATAGTTCACTGAAATCATGTATTTTCACAACAATGGTTCTGCATGAGATCAAATAAATGTGGTGTAAATGATCTGGAACTCTTTCTAAATTCTAATAGGTCGTAACTGGACTGATTTGGGGGTTGCTTCTTAGGTGGAACATGGTTCAGTAGTCTTTGTTATCTGTCTAAAAAAACGGGTAACAAAGCTCTAATTTCTTCATTGGTCTGGTGCCAAAGAAATCCATGGGAGTGTAAGTCATATCACTCATCACTCATATTACAATTTAGTTCTAATCTCACTCTCTATCATCTCTCTCATCTCGCTCTCTATATCAATTTCTACCTTTTGCGTGAAAAAGCAGACGTATAAGTATTTTTACATTTCTATCTAATTCGACATCTCAAATTCGAATTGGTCTACTTTTGGGACCTGCAGACAGGTGGCGTCGTTTTGCAGTTAACGCGCATCGGCGAAACTCCCCGCACGGGATACGGAGATGGGAGAGAGATAACTGAGAAGCAGAAAGAAAGCGAGAGAGCTTTTTTTTTTTTTTTTTTAACCTGAGCAGTGCGCCGACCACAGTGTTCTTATTCCTCGGTCTGATGGTGTGGTCGCCGGTGTAGACCTATTCGCTCCGCCATCCAGTCACACCTCTTCGATTGGAAATATCTTACAATTAGGCCTAACTGCTTTTAATTTCCATTCCTTTTGCAGTGAATATTTATTTGGAATATAGAGCATTGTTTCGGGTCCATGATAATGAGGACTAACCGGTGGATTGCAGAACTCGAGTGGGACCATCACAGCTTGGACTGAGCTACACCTGCTCTCCTCACAACAAGACATCTCCCGGTGTCTGGAGAGGAACGGTACCGCCAGAGGCGCGGGTGTTCCGGGCCATCCTGGACGGACGTGGCCGCGCTCTCCTCTCCCCTCCCGCTGCAGGCTGCACACCGCCGCGTCCGTTTACTCCTGCTCTCTCTCTCTCTCTCTGCACCCTCACCTTTCTCCTGGATCTTTCTTTTTTTCAGGATTGGAAAGGTTGCGCTGCTCCTTGAGGGCTTTTCCCCCCCATTGAAGTGAAAGGGATCGCCTACTCGCATTGCATCTTACCTCAAGAGTAGGCTTCACAACAGTGGCAATTTTTTAAACAATATCAAATAGAAGACTCATACGCAACCCACTATAAGGATAAGGCAATTCCTCACTGTTTATTTGGGGCCAGAATGTTTCTCCGGTGGACTTTGGTTGTCTGGGTGTGTCTGGGTCCCGGTATCCCGGGGAGCGGCGCCACCAACAGCACGAGCCTGAACGGCAAAGCCCGGAGCTGCTCCGACCTCCGCCAGTTCTACACCGGGAAGGGGTTCACCCTGAATGGGGTACCTCGGGAGGAAATGTCCGGTAAGTGTACAGAAAAGGCAACCTTACCCCTTTTTTTTGTCCCATTTTAGGATGGTTTATTTGAAGAACACAAGTAAAAAAAAAAAAAAATCGCTTCGAGTTCCTACAGCCGTATCAACCGTGAGCGTCTCCGCTGGGTCCCACGCAGGTGTGCGTCTAAACGAGCTCCATTGTACAAACGGTGTTTTGTGTCCGAGTCTATTGTTCTAGCCTGGCAGGCTACAGACTCGCCCGTCAGCCGGTTTCATTGTTTGTTCTCCTCCGACACTTTTTTGAGGCGAGGCTGGAGATAACGCAGTCTGTTCTGCAGAGCGCTTCATTGTCTGCGGGCACGTGTCCAAGTGGTCGACCACGTGTCCTCTTAATAGCCTTATTAGCGCTCCTAGGGTAATCCTGGTCATTTTTCATACTGTTATTGTTTGGTGTGGTACCAAACAATTCTAGGTTTGAGACATTCAGATCTCACTGTCCACTCGTTGGTGTCTGGGTTATAATGTTGCAACAATGGCCCTTTAACGCTGTATCTAGTACGCTGTCAATTTGTGTGTGTGCGTGTGTGTGCGTGTGTGTGTGTGTGTGTGTGTGTGTGTGCGTGCGTGCGTGCGTGCATACGTGCGTGCTTGCGTGTGTGCGTGCGTGCGTGCGTGTGTGCGTGCTTGCGTGTGTGTGCGTGCGTGCGTGCGTGCGTGTGTGTGTGTGTGTGTGGGGGGTGATAGAGTGTGTGTTTGAGTGAGCGTGCGTGTGTTTGCTCATCGTGTGTGGATGCTCATCTCGATATCAGCCCGTTTATCTGACATTTACACACATGCAATAGAGCGATAAAGGAGGAGGACGCTTCCATGTACAAACAAATTATGGCCCCCCACAGGGCCAAACATAATTGTCTTGATAGCCTTATAAATAGTTAATAGTTATAACCCTCATAAAAAATATTATTGATGTTACGGTGGATTTATCTGTATTTTGATACTCAGTAAGCATTATTCAGGCTTTCTAGCAGCAGTATGTGGTGATAGTCGGGTTCAGAAGGCTTTTAGTAGAGCAGACATCACGAATGATGTCTGCTTCCTCCTGTCGCTCTCTCTCTCTCTCTGGAGAAGGCGATGTAATCAGCTCTCGATCTAAGACACTGATTGGGTGTATCTTACGCTGGACGGGAGATGTGGAGATTCCGTCGTCTCTCCTTCGTTCCTCCTCTCCTTTTTTTCTCTTTTGTTCTCTCACTCTTACTTTTATTCTTTCTTTCATTCATTCTTTCTTTCTATTGTTGCTCATGTCGTTTCATTAACTTCTCTCTCTCTCTCTCTCTCTTCGTCTGGTTTTCCAGGCAGAAAGCGTCAGTCCTTCATGAAGAGGACGAAAGAGATAGAATAAATGTTCAGGTGTGTGTGTGTGTGTGTGTGTGTGTGTGTGTGTGGGTGTGGTTGTGTGGGTGGCGTGAAGGTCATTTTGTGTTATCCCAGTGACAGCGCTCTTGCAAGGGCAGATGAGTAAATAATTGCCGTCTCGTGGGTCCATGAGAGAGAGAAGAGAGACGAAGGCAGACAGGTAGGGAGACAGGTAGGGAGACAGGTAGGCGGCAGGTAGGGAGACAGGTAGGGAGACAGGTAGGGGGCACGAGAAAGAGACAGAACTAGTCCGAGCAGAGAAGGTAAGGGAGCGGGGGCCAGAGAGAGAGAGACGGAGAAAGAGACTAGGCTCCTAACCCTAACCCTGGCCTCTCAGCTGAACTGTTATTGTTTAATGATATCGCCCCCCTCTATTCCCAATACATACCACAAGCCAATCCGTATTCAAACAGGTCAATCACTAGCCCCTTAACCCCAGGTACCTGACCCCCTCACTACCTAACCCCAGGTACCTGACCCCCTCACTACCTAACCCCAGGTACCTGACCCCCTCACTACTAACCCCAGGTACCTGACCCCCTCACTACCTAACCCCAGGTACCTGACCCCCTCACTACTAACCCCAGGTACCTGAACCCCCTCACTACCTAACCCCAGGTACCTGACCCCCTCACTACCTAACCCCAGGTACCTGAACCCCCTCACTACCTAACCCCAGGTACCTGAACCCCCTCACTACCTAACCCCAGGTACCCAAACCCCCCATCCTGGTCAAAGGCTGCAGTTGCCCTGGTCTTTGTTTGTTCTTTCTCTGTTTTTGTCGACACCCGTTACTGCGAGCTGTGAAGTACAGTATGTGTATGAGTTTGTCTACTTGAGTTATTTTGTGTAGTTTTAGTTATATTATGATGCCGCAAACCACTTTACAAATAATAAAGTATCTCTCTGTAGTGGGAGAGAGACAGAGACAGAGAGAGACAGAGAGACAGACAGAGAGAGAGAGAGACACAGAGAGACAGACAGAGAGAGAGAGAGAGACAGAGAGAGAGAGAGAGAGAGACAGAGACAGAGAGAGCGAGACAGAGTGACAGAGAGAGAGAGAGAGAGAGAGAGAGAGAGAGAGAGAGAGAGAGAGACAGACTTAGAGAGAGAGAGATACAGAGAGAGAGAGAGAGAGCGAGAGAGAGAGAGAGAGAGAGAGAGAGAGAGAGAGAGAGAGAGACAGCTAGATATATAGAGACATAGAGACAGAGACAGAATGATGGAGATCAACCCAGACACAGACCGACCATAACGGCCCAGAATGAGTCACCCTCCCCCCACAGCCACCGGTCACTGCTGGCCTGGAGATGGACCCCCCCCCCCCCACACACACACACCCACTCATCACCCCCCCGCCCCCCCCCCTTTCTTTCAGACTCTCTGCCCTACTTAGGAACCGGTGGTCTGTCACAGTCCAGACACACTTAAGATGTACCAGCCTTTTTGGTTCATCTCCTATAGGGAAATTGCTAAAAAAAAATTATAAAAAAAAAAATCATATTAATTTATATGTAATGTATATGTAAACACAAACCTTTCATATCTCTATTCTCCTTTATCGTTACACACAGTTTTTTTTTGTCCGGTACACCAGAGAGGACTTCCCTTTTGTGTGTCTGAAGAGGAGCCGCCCTCCGCACGGAGCCGGAGGCCTGTGAATGGACGTGTTTCTGTAGGTTGCTCCGGGGTGTCGGACTTCCCTGGGCTCTATAGCGCCGTGTAACGGGAGCAGTGGAGGCTCTGACTTCCCCGCGGCAGCGAGAGGCTATTCTTCTGCTCCGCTCCACAGCCCATTGTCCCGCGGGGCCGAGAGGGCTGAGAGGGCCGTCCTGTCGTCGTCCGCACGTCTGTCTCTGTGCCTGCAAGGGTCCCAATAACTGGAGCAGCCACATCCTGGTCCGATGGCCATATATAGTGTGTCTGTGTGTGTGTGTGTGTGTGTGTGTGTGCGTGTGTGTGTGTGTGTGTGACAGAGAGAGTTAGGGGATGTGTACCTGTGGATGAGAATGTGTGTGTTTGTGTGTGTGTGCGTTTGTGTGCGTGTGTGTGTGTGTGTGTGTGTGTGTGTGTGTGTCAGGGTGTTTTGTTTGTGTGTGTGTGTGTGTGTGTTTGTCAGGGTGTGTTGAAGAGTCACTGAAAGCCAACACCTTATCTTAAGGGGAACCTTTATGTATCGTTCACACATGTATTGTATGTGCAGAGCGGCACACACCCATGTGCTCATATGACACACACACACACACACACACACACACACATACACACACACACACACACACACACACACACACACACACACACACACACACACACACACACACACACACACATATACACTATAATACATGGTTTAAGAAAGGAATGCCTTTCTCTGAAACCAGTTTCCACATCGCGTATCCTGGCCGTTTAGTTTCATTAATTTAATTTCCCATTGGATTTTTGTTGTTGTTTTTCTTTGCCCTTTCCAATCTGTCTGTTCCTTGTTGTCTCAGAAGGCTGGCGTGTTGATTCCCTATGAGGCCATCCTGATAGATTGATGGATCAGTCTGGCATTTTCAGAATAAGGCCACTGCGTGATGTTTCTTCAAAGAAACTCCTGCCAATCAGAGTTTCATTTTTGTCTGGGGAACAGAATGTAAACCCACAAGATTAGGACGGTCTCACAAGACGAACGAAGATAAACTTGACTGGACTTCTGTTGGGCGTCGGAGTCCCCACCTTGACGTGGTTCTGTCTTGTCTCCTCTGGAGGTGAGCAGGAACGCTGTGGGGCGAGAGGCTTTGTCCAGAGCGCCACGCGAGCTGTCTCACCCCGAGTACCAAGCGTAGATTTCATCAGATTGGGGGTGTAACGATGCACAAAAGTCACGATTCGGTACGTACCTCGGGTTTTAAGTCACGGTTCAGTATGTTTTTATTAAACATTAAGTATTAAACATTTTTGGATTTGATTTTGGATTTGATTTATTAAATTGTATCAAACAAATGCCTTACACAAATGAAAAGACATCAAATACAATTGAGGACAAAAACACAATAAAGTCCAGGACTTGTTTCCATTGTGGTCCTCAACACAAAACATCAGGACCAGACAAGACACTCACAGAGTGTGTGATCATCAATAAAAACTTTTTCCAAAAAAGAAAACGTTTTTGTTTTTTTCCTTCGGTGCGTACCGAAATGAAACGTGCATCGAACCGTTCGACCCGTACCGAAAGACGTCGGTACGAATACGCGTTATCGTTACACCCCCTACATCAGATAGATTACCTATAGAGCAGGGTGCTCTGGGGATCAGGTTCCTGGTGTATGAAGCACAGACCTCTGGATGGAGGGAGGTCTGTGAGAACGTCCCTCGTTCACTTACAGGTCGGACCAGTGCTCTGAAAGCTGCGCTGTGAGGAGGTGATGTGGACGGGAGGCAGATTGAATTTCCTGGTTGTGATACGTTCGGCGTCCGAGGCGTTTCTGATTCTGCTCTCGTTCGTGTCCCAGTGCCAAGGCTCTTCACACACTCCTCAACTGTAATGTGATGTGTGCGTGTGTGTGTGTGTGTGTGTGTGTGTGTGTGTGTGTGTGTATGTGTGTGTATGAGAAATGGAAAACAATACTGGCCATCATCTGTCCCATATCAGATACTCACTGGAAAAAAAAACAGAACTCAGAACACCCGTTGGTCACTGGTGCGCACACACACACACACACACACACACACACACACACACACTTACACGCAAGCACAAGCTCATGCACACACACACACACACACACACACACACACACACACACACTTACACGCAAGGACAAGCTCATGCACACACACACACACACACACACACACACACACACACACACACACACACACACACACACACATATTGTATCTGACTCTCCTTCACTCCATTGTTCTCTTACCTCCTCTCCAGTTCCCCTCAGCCTTCACTCTTCAGAGGAGCTCACAGCTGTGTGTATGTGTGTGTGTGTGTGTGTGTGTGTGTGTGTGTGTGTGTGTGTGTGTGTGTGTGTGTGTGTGTGTGATGTACGGTGGTGATGTCTGGGGGTTTGGTGGGGGGGGGGCAGGAAACCTGTTAAAAGCAGAGCTGTGAATGTTTGATGATGTCTGATGTGATGCGAGATAAAGAGAACGAGAGAGATAGAGAGAGAGAGAGAGAGAGAGAGAGAGAGAGAGAGAGAGAGAGAATGAAAGAGAGCGGAGACAAGCGGAGAAGCTTGAAGGGGAGAGTTGTCTCTTGCTTGCCCTTCTCTTTCCTATCTTCCTCACTTCATCTAGGCCCTGTCCCAATTCTCCCCCTTCCCCTAGATTTGAGCCCTAACCCTAGATTTTGCGCGTTCCTGTGAAGGGGTAGGGTGTCCCAATACTTAGGGGAGCAAGGGGGAGTGCTGTTTTTCCCTTAAAATCAACCCTTGAACGCTAGCCAGCTCGGTAGCTGACTTGCAGCTAAGGGCACTCAAAGCAAGTGTTCTTGTTAAGGGGAGAGAAATGGGACTGGGCCGCGCTCAATACATTGACCCGCTTTTGGTTAGAGACCCTCCTTCTCTGGTACACTAATGAATCTTTAGCTCAGCAACACGATGTACAGTGCGACCACACTTTGGTTGATTCAGTAAATGAAAACACCAATGAAGGTGTATAAAGCACACCGCGCTGAACTGAAGGCGACCCCCCTCGACAGAGGCTGGAACAAATGTTAATGGGGCTCAAATCATAATCAATAATGTACACATGAAACATCAATAAGTACAAGCGTAAGATAAATGGCAGAAAAGCAATGATTCTTGGCAATAAAAATCAAATGTGAGCACACTGAATCAATAGTGCCCAAATGAAAAACTAGCTCCCTCTTTCTTTCTCTCTCCTGCTCTCTCTCTGTCTCTGTCTCTGTCTCTGTCTCTCTCTCTCTCTCTCTCTCTATTAATCCGACAGAGGTGTATACTGTGTCTGCGTGTTGTCATTTTATTGCCATTCATTAGGCTGACAACTTATCATGTTACCTAAATGCCATCCGCACGGCTCATGATGATACATTCACCACGGTGTGGGACAATGCAGCTCCTTGTGCCTTGTTTAAATTCAGTGAGAGAGAGAGAGAGAGAGAGAGAGAGTGGTAAGAGTCGAAGATATCGCAACGCCTCAAGGGTGTGTGTCATTCCAACAACTCTGTGCGCTGCAACACACCAATGCATCCAACGCCCTTAATATCATCCCAGGCCGTGACAACACAGCTACTGTCCACTCCAGTGGTTTTCACGCCCTCTCACCCCCCCCCCCCCCCCCGGGAAGAAGAGAGGGATGGCCCTCTCCCGCTCCCCATCCTCACTGACCGTGAACACAGTCTACAGTGTGTGTGTGTGTGTGTGTGTGTGTGTGTGTGTGTGTGTGTGTGTGTGTGTGTGTGTGTGTGTGTGTGTGTGTGTGTGTGTGTGTGTGTGTGTGTGTGTGTGTGTGTGTGTGTGTGTGTGTGTGTGTGTGTGTGTGTGTGTGTGTGTGTGTGTGTGTGTGGTCTCCAGGGACACACATGCGGGGCGGGATTAGCTCAGGAGGTAGAGCGGGTTGGCTGGTAACCGCAAGGTTGCTGGTTCGATCCCCGGCTCCTCCTAAGCTGAGTGTGGAGGTGTCCCTGAGCGAGACGCC
>NC_140279.1:17162980-17165480 GCF_964030765.1 Micromesistius poutassou | reverse complement strand
TGTGTGTGTGTGTGTGTGTGTGTGTGTGTGTGTGTGTGTGTGTGTGTGTGTGTGGGCATGCGTGTGTGTGTGTGTGTGTGTGTGTGTGGGCATGCGTGTGTGTGTGTGTGTAGGCATGCATGTGTGTGTGCGTGTGTGTGTGCGTGTGTATGTGCGTGTGTATGTGCGTGTGTGGGTGTGTGTGTGTGTGTGTGTGCGCGTGTGTGTGTGTGTGTGTGTGTGTGCGTGTATGTGTGTGTGTGTGTGTGTGTGTGTGATCATCTGTATTCTGCTTGGAGAGATATAAGAAAATGGGAAGCAGCGAGCAGGAGAGTGATGATTGGCTATGGAGGAGTGATGGGCGGGGTCACACCGTCCATCAGAGACCAGCGTGGCTACGCAGGAAGAATGTAAACAATGAAGATCAATAATAAAGCTCAATCCCTAAAGAACAGACGTACAAAATTAACAGAATGCCTGTTAGTGGCAAATGGCAAATGAAATAACATCAATTAAAGGAAATCAACTACCGGGTCCTTGATTGGTAGTTTACTTGTAGCTTGTACTGTTTCTGATTGGCTCAAATCAGAGCTATCAGTGGTCCCTACATTTACATTCAGGGCATTTAGCAGACGCTTTTATCCAAAGCCACTTACAATAAGTACATTTGTCATAAGAAGTGAAACAATACATCGCCGTCGGTACAGTAAAGACGTTCATAGAACCAAGTGCCAAGCACTAACAATCGCCAGGCTGACCCCATTCCCCGTACACAGCAGTGATAGCTAGCTACTGCAGATGCCATTAAGTGCGTTCATTAAGTGCCAGGACGTACAACGAGACCATAGTGGGCGGGCGGGCGGGGGGGTGGGGGGGGACTGAATGGCTCTGCAGTGTCTAGGTGAACTAGGTGAGTCTTTTGCAGAGGCTGGTGAGCGACTCTGCGGTCCTGACACCGGCAGGGCGCTCTACAGTCTCCAGAGTGTTGACAGTGACCTGAGTGACGCGGAGTGGTGGAGCTCTGTTTAGCATCCCTCTGTTAGCCGCGGCGCTAACAGATGTGTGTGTGTGTGTGTGTGTGTGTGCTTCTGGCCCCCGGCAGGCGAGCACCTGCGGATGTGTCCCCGGGGCCCCACCTGCTGCACGGGCCCCATGGAGGAGGGCCTGGCCCGGCTGGGCGCCCAGGAGACCCAGGACCTGATCCGGGAGGCGGGCCGCTCCCTGCAGGCCGCCCTCAACGCCCTGTACCGGAGCTTTGACTGTAAGTACCAGGGGGAGGGTGTGTGTGTGTGTGTGTGTGTGTTTGTGTGTGTTTGTGGTTGTGTGTGTGTGTGTGTGTTTGTGGTTGTGTGTGTGTGTGTGTGTGTGTGTGTGTGTATGTGTTTTTGTGTGTATTTGCTTTGCTTGGCATTTCGAACAATTTACAAGAACTGTGTGTGTGTTTGCACGTGTGTGAGTGTGTGTGTGTGTGTGTGTGTGTGTGTATGCATGAATAAATGTGTGTATGTATTAAATGCATCAAGGAGACCCCTGACTGGGGGTCATAATGAGAACGGAGTCAGCCAGGCACAATGTAATGCAATAAGTGTGCAACCACACACACACACACACACACACACACACACACACACACACACACACACACACACACACACACGGCTCATGGCTGTCCCCTGGGGCTGCAGTTAGTTTCACTAATGAGCAGTTAACCTGCCTGGAGAACCAACACACATCACATAGAGAAGGACAGAGAGAGAGAGAGAGAGAGAGAGAGAGAGAGAGAGAGAGAGAGAGAGAGAGAGAGAGAGGGAGAGAGAGAGAGAGAGAGAGAGAGAGAGAGAGGTAGAACGACAAGGGGAGAGAGAGAGGTAGAGGGGCAGAGAGAGAGAGAGAGAGAGAGAGAGAGAGAGAGAGAGAGAGTAGAACGACAGGGGGAGAGAGAGAGGTAGAGGGGCAGAGAGAGAGAGAGAGAGAGAGAAAGGTAGAACGACAGGGGAGAGAGAGAGGTAGAGGGGCAGAGAGAGAGAGAGAGACAGAGGTAGAGGGGCAGAGAGAGAGAGGAGAGAGAGACACAAGTAAAATCTAAAATAAATAAGAAAGGAAGGAGAGGGATGGGTAAAGGTCAAAGCCGGAGGAAAGAGAGAGAAAGAGATAGAGAGAGAGAAAGAGGACAACATTAAACATTGGTCATTGGATTACGCAGTAAAAGGAGCAGCCAGAGGAAACGCACAAGAGGAGAAAGTCAAAGGAGGAAGGAAGGAGGAGAGGGAGAAGGAGCAGAGGGAGGAGGAGGAGGAGAGCTTTATTATTCTGCAGACAGCAGGTGGTCCCGGTGGTGGTGGCAGCAGTGTGACGCACCCATCTGCTGGTGGTTAGAGGGGGGGGGGGGGGGGCTCAGTGCAAAGGGGCCACTCTCCCTCTCTCTCTCCCTTTTCTCTCTCTCTCTCTTTCTCCCTTTTCTCTCTCTCTCTCTCTCTCTTTCTCCCTTTTTCTCTCTCTCTTTCTCCCTCTCTCTCTCCCT
>NC_140279.1:17155441-17157941 GCF_964030765.1 Micromesistius poutassou | reverse complement strand
GATGTATACATCTACACAAAGGAGGAAATATAGGATATATCTATGAGGAAATATCGGATGTATACAATATGGGTTACAAACATATAGGAGGAAATATAGGATGTATACAACTAGGAAGACATGTATGTTATATTCATATAGGTTATGTAGATATAGGAGGACATATCGGACATATAAACACAGTAGGACATATATGATGTATACACGAGGAAATATAGCATGCATACATATATATAGGATATATATATATACATATTAGAAGACATATGAGATATATACATATAGGAAGACATGTAGGATCTACACAAATAGGAAGACATGTAGGATCAATATATGTATAAAGACATAGGTTATTTATATATTTATATATAGGATATTCACATATAGGGACATATAGCTCACACACAATACGGAGGCCTTGACCTGGAGGCCCTCTCTCTGTGCCAGGTGTCGGATCTGTCCAGTAAGCTGAGGGACATGCAGCAGTACTGGGTCCAGCTGCCGGCCGCGCTCTGCAGCAAGCTGGCCTCCTCAGGCAGCTCCAGCCAGGACAAGTGCTGGAACGGCATGACCAAGGCCAGGTGGGTCCCCCCACTATAGCCTCCCTCTGCTCTGGATACAGCGGATAACACCAGCACAGTCGCAGTCTACTGCATCGTACTGTGAAAACAGAGTCAAGAGCAGTTCAATCTGAGGAGCGTGTATGCACGCATCCCTAAGTGACGGACACACACTGATAGACATAGGCTGCACGTAACCATGTGTTATTTCCGGTACTGCGAAATGGATTGCAGAAAATCTGTTGATGGACACACATTTTTGAGCACACTGCAGCAAGTCGAAGAGCACTATTTTTAACGCTTTAAGTTTGGTGTCGAAATCTCACAATGTCAATTTTGGTAATTGCTCTTAGACTTAATGCATCACTTCGCCAGCAGGTGGCACAGAATCACACATACACGCCTTCTACTAGTGTGTGTGTGTGTGTGTGTGTGTGTGTGTGTGTGTGTGTGTGTGTGTGTGTGTGTGTGTGTGAAGAAGAAAATAGGAGTGTGGGAAGAGGGGGTGCGTGGGCACCGCCTATATACAGTAGCCTACCTCTGGGACCACTGGGTATTAATGTAGCTGCAGCAACAATGGCACAATAGTTTACCATATACAAGCCTGTGACAAACCAAGTGACAAGCCTAAGGATGAGGAATTAAGTTATGTGTAGTGTTTGTGTGTGTGTGTGTGTGTGTGTGTGTGTGTGTGTATGTGTGTGCGTGCGTGTGTGTGTGTGTGTGCGTGTGTGTGTGTGTGCGTGTGTGTGTGTGTGTGAAGATGCAGTGGATATTTGTACGGAGCCCATATACTTTGTTCATCTGGTCTGCTGTCATTCTCCTCCCCCCGCCCTCCTCACTACAGGTACCTTCCAGAAGTGATGGGCGATGGACTGGCCAATCAGATCAACAACCCAGAGGTAGACCTCGACATCACCAAGCCAGACATGACTATCCGACAACAGATCATGCAGCTCAAAATGATGAGCAACAGGCTGAAGAACGCGCTGGACGGCAACGATGTGGACTTCCAGGATGCAAGTACGTTGAGAAAATTGATATTTGATATTTTATATATTTATAATTATATATCTACAATTATATATATATATACATTTGATGTACATTTATTTATACAAGATTGAAAGGGGATTTACATCCACACTCCATCTGTGATATTAGCGAATTGATATTATTCAAGTTCTGCAAATGAGACATTGGGAATGGCACTTTACAAACAAATGCTCTGTATTTATATGCCAAAATTATCTCTCCAACACGATAAATGAAGTCAGCTGCTTAGTACGCAGGGCCAAATGTGCCTTCACCGGCTGTCAAAAGATTGTCTATTAGAGCTGAATGCCCATAACTGGTGGTATAAATCAATGTTAAATCAGTATCTATTACACACAGCACAGATGCTACTCAACGGTATGATAATGAATTAAGATAACACATTTTCAACTCAATTGCATTCTAATTTAGCCCATGTCTGCAGCTATGCCAAAAAGGAACAACAAAATAGGATTTGTTATATACTAATCAAATAAATAAATATAAAATATGACACATTTTCATTACTTTATCACTTTTCTTTATTTGTACGTGATGATTCAGGTGATGACATCAGCGGCTCAGGCAGTGGGATGTGCCAGACCGGGCACTGTGCCCGGAGCAGACCGGGCTTATACGGCTACCCGCCAGATAACAACCGCGTGCGAGCCGCTACTGAACCCCAGACCCGCCTCTACAGCGTCCTAATCCTATTCCCATTGGCTGTGCTGCTGCTTCTGCGATGATGGACAGGTGTTGCCTCCGTTCGGACTGAGTTCCAGGACTACGGCGGGACCATGGGAAGGACCTTTGGGAAATGGCCCATGAATTATGCAGAGTCCTTTGCCCCTTCCCAAAAAAAAGGGGAAAAGGAAGACTGAACTAATTTCTGTTCTTATCTTAGA
>NC_140279.1:17145441-17147941 GCF_964030765.1 Micromesistius poutassou | reverse complement strand
TTGAAAAAAGGTATGAAATCCTGAATGAATCCTTGACACCTGGGAACATTTGACACACGCCCAAGACAACAAACAATATGCATACTCACATAGAGGAAATGCAACGTGATCTTCAACCGACCAAAACGACTCATACGAACGTTTCAGCCCCCTGTTGACTGTTCGAAGAAACAGCAATACGTCAAGGTTCTGTTTGCCGAGACAGCAAGGATGACAATTGTTATATTTTTATACTTTTTTTTTTTGTATAACATTTCTAGCGATATATGTGCATTTTTTTTTTCATTATCTTCAGTCAGTGAATGTATGTGATGTTTAGTTAATTAGTTCATGCAGCATAGTCTATTATTGCCATGGTGATTCATATAGACGCTGTCAGCCCTGAACCCGCACAGCTTGCGTGTGGTTTGAATCATTGTTTCTGCGTTGCGTAACGTTAGTCATCTGAGCTGCCATCATCATGACATCAGTTATGTCACTGATGACGTTCTTACATTAATAGCGTTGATTTTCGGGTGACCCAGGATGACATCTATTCTTCTTTGGGACATATTAGGACAACGTTTTTTTGCGGCAAACCCAAAGTTTATGCCTGCTTTGCTTCCGCCAAAAGATCCATTCCAAAGATTCCTCTTCCTCTGGCATACTTCCTATACTTCCCAGGCTCCCCTCAACAAGTTTCTGCTCACACAGAGCAACGTCAGCAAACCTCCAGTAACTTGGCTACTGCCCCAGTGGGGTCAAACACCATTACGCTCAATCCCAGCTTGTTTCACCTCACTGGTTGTATCTTGGATGTACACAACAATCACCATAGGCACTTTAAATAATGTTGTACACATGCCCTTTCCTTGAACTCTTCATTGATTACATTTTCCTAAATGCAAAGTAAGTGATAATGGCACCTGCCCAATGGTTTGTGGCACTGGAGTCTCTATATGGATGTGAATGTAAGGCTTAATGCCTCGCGGGGTTCATGAGAGGATGACAGACTGAATGAATAGAATGACACATTGGTCAGATTTTGGCTTTGAAATTTGGCTGCTGTTGTCCAGATTATATCGAGACAAAGGCCTGCCAAGACACATGCGAGGCTAGCATCTGTTTCGACATGTTGTACATGACTGGCTTTTCAGTTTCATACAAGGGACATAATACTGCACTTTGAGTAGGCGACCCATTTAAAGCAAGCTGTATCATCACGTGCTTGAGTAGATAGGATGAACATTGTCTTAGCCAGAGGTTCACCTCTGTGGTAAAGGATATCTTTTCAGAAGGATAACCTGAAAGGATTCACTGATAGTTTATAGTGTCCGTTTCAGTGAATCACAGCAGCAGCTGATTTATACTTTCTCCTTCAGACCTGTGCGACTCGTTTTTGCTGCAGTGACTCCAGTACAATTTAGGCCAAAAGATGTCTGATACCAGCTAGACTGTTTGACCTACATCTCTTTAAAGGAGCTTT
Organism: Micromesistius poutassou; assembly: GCF_964030765.1. Classification (NCBI taxonomy): domain Eukaryota; kingdom Metazoa; phylum Chordata; class Actinopteri; order Gadiformes; family Gadidae; genus Micromesistius; species Micromesistius poutassou. The sequence goes on along the minus strand of NC_140279.1, from coordinate 17,146,476 downwards.
GAATACTTCAGCAATAAGTGGAAATTATTTAATGTGAACTGGAACTATTTACTATGTTGCGTAATTCAGTTGTCATTGATTCATTACAGCCTGCATTTAAGTTGTGCATCCTACATGCTCCTCCAACAAAATATTCTCTTTGTCCCTTACACACGATCCCATTAAAGCGCAAGTCCGATTTTGGTATATCATAGTAACACCCTGTCATATATTAGACTATAAGTAGACTAGTGCCCCTCCGCCTTTTCCTTAAATAAGAAACCCCCTGTATTCAGTCAGGCCAGTTTCCTAGCCTGCGTCTCTCATCCTAGCAGTCCCAGCCCTTATTCACACTTCAAATGCCTCGTAGCAAACACTCTCTTTTGAAAAAAAAAACATACAGAACAAGCAAACAGATATTACCTCCTGTATGGTCTGGATATACTGCGGGAACATCCTGCTGACGTTGGCTTCCCCGCAGGACTCAGGGTCGGCGACTACTTAATGGCGGCATGGCGGAGAGGGGCTCGTCCTGGGAACGGAGCAGAAATACATGGCCAGCTGAGATGTTGTTTTTAACCAGATGATAACCTATGATGTTCCCATCCAGACCGGCTTTAATATTACACCTCTCTGTGTGCATTTAGTATTGCGATAAGCAACGACTATTTTATTTGTAACGCAATGTAATGTCCACAGACAATTTTAATACTTTAAAACCACATCCATCCACATTTCTACCGCACGTTGACAGTGTAGCTTGTGCATTCATTCTTCCCCTGGTTGGAACCCCGTCTGTGTTGTGGTGGGTTGTCTCCCAGCGTTCCCCGGGTGTGAGAGACACGAGGTTGCATGTGAGCAGCAGAGTCAGCCTGGGGCTTTGTTGAGGTGTGAAAACAGAGTGTGTCTCTGAGGGTTTTGCGTGTGCGTTTTGGGCTGTGCACGTGTGTGTGTGTGTGTGTGTGTGTGTGTGTGTTTGTGTGTGCATGTCTTTAGAGAGAGGAGATGCCAATTCATTGTTCGTTTCCGTCCAGAAAACAAGTCTTTCTCACTCCT
>NC_140279.1:17135441-17142941 GCF_964030765.1 Micromesistius poutassou | reverse complement strand
CGTGACCCCACCTTCTCCAGGCACTGCATGCTAATGAGGACAAGTAGGCCTGTGCTGATAAGATGGTTTACTCCTCTGTGCTGAATGCAGTCAGGAGCGGTGGCTCCTGACCGGAGTAATTGGTGGAGATATTGCTTATTTTTTATCAAACAAGGCATCAAATTAGTATTTTCATAACATTATTATTCTCATTGATTTCACAGCTCAGTCCTGCTGCCCACACTTCTGATAATTACATTTTGGATTTGCGATGCCTTCCATGTGTATTTTCTTGTCGCAGTGCCACTCACATTGTGTTGGTCGTGTTCCTTGAGCGATGCAATATTCTGTCATTCTACGGATTAGACTTCTGTGTCGGTTTTTCGATTTTCTTTAAAATTAATTTTCTTTCGTATTTAATTGTGATTCTGTTTTGAGAATCTCGTCTCAGGGTTGTCTCGTGAGCCGCACAACAAATGGCTTTTCAATTGACGTATCTTGCAATGTTTCATTGCAAATCTGTCACACACGTGAAAAATTAAACTGGACATCCTCCAGGAATAGCCTGTGTGTGTCATCGTTACCCAAAGGACCCGGGCCCCTTGTCTGAGGTTTCAGTGGGCTGCGCCGTAATGAGGGCCTTCCTGTCAGCTGAAACATGCACCCAAGGTGGAGGGGGGTGGGAGGAAAAAAGAAGAATCAGGAACGCCACGAAAGTATGTGCGTGAGGGGGGAGGGATGTGTGAAGAGGCGAGGAGGAGGAGGACGAGGAGAGATAATGAGAGACGGGGCGATGGAAAGAGAGCGTGCAGCAGGATGAAAGCGTGTCGAGTATCAAGGGGGTGGCTGGCCCGCGGCGGGTTGCTGGTGTGATGTCCTCCTCTCCCCGTGTTGTCCTACAAAGGAGCTCGGTGCGTCAGGGTCAGGCTGTCACCGTTTCAGCCTCATCTGCATCTCAGCCTTCACGGTCACAGCCAAAGTGTTTATTCTGGACAGGAGGGAACCTTAGTTAGCTTTCCTACGCCCACGTTTATTTAGTGCACGGAGAGGTATCAACGCCGTTTGTTAGACGGCACTGTTTAATATTAACGGCCACCTGAGAAGCGACATTGTTTTTAAATAGGAATCCAATATTGCCTCCATTTAACGACTTCATATTGATTTCTGTAACCTCCTCTCATCCCAACGCACATAGTGAGTGTGTTTATCTGTGTGTGTCTGTGTGTGTGTGTCTGTGGGGGGGCTGGTTATGAAACCTCATCTGCTACCAGTTTCTATGTTTATATTTGCTATCAAGGGGATGATCTGACAGACCGGCATTCATTCATGTCAGGAGCAAACCTTTCAGCTTCGGTGTGCCTCCTTCCTACGCCTTCAATAGTAGCACCTAAAAAGCACCTAAAAGAACGACGCTGTTGTCAGCTTGTCTTCTGCCAGCTGTTAGCGGAGGCCCCCTTCCCCGCCATCTCACATGTGCCTTGCCTACTTAACACCATAACATACACCAGCGTCAGCGTCACCGCCAGTTGTAACATCTTAATCAGTGTCATGTTTGTGAAAGGTTCTGCAGTTTGCGTCTTGCTTTCATCGTTGGCTTTGTTTAAAGTTGTTTACTAAAACCAGAGGCCCTGTTTGATTGGCAATCAACCGTCAAAAATGTTGAACATGAAAGGAAAGCAGTAATTAGCATTAAATCTGGCGTGTCAGGCCAACTTTGTAGCCGACAGTGTTTGCATGCCTCTTTGGCATGTTCTCTCCTATCAGACCGTCTCTCTTGGTTACCCTGCCAATCGTGATTGTCTCTCTCTCTCTCTCTCTGACAGAGACAGTGATGGATACAAGGACAGCAACGGCTGAGCTTGGCTGGATATCGTTTCCTGCCAACGGGGTAAGAACAATGTACAATGTGTGTGTGCGTGCGTGCGTGCGTGCGTGCGTGCGTGCGTGCGTGCGTGTGTGTGTGCGTGCATGTAACAAGCCTTCCCTCAGGCAGAGGTTTCTACACCTTACAGGCTCCGTTAACTGTCAAACTCTTAATTACATCGCCACGGTGACACCAATGAACTGCTGCTGATGGAGAATAGAGAGAAATAGAAGGACTAAACACGTTTCAACCATAGCAAGGGAATGGGAGGACAGAAGAGGAAGGATCTCCTGTTTCTAGGTCTATTTTAGGTCTAATGTTGGTGTGTGTGTGTGTGTGGGGGGGGGGGGGGGTGGTTGGTGAGTGTGGGAGATGGTTTGAATCTGAGGCTACTGGCTCTAATTGGGATAAATGTGTTTATCCACTGCAGCAGCAGCAGCATAGACACAGAGCGTAAATAGAAGCCATGGAGAAACAGAGAGAGAGAGGGACAGATATGAAGGGGGGGGTTGCTTAGTCAGGCACGTATTAACTCATTAATCACTTTAGCGCCCTCCTCTTCCCTCCTCTCTCCTCTTTCTTCCGCCAACCTCCTCCACCACCACCACCACCATAACCTCCACCACCACCACACCACCTCACCACCACCTCCACCTCTCCACCACCTCACCACCATAACCTCCACCACCACCTCACCACCACCACCACCTCTCCACCACCTCCACCACCACCATCACCATCACCATCACCACCACCACTACCACCTGTCCACCACCACCTCTCCACCACCTCACCACCACCACCACCACCTCATCACCATAACCTCCACCACCACCACCTCACCACCATAACCTCCACCACCACCACCTCACCACCATAACCTCCACCACCACCACCTCACCACCACCACCACCACCATCACCACCTCACCACCATAACCTTCACCACCGCCACCACCTCCACCACCACCACCTCTCCACCACCTCCACCACCTCCACCTCTCCACCACCTCACCACCACCACCTCACCACCACCACCTCACCACCACCACCTCACCACCGTAACCTCCACCACCACTACCTCACCACCACCACCTCTCCACCACCTCACCACCACCACCTCACCACCACCTCCACCACCACCACCTCCACCACCACCACCTCACCACCACCACCTCACCACCACCACCTCACCACCGTAACCTCCACCACCACTACCTCACCACCACCACCACCACCATCACCACCTCACCACCATAACCTTCACCACCACCACCACCTCACCACCACCACCTCTCCACCACCTCACCACCACCACCTTACCACCACCACCTCACCACCACCACCTGTCCACCACCACCACCTCACCACCACCACCATCACCACCTCACCACCATAACCTCCACCACCACCACCATCACCTCTCCACCACCTCACCTCCACCACCTCACCACCACCTCCACCACCACCACCTCCACCACCATCACCATCACCACCACCTCACCACCACCACCTGTCCACTACCACCTCTCCACCACCTCACCACCATCACCATCACCACCTCACCACCATAACCTCCACCACCACCACCATCACCTCTCCACCACCTCACCACCATCACCATCACCACCACCTCACCACCACCACCTGTCCACTACCACCTCTCCACCACCTCACGGCCATCACCATCACCTCTCCACCACCTCCACCACCACCATCTTACCACCACCACCTCACCACCACCACCTCTCCACCACCACAACCACTACCTCCATCACCCCCCGACGCCCCCCCGGACCCCAGTGGGAGGAGGTGAGCGGCTACGACGAGAACCTCAACACCATCCGGACGTACCAGGTGTGCAACGTGTTTGAGCCCAGCCAGAACAACTGGCTGCTCACCACCTACGTGGACCGGCGGGCGGCGCAGCGCGTCTACGTGGAGATCCGCTTCACCGTGCGCGACTGCGCCTCCATCCCCAGCGTGCTGGGCTCCTGCAAGGAGACCTTCAACCTGTACTACCTGGAGTCGGACCACTCCCTGGAGGGCCGCGGCGTGGACTACTGGACCACCGCGCCCTTCCTCAAGGTACCACCGGACCTCCAGGGAATCCATACGCCAACCGTTTTTTTTTTTTTTAAAGGATAATCCCCCCCCCCCCCCATTGACAATAAATGAATAAACATGTTTGTCAACATGAACACTATTACCTTAGGGTTAACATGAACGCCACTCGTTAACATGAACACCATTAGTAAATAATTACTACTACACCATTAGTTAACTATTAATTAACCAAGTTGAAAATCTCACAGTGTTACTGTGAGATTACTTGTTGAGTGCTTGTTGAGTACTTACTGAGTGTTATAATTAATCTTCACTTCACATCACTTAATCAATACTGCTACAACTAGGAGTCATGGCTGGTTATAAATCCACTACACAGGTGTAAAAAGTATAATATGTAATGGCTGGGTGACAGATGTGTAGAAACAGCCATATGTCCAAAAAAAACGAGATAAATGTCTGATAGATAATAGCAGCCGATGGACAGAGTGCTGACCATGTAGTCAACGGCAGTGCAAAGCCGAGAGGTATTAAGAGCCAGACAAATGAGAGTTTAGCCAACAGGGACACAATACATTACCTAGAAAGGTTAGGCGAATGGTTGTCACATACACAATGGCCCATTTAAAGGGACTGAACACAAAGAAACACCAACCGCAGACAGAACGCACAATACAAGTGGTGCAGGTCGTGTGGCAAGTGACAAACCGTGGCTCCAATGTAAGCCTGTCAGAGTCAGCGACTGCAATAAACGACGGCGTTGCCCGCCTGCTGGTTTCCAAGAATAGCCGGCGCAAATCAGGAGGGTTACGTTCAGTGGGTTCATGAGGAAGGCTGTCGGGGGGGTGTGAGTGGTGTGTCTCGGTATTGCCTCACCCACCCGACGTTTTATAGCCCACCCACTCGTGTTTCTCAGAGAGAAACTCTCGTAGCCAATGTCGTGGAACCACCATCCTCTCTGGGACTGCCTCCACCAATCACCAAGCCCAGAGCGTAGAGAAGCATCAGGAACCATGGAGGTAGTGGGGATGTAGAATGCATCCAGATGGGTGTCACACAGTGGGGGAAGAGCTAATCAACCAACGTTTATAACATAAAAATATAATAAGTGAGGGCTCATAATGGATTTGAAACGACCAATCAATAACAAAGGGAAAGAAAAAGGAATGAACTGGAGGAAACAAAGAAATACGCATCAACACAAAAAGAACAGTGTGACGTCAGAGACTGTGCAGTGGGCGGTGCTGAAGTGCAGAAGTCCCGCCTCCCAGCTACCCGCAATGTTTACAACTTCTCGGGGCTGTGAATTTGCCGACGCACGTGCAAAGTGTTCGACCAATCACATCACACTGGGCTACTCGGGGGAAGGAGCCTTAAAGCGACACTCTGCTTGTGAAAGACGCTGAAATAGTTTTTGCAGCAATGTAACAGTGTGAGAATAACAAGCGGTATTTCTAATATACAGGCATGTAACCCGATTCTAGTAGCACCCCCAAATGCAATTAGTAAACCCTAAAAAAGCAATGATATGGGATCTCTAGATGTTCCTTTTCCCGCGCCAACCAACCCCACACGCTCCTCCGCAGGTGGACACCATCGCCGCCGACGAGAGCTTCTCCCAGGTGGACTTCGGGGGCCGGCTGATGAAGGTCAACACGGAGGTGCGCAGCTTCGGGCCCCTGTCCCGGGGCCGCGGGTTCCACCTGGCCTTCCAGGACCTGGGGGCCTGCATGTCCCTGCTGGCCGTCCGCGTCTTCTACAAGAAGTGTCCCAGCGTGGTGCAGAACTTTGCCTTCTTCCCCGAGGTACGTGAGGGGGTCTGCAGTGCTGTGGAGAGAAGCGGGTGGATGGAACCGCAATGTGGAGGTCAAAAAGGTTGACGTGTTTGATTGGTCACATGTACAGTGCAACGCTACAGGGTCATACTGGGCAGGGAAATACTTAGGACAAGGCAAGCGTAACATTACCGCTATCTTTGACGAGAGATTAACTCTGTTCTATGTTCTGTACATCATTATGTTATTCACAAGTTATAGACTTTGGTGACTGGCATACAGTTAAGTACAATATCAATGAAAAAAAAAAACTGATTTGCAAGTAAAACGTACTGTTATTGTGTTTGCAATGCTACTCTGTATGCAGAGTGTGTCAACGCGAACACATTCACTTTGTCATTGATTACTTATTGATTACTGTCCGCCGACCTCGTGCAGACGCTGACCGGGGCGGAGTCCACCTCGCTGGTCATCGCCAGGGGCAGCTGCATCGCCAGCGCGGAGGAGCTGGACGTGCCCATCAAGCTGTACTGCAACGGAGACGGGGAGTGGATGGTCCCCATCGGCAGCTGTAGCTGCAAGGCCGGCTACGAGCCCGACAAGGCCAACGTCTGCCGAGGTGAGAGAGCGTGCGTGTGTGTCTGTGTGTGTGTGTGTGTGTGTGTGTGTGTGTGTGTCTCTGTGCTAGGTGTACGGCTGTCTGTGAGTTTTCTATTTCTTTTATTTTCTTATGAGGTGCCAGCCAGGTCTCTCTCCTGGCGTTTATGAGAAGTCAGTCAGTTTCATTTGTCATTTTTACGTAAAAGGTTTAAATCAAATGTCACACGAATGCCCATATTTAACCCATCCTACACGTCGAATGCCGATATTTAGCCCAAAAATGACAGGTATTTAAATCAGAATCAGAATCAGAAAGAAGTTTATTGCAAGGTAGTTTTCACATACAAAGAATTTGTTTTGGCATCCAAGGTAAAGGTATCTAAATACCGTCATCACAAACCATATCCCCACATCAAATACGTTTACAAGAAAAAAAATAATGCACTTCAATATGTTCACGAGAACCCTGAATTCCCACGGCCCAAATGGTCCACAGTAGGGTTCCACTACGGGTTTCACTGCCCTCTGTCTGCCGTCTGGCCGTTCATAAATCCATCCAGACCAAAATAACCTGAAGCCATGTTCACATCAAAAGCAAAGAAAATTTTTCGCCGGTTCAATTTGAAAAGTTGAAGTAGAGTTATGTGCGCCTCCGGATGGTGTTATGAACCCAGACAGACGGCGTTGTGTTCTCAGACGTCTCTGGTGCTTCAAAACCTCCCGCGCAAGAGTGGGGGGGATGGTGCAATCTGAAATCCAGGTTTTCACAGTGTAGCTGTGTGTGTCCTTGTGTGTCTGTCTGTTTGTTGTTGTGTGTTTATGTGTGTGTGTGTGTGTGTGTGTGTGTGTGTGTGTGTGTGTGTGTGTGTGTGTGTCTGTGTGTCTGTGTGTGTGTGCCAATAGGGCTTCTCGCTTGGTCTCAAAGGAACAGCAGTGATAGTGTAAAGAGGCTGTAGGTTTCCTGTGACTCTCTGTTCTGTTTAGCTGGGAGGCTGAGCCATACACAGGCTCACATCTGTACGCTCCTCTTCCCTCCCTGCAACATCTATCACCGCCTTCTTCCCTCCCTCCTACTCTGTCCCCAGAGAGTCATCCTGTGCACGTGTGCACACGTATACGTCTGTGTGTGTGTGTATGTGTGTGCATATGTGTGTAAGAGTGTGCGTGCGTGCATTGGTGATGTGTTGTGTACATGTGGTTAAATGATAAGTGAGAT
>NC_140279.1:17125441-17132941 GCF_964030765.1 Micromesistius poutassou | reverse complement strand
GAATAATTATCCAGAGAACTCCTCAATAATCACAGTGAGGATCGTCTTCGTCACTCCTAATTGCAGCCCCTGGGTAATCAGCTACCAGGAAGCACTGAAATGTGAATTACTTGATCTTAAAATTCAATAACATACAGAGCATTATGGAAACTGTATGTGTGAAGCGCCTGATATGACTGAAGGAGGATCTGAAGGGGCTCCGGTTGATAACATAGATGAAGAAGAAGATTTCCAGGACATGTTGAATATGAACAGTGTGTTCCTTTGAGAGGTCACCTCTCCTCATGGTCTTCCATTTCATACTAACGAATAATACGGCTATGATGATGGCTTTTTGTATTGCTAGAATGTTAAAACCACCATGAGTGTTTCAGCATTGTCAAAGTCTTTGTCTGTGTGCATTGACACTGTCCAGTCCTCAAGCAACGCTGTTGTGTCCCTCTGTGCTGTCATCATTTTCAAAAAGAGTCAATGGGCGTCTATGCTTTTGTGTGTCACCGTTTCCATTTTCTTGGGTATTTTTTTTAATTTGAAATGATTCACAATTGTTCCCTTTGTGTCAGACGATAATCTCTCGGTGGCTTCAGGGCAGAGTGAAGGGGGAAAAAAAAGAAAAAGGAAAGGAAATCTATAATTACAGTAAAATACTGTACAACCGAGCATTGAGTATCACTAGCGCATAAAGCACCGTCAAGCCTCTCCAGTCTCGGCAGTCAGACACCACGGGAGACTTTGGTCGAGGACGTTAACGGAAATAAAACGGTTTCATAAATGATTCCAGGGTTTACCGTCCTCCTCCACCGCAGCGTGCCCTTGGTGGCAGTAAGGTGTTGCTGCTGCGTTGGCTGTGATGTTGTTATTGTTATAACCCGTCCATCCCCCCCCCCCCCGTCTTCACAGCGTGTCCTCAGGGCACCTTCAAGTCCTTCCAGGGGGCCGGGCTGTGCCAGCAGTGCCCCCCCAACAGCCTCTCCACCGCCGAAGCCGCCACGCTCTGCGGCTGTCGCAACGGCTATTACCGCGGTGACGTGGACAAGCCCGAGGACACCTGCACCAGTGAGTCCGTTTGGTTTGTGTGTGTGTGTGTGTGTGTGTGTGTGTGTGTGTGTGTGTGTGTGTGTGTGCGCGCGTGTGTGTGTCACTTCATTCTGTGTCATCCTGTCTATTTGCATTAATGTCTCTCTGTCTCTGTCTCTGTCTCTCTCTCACTCTGTCTGTCTGTCTGTCTGTCTGTATGTCTGTCTGTCTCTCTCTCTCTCTCTCTCTGTCTCTCTCTCTCTCTCTCTCTCTCTGTCTCTCTCTGTCTCTCTCTCTCTCTCTCTGTCTCTCTCTCTGTCTGTCTCTCTCTCTCTCTGTCTCTCTCTCTCTCTCTCTCTCTCTCTCTCTCTCTCTCTCTTCCTCTCTGTTTGCTATTGTGTCCCATAGTCTCTCCCTCATTCAACATGTTTCAATATGCTGCTGTTTAAGTGCCTCTGTGTGTGTGTGTGTGTGTGTGTGTGTGTGTGTGTGTGTGTGTGTGACTAAGGGGCTTTGCCGTCGGTAGGTAGACGGATTACAAGTGTGGACCTCAGAGCCACGCTGGCAGAGAGCTCGCTAATACAAAACTAGAGCATTTTCCGCTTCAATGTGGTTTCCATTTGCTATGCAGTCGCTCCAACAAGCAGTCTGTGGACGGATCTGGGTTAACACCATGGATCACTGTCCCTCTGTACGGCGAGAGTCCTCCAGGAGTTCACGTGTGCATAATGTCAGCCTGTGGGTTTGTGCGTGTCTGTGTGTCGCTGTGTCTCGTGTCATTGAGGTGAGCTGCATGCAACAGCGTTCGTAATAAAAGGGAGGAAAAAGAAAAAAAAAGCCCTTGTTCATTCATAAAGGTGTCAACGCTGGTTTAGATCCATGAGTGGAGCCTTTGCGAGAGAATGACCTAGAAAAATAAATGCATTTATTTGTGGGGGGGAAAATGACAGTGTTGCCCGCAAAAGCAGAGAACCGGATGCAAATCTATAGCCTGCATTTGTATGATTTACACTCTGCTCTGTATGATTAATAATTTGCATCGGAGGAGTCGTTTGAATGGGGAACAAGAAAATGATATAATAATCTAAATCGTGAATCAGATTGACACGTCATGCCGTGAACCTTTCATTGTTTTAATGAAGACATAAAGAAAAGGCTCTGCATGCTTTCCATCATTATTCATCATGGAACTATCTACGAGGACACGCGTGCCTTAATGGTCCGAGAGGCAGATTTGTATGTAAGGGAGAGTGTGTGCAAGGGTCAAATGAATCACAAGGACAGCTTATGTGGTTTCTACTGTTGAGGGTTGAGTGTAGTATATTGTGAGTGTGTTGAGAAGTCATCATTATTGATAAACAGATATCTGCGGAAATGTCAGTAATGTGAATGTAAACTGAAACATGTGCATTATATGCCCTTTATTCTATCTCCTATATTATACACTTAACAGATAACGATATGTGATTATTTTGTAATGAGGGAGGCATAAATACATGTATTTTCTTTGAAGCAGAAACACAGGTGAGGTGACTTGTGAGATGAGACTCTTAATTGACTCGCCTGAGCCTTCTCAGGAGCTCTGGGCTCACTCTGCAGTCGTTGGCCAGAAGAACTTCAAATGAATGAACACCTCAGAAGAAGAGGCGCATTCGTTTCTAGGGATGAAGGCTTTCTGTGGGCGATGCCACGGCATTCCAGGCGCTAGACCTGATCGGCTATCGCTGGGCTCTGGCTAACTGATGGCATTATCACCGAAACATCATAACCCAGGACGTCTCATTAAAACACAGCCTGGATCAACCAGGATCTGATCTGTCGAGGGGTGCAGCCTCCTCATGCTGGTCCCGGGGGGGAGCTGGGGACGCGGTGGGGTCTGGCTCTACCCCACAAGACAGACTTTACATCTTAATCACACTCTCTCTCTCCTCCTTTGTTCCTCTACCTCCCTCCCTCCCATCCATCTTCATTTTCACCCCATTCTCCCTCCCTGCCACCTTTCTCTCTCTCTCTCTATGAATCTGTGTGTGTGTCTGTGTCTGTGTCGTCTCTCTCTCTCTCTCTCTCTCTCTCTCTCTCTCTCTCTCTCTCTCTCTCTCTCTCTCTATGAATCTCTCTGTCTCTCCCCCACCATCTCTCACTCTCTATGAATCTGTGTGTCTCTCTCTCTCTCTGTCTCTCCACCACCATCTCTCGCTCTCTCTCTCTGTCTCTCTCTCTCTCTCTATGCATCTCTCTCTCTCTGTCTCTCTCTCTCTCTATGAATCTCTTTCTCTCTCTCTCTCTCTCTCTCTCTCTCTCTCTCTCTCTCTCTCTCTATGAATCTCTCTCTATGAATCTCTCTGTCTCTCCCCCACCGTCTCTCACTCTATGAATCTGTGTGTCTCTCTCTCTCTCTGTCTCTCCACCACCATCTCTCTCTCTCTCTCTCTCTGTCTCTCTCTCTCTCTATGCATCTCTCTCTCTCTCTGTCTCTCTCTCTCTTTGAATCTCTCTCTCTATCTCTCTCTCTCTCTCTCTATGAATCTCTGTCTCTCCCCCACCGTCTCTCTCTATGAATCTCTGTGTGTGTCTCTCTCTCTCTGTCTCTCCACCACCATCTCTCTCTCTCTCTCTCTCTCTCTCTCCCTCCCTCCCTCTCTCCCCCCAGGCGTCCCCTCCCCCCGTAACGTGGTCTCTCTCTCCCCCCAGGCATCCCCTCCTCCCCCCCCGTAACATGGTCTCTCTCTCCCCCCAGGCGTCCCCTCCGCGCCCGTAACGTAGTCTCTCTCCCTCCCTCCAGGCGTCCCCTCCTCCCCCCCCCGTAACGTGGTCTCTCTCCCTCCCCCCCAGGCGTCCCCTCCCCCCCCCCCCCGTAACGTGGTCTCTCTCTCCCTCCCTCCAGGCGTCCCCTCCCCCCCCCGTAACGTGGTCTCTCTCTCCCCCCAGGCGTCCCCTCCTCCCCCCCCCGTAACGTGGTCTCTCCCTCCCCCCAGGCGTCCCCTCCTCCCCCTGTAACGTGGTCTCTCCCTCCCCCCAGGCGTCCCCTCCTCCCCCTGTAACGTGGTCTCTCTCTCCCTCCCTCCAGGCGTCCCCTCCTCCCCCCCCGTAACGTGGTCTCTCTCCCTCCCCCCAGGCGTCCCCTCCCCCCCCCCGTAACGTGGTCTCTCTCTCCCTCCCCCCAGGCGTCCCTCCTCCCCCCGTAACGTGGTCTCTCTCTCTCCCCCCAGGCGTCCCCTCCGCGCCCCGTAACGTGGTCTCGGTGGTCAACGAGACCTCGGTGGTCCTGGAGTGGAGCCCGCCGCGGGACACGGGTCACCGCGGCGACCTGGTCTACAACGTCCTGTGCCGGCGCTGCCACAGCGGCGAGCGGCGGGCGTGCCAGTCGTGCGACGACAGCGTGGCGTTCTCCCCCGGCCGGCGGGGGCTGCGGGGGAACCGCGTGGAGATCAGCAAGCTGAGGGCCCACACGGCGTACGCCTTCGACGTGCAGGTCAGGCCCCCCCCCCCGGCGCCACGACGCGGCGCTGGGACGTGTGTGTGTGTGTTGCGTGTGTGTGTTGTGTGTGTGTGTGTGTGTGTCATGTGTGTGTGTGTGTGTGTGTGTGTGTGTGTGTGTGTGTGTCACGTGTGTGTGTGTGTGTGTGTGTGGTACATGCATGTGTGTGTGGTACATGCGTGTGTGTGTGTGTGTGTGTGTGTGTGTGTGTGTGTCACGTGTGTGTGTGTGTGTGCTACATGCATCTGTGTGTGTGTGTGTGGTACATACGTGTGTGTGTGTGTGTGTGTGTGGTACATGCGTGTATGTGTGGTACATATGTGTGTGTGTGTGTGTGTGTGGTCCATGCATGCATTTCTGCAAGGCAATGTAGTGTGGTGCAGTGTGTGTATTTGTCACATGTACACTAGAGTCCTAGAGTTGGTTGCATGTACCACACACACACACACACACACACACACACACACACACACACACACACACACACACACACGCCCACACACCCGTTGGTTTTATGTTACCCATCGGTGTTATGGATGCGTGTGCGGTTTAGTCTGCGTTCAGCATGTTAACAAATGTTAAGATGTTAACTTAGCGGAGGCTAACAGACTGAGTACATAGCCGCGCCGCCTCCGCAGCACGGAGGATAGCAAAGAAAAATGTGAACAATTACTACGATAGCTATCGTCTTCATAATGTCACTTCCTGGCCCATTTCCAGCCACCTCCATCTTTTGATCATTTAATAAGCGACCCTGACTCGCAGGGTGGATGTTCGTACCATAGTTGTTATAATAGACACTGGAAGAAATGCAAGGGGATGATAGAGTATCGGGTTCCACAGCCGGCCGAATGGTTCTGGCTCCTGGTCCACAATCGATCTCTAGGCGTCCTCCAACCAGATGCACTGACACCTGAGTGACTTGCTTCTCTCTTCACTGTGGGTCGCTTTCCAAAGAAATCGCCCCTGCCTGACGACAAACAGTGAATACCTGTGGAGCAACAGATGACAAAACGAACCGACAAACGGACAACAAAACACAGCTAATGTATGCTGTACGCTTGGAGCGCCCTGACAGCAGTGCTCCTGCTCCACTGTGGTTCGGGGTCCCCACTGCATTCCCTTTGTAGGCCATGTTATCCATCATTATCAATTCAGCCGACTAGACCGGCTAGTGTTTACTGCAGCTTGTTTGATCTAAAAAGAGGTCAGGGAAAAAAAAAATGCATCACGAACGGATTACTGAGTCTATTTTTTAACCAACAGGAAAATGTAGCTTATCTGTTTGCAATTCAAACTCACAGCGTTGTTCAGAGCCAGTGCTGCCAGATGTACGACACATAAGAAACGTGTTGCAGACGCACAACGCGTGATTCGGTGCTGCTTTGGTCAAGACAATGACACAAATAGTTATTGGTACTGCCAGCATGATAATTGCACACGTTTAGTGTCTCAAGTGTTTGCGATGAAACGTCTAAACAGACACAACAGGTCGTAACTCATGTTGTCTCCAGAGTGTGCTTACTCTAGTCTAATGCTACCTGAAGCCTCGGAGAACACAGCGACTGTAGCGCGCACAAGAGGCTGCAGCGCGGGGGAAGCAGGCAGATTATAGGACTGACCATTAACCGCTGTGATCAACAGGCAATCAACGGGGTCTCCAACAAGAGCCCTTATCCCGCCCAGCAACTGTCGATAAACATAACCACCAACCAGGCCGGTGAGTTATTGGTTCAGGCCTACACTTATGCATTGGTGTTTGTGTTTGTGTTTGTGTGTGTGTGTGTGTGTGTGTGTGTGTGTGCGTGTGTGTGTGGATTAGGGGAATGAAGGGGACTACAGTGCTAAAGGTAACGAGGGTCATTTATAAAACATGTGATAAGCGTGTCATCTTTTTTTCCCCTCTCTCTCTCTCTTGCTCTTTCTCTCCCTCATCCTCCCTACACCCACCCTTCATATATATTTATATATACATATATATATATATATATATATATATATATTCCCTTCAATCCTTCTTTTTATCTTCTCGCTCTTTCACACTCGGTCTCTCTCTCTCCCATTCTCTCTCGCCCTTTGACAGTGTAATTCTTCCAGACTATAAAGCGCGCTCTCGCAGTTATTGTGCCATCAATATTTTAGGCAGACAGACACCAGCGGTGTTCCCAGCGCTGCTCGTATTCAGCGTTTTAACGGCACTTTTGCTGTGATGGAAAACCCATCGCTTACGTCCGGACTGCGTTCCAAATCAACACCATAAACGTCCTTACTGTACCGACAGCGAAATGTTGTTTCTCCTCCTTCCTCTGACAAAAGTCCTGATTGTAAGTTGATTTGGATAAAGGACGTTTTGAGGGTCATGATGATTGTGAGGTTGAATCAATGTCTGACATGTTGCATTATGTAAATGGAAACCTGAAAAATGTATCAAATTGTGTCGGTTTGTCTCTATTGTGATTTGCTTGGTCATCTCAAACGGCAACAGACGATTCGTGTGATCATTTTTTGAGATTCATCAATTTCACATTTGAATCCCACCTGTTATACAAGCTGATGTTCATTCATGTCTGAGTATCAGGTTCATCATTTAATGTGCGCCATTTTGTGTGTGTGTGTGTGTGTGTGTGTGTGTGTGTCCGCTGTGTTTGTGTGTGTGTGTGTGTGTGTGTGTGTGTGTGTGTGTGTGTCCGCTGTGTGTGTGTGTGTGTGTGTGTGTGTGTGTGTGTCCGCTGTGTGTGTGTGTGTGTGTGTGTGTGTGTGTGTGTGTGTGTGTGTGTGTGTGTGTGTCCGCTGTGTGTGTGTGTGTGTGTGTGTGTGTGTGTGTGTGTGTGTGTCCGCTGTGTGTGTGTGTGTGTGTGTGTGTGTCCGCTGTGTGTGTGTGTGTGTGTGTGTGTGTGTGGCAGCCCCCTCTCTGGTTCCCATAATGCACCAGGTGAGCTCAACCAGCCGCAGCTTCTCACTGTCATGGCCGCCGCCCGAACAACCCAACGGAATCATCCTGGACT
>NC_140279.1:17116613-17125241 GCF_964030765.1 Micromesistius poutassou | reverse complement strand
CTAAACTATGAAAGGGATAATGCACAGTGCGTCCTGCATAACCCTGTCAGGGATTATCTTGCAATAATGACTGCTATTCAGAGAAAACAGGCTGTACAAGTTGTTTGATGAGGAAATATATCTCCATCTCATCCTTATTTGTCATTCTTATGCATTAATGCACACTGCTTCGGCAAGAGTGTGTGTGTGCTGCCAATGGAGATTATTTTATGCTTGAGTTGACAGCCAGATGTAAACTCTGCTGCTTGGCCCCAATTATTGACTGTGTCTGCTCAGTTGTCCCCTCTAACTCTCGCTGGTCTCTCTCTCTTCTGTCATATCTATTTCCCTCTTGCCGACTGCTTCACACTCCCTTTCCTTTGGTCTCATGCTGTGTGTGTGGTGTGTCTGTGTCCATCTAGACTCTACATAGCCATTCAGTCCCTTATTTGTCTGTTGCACTATTGGTTGTTGTACGTCCTGGCACTTAATGAACGCACTTAATGCAGGTTGTATTCATTCATTGTACTTAATTGTGTAGCATGTACTTAATTGTGTTGTGCGTGCATGTTGTGTAGCATGTACTTAATTGTGTAGCATCTGCAGTAGCTGGCGATTGTCAGTACTTGCACTTGGTTCCATGAACATCCTTACTGTACCAACGGCGATATATTGTTTCACTTCTTATGACAAATGGACTTATTGTAAGTCGCTTTGGATAAAAGCATCTGCTAAATGCCCTAAATGTAAATGTGTCCTCAGAGACGACTCTGAGGCCTGACCAGTTCAGCGGTCAGGCTCCCACCGTCACCTTCCCCACCATGTCCGACGGCCACAGCTCACCGGGGGTCAAGATATACATCGACCCCTTCACCTACGAGGACCCCAACGAGGCCGTCCACGAGTTCGCCAAGGAGATAGATCCCGCCTGCGTCAAGATAGAGGAGGTGCTCGGAGCAGGTAGGTCACCCAACGTATTCCTGTGCACCGTTCCAACGTTTGTCTCGGCGCATAATGTGGTCTGTGTCATTTGGCATTTGTAGTGTTCTTGGAGTCTTCATTTGTTGACCAAAATAACACTTTATTGTGCCTGTAGATCACTGGTGGCCATTATCACGGAGTTGTAGTGGAGAGCGGGCCACGAACTCACACATGTCATATTTAGGTCCATTGTGTAGAATTGAGTAGCAACTAGTGGCGAGGTTGCAGATTGCAACCCACTGAACAGTTGATTCAGTTGGCCCCTCACCATCCCGTTGTAACTGCCTCTGCTGGCCTACATTCTGCAAGGTGCCCGTAAGGAATTTCTGCATTTATTGTATCCACACCAAGGTCGACTTTTGACATCTCTAGCCTGGGGATAGATACATTTAACCAATAACAATCGTGTATCTCTGTCATCAGTGCTATTGTCACTGTATATTTTGTAGTGCATCACATTCCTTTAATTCCGTTAACATGAATGCCATCTGTAAGTGATTACTAGACTATAAGTCTAGTATTGGCTTTTTACTGCATTTACTGTTAATTAATTGTAGATGATTGTACCCTTATGTAAAGTGTTACTGATACACTGATATCTGATACTGTGTATGCCTCTACATAAGACCTTTATGGAGAAGGTCTACTGGGTAGGGTTTGGTATAGCAGACGGGGGGTTGATATTACAGTCAGGGGGCGTTGGACAGAGCAGTGAGGGCCATCGGTGATAGAGCAGCTCATAGACCAGCCTCTCTCCTCTGATCCTCAAATGTCTGCCGGTCGGTTAATATCGGACGAGCCACACATGTCTCCTGGTATATGAGGCTCGCTCCAAAGATGAGCTGTCACTCTCGGAGAAGCCCAAGAACATATTAAAAACTCAACAGCTCCAGACCTCAATGTCAGCAGTGCAGATTGTGTGAACATGAAAAGCCGAACGCAACATTTTGCCTCATTTGCTGCACTTTGAAGTCAAAACAGATATTTTATTCATGTGCAAAACTTGCACGGGGAAAAATGGAAAGGCTCCGGGATTTTTCTACGATGTGTGTGATGGAAATCCGCAGCTTCTCTGTGCTGCGTTCAGCAATTTCTGTGGAATTGTTTTGAAATTAATTACTAAAAAATGTTCTCCCAACCAGTCTCTAAGCTGAGCTTTTTGAATAACGTAGGGCCACGCACGCCCATACATGGAAATAAATTGCTTCCCACCAAAGGGTAGAGCGATCATTGTGAAACAAACGTGCATATCCGGATACTCTTCGGGGGCTAACTATTGACTTCTTGACCTAAAAAGCATGGAAGGATTCAAAGCAGCGTTAGATCGCATTTGCTGCTTCTCTGACGAGCTGTCGCGCGTCCAGTCACACCAGTCCCCAGCTCAACTCGCTAAACGCTCGTTCTGGGACATACAGCTGATTTCAGCTGGCCTATCAGGCCGTCGTTTGCCTCATGTTGACCACTCCTGACACTGTGATGAGAAGAAGAAAAGGTCACAAAGCGGATGCCTTCAGAACCTGTCACGGAGGACGTGTTTCTGGTCGGTCTTTCATTCCCATCGAAATTCCTGTTTTCCTGTTTTTTCATCTGGTTGCCTTGCGTGCCGGGATAGGGAGCCAGCATTCCCGCCGAGAGGTGACAGAGGCAGGGGTGAGGAGGAGGAGGAGGAGGAGGAGGGGGAGGGGGGGAGAAAGGGGGAGGAAGGGAGGTCAAATGTGAGGACACATGGTGGCTGTGGTTGACTGACGTGTGTGACGGTGGGGAGATTCCTCCGCCCCGCTCTTTGTCGAAGAGGAGAGTGTGTTCACACCGCCCCCTCCCCCAGCCTCTCTCTGCTTCTCTCTCCCTCTCTCTCTCTCACTTGCTCTAACACACCCCTCCTTCTCTGTGTCTAGGGTGTGTAGGTGGCTCTCTGTCTCTGTCTGTAGTTTTTCCTGTGGAGTTATCTTCTTCTAATTGACCTCATTTTCTACTCCCCCCCCCCCCTTCCCCCCTTCCCCCCTCAGTATCCTTCTCATCTCTTTCTGTGATTATATCACATCGTCGTTTTCCCTCTCTCTCTCTCTTTCCCTCTCTCTCTCTCTCTTTCTCTCAGCCTCTCTGTCTCTCTCTCTCTCTGTCTCTCGCTCTCTCTCTCTTTCTCTCAGCCTCTCTCTCTCTCTCCCCCCCCCCTCTCCCTCTCTCTCTCCCCCCCCCCCTCTCCCTCTCTCTCTCTCTCTCTCTCTCTCTCTCTCTCCCTCCTGTGGTTCTCCTCACCCTGGAGTTGTGTGCAAACAGAAAACAGAAAGAGTGAAAGAACAAAGGAAAATCTACTAATTAAATTATACAGAAAAGAAGATTACCTGAAAAAAAAGGCTTTTCCTCTTCCTCATCTACTCTCTCTTTTTCTCTCTCTCTCTCTATTATCTCTCTTTTTCTGTTCTCCCTCTCTCCCATCACGCTCCTCCATTTGTTTTTCTAACCCTGTAACGGCAACCACCCCTGCCTCCTCCGTCCCTCCCTTTCCCATCTGCATCTCAGAAATGGCACGTGTATATTTATATGTATATTTATATGTATACATATATAATCATAGCCATATATTTGTCTTTCAATCCCTGTGACTGTAGCCCAGTGTCCGTGGCCCTCTGTCATACAGTTGATCTGCTCTCTCTCTCTCTCTCTCTCTCTCTCTCTCTCTCGTTTTTTAATGAGCAGTGTGCTGGGGTGCACAGATCAGAGTGAGGGAGGGCGATCGTCGTCATCAAAGCCCAGTCACTCATCCATTATTCACGCAACAATTTTTATCCGTGGGAGTAGGACTTTTATTTTGAAAATACATACAATTTCATGTCCCCGAGAGGCATGGGGTCGTCTCTCCTGACACGGAATAAAAGAGAGAAGGTCTCCGGCAAGTACAAAGGACGCCGGAGGTTCGTCCAGAGCACACATGATGTCAAGACATCAAGGTCGGAGCAAGCGTTAGACTACGTTTTGATCGCGATTTCGATTTTAGCGCGAAACGATCACCAAACTAATGTAATTGAGTTGAAACAATTTTTTTTTTTGTTTTCTCTCTTTATAGAAATTGCAGAATACATGGATACATATGGATACATATCCTGGATACATATCCGGACATTATTTTCTATTTGACAATTTTCTGTATTCTTTTAAGGGGGAATTTCAAAGTTCTCATTTACAAAGTGTTTTTTTTTTGGAGAGAAATTCTGAATAAATGTTTGAATAATCGAATATTTCAATATTCAATATATTTTTCCATAATCGAGCAGCCCTACGTTAGACCGACCACTGAGAAAGTGACTACTGGGCGCCTGCAACCAACATGGGGTCTGAAGGATTCCTGCCCTGACCCACAGCAAGTGGACAGGCGGACCAATATATGGCAAGATAGATGGAATCACAACGTCTGTTCTGTTTCCCACCGCCAGCCCTGAAGTCTCACAGCCCGTCCTCTCTCCACCGCAGTGAGTTTGAATAAATAAAGCGAGGCCGGCTGTACGAATATGCAGGCGGTGCCGCCGATGGACAAGACGAGATACTCGCCGTCTGATCCGTAGACGGCGAGTAGCACGGGCTGGGTGGGCAGAATAAAAAAACAGTAGCGTAGTGAAGTGAGTCACGTCCCCTGTGCAACAATGCCCCGTGATGTCAGCTCTTTCTCCACGTTCCTATTAGGCGTGTCCTCGACATAAACAGACAAAGACTAAATACAATCATCCATAATATTCATGAATTGTGATGGGCACTCCAGAATTGCGTTTACTCCTTTCAGAAATGATTGCAAGTCCCTGACAATGAGTTCATGTTACATTGAATACGTAGTGAAAATGTATAAAAACATAGAATCACTTGATATGTCCCCATACTGCATGGTGGTCTAGCATGGATAGGATCTTTCTTTTCTCCGTTTTCGACACAATTTACCGTCAGAGCGTTTCTTGAGTGGCGATCACAACATGGCTGTTTTTTGTCAAGCTGCTTCCATTGTTTGTTTTTGTGTGTGTGTGTGTGTGTGTGTGTGTGTGCGCGTCTCTGTGTGTTGGTGTGTACATTCATTTGTTGCCTTGCCACTTAAGTGTCTGTCTCTGATTGTATGCTCTGGAAAACCATTGCAACCAATTTTTTTCTTTCGCCTTCCAGCAAGGCTAGAGAGAGAGAGAGAGAGAGAGAGAGAGAGAGAGAGAGAGACTCTGTGCTCGCCAGATAGACTGCGGTGAACAAAGCTTTTGCCTTGAAAAGTGTACATGGCGTCTTCCTCCCCAGGTGAGTTCGGGGAGGTGTACAAAGGCCGTCTGAAGCTCGTCGGGAAGAAAGAACTTCCCGTGGCCATCAAAACGCTGAAGGCGGGCTACTCCGAGCGGCAGCGGCGGGACTTCCTGTCCGAGGCGTCCATCATGGGCCAGTTCGACCAGCCCAACATCATCCGTCTGGAGGGCGTGGTCACGAAGAGCCGGCCCACCATGATCATCACGGAGTTCATGGAGAACGGCGCCCTCGATTCATTCCTAAGGGTAAGAAGCGCCAGTAGTCAATAGTATATATACACATTATTTATCGTTTAGTGCTGTCAGTTAAACGCGCTGTTAACGGCATTAACGCAAACCCATTTTAACAGCGTCTATTTTTTTATCGCAAGATTAACGTTTTTTTTGTTGTTGTTGGTTTTTTTGCCTTTTTATTGATAGACAGTGTTACATTGAATTGGTCGAATTGACCAATTTATTACCATTTATTTATTATTTATTACAATCAATTTATTACCATATTACCAACGAATTGGTCTGTAACCTTGCACATCTAATTATAATTATGTCAACATTTCATGAATACAAAAAGAGGTGCATTTTCTGTTTATGTCAAGTTGTCAAGACAGAGACATCCTCTGGTAATTCCTTCCTGGTTAATGTCAATTTTGTCAGCCTGGCGCCGCCTCTTCTGCCACGTAGCTTAGATGGCTGCTGTTGAATATGAAAAGTGTGCATCGACCCACACTTCACGGTTCAACTACACCATCCGGGTCCTTTCAGTACACTTCTTTTCACCCCGATCTGAATTGGAACGCCCTGTGTGCTCAAACTAAGCATACTGAGTGCCGATAGTATGGATATTGGAACACAGCACAGATGCAATTGGCAAAAACATTGATTTATTTTCTTCGGGATTCAAACAAAGGGCAGACAGGTCAAGAGCAAACCAAAGAGTCAATAATGTAACGCACTAAAGATTCCAACAGAGAATGAAAAATCCAAAAACAAAAAAAAAAAGAAAATCACGAGGTAGAAGCCAATGTATACAGGCAGAAACGGGCAGCGTACCTCACCGTACTTTCTGGTACAATCTGACAAAGACGAACTGGTGGGCTGAACTTAAATATCACAGGGAACACAAATCATTGCCAGAGAGAAAACAAGGGACAGGGAAAAGTCAATCAGGACAACGAGCAGCTAATGAGCAGGTGTGGCAGACAGAGAGGTGGGCATGGCAATGCAAACAGAACCATTCGATTCCACCAAAGACCAGCAGGGCAGGCAGAGTCCATACAGGATACTAACACAGACTCTGAGAGCCTCCCTTCATTTTACACGGATAGTACATTTCCCCACCTTAATTAGGGTACATACGTCTCTGGTTTATGCCTATGAATAACCTTTTTATTCAATTATATATATATATTAGTGCTGTCAAATGATTACAATATTTAATCGTGCTTAATCACATTAATGTCTCGCGATTAATCGCAATTAATCACACATTTTTATCTATTCTAAATGTCCCTTGATTTATTTTTGTCCCATTATTTCTTCTCATGTTAATGCTCTTATCAACATGGAAAAGTGGATCGGCTCGCTTTGTGCAAATGTTTGTTTATTGGAAACAACACTGCAAACAACATTCTCACCTGGAGCAGTCATTCACACTTGGAGCAAATAATCTCTCAGACAATGTAACATTGTCCATCAATAAAACAGTAAAGAAAAACAACAACAACAAAAAAATGTTAATCTCGCAATAAAAAAATCGACGCCGTTAAAATGGGTTTGCCTGTCGTTTAGCTGACAGCACTAATATATATTTATGAATAGCTTCATTGGTTGGTTCGCTGTGTGCGTAATATGACAAACATTTTCATCCTGTCCAGTGTCCGCCCTCTCGGTCTCACACACACACACACACACACACCCCCTCGCTCTGACTCCCCCGTGTGTGTGAGAGCCCCTCTCTGATGCTCTCTCGCTGCCCTCCTCCGTGCCAACCTGTCCATACGACCGTCTGTCTCTGCTCCGTCCTCCTTTTAGGCCAGCTCTAAAAACAGAACATGAAGCGCTTTGATGTTTGCTCCTCACAGCATGACCTCTTTTGACTCAAGAATCCTCTACCGACGCACAACACACACACACACACACACACACACACAAACACATTGATTGTCCTGTGGTTTCAAGACACAGTCATGCAAAGCCAGCGTCACCGTTGGGATCGATGAGAGTGTGTGTGGGTGTCGGTGTGTGTCTGTGTGTGTCCTGCACACGAATGTGCGTGCACAACTTTGTGTGCGTGCCTTCATGCGAGTAAGTCGCTGCATGTGTGTGCTCGAGTGTGTTTGCACGTGTGTGTGTGTGTGTGTGTGTGTATACCTTGAAGATTTTGCCTTCAGAGGATTAGGTGAGAGAACCTTCAAAGGCATGGTTGGATGCACTATGTCATTTATCACACACACACACACACACACACACACACACACACACACACACACACACACACACACACACACACACAGGGAAAACCGCAAACACAACCCACCTAGCACATGAAAGCAATCACAGTGCATTTACAGAACACACCAGTGTGCCCTCTTTGAAAACCTTCACGTTAAAAGGCTTCAGGTTATGTTTAATAAATGGGTGGATTCCACCTACATGCACTGACCAATCACAACACCTTATGTATCGCCTGCACAATATACAATTATCAGCCATAGTTGTTCTTGGCAGGTTATATGTCGAATGTGTTTTGTATGTGTGTGTGTGAGTGTGTGTGTGAGTGTGTGTGTGTGTGTGTGTGTGTGTGTGTGTGTGTGTGTGTGTGTGTGTGTGTGTGTGTGTGGTTATTGACATTGGCATCTCAATTTCAAAGTAGGATTGATTTGATTGCAAATGTAACTTTAATCGCTGCTGTAAATTAGTATTTGTGTGTGAGTCACTGATGAGCGTTTTCGTGCTCCTGGCTGAATGCTGGTCGTCCTGACGTCTGATCACCTTTGTCCCGTCCTTTTGCAGCGGAACGACGGGCAGTTCCCCGTCATCCAGCTTGTGGGAATGCTGAGAGGCATCGCATCTGGCATGAGGTACTCACACACACACACACACACACACACACCACGCACACACGGAGGCCCAAATACACACATACATACACACACATACTGTATATATACACACATGCACACACACATATATATATATACACACATGCACGCACACATAAAGACACACACACACACCACGGACACACGGATGCCCAAATACACACACATACACACATACATACGCACACATGCAGTATATATATACACACACGCACACACACATATATATACACACATGCACGCACACACACACACACACACAGATCTCATGGTTGTCTCTCAGTAGCTGAGCATGATGG
>NC_140279.1:17104113-17114113 GCF_964030765.1 Micromesistius poutassou | reverse complement strand
GTATGTGTGTCTGTGTGTGTGTGTGTGTGTGTGTGTGTGTGTGTGTGTGTCTGTGTGTGTGTGTGTGTGTGTGTGTGTATGTGTGTCTGTATGTGTGTGTGCGAGTGCATGTGCACGTTTGTGTGCGTGTGTGTGTGTGTGTGTGTGTGTGTGTGTGGGTCCATGTCTTTGAGCGACCCCACAACCTCTCTTTGTTTATCTGTCCACTTCCCTCCCTAACATGTGGGAACGTATGTACGTCCCGTGTGTCTTCTGTGTGATTCTTTTTCCTGTTTTTGCCGCGACACGGCTTCCACATGTCAGTGGGCGGGTGAATTATATCTCACGTTTTCAAAGCAAAAGGGATGTTTTTGTTTCTGAGTCTGAACCACTCTGATAGTGCTTTAACTTACCATTGTTCCTCCGTTCTCACCGCAACATCCACGGTGTGGCCATGTACAGCGCCTCCGTTTCCCTTTCGCTTCACCCCCTTTCCTGTCTTCTCTAGGCCCTGGGGAGGTTCGAATTAGCGAGTGTTCCTGAATTTATGTTTTAAACGCTCGGTTTAATGTCACCACTTTGCATCTTCGCTGTTCCAATCAAGTGATCTGTAGTTCTGTAAACGAGGTTCAAGTTGCCGTCTGGATACTTCATGACAACATTTTAGTGTTGTCAGATTTTAATCTTTTAGAATAACCCTTAGTTGCCAAGTCTATAGAAGCTACATAAAAAAAAAAAACGGACAGGAGCTATTTTGCGCAGTGAGCTTTGATAGAAGTGGAAGTGAGGAGTAGAGTCAGCTAATCCCCCGCTCACTGGCTGTAAGCTGAGCACTAATTTGCGATTTATTACCTGGTAAATTAGCTCAATTAGCAGTTTGTGGGGGAACACTCGGGGAACAGCGGAACGGTGCTCACACTCATTTGGACCGGCTCGTCTCCACCTGCCTGGATGCCATGACGACCGTGCACAGGACCAGCTCTTGCTAGAAGGGCGGTTGTGAGGTTTTAATTGCTGGTGTCTTAGGTAAGTGTAGGGGGGAGTCAGTCCAGAGGGTCCTTCTGACCACACATGGGCACAATTCAGCTAGCCCATCTCCCTGCCAGCGGGGATAGACTGTTGGGTTCAATACTCAGATTCTATGTTTGTCCAAGCCTTTCTTTTCTTTTTTTCTTTTTTTTTTCCGTCATTCCTTCTTTCCTTGCTGAGTCTAATTTCTCCCCTGGCTGTCTTCCCACACCTCACCTCTGCCTCTCCCCCCTGATGGCTTTTAGAGCCGCTATATCCAGCAGTAATGCTGAAGCACTGGTTTTTACATTATGTTGCACATACAGTCTACAAGCAGTGGTCATCAACCTTTTTAAGCCCAAGATCACTGACCTCAGCCTTGGTGAAAGGCAAGAGCTACCTATTGAAGCGTTGAGAGAAAAAACACAGCCCAGATTTTACTTCCAACTTGAGGCCTTTTATTTGGCTAATTGTATTTGAATTACATTGGCTTTGGTCCAACTTTCTAATTGATGCAACCAAGAAAACACTGTAAGAAGCACATCAAACCTAGCTGTAATGGCAGCTAGGTAAGTAATGGCTATACTTCCATTTAAAGAAGGCTACTTTTGGATTATTTTGGCTCGTCATCCCTGTTTCTCGTTGACTCACTTGTGTCGTTGTGTGTCCGACTCTGCGTGCTTTCGAATGTGTAAACAACACCCGCCCAACTCTACCTCCGATTGGCTTACCGTGAAACTCTACCTAGCCAATCGTCATCATTGATGTGATTGACTCGTGCCCTATAATCAAGGAAGAACAGTAGCGAGAGAGAGAGAGAGAGTGTAGTAACGCTCTCTCTCTCTCGTGCCCTATAATCAAGGAAGAACAGTAGCGAGAGAGAGAGAGAGAGAGAGAGAGAGAGAGCGTAGTAACGCCGATATATACAACGCCATTATTCCCATCACTGATTAAGAGAGAGAGGGCGAGAAGCGCTTGCAAAACTGAACATTAATCAGGCATATTTTATTATATGTATGTAAATGTATGTAGTTTTCTATTATTTTTCGGGAGCTACAGGGACAGTCTCAAAGATCGACCAGTCAATCGCGATCGACGGGTTGGCGACCACTGGTCTACAGTAATGGAGATGTGTGTGTGTGTGTGTGTGTGTGTGTGTGTGTGTGTGTGTGTGTGTGTGTTGTGTATGTGTGTGTGTGTGTGTGTGTGTGTTTTTAAGCGATAGATAACCAGAGGCTGCCAGGGCTTTGCCTTTGCATTAGTCACAAATCAGACTTTAGATTACTAATCTACTTTAGATTAGTAATCTAAAGTCTGATGGCAAACAAGCTCAAATCTGGCTCTTTCTTTTTTTCGCTTATTTGTTATAGTTGTTCGACCAATCATGTTGCGGGAAGCGGGGATCTGCTTAATTGACCTTTACCAGTGAAAACAATAAAGCAGAAGTAAACAGTAAAAAAGTGTAGGTTTAGGTTACAGATCAAATTTGTGGAAATACACATCCCCTTCTGAAAGCCTTGTCTGCTTGCGTGAATCAGTTTCTCTTTGGTAGAATAACACAGGAACAGAGCGTTACTTACCTCCAACACCTTGTGTTTGGTTTCTGGCCCAGGCTCTGTGCTGTCTCTCTCCAGAAGTTCTGCTGTAACACAGTAGGACTGCTGGATCAGAGGTTCTATAACACAGTAGGACTGCTGGATCAGAGGTTCTATAACACAGTAGGACTGCTGGACCAGAGGTTCTGCTATAACACAGTAGGACTGCTGGATCAGAGGTTCTATAACACAGTAGGACAGCTGGACCAGAGGTTCTGCTATAACACAGTAGGACAGCTGGACCAGAGGTTCTATGATGCATGATGCATTTATTCATAATTTCTCTCCAAAAAAAAACACATTGTAAATGAGAACTTTGAAATGTCCCCTTAAAAAAATACACAAAATGGTAAAATAGAAAATAAAGTCCAGATATGAATCCAAAAAAATTATTTAAAAAATTATTTATTGCCCAGCCCTAACACACACACACACACACACACACACACACACACACACACACACACACACACACAAACAGACATGCAGACACACACACACATGCACAAACAGACACGCACCCACACACACACACACACAGCACAAAAGCGGAGGCACGAGACAAACAGATGAAAGCTTGCGTGAGCACACACACACACACACACACACACACACACAAGGTTTTAAGCGTGCGCTTTTTGGGGGAACATGAAATGAGGTTCTGTCAGGGGAGTCACCACAGGTGATATGTTCGACATGAATTAACCATGAACGCTCCACACACACAGCGTCGCGCCGCAGCCCTCGTCTTGCTTGCTTTGATTGACAGCGAGTGCTTAGCGGGAATTTATGCAGCACCAAAGCCCACAGAAGTGTGGCAGGGTCGTACAGAGTTCACCGCCCGCAGCGGAAGAAGGACGCCCGACGCTCATCCACGCTCATTTCACCGTTTCCCTCTGAAGCTTATAGGCGCAGATGCAGACACACGGTAACAAGCGCACGCATCGCGCAACTTCAAGGACCTGATGTATTCTGTCTCGAGTTATTTTCGTGAAGCAGGGGGCAGAGAGGAGGACTTTCAAACTGTTCACGTTAACTAGGAAGGGTTTGCTTTGAGGTGTTTTGGAACTAATACCTGCTCAATGTGCAGAATTTAAGTTTATAATCAGCAGGAAGAGAATACAGTGTTGGACCCCTAATGTTGAGATGTGTTATACTGGGCCATGCTGTAACGTCCTGCCTCATTTTATTTTGTTCCTTCTCCAGAAATGAATGAAAAAAATGCGAAAGGAAAAATAAATTAAAGCATGTTTTTTTTTTTTTAATGCAGAATAATAAAACAACAAAATGATTGTTGTTTTCAAAACTCCCCCAGGATGAGGGAGATGGGAAGCAGTCGGATACTCACGCTGTTGCACACTCACTCACACCACATCCCCCCCCCCCCCCCCCTGTGACCCCTCACGTCTCCGCAGGTGATCAACGCCATAGAGCAGGACTTCCGGCTGCCCGCTCCTATGGACTGCCCCCTGGTGCTCCATCAGCTCATGCTGGACTGCTGGCAGAAGGACCGCAACGCCCGGCCCAAGTTCCCCGACCTCGTCAGCATGCTGGACAAGATGATCCGCAACCCCGCCTCCCTCAAGACGGGCGGCGGCGGCGGCAACGTCCCCGCCGGGTGAGTGGAGCGCACGGCGACATCCACACTAACCGCGTGTGCGTCCGTATGAGCACCGCAGCGCAGCGGACCGTATCGGCAATCGAAACACGAGGCGCGACAGCCCGCCTCGCTCCTTTTTTCGCGACATGAGCACCGAAAATAACGCGCTCCCTGTAAAGTGGCTTCACATAAATTATTCCTCCATCCCTCAAAGCCCGTCCCCTCATGCGCTGCTCGACCGAGGGGCCCCGGACCTCAGCAGCGTCAGCTCCGTGGAAGACTGGCTGAGTGCGCTGAAGATGACCCAGTACAGGGACTCCTTCATCGGGTCGGGCATCAACTCCCTGTCCCTCATCACGCAGCTCACCACAGAGTAGGTTCCACCCCTCGCCGGAGCGTTTCCCTCCGGACCGCGTGATGAATACCGCTCTCAGTTGTCATTTCTTCCTTCTTCTACTTTTACTTGTCTTCCTTCTTTTCTTTCATTGCATTCCTTTCTTTCTTTCGTTCCTCGTTTCCTTCAGGTGATTAAAATGTGTCACTGACACAAAGGACTCCTGATCTGTAAACATTATTGTTGTTTGTTTGTTTGTTTGTTTGTTTGTTTGTGTGGTTCTCCCAGAGACCTGCAGAGGCTGGGGGTGTCCCTGGCCGGCCACCAGAAGAAGATCCTGACCAGCGTCCAGTCGATGAGGGATCACATCGACGACCAGTCTCCTACAGAATCGCTGTAACGCACAAACCCAACAGGGGATCGATGAGGTTCCATGTGGAACAATGTACAAGTACAATGTACAAGTACAATGCAGAACGCAATCAACTCCAGACGGTTACTGAGACACTTTGAACACTCGTGGACACCCTCACCCAAACCCAAAGTACATTTTGACAGAGCCATCACAACTCTGTTGTATATGCGCACACTGCTGGCTAAATTCAGAATATCTCAATTGAAAGTGGAAATGATTTTCAAAAGGCAGCTTGTCCGTAACCTTGAAACCACTACCCCCCACCCACCCACCCACCCAAACACAAACACAAAGTGGTTTTCTGCTCTTCAAACTCAAAGGTCCAAATATTACTGTGAAGAAGAATACTATATTATAGTAACTGTATATGAAAAAAACTGTCCGGCAATACACAGGGTCTTAAGATATCGGAAGCTTTCTCAGTCTGTGAGGCAGTACCAAAAAGAGAATGACATTGACCCTGGACTTTTAGATATTTGAACACGACTGTAAACATGTTTGGGTCACAGCGAAAGAAAATCCACATCAAGACTCTTGGACATAGTTTAGGGTTGGCAGAAATGCTGATCCCAGTTCTACAGGGACACGAGACCTAGCGAACGGTCTTCATATTGAAGAGTCTGTATATATAATTATGTGGGAAGTTCCCATGATGCTTAATTGTTTGGCTTCCATTTTGAGCAACAGCTGAGGATAAATAATTGTGGCTGAAATATTTGTTGGTTCTGTGTGCCGTGCTGCTGGCTCCCTCGGAAATAACACATCACACAAGTGAGCGTGCTCTGGAGCGAAACACACCTTGTTTTCTGATTCTGTGATTTGTACATTTTCATTGACACCAAGGACAACTCTTCTTCATCTCGCCTGGGAAATGATTCAGGAGGAACTCGGCGACACGTTTTAACCTTCACATTAACAACATCAAGCTCACAACAAACGCTTGTCTTGAGAACGTGCTCCTCTTGTCTGGTGGGAGATGTTCGTGCCTGTCAGACCAAACGGAAGGCTGAAACTAAAACAATACTTTGATGTGTGTCACAGGCGTCGTTACGCTACCTACCTGTCGATCTCTGTTCCTAGGCCTGTCGATTGACATGCCTATCAACCCACGTAAGATCTGAATCTACCTATCAATCTACCTATTCTTCCCTCTATCTTCTGGCACTGGCTTTGATCATTCCCTGAAGCCATGAGATGGTGAAATGATCAAGAATGAGCGTTTGTCTCGTCATGGTTGATAGAATGAGAGCGACCCTCTCGCCGTACTGCGATGAACCTTCCTCGCCATGTCTTCCTGACGAAGAAATACTTCATAAATGACTTTATTTTATTATGTCTCTGAGACGTTTTGATTAAATATCCAGAAATGTGAAAGAAACCGTTATGCGTAAAATCCAAGCAACGTTAATAGAAATGATACAGTGTTGAGGAAAATAATAACATGGTTGGAAAAGAAGATGTATTTACCATCTCATATTCTATTTGCTATTTGCCACCGATCGTCCTCTCAATGGATCCATCTTTATGGGTTAGGGAGGCTTTAGGTTGTTATCACTGAGATATCTCACAGTAGATATTAGGCTCAATTCACACTCATCCAGTACAGATAACTCATCTTCGTTCCAGCCACAGCCAGGGGGATCCATGTGTATGTGGCTTTGGTTGTTGTGACTGGGATTACATTATTCACAGTGGCAGAAATAACAGCATTTAACATTTTGCATTTAAATACTTAACTATTGCATGACTCCTGTTGGATTTAAGGTTGTGTTTCGTGTTTGTCAGTTACAATACGCCCCTGGAGAACGAGGAGACCATCAAAGTAAAAGACGCGAGTGTGTGACTCGTGTGAGCCGGTAAATGACATTGAGAGCTGTGGTTCCAAACACCCAGAAATCCGATTGTTGTCACTTTTGGCCACAAACTCTGCTCAGCCAATATGGCTTGAATTGAATTTGTTGCCAGGCAACACTAGCTTATTGAACACATTAAAGTGCGCATCGAGAACCACTGGGACCATGTCAGCGCTTCAGCGGAATAACTCTCAGCAAACAGAGACCTCCGGAGAAGAGCAGCTTGAAGGTTTAATAACCGCCGTGACGACTCGCGCAGCCTGCAAAACTCATACCGTCTCAGAAATATTTGATGCCTAATGGGACTTTTTCATGTCACATGCCTTGGCCGGGATTGGATCCTTAGTGTGTTCGTGTGGGGGCCATGCTGAAGGAAGCAGAGGGGGATAGTATTGATTTATGTTTATGAAAAGATATTGAACTTGATAAATGGTGCCCTTGACATGAAGGATGAATTCATGAACGATGAATGATCATTCCCGTATTCATTTTTGTGGCTTGTCTTGTTTATACTAGGGACAGAGAAGATGTGTGAGAAACACAAGTGTGTGTGTGTGTGTGTGTGTGTGTGTGTGTGTGTGTGTATGTGTGTTTGTGTCTGTGCGTGTGTGTGTGTGCACGCACACAGGATACATGGGATAAAACGGGGTATATCTTTAATAAATGCATACATCCCTTTAGGATTTGCCAAAATTAGGTGTTTTAGGATTTTTCCGTATTTCTGATGGAATAATGGTTTTTGATTCTTCTGATGAGGTTTATGTAAGATTGCTCAGGAACTAGAAGATTTCACCTATTGGGAGTGTCTTTAAATGGTCAAAGTCTTCAATTGTGGTCAGCATATTAAGTGTATCTATGTATTATTTCAATATTTCTTTCTTTCTATCAAACAAATGGATTATAAATTGGTAAAAAAAAAATTAACACAATACCAATATGGCTAATTATTCGTTACTTCATCAAGAATTGCGCATGAGGAAGACCAGGCATGTACAGCCTATATCCTTCCTTCAGCCGTCCTGTACCCTTTGTCTAACTCGTGACTATTGCCAGAAAACACTGTTGATTCTCTATGGAAAATGACTTGAACAATGTATTCAGGCAAGTCAAAGGTATCGGAATGTGGCTTCCCAGGCTCACACTGGGAAGCTGACTGCACAACTTCCACGGAGACGACCAGAGGTCACATTTCTTTACATATTTAGCTTGGATTTCTCTATAAATGGCTTTGTGGTTAACTGAAAAACGCCTGCCCTCATTAAATGAGCAGCCGGTGTAATATAGATGGATCTCTGGGCGGTGGTGGCCACAGCGGAGAAGAGGAAAAGAGGAGAGAGAGAGAGAGGAAAGAAATATGAATAAGTGAGAAGCAGGGAGACAGAGGAGAGAGAAGCAGCGATATAGACGCCTGCGCTTGAATAAAAATGAGGCTGAAGAGACACTTTCTCTCCCCAGCATCCCCTTTTCTCGGTCCCTCTCTCCCTCTCTCTCCCTCTCTCCCTCTCTCTCTCATTCTCCCTCTCTCAGCTCTCCCTGTATATGCAGATATCGGCTGCCTTTGCTCTCCTCTTCAATCCTCTCATGTCTATCTCTCAGAGCCACCACTCTTGAGTTCTGCTTTAATCTACATTTCAACCTTCTTCTTTCACTCACTGCTGACGCTCGCGGCCAGGGGAAGACAAGAGAGCATCAAACGGCGTCAAGTTTTGGCTGTTTGTGTTTCTTTTGTTGTCGCCCGTTGCGTGCAGACACACGCCAGTTTCTGTTTTTAACACATACACACACACACACACACACACACAAACACACAGTGTTCTCACTCCTAGTCTTGACAGTTTGGTCTAGAAAACACTAAATGCCTCCAAGCAGTGTTAGTTTTCCGAATGCTCTCAGACCAAAGTGTTTCCATTCCAGTCTTCCATTATTTTTTGGGAGAATACCATTTATTTTTATCTTATTTATATATTTTTGTATTATTTATTAATTCGTTTCTGTATTTTTTTATTTATTAATTGATTGTATTGCCTGACACAAGTAAGAATGAGCACCAGTTAGCTAGTAGTGCACTGGACAATTTTTACAATAAAAAAAACAACCTGTACAAACGCTAGAAAATGAAGGCAGGAATTATGTGTGACTGGGAAACAGATCCCAGTCTAAATAACACACCCACCCTCTGGTTACCGGTTCATAGTGCAATCAAAACAGATCCCAGCGCTACCATTGTTTGGTTTTGGAGGTTCCTTCTGCACAGTTTTTAATGAACCGAACAGAAAATAACAAAAAAAAATACAACAAAAAACAACTTGCCTGCCGTACCGTCGTACTGCCGTGCTCAGTGTGTGTGTTATGTTTTCTGTCGAAAAAAAGGATATTGTGTGTGAGCTTTAGTCTCTGCCTTTGTTTCAGCCTCCTCCACCGCCGGCCGTGGAGTCGTACGACCACGCGGCCCACAGAGCAGCTCTCTGTGGCGTCCACAAACGTGACTGTAATATAACTGTCTGTGTGCGTGTGCACACGCGTGTATGTACTGTACGTATGCGGTAACACAAAGTATGTGATGGTCAATGTACAGTCCGCTGTTTGTATCATGTGAGCGTGCGAGAGTTTGTAACCATTACCTTTCTGAACCTTACTATTACAATGCACTGTTTGTCAATAAAGACAACCAATCGTTCACAAGAGATTGGTTTTGATGATCAGCTGCTTCTTTGATTACATTGAAGGTTCCTAATATCACGCATGTCACGATATCATGGAGAGCAGGGGACCAAACACGAAACTCGACTGAATTGCATTTCAACTACAAAGGAAAGTTACCAATTCATTTCATCCCTGTGGAATCACTATCTTTTTTTTACGATAATAACATCCCACCGAGCCTTCCCGTTTGAGAGCCCTGGCGGTCGTGAATAGAGCCGAACGTTCCTGCGAACGTTCCCGTAAGTCTCGGGGGGGACGTGGCGCCGACTTTGGTTTTTCTCTACAGCCCATCGAGGAGGAAATGTGATTACAGTGATCAATGTCTTATTACTGCAGAGTAATAAATACAATCTCCTATAAATGGACCCACTGACTCTGAGGGCCACTAGTAACTCTACACCGCCTGCCTGTTCCAGCTCTGACGGAGGGGGGGGGGGAGAGAGAACATTCAGCTCAATCCTCAGAGGGCTGGAGTCATCTCTATCTCGCCGTACCTGCAGCGGCTGTGGCCCA
>NC_140279.1:17089113-17096613 GCF_964030765.1 Micromesistius poutassou | reverse complement strand
GTTTGACCAAGACTTTTTGCGTGGTTACACTGTTTGTTCAAAACATTACCGCGTGTCTAGCGCTTTAAGGGGGTTGTGCGTTGCCTTTGTGTGATGCATTGATCTGCATTGTTATGCAGTGCTGTGTTGTGCGCTGGTTAAGCTTTGATCATAGCTTGACTCCTGTGCACTTCACCCGTGGTTTGAACACCACTTTGTTAAGCTTTGCTTAAATCCGTAGCTAGGGCTACTTCTAAAATCGTTTCGATTTTTCGTGGGTTGCATTAGCGCTCACCTTGAGACCGCTGATTTATTTCAGTGTTTTCTACCAACTAAGTAAAGTCACCTATGGCGTCTGTCAAAGCGTTTATCGATAATCCTGATGGAATGTTACTAACCAACTTAACCAGAGACCAAATCGCTGAATTGGCCTCTCATTATAATATTAAGGCGGAGAAAGTGTAAGATTGTTAACTGTGAGGAAGACTTTTGTGTGCAGTAACGGGTAGTGGACTCTTTTGTTGGGGTGCTTGCACTCCACATTTGTTGGGTCACGTTTGGTTGCAACTTCAGAGTAAGTTGGCAACATTTGTTTGTAGTGGTTCTACATTGTGTCCCTTTTGTGTCGTGGTAGTTGCAGTCCACTTTTGTTGAGCCACTTGTGTGTTGCTGTTTTGTGTGTCTAGTCACAGTTAATTTCCTTGTGACCCTTGGACGTGGGATGTAATCACTCCATAGATCAGATGATCTTTGTAAGTGGTGGTGGTCTCCCAAATATTTCAGGTCACTTTGTATGTGTTTCTTCACCTCATGGTGGTAGCCATTTTGTCAAGTGGGAGAGGCACTAAAGCCGTTTTTCAATACCAAGTACGCGGACTACGTTCTCGCGGACTTGGAAGTACGTACTTGGCAAGTCCGGACTTTCAAGTACAGACTTCCGAGAACGCGAGCACGCACCTGCAATTGGAACAGCAGCGGACTCGATGATGCATTCTGGGATATTTAACGGTCCCAAGTCCACACGAGTCACCTCCGATGCATCCTCAGTAGAACGGCCTCATCGAGAACGCATCGAGAACACTTCCGGGTTTTACGACAGTACTCGCGTACTTGGAATTGGAACAGTGCTTGGGCTACCACTGATGACGTTTATCGAACGCAAGTACACGAGAACACACGAGAACGCGAATTGAGAAACGGCTTAAGTCTCGTCCTCGCCAATTCAACAATTCGACAATTCATTTTCCTCGGCTCGTCGTCTCACCCGATCTCACACGGTATATAGTGATCACAATCCGTTGCGGTTCTTAAGCGAGATGCGCAACTCCAACCAACCAACGTCTGGTGCGTTGGAGTCTCATCCTCCAGCCATATGACCTCGAAATCATGCATGTGCGCGGAGCAGATAACAGGCCATTAGGTCGGGGGAACTGAGTGTTTTTTTTGTTTGATTAATAAACAAGCTTTGCTTTATTGGGGATGCTCTCTTTAGCCCAAAATGTGAATATTATGTATTGTAACAGGCTAACCCTACTACTAGAGTATGGTGGCTAGAGCCACCATTTCGGAGAGAGGGTGTTACGGACCCTCTTTATTTTATTTAGTTTGTATATGCACTTTAGCACTTCCCTGCTAGTACTATTATGTGTTATGGATTATTTTCTAACTTTCACCTGCTTCCAGCTGCTGATTGGCAATCATGGCCTACACCTGGTGGTGTAGGCTATTTAAGCAGACCAGGTCCAGGTGGAAGCGCTCTCTCACACAAGGATCGGCGGTTGGGCTGAAGCCTTGCCACCTCGGTGCTTTTGTTTTGTCTCCTGCGTGAGACCTATGATTGTCCGGCCTTTGGCCATTTAAGTCACATTTTGACTTCATGCGGGAATCTGATTAAACCCCCACTTCAGTGATTCTTGTGTCCATTAATTCATTGTTGCGCCTAGACGAGAGAGAGAGAGAGAGATTTAAACTACTCATGTATTGGAAGGCTAGAGACAGGATGAACGTGAGACATATTTACTGTCTGCCGTTCCATCCAATCCTCAACAGAGGATAACGTTTTATTTTTACATCTTTATCTTGTCTTGAGACACTGATACTCACCATGCAGCGGGACACATGAGCCGCTTCTCAGTCCTCCTCCTCGAGCTGCTCTTGCCGTGTACCTGAGGAGAGGGGAGTGTGGTGCAGCTCTTCTCTCTCTCTCTCTCTCTCTCGCTGGAGACACTGCAGTTATCCCCCTCCCTTGTGTCCTGAACAACAATGTGGAGTCTCCCAAGTTCCCCTCATTCGTCAAACCTTCTGTGGAATCTAAATTGTAAATGTCGTTCTACAGCAGAATGAAAATGTCTGTTTTTGTACATATCAGCCTTTCTCTTTCTCTGTCTCTCTCTCTCTCTGTCTCTGTCTTCCTCGCTCTCTTGCTCGCTCTCACTCGCTCTCTCTCTCTATCTCCTTTGTCTCTCATTCGCTCACTATCTCTCTCTCTCCTTTCTCTCTCTCTCCTTTCTCTCTCTCTCACTCCCTCTCTCTGTCGCTCACTCACTCACCACACCCACCAGCTCGATGCCATGTGTGTGGCATGTAGATGTGTGTGTGTGTGTGTGTGTGGCATGTAGTTGTGTGTGTGTGTGTGATGTGTGTGGCGTGTAGATGTGTGTGTGGCATGTAGATGTGTGTGTGTGGTATGTAGATGTGTGTGTGTGTGGTATGTAGATGTGTGTGTGTGGTATGTAGATGTGTGTGTGTGTGTGTGTGTGTGTGTGTGTGTGTGTGTGTGTGTGTGTGTGGTGTCTAGATGTGTGTGTGGCATGTAGATGTGTGTGTGTGGCATGTAGATGTGTGTGTGTGGCATGTAGATGTGTGTGTGTGGCGTGTAGATGTGTGTGTGTGGTGTGTAGATGTGTGTGTGTGTGTGTGTGTGTGTGTGTGTGTGTGTGTGGTGTGTAGATGTGTGTGTGGTGTCTAGATGTGTGTGTGTGTGGCATGTAGATGTGTGTGTGGTATGTAGAATCTACATACCACACACACACACATCTACACACCACACACATCTACATTGTAGATGTGTGTGTGTGTGGTGTGTAGATGTGTGTGTGGCATGTAGATGTGTGTGTGTGGTGTGTAGATGCCCCACCTGCCACATCAAAGATCCCCCCAGATCCGTGTCGGGGTCTCGTTAGAGATGCAGCCCCCTGTTCACTGGGGGGGTACCTGGAGAGTTCAGGGTGGCACACACACACGCACACACACGCACACGCACGCACGCACGCACGCACACAAACACACATAGACACACACACATAGACCAACGCACATTCTAAAAGCCTATAGCAATCAGTCATACTGTCCATTATACAAAAACAATCTCATTCTTATACCTGTTGTCAGGCTTTGATGTTGTTCCCTGTGGCGGTGATTCAAATTAGCATCATGGGGGGGAACACTATGACATATTTATAAGCAACCTAACGTGGATTTTGAAGCAGTTATATATTGCCCGTATGACAACAGATGTATGTTTAAGTTGGTTGGTTTAATTATATAACGGAATAGTAATTTCATTAACTTGCAAATCCCTCTCGCAAGAGCTTGAATGGTATGATAGCTTTTTATAATTTGTTGTTTGCTCTGGTCCTGTCTGTATAGCGCTGGTAAATACGTAACACAATGAAGGTCTGCTTCAGACAGCAAACTGAACCAGGGTCCATATAGTTCCATGTTGCAGGGACAGGAAGTGTGTGTGTGTGTGTGTGTGTGTGTGTGTGTGTGTGTGTGTGTGTGTGTGTGTGTGTGTGTGTGTGTGTGTGTGTGTGTGTGTGTGTGTGTGTGTTTGGATTGAACTCATGCTTGTTAACAGAAGAACAGACAAAAACATGCATAATTTTGTAGGGGTGACAGCTTAGTCATAAATATGATGGAATGGTACGGCCCTTACAAAACACCCAACTATTCCCCCCACAGAGAAAAGCCTGCTTTGAGTGTTCTTGACGTTGCCACGTTGCTTCGGAATCGGCAGATGAAAGCAGAAAGGGCTGAACGGCGGTTTGGGCTTTGATGTCCGATACGGATGTAATGACTAAATTAAGGTGATGTTTTACTTTGGTAGAACATTTACATTCTTTCAGCACACGAAGGACCTCCTTTGTAGTGAAACTAAACTGGCTGTATACTGGCCTACCGACGCAGCAACTGGCATAATGGGCTGCATTGAGTGTGACACGTTATGTATATATATTCTTGTATTGGATTTTTTTAGCGTTCCAAATATAAAAGTGACACTGTAAAGAATATGAAGATGATGATGATGATGCTTTTGATGCTGTTTGAACAGCGAGAGCTGAACAAATGTTATAATGTCCATATGAAGCCATCTGCTGTTCCGCCTCCAAACAATCAGAATGCACTGCCGGGTAAGACGCAGCACACTAGGAACCCTTCTGATGTGTTTTTTTTTACTGTATTAACCCTTGATGTATCTGTGGTTCTAAACACTCTTAGATGTTAGATGTTTTATGTCTAAATGTCTGTGTCTTCGTGTTCCCTTTGTGTGGCCCGGGCACCCAACACAACCACTTCTTAAGCAAATGATTTAGCACACATTTATTAAAGTGGGGTTTGTCGTAAAAGTACAACAACAGTGTGTCAAACAATGGGCTCTTGAGTGTGTGTGTGTGTGTGTGTGTGTGCGTGCGTGTGTGTGTATCTCTTTTCTCTCGCAAATTCCTTGTGTGACTTTGTGACTATGCCAGCCTAGATACAAGGCAGGCTCATTCGAGTGAAACAGTGGTTTAATATTAACACAACCCTGCACAGCTTGCCTTTGGCTTTTTGCAGTTATTTTGGAGAGAAGCAGACAGGTAGAAAGCTTTAGAGAGAATAGGGCTTGACATGCACACATATGCCAAATGCAATTGTGAAAGCCCAAACACATACGCACGCACGCACACACACACACACACACACACACACACACACACACACACACACACACACACACACACACACACACACACACATTCATTGGAAATCATTTTCTTGCTTGAACTGTCAGAAGCTGAGCAACCTCTGATTAGACCGACGGCTGACAAGCAGATAGAGAAAGGCAAATACCAGGAGATGACAAACAGAGATGGCAGACAACGCAGTAAACAAATACAAATGTGAACAGGCTGACAGAATGCGGGGAGCCAACTTGGTTTTTGCCAGAACCAGGACATAAAGATGATGAAAGGTGCAGAGGTGGCTCAGACAACATTACCCAACGTGGTGTGGAGTTCTAGAGTGTATTTCCACAAAAGCTTATTTATTTACCCTGGAAATCCCAGAGTTCTCACGAGAGCACAATTTGAATTTACTCAGCAAGTCACTCTGGGAACGAGCAATATACTCACTCCCCGATTCCCCTGGCCCAGAACATTAACCAATCACATCGGTGTGTCTGATATAGGCGGGCCAAAAGCGTTGCTGTTTTACCGATCAGATACGGCAATTACGGCAGTCTTATCTATTGGTTAGCTCCGCTGGTCTGGATACGTCACCCCTTGTATTCTTCTGATTGGTCGTAGTGTTATCCAAGTGCGTGCAATGATATTTTTAAATGCATGCTTGGTGCCGCCCCTTGAGTTGGGCCATTTACATTACTTGTTGCCAGACCCTACAGCTCTCTAGATGTGGGTCTGGATTTCCAGGCTAGACTTCATTTTGAATTCCTCGCAGAACTTCAGGATTGGATATCAGTGCACAACAACAGTGTTAGAGGATGAATTATGAGCATCATCTCAACAGAGAGGTTGAGTCTTCACAGGACAGACTGGAATAACACGTCCTTGAGAAGCTCGCCAGGGCTTTGAGGATAGATACTGCAGATAGGATCCTGTGGACAAACCCATGGTTGGTATTAATTAAATGTGTTTTCTATTAAATGAAGGTATTGATTTTTATCAGGTGACATATAAAATATAACATAGAAAGCGCATAAATATTTTAGAAAAAATATATAATTTGAGTGCTTACAAGAGGATTTAGGCTGCATTTATAGATCGCCTTTCTAACCTGTCTCCCCTCAAAACACTTTACAAATAACGCCACACGCACGCACGCACACAAGCGCATCCGCACACACACACACACACACACACACACACAAAAGCATCTCAAAAACACTATCGATCATGCACACATTCAGGTTCACAAGAAATGGTGAATCGTACATGGCTGCATGCGTGCACACACACACACACACACACACACACACACACACACACACACACACACACACACACACACACACACACACAC
This sequence comes from Micromesistius poutassou, assembly GCF_964030765.1. Classification (NCBI taxonomy): domain Eukaryota; kingdom Metazoa; phylum Chordata; class Actinopteri; order Gadiformes; family Gadidae; genus Micromesistius; species Micromesistius poutassou. The sequence goes on along the minus strand of NC_140279.1, from coordinate 17,090,334 downwards.
ACACACACACACACACACACACACACACACACACAAACATACGCACGCACACTGGCACATGCACACTCCCGCAGCCACACAGAGGGGGGGCTGAGGGCTCCTGTGTGTCAAGCTGCTCCTCCAGGGCGGGTTAGTGGTGCTTTAAGAGCCAACATCAAAGGGCTTCGACGGCGGTATAAATAGGCTTAGGGCCTGGAGAAGTTTCACTTGCCTCAAGTTTTTGAAAGCAGTCAGTTGGACAAGGTCATGGAAAAGGACAGAGTGGCCTCCTCGCGACCCTACACGTTTGACACTCATCACTCACACACACACACACACACACACACACACACACACACACTCATGCACACACTCATGCACACACACATATACACACACACACTCATGCACACACACACACACACACACACACACACTCATGCACACACACACACACACACACACACTCATGCACAGACACACAGACCCATTCTCATGCACACACACACACAAACTCTCATGCACACACACACACACACACAACCACTTTCTCATACACACACACAAACACGTTCTCATGCATACACACACACACACACACACACACACACACACACACACAACCACTTTCTCATACACACACACAAACATGTTCTCATGCACACACACACACACACACACACACACAGACACAGACACACACACACACGTACAAAGGAGGAAGTTGTGGCAGTTACTATGAGAGGCATCTTGGCCTTGGAGGTAAGATAATTGCTGGACCTCGCCATCTTTGGTAGAAGTGTCATTCAATAGACCTCAGCCATGAAGTGTCCACTTACACTGTAGATGTATGGGGGTGTATGAATGGATGGCTAGTGTGCTGTATTTGGCTTTGGATATACAGTATTTCCTGTGCAACGTGTTAATCTGTTCCCAGCAGCCAGCAGGTCTCTGCCTAATGTTTATGTCTTACTCTGAACAGAAGTGAGTAAAACATAGGCATTATCTCCGTAATTATTACATATGTATTTTATAACAGACATGTAGAATCACATTTATACAAATACATGGAATAGGAATTGGCAGCATTAAATAGCACGCTCTTTGGTAAATGAATTGCTGCAGATGGAATACAAGCTCATTCATTCCCATCGGTAGATTGCTAGGGTCTGAATGCACGCAGACAGATTTACAAGCATGCAACAAAGAAATTCATCTAACAAGAGCTTTTCTAGAATGATC
>NC_140279.1:17066613-17086613 GCF_964030765.1 Micromesistius poutassou | reverse complement strand
CCACTAGAGTTTGGACCGATGTTGATCTGGTCTATCAGGGAAATGTGTTCAGTTAACTTCATGATCTTGTGGCCTATGGGTTGAAGGCATTTGTGACGGCTGTGATTTGACTGTGAAATTCTTTGCATCTCTTCCTTGCCATTTTATACATTGTTCTGAGCAGTAAGACACTTTCTCACTTTCTCTTAAACTGCATACAAGGTTTTTTTTTCTCACTATAGTAGCCTACTCACTTTGCATTATTGACAGTTACAATACATACATTTATAATATACATTTTCCTAAATTGAACATTAACTATATTATTACGATAAACTATAATACTTTGAGAACATAAACTTCTCTATTGACAAACAGTAAGCCAAATTATGTATCTGCTGTAAAGAATGGCAAACAGAGGCTAGCAAATACAGAATAGATAGAAAACAATACTTTATACTGTATATCCACAGGCACATGTTCTGTGATGGTTTGATCAGAAGGTAATGTGACCCATGCTGTGTTTTGACAGACACACACAACCGCCGACCTGATGTCACCCCATGGTGTCGGGATGTGTTGGAGCGTCCATGTTGGTGTACAGCTTGTCTGCGCGTCCAGGGGCAGCAGCGCCAGGCCCCGGCTCCAGCCCTCTGCTGCCCTCTGCTGTCAGCAGATAGGAGCGGTTCAGAATGTCCATGCCGCTAGCGCATGTAGCCACGGACTCGGAGGAGCACTGGGGGGTCGTTGCGGCTCGCTGGACACAGCCCACTCTTGACCCGCGGTCAAGTCCCCGGCACTCAGCAACGTGTTCGTAGATGTACTCGTTCCCTTTTTGAGCTGCATCCACAGTGCTCAGTGTCACATAGTCCGGGCTGACCTCCAGGGTCCCGTCGGGGCTGCAGTCCACATGCTCCCCGACGGAGAGGCTCTCCACTGGGATCACTAGCGGGGTGGTCTCACTGGGGGGCTTCTCTAACCCCTCCGCAGCCGCCGCCGCTGCCGCCGCATCCTCCGTGGACATGATTTCCACCACGGACGCTGAGTTCTCCTCTAAGCACTGCTTTGATGCGAAGGGAGGATCCTGCAGCACAGGAAGGTACAGTAGGTGAGCCTGGTCTCACAACCGTGGACTCTGGACCGAGGAGGGTCCCCGGTGAAGGACGGTCAGACCCTTCTAGTGACACTTTAACCCTGACCATATTGCACAATCCATTTTGTACATCTCCCTATCTGTCCAGTTTTTATTTGACGTATAATATTCTTCATTTCTGTTAAAACTTATATTGTATTTTATTTTATTCTATTTGTATTCTATTCTATTCTTTATCAAGCACAGTATGTCACGCAAACATTTCACAGCATATCCCATATGTGTATGTGACAAATGAAAACCTTGGAATCTTTGAATCTTTGAATCTTTTGAATCTAATGGTATGTCTATGAGTTACAGACCAAATGATTCAGCAGACTACCACCACTCAGGATGAAGGGCTTAAAAGAAGAGTGGAACCAGATGCAACTATGGTCTCAATCATTTTTTTTGTCACAACCTTCTGTGCTATAGTTGATATAGTATAGTATGATACACTAGTACACTGATGAAGATATCAAAGTCTGTTACCCATGTCGGCCCGTTGATTTCTGCCAGGAAGCCTTGCAACACTTTATCGAGGTTTGGAATCGGTGGCCACAGTAGTTTTTTAAACTTACTGCACATGAAAAAAATATATAATGAACATTATGTCAAGATGATGCTGAAATGGTGCATTGAATGAGACGTGGGTACTAATAAAAACATCTTACAATTGATTGTGTATTTACAACAAATGAATGAAATCATCTGCCCCACACTTAGTGCTAACTGGTGAACACACAGGCTGCAGACCGTACCTGAGATACCGAGGAATCAGAGAAATGAAGACGATGGCCAGCACCAGCATCAGGAGAGGGATCCCAGAGATGAGGAAGGCCCCTGCACGCGATGGAGACATGGATCATGAGAGTTGGAGATCACTACAGTCTACCAAAAATGTCTCAGCCATATTTTATTTTCATGCAAGGCCCACCCATGTCGCGTGGGATGGATCCGGAGACTTTGAGCGACCAGTCGCTCCAGTGACCGGAGAATAAAGTCCCATTGGGCTTGGCTCTGACCTGCACGCTGTACTGACTTCCTGTTAAACCCTGCAGACATGTCCGTGTCTCCGGACCTTTCGACGACACCGTCTGCAGAGACGGGGGGTTTGAGGAGCGTGAGTTCTGATTATTTTAAAGTTTGAAATGCTAAATGTTTTAGAGTGAGGTGTTGTCCGGTGAGGCCTCACCAGCCAGGGGCCGCCCGCTGTGGTGTGGTAGTGGACCTGGTACAGCAGGTGAGCAGAGAGCGCTGGGAGGGGGGCTGCCCAGGACAGGCACAGCGTCCTGCTGTCGATGCTCACCTTCAGCTGCCCTGGTGGGGCCGTTTTAACTGAAACATGGACGCATGGTATGAGGACCCACATCTGCACACATCTCTCACACCAACACCAATTTGATTGCAATTTTGTTTGTTTTTTTACAAAGAAAAAGCAATAATACTGATATACTTTAATTCACAATTCTAAATCCTCAACAATACAGCTATATACACATGTATAATTGCATTGCGTTGTATTGAATGATTTTATCATAATACATTTATTTACAACGAATAATGTGCTGTACAGTTGTATTGTTCGTCCATTGTTTTCTATTTTTGAAATAGTTACTTTTCCACTCTGGAGCAAACGAGTGTTAAAGACAGAAGGCTCACTGCTGCCGTTGAGGACGAAGGGATCAGAGTAGAAGCTTCTGTCCAGTGGAGCCGGCCGGCCACTCACTCCCAGTCTGACCTGGACCAGCTGGGTCTCGTCTCCAGAGAAACGGCAGTGATCACTCCGGTTCCCAGTCGTCGGGCACTCTGTCCAACCCGGTGACTTACTGTTCAAGAAACTGTCAAGAAAGAAACGTCTGAAGAGTCAGTCAAGAAGTGGCAAAGCTTTAAAACGCAGCACAGAGAAACGAAGATATGACCGGAGACGTGTGGTACTAGTTGGTACATAACACTGTGGTGTTTAAATCCCTCGTGTGGAGCGTTTGGTTGTACCTGGGGCCGTGTCTGTAGAACAGCTTGTAGGTGACGTCCTTGTAGAGCTTCTCCGCCCATTGGCAGGTGATGGTACGGAGGTCGGCTGTGGAGCACTCGAGTGAAATGTCACCTGAAGAGAGAACGACCCAAACCAGCACCAAATACGTTAAAAAATACTCTTAATCTCAATCTTAGGGACACATACAGAACACAAATAAGTTATTTCCGTGTTCCACTCACACCTGCGCTTTGGGGCACCATTGCTGCCACTGGTTTTGACCAGTGGCTCCAGTGGCCTCTGGTTTCATCCAGACCGTATTTAATAATATTGATCCTGATCTGGAACTCCAGCACCTCCCCTGGGACCAGAGACGTCAGGGTCTGAAGCTGTTCCCGGTCTCCCTGGAGAAATCACAAAAGGTATAAATGGATCCTTGTGACTTCAGAAGAGTTGATATACCAGCGGTTCGCTTAAATCTTGGCTAGTTTTAAGTGATGAATTGACTTGCAATCAAACAAAGTATTAATAATGCATAGCATTCATTGAAATGATCTGTCAGATGTACCTCTTTGTTTTTTATTCCCAACCTGTTGGAGGAATATCGTATCCCATAATGCACCTTGCTTTCCCAGGCTTTGTCCACATGCCAGGTTAGCTGCAGCTGGCCTGGCAAGCCAGTATGGCATAGGGACATGTTTGTTGGCGGATCCAGGAGGACTACGAATGAAAACAAATCATATGAAACGCCATTGAATAGACGCTAAAGTTAATACTCAAAATATATGCATACATGTAAGGAAAGGAGTCTGTCTGTCTGTGTGTGTGTGTGTGTGTGTGTGTGTCTGTGTCTGTGTGTGTGTGTGTGTGTGTGTGTGTGTGTGTGTGTGTCTCTGTCTGTCTGTGTGTCTGTGTATGTGTGTCTGTGTCTGTGTGTCTGTGTATGTGTGTCTGTGTGTGTGTGTGTGTGTCCTCACCCTGGTCCTCCACGCTGACGCTGCGGGTGTACAGGGTGCTGTTGGTGCCTGCCTCTGACACCCTGAGGTGCGTGAGGACAAACAGGTAGATATCTTCAGGAGGGAAGACGCAGACGTGGAGAAAAGAGCCACCTTCAGTCCGCTGCACCCTCACGTCACACCTCTTCTCCCTGGACAGACAGACTAGGTCACTGCCAGTGTCTGCTCAGTTTATATGTCATCAACTTATTCAATTTGATTGATAACAGTCTTAATAATTGTTTATTTGCATTCAATTTATTTTGACTTCCTTCGAATACATTCTTAAAATAATAAGCAGGTTCGTCTTAATCGACCAAAAATGACTTGGGACTTTTGAGTTGACCCACGTTTGCGTTGATGTCCGTCCATTAACAACGCACATTGTAAAAAACAACAACCTACTTGTTATCAGTCTTGTAGAAGAAGTCGTAGGTCAGGTTGTCTGGAGTCTCAAAGAAGCAGGTGAGATCGTATTCTGTTCTGCTGAAACACTTTGGGTCTGCCTCATCCTTCAGCAGCAAAACATCTGCTCAGAGAACAGCAAAGACAGAACTCATTCATCTGTTTCGGCTTCTAATTTTCTCTCGCCTCTTCTTTAGACCGTGCTGCCGTTCCAGTACTTCATACCAACTCACGCCTTCCCCTGTCCCCTGTGTGTGGGACCTTATTTCGGAAAGAATACGTATAGTAGTCACCACGAGGGGACCAATTCTGTTTTGCTCATGTTTGAATTCTGCCATAAATTATACATTTAACTTGTCTTAACTTAAAAGAGAGTTTTGAAGTCTTGAAAGTCACAGTGTCGTCAAACAGTAACAGTAAAAAAAAAAAGAAAGAAAAAGATTTCTGAAATCCAATAAAGTGCAATCACATTCTAGCAGAGGGTAGATCTCCACTTGGACTTACCTTTCATGGGCAGGTGTGTGACAGATCCACGCCTGTCATGTCCATCAGCCATACAGCCCACCTGCATCCACACAGCGGCCAGAAATAACTCCCCCAGCAGGGCCAGATCCATGGCCTCAAGACCCCCTATGTGCCCACACCCATGGGTGTTCATACACTGGAGGAAGGGTTGTGTCTGTAATGGAGTCTTGCTGTCGAGTGGGAAAGGAAAGAGAGGGAGGGTTATGATTGAGAGAAGGGGGAGGGGGTATGCTGTGGTTTCACAGGAAGCCCTTTATATATTACACGTTTGTTTTTGTTTTTATCAGACAAAAATCACTTTGTCTTTTCTTCACCACATTCTATTCATATGCGAGCAATTTGACTCCAAGGTTAGATGGCCAACAGGCGGCTCTATTGCAAGCCTAAAAATAATGTATACCCTGCACATCTTTGGTCGCCAGTTTTCCGTTTTCAGAAAACCCAAGTTATCAACGGCTGAATCATCATAATTGTGTGTTCCTAAACAGCAATGTACCTGGACCTAATGTATCACATGTAGCATGACATTGAGTGAGTGTTTGTGGGTCACAGCCATCAGGAAGCTGGCCCAGCGAGGCACTGTTTGACAGACAGCTCTCTGCTGGTGGTGGCTTTCTGCAGGAAACCCTCTGACAGATCTCCTCTGTGCAGCCAGGAAGACCATGTTTACCACCGGACTCCTCTGCCCTACTAACCCAGCCCGTCTCCCTCCATGCACACTCCTATGCACACCCTCCTTTAGCCTGCTCTGTGGTTAACCTTTATCGTTTCTTTCCAGCTTGCGTCAACCTGAAGACATGGCTCATGTCTGCAGAAACGTTTTGTATTGTACGACCGTGTTGCAATAGATTCATACATATATACGTTTATATATGTGTGTTGTCCGTCTATAGAGTGGTAGTATAGTAGTGTCACCCTATTATGAAGGCCAAATGGGATTCATCAGCCTCATAGTGATGATTCCAGTCAGCACCCAAGCTGTACGACTACAGTAGTTTCGTTTATTGGTATATTTACCAGAGTTAGCTACACAGATACTGTACATCTGCAATCCCTGGGCAGGAAGATATTACAAACAATACAGTACAATATAAACAATAGTATTAAAAACAATACAGTCAGCAAAATGTACATCATATAAAATATACTTCACATAGTCTCTAGAAAAATAGGGAATTGTAGTATTCATGGGTACAATTAAGAAGAGAGGCTTTTAAAAGGAGAGCCCAAAATATATAGTCTACAGTAGTAATAGTAGTAGTAGTAGTAATAGTAGTAATAGTAGTAGTAGTAGTACATTCGCATGGCAGTGATATGCAGTCTAGAAGGCACAATTTACACACACACACAATATTAGACTGTCGACATCCAGTGTGTTTTAAGGGTTCTGTTTTGATCTGAACACTTGAGGCAGATGCTGAGGTTCCATGTCTTTGAGAACACCTGTCTTGTGTATTCTTTGTGTATATATACTGTGTGTATATATATATATATATATATGTATATATATATATATATATATATATACATTGTCCTTGGTCTGCTGGTGCAGATGAAGAGACGATAGTCCAGAGTTCTTAGCCCCGTCCCGTTGACCACATCCCGCTCTGCTCGCAGACTGATGCTGGAGATAATATCAACGCTTTTAGCCGCACACAAAGTTCCACCAGCAAAACAAAAGTGACAGCTCAGGGAGTCGCTATTCAGCCAGCGCTAGAACTGCCCTCTCTCTTGGTGTCTCCATCCCCATCCCAGTGTCTCCATCCCAGCATCCCCATCCCAGTGTCCCCATCCCAGTGTCTCCATCCCAGCATCCCCATCCCAGTGTCCCCATCCCAGTATCTCCATCCCCAGGCGCCTGCGTGCCCCCATCGGTCCATCGGTCATTCCCGCCCCGTAGTTCCACAGCTCCACACAGAGTCCTCTCCCAGCCCCCCCCCCCCCCCCCCCCCCCCCGCCGCTATAGCCAGGTGGTCTTGGTGCCGGAGGTGGCCCTGCTCCTTCTGCTGCTCCTGGGTCTCCGGGGGGCGGCAGGGGGATGGCCGTAGCGCGGTGCCCAGCCTCGGTGCTTCCTCCTGGGGCAGTGGGGAGCGCCAGGGCCTGGGGGGGCTGGTCGTCAGGCCTCTTCGGCCGTGGCGTCGATCCCGGCGTAGGTGAAGTTCTCGAAGAGCGCCATGTTCACGTAGGCCTGGAAGATGAGTTAGCGGGGGAAGAAGAGCTGAACATTTGACGTACAGTACATTACACCTGTGTGTCTGTTATTGCTTTACTTTACTTTACTTTAAAAGTGGAATAGATTACAGGATGTTTTAAGCATCATGTAAAGAGAGGATTGGCACAGCAGATAGCAGAATTACAAAAGCCACGCGTCAAGATAGAATAGCACCGTTCAAAACCACAGAAGGTGTTGTCTTCCTTCCACGACAGATCAACAAGGCGGCAGTCTGGTGTCTCTCACCTTCCTGGCCTCCTGCATCCTGTTGAGCTGGACGGAGATCTGGGAGAACGGGGGTCTCTCGTACGGGCGGTCCCTCCAGCACTGCCTCATCAGCTCATAGCTGAAGACATAGAATATCATATCATAAGTGCTTATCGCACCGTGGGTCAGAGACAAACGCAAACACAATCATTTCCTCTATTTGTCTTGCACATATTTTGGAATTGACACTAGAGCTGACTTTGAACTTAGTACTTTTATTTTGATACTTTATTAATCCCCTATGGGGAAATTCTTTCTCTGCATTTAACCTATCCGGGAGTACTAGTATCACTAGTACTACTACCTTAACCGCTAGACCACCGATGCTCTTGTACTCTGATATAGTAACAACATGATGAGGGGGATTTTTTGAGGATTTTTGTCAAAGTAGTTTGTCTTAGTGCTTATATGTTCATTCCTTGAAAAAAAAAGACAACTTGTATGTATTTTTTTTTATTATTATTATTATTATTTTTTCCTTTCATTTCTTATTAATATTTTTTGATATGTTTTGTTGTTGCTGTTGTTGTTATTGTTTTTTTTTAGTGATTGAGTTTGCTTTTTTAGGTGGAGGCTTCATATAAGCCAATTTGGGCTTTCTGTCTCTTCCTGCACTGAGCTTCTTTTTTTTTGTCTTTCTTTTCTTTTATAAAGTGTCTTTCTTTTATAAAGTGAGAAATAAAATAAATAATAATAATAAATAAAAGGGGCGTCCTCGTGGGGTTCTGGTCAGACACTAATGCAGATTGAATGAACTCTGATATAGTAACAACATGACGAGGGCCGTCCTCGTGGGGTTCTGGTCAGACACTAATGCAGATTGAATACTCACACTTCGTCGTCACAGTTCCGCGGCTGCTCCATCCGGTAGCCCTGGGGCAGCTTCTCATACAGCTCAGCACAGGTCATCCCGCAGTATGGAGTTCCACCTGGCACAGGCACGGTCTTATCATCATCACCATCGTCACTATCACCATCGTCACTATCACCATCCTCACTATCACCATCCTCACTATCACCATCGTCACTATCACCATCGTCACTATCACCATCCTCACTATGACCATCGTCACTATGACCATCGTCATTATCACCATCCTCACTATCACCATCGTCACCATCACCATCACCATCATCACTATGACCATCGTCACTATCACCATCGTCACTATCACCATCGTCACTATCACCATCATCACTATCACCATCCTCATTATCACCATCCTCACTATCACCATCGTCACTATCACCATCCTCGCTATCACCATCCTCACTATCACCATCGTCATTATCCTCCCTCAATCATCACACTGCGTCATCACAATCAGCATTAAAGAACAGAGGGATCTGGATCTTACTTACCTAGGCTAACTATTTCCCATAGCAGCACACCAAACGACCACCTGTGGGGAGATGGAAAGCAGCTTGTTAAGCACACAGAGATACTGAGCCAGAGTTTGAGGAACTAACTCACTTTAACTCACACTAACTCACTAACTCACACTATGATTATTTATGCTACACTATGATTATTTATGCTTACACTTGAGTTGCACTTGTGCATGAAATGGGCTATATGAATAAACTTACCTTACCTTTACCTTACTTTGAGTTGAATATTTGATTTGTCTTTTTAAATCCCGTATATATCACTATATCGGAACTCTGTATGTTCATGTAAGTGCAATGTAGGCTACATTTCTGAATCGACATGTAACAAATTGCATATAACCTGTACTGTATACTGTATATCGCTGAAATGTTTGATGTTCAACTGTAATTGAACCGCTTTTTAATTGGCAGGAAATTATACAGCATAAATGTCAGCATCATGTTGGTCTGATACAGCAGAAGGGAGGATGATGATCGCTGAAAAGGTGACCACCCAACCAGTCTGTCTCTGATACGTCACGGGAGGGGTCACAATCAAATCTGGTATCAAGTTTTTGCATGCTTCTGTCTTTAGTCAAACTCTCTCTCTATCTTAAGTAACTCTCTCTATCCCTCACAAACATGTAAACACACTCGCTCTCTCTCTCTCTCTCTCTCTATCTCTCTCTCTCTCTCTCTCGCACTCCCTCTCTCTATCCCTCACACACGCGTACACAGACTCTTACTCTCTCTCTCACTCTCTCTCTCTCTCTCACTCTCTCGCTCTCTTCTTATCGTTCTCTAACTGCACTGTGGGACTCGGTGTGTGTTGCAGTAGTATGTATAAATAGTACGTGGTTTGACAGGTCAATGTGTCACACTGCTAACTTGTATCTCCACACTTCCTGCCTGCTTATCAGTCCCCAGCACTAACTTATCGGTCTCACCGCTGACACACACTGATGGAAGGCTGTTGAGTGTGTCTGTGTTTGTGCGTGTGAGTGTGCATTTGTGTTTGTGTGTGTGTGTGTGTGTGTGTGTGTGTGTGTGTGTGTGTGTGTGGTTTATCTACGTGTGTGAGACGATTTCTTCTTGTGAAATATTTAAGCCTTGCATGATGGAGACTTATGGTGGTGTAGAACAACAGCAAAACAATGAGAAGGAGGGGCCAGAGTGAACCTTGTGGCCGGTAGCCATGAGGTTGTGCGTGGGAACTCCATTAATTAATTAATTAACTGCACATTAAACTGCAGACTTCATGGTCACAGATGTTCGTAGTCTCCTGTTGTTGCATAACACATCCTATTTCACAAACAGATGGTTTGATTTCCTACTCCCTCGACTTTGTATTTGGGATGGGGAGGACGTCCTATTGTTGGGGGCTGGTGACCTTTGACCTCGGGGTACTCACACGTCACTCTTGGTGGTGTACACGCTGTAGTTCAGAGACTCGATGGCCATCCAGCGCACCGGCAGCCTCCCCTGTAGGCGCACAATCGAGACATTCTCCATTATCATCAGAGATAGATCTGTTGTTTCTATAGGTTAGGTTAGTTGTAGCTGCTGCATTATAAAGTCACATTTCTAATTGTCTTGTTCTCACACTGTTGGTACACTGTTCCCCTCTAGATGTCGTCTCAGCTCCCATCAATTCACATAAAAGAGATATATGGATATAACACCTTTATAAACATAACATTTAAGATAAAAATGGACCTCTAATTTCAATTAAATAAATTAAAATTGAAGAATTGCCTCCACCACTATTCCCACAGCCATCACCACCCTCTGCATGTGTGAGTTGCTCATTGCTCCTGAGATGATAGTCATGTCCTTTTCAGCTCGATAAAGGGCAACCATGACCATAAAGTACATAAAGCAACACTGGCCCACAACTGTTCTCTTTGGAGCTGTCCCGGGCCTGTTGGATGCTTTGTACATCGTCTTCATCAACATACCATTGTCTTCTTCACGTAGACCTCCTCTCCTCTGGACAGCCCAAAGTCAGCGATCTTCGCCACCAGGTTGTCTCCTACCAGAACGTTCCTGGCCGCCAAGTCTCGGTGGATGAACTGCAGAGAAGAGGAAGAAAATGGAACAGAATGGATATGGCAAAAGAGTGAATACATGAACCGTGAATCAACGCTGTTTTCATTCTGTGTCTTATTATTATGATTAGTGTCGGTGCAAAGCAAGCCAGACTATATCGATGTGCTGTGTCTTATTAATATTAGGGGTGTAACGATACACAAAGGTCACGATTCGGTACGTACCTCGGTTTTTAAGTCACGGTTCGGTATGTTTTTCGGTACGGCAGTTTTTGTTATTTTATTTTTATTAAACAATTGGATTTTGATTTGATTTATTAAATTGTATCAAACAAATGCCTTACACAAATGGAAAGACATCAAATACAATTGAGGATAAAAACACAATAAAGTCCAGGACTTATTTTCATTGTGGTCCTCAACACAAAACATCAGGACAAGACAAGACACTCTCAGAGTGTGTGCTAATCAATAAAAACTTTATTCCAAAAAAAAATATATATATATATTAGGGGTGTGCATCTCTCTAATAAAAGACGATTCGATGCGTATCTCGATACATGGGGTACGATACGATTCAGGAACGATAAATTTTTAAAATGGAACGATTCGATTCAGTTCGATTCAGAAGGATTTCGATTTGATTCGATGTGGCACGGCTCAATTCGAGAGGGTATGATGCAATGGATTTCTTGTTGAAAGTAGACAATCATTTCACAGAATGAATTAACTTGTAAATGTGGCATTTCCTTCAAAAAGATTGATCAAAGACTAGAGAAGAAGTGTATGTGTTAGGGGTGTGCATCTCTCCAATAAAAGACGATTTGATGCGTATCTCGATACATGGGGTACGATACGATTCAGGAACGATCAATTTTTAAAATGGAACGATTCGATTCAGTTCGATTCAGAAGATTTGCATCTTTTAAATCAAAATCAATTTTGATTTAAAACCGATTCAAATCGGTTTTTGTTACACCCCTAATATATATATATATATATATATTAATTTTTTTCGGTACATACCGAGATGAAACGTGCATCGAACCGTTACCGACCCGTACCGAAAAATTCCGTCACGAATACGAGTGCATCGTTACACCCCTAATTAACACTACCGTAATTGCTTTGGTCTGCCTTTACCTGCTTGTCACTCAGGTAGTGCATGCCGGTCGCCACGTCGACGGAGAACTGCAGCAGCTGCTGGGAGGTGAGCGTGGAGGCCGTGCCGTGCTCCTTGGCGAACGCCGGGTCCGTCTCCAGCACCCGGCTCTTCCTCAGGAAGTCCAGCAGGTTCCCGTAGGGCGCGTACTCTATGGCGATGTACAGGTAGCCTGGCGCGGGCAGACGGAGGACAGAGCGGAGAGCAGGGAGACTCAATGGAGCTCAATGGGAGTTCTGATACCGACGTGGTGCGACGAATGCAGTACGGCCACCCTTGTGTCAATAACAGTTTCATTAAATGTAAATGTAACTTAAATGTAAATCTAGTAAAGATTTCATCGGATGAAACACAAGTTGTGCGTTGTACTGCACTGCTGCGAAAGTGACTAAAACTTATTTACAAAACGGCTTATAAGATGGTCAAGTAAAGTCGTACAGTCGCCTGTAATCTTGTTTTTCCGATATTCTTTCAGAACAACACACTTTTCACTCACACTTGTCCCTCAGATTTTAAGTGGACGGTGACAGTGTGTTATTCTACACTATATCCACATTGTGAGTGTTACAGGTGCCTATCCTAAGATATCGTTGTAATTCAATTCCGTTTTTTCTCAATGCCCATCTTCCTTGCTCCGTCTAGCGTGTCCCCTTATCACCAGGCAGGCAGCGGACCACACAGGAGCAGGGGGCGGCGCCGCTACAGAAGGGGCGGCGCCGCTACAGAAGGGGCGGCGCCGCTACAGAAGGGCCACCAGGGGGCGCCAGCTCACCTCGGTTCTCGCACGCCCCGATCAGGTTGATGATGTTGGGATGCTGGCCCAGTTTGCACAGCACCTCCAGCTCCCCGGCGAAGTCCCGGTGGTCGTTCTCCGAGGCGAACTCTGCGGGGGAGCAACGCACACACACACACACACACGGCGGAGTCAGTCACCGGCGTGAGGCTTTCTCCTGAGCAGTGTTGCCAGATTGGGCCAGATTTCCCACCCAACCTTGCCAGATTGAGTGGGAAATCTGGCCCAATCTGGCAACACTGCTCTTGAAATGTTAAAGTAGGGAGTGGATGGGAGTTTAATATCTGATGTTGTTCCGTTGTGGGTTGTGTGAGTGTGTGTCTCCTGTGTTCTATCAAAGGTGTGTGTGTGTGTGTGTATTTGGATGCATCCATGTTTATAAATTACCTTTACCTTTGAGCATCTTGATCGCGGCGCTCATCTTGTTGCCGTCCTTCTTGATCATGGCCTTGATGACCTGGGTGTAGGAAAACAAACGTCGTTAGTCCAACGATTCGATCCCCTTCATAAAACAATGTAACGATGGACTCAAGGAGGATTCCAGGAGGAGGAGGAGGAGTGAAGAGGCAGAGTCGGACCTGGCCAAAGTTTCCCTCGCCGATGACGTCCTCGAACTTGATGTCGTCCCACTCCAGGATGGGGTAGGTGAGGGGCTCCAGCGTGGGCTTGGGTCTCCGGGTCAGGGTCAGCGTCCCCGAGTTGAACTGGAGGATGGTCTCCTCGCCCTGGACGATGACAACATAGAAAACATTCATAGCCAATGAAAATAACCCATCTCAAGAATCACACCGTTGTAAATGGTGAATGCACTGCATTTACACAGCGCCTTTTTGACCAGTGGCCGCTCAAAGCGCCTTACAATATAACATTCACCCATTCATGCACACATTCACACACCGACGGCGGAGTCAGCCACGCAGGGCGACAGCCAGCTGGTCAGGAGCAGTCAGGGTGAGGCGTCTCGCTCAGGGACACCTCCACACTCCCTAGGAGGAGCCGGGGGTCGAACCAGCAACCTTCCGGTGACCAGTCGACCCGCTCTACCTCCTGGGCCACATGCTGCCCAGTTAACGTCCAACCACTTTGAAAAAGATTAATCTCCAATCACCACTATTCATAGTGGGTTTAGTGGGATTAGTGGGTCAGGTGGGTATAGTGGGCATAGTGGGTATAGTGGGCGGTCCTCACCGATCCCGACTGGTAGGTGAAGGTGCGTCTGCGGTTCATCAGCGTCTTGCGGATGAAGAAGAGGGCGAGGAGCGCCAGGAGGATGGTGACGCAGGTGACGGTGACCGAGCCCACCACCGCCACCAGCAGCTGGTAGCCCTCGCCGGGCGGCCGGCCCCCCACACCCTGCGTAGTGGGGGTGAAGCTCTGGAAGCCTGGAGGGGTGGAGGGGTGGAGGGGAGAGAGGTGGAGCGGTGGTGAGAGAGAGAGAGAGAGAGAGAGAGAGAGAGAGAGAGAGAGAGAGAGAGAGAGAGAGAGAGAGAGAGAGAGAGAGAGAGAGAGAGAGAGAGAGAGAGAGAGAGAGAGAGATTTAGTACGCCTATCACTATGGCAATGGCTCAAATATCACATTGTGTGGCAGCAGCACCCATAATTGCATTGGGAAGGTTCAAGTAAACACAGATGGGATGAGTGTGTGTGTGTGTGTGTGTGTGTGTGTGTGAGAGAGGTGGAGGGGTGGAGGGGTAAAAGAGAGCGAGTGAGTGAGGGACCTTGCATTCCATTGAGCACACCAGGGAACTCTCTGGGTGATCCTGCTCAAGGCCAAAGGAGACCAAGCTATAGGTGATTACGTAATTATCTACAATCAATTCCAGTTTTCACACTGTATAAACACTAAATAAATATAGGTATATATAGGTTTCCTGTTGAGAAGAAGGCAGAGAATATGTTGTGCCACAAACCATCTGTACGTCAACGTGAATAGGGGAAATGAAATAGGGGACAGGTGTTGCAAATTAGCATCTGCTATAAGCACTATGACTATGATACTTGGATGGCCGTTCTCAGTGTGTCTATGTTCACTGTATCTGTTAGCCTGGAAATCCAGACCCACATCTAGAAAGCTGTAGGGTCTGGCAACGAGTAATGAAAACGGCCCAACTCGAGGGGCGGCACCAAGTGTGCATTTGAAAATATCACTGCACGCACTTGGATAACACTACGACCAATCAGAAGAATACAAGGGGTGACACATCCAGACCAGCAGAGCTAAGCAATAGATAAGACTCTTCCCGTATCCGAACGGTAAAACAGCAACGCCTTTGGCCCGCCTATATCAGACACACCGATGTGATTGGTTAATGTTCCAGGCCAGGGGAATCGGGGAGTGAGTATATCGCTCGTTCCCAGAGTGACTCGCTGAGCAAATTCAAATTGTGCTCTGGCGAGAACTCTGGATTCCCAGGGTATGTATCTTCTCCCCCTGAACCATAAATCAATAAACAATACCATGGATAACCCCGCCCGCCCCCCTCACTCACCGTCCACCTGGGTGGCGGCCTGGACGAACTTGCTCCAATCCCCGGGGACCTTGGAGAAGGCCCGCACGCGGAACTGGTACAGCGTGCTGCCGTTCAGCGCCGTCACCTCCTTGGCCGTCTTGTTGCCGTCGTCCGTGTCCACCCAGGGCTGGTGGGCGCCCTGCCCCACGGGCTGGTACTCGATGGTGTACTTGACGATGCCGCCGTTGGGGTCCTCGGGGGGCTGCCAGCGGACCACCACCGCCGACACCGACAGGGACAGCGCCTGCACGTTGCGCGGCGACGACGGGCCTGCGGGAACACAAGGCCGGTAACGGTCACGGGCTCGTCCGACGACGACGCGCGAAACATCTGTGAGCGTTTTTTTTATCTGGGGAGGAGGAACTCGCCGGGCGGGAGCGTGAGGCTCAGAGGTGGACTGGCTGGTGCGGCAGTCAGTGATTTATGTTAACGTTTAAGGGGATTTTGCTGACGCTTTTATCCGAAGCGACTTACAACCGTTCATGCACACATTCACACGCCGGCGGCGGAGTCGACCACGCAGGGCGACAAGCCAGCTGGTCAGGGTGAGGCTGCGTCTCGCTCAGGGACACCTCCAGTCCACACTCCACAGGCTAGGAGGAGCCGGGGGGTCGAACCGGCAACCTTATGGTTACCGGTCAACCTGCTCCACCTCTCATAGCCAACCTACTGCATCACCCTAGAGGAGGGATCCCCTCAACAAGCACCCAGGAACCCGCTGCACGTCCTCAGTCTGCACACGCTCACCCCTTCAATGGTCTGATGTTAATCAACAACAACCACAACCCACAATGAATGAATGAATGAAGGAATCGGTTGACAGGAAGGAAGTAGGACAGCAGGTACGTTTCAATATCGCCACAGAGCTGACACGCGCCAAACAAGGGTCCTTCTTCGGGACCCTTGACCCCCCCCCCCCCCCCCCCCCACTACCTGGCCCCCAGAGCCCCCCCAGAGCCCCCCCCCAGAGCCCCCCCACTAACGCTGGCTGTTGAGGCGGAAGGTGTAGGGCTTGGAGGCGGGGCCCTGGCTGCCGCAGTTCACCAGCAGCACCACGGCGACGTAGTCCCGCTGGTACTCCAGGTTGTGGAACTTGGTGGAGAGCACGTTGAGCAGCGTGGTCTCCTCCCACAGCTTCCTCCTCGGGGGCGAGGGCCCGTACAGCTGCACCAGGAACCCGCTGGCCTCCCCTAGCCCCGTGGCCCCGAGGCTGCCCGCGGGGAGCCGCCAGCGGACCGTGGCGTTGCGGCCCTCCATGGAGCTGATGTCGATCTCGGGCTGCACGGTGGGCTCTGTCGGGGGGGGGGGGGCGGAGGAGGCGCGGTCAGGGTGGGATGGGGGGAAGTGGTGGAGGTGGTGGTGGTGGTGGTGGTGGTCGGAGGGAGCAGACGATATTATTTGTTACGACCCAAGTAAGAAAAAGCTGGTAAAGTATCTCGCTGCCTTGGACAATCCAATATCAGCCTTAATGTAACATAAGTCACCTTTGGTTCACTTATTGAGCTGCTTCAGATGGTTGGATCAATGGTAAACAATGTAAACTAAGCAACATACACTTGTTCAGAGAGAGAGAGAGAGAGAGAGAGAGAGAGAGAGAGAGAAAGAAAGAGAGAGAGCGTGTGTTTGTATTTGTGTAAGTGTGTGTGCATGCGTGCGTGTATTTGTGTAAGTGTGTGTGCGTGCGTGCATGCGCGCGTGCATGTGTGCATGTGTGCGTACGTACGTGCGTGCGTGCGTGCGTGCGTGCATGTGTGAGTACGTACGTGCGTGCGTGCGTGCGTGCATGTGTGCGTGTGAGTGCGTGCGTGCGTGCGTGCGTGTGCGTGTGCACCACTGTGAGCTCAGCTGCGGCTGCAGTAGACAGCTGATTGTGTGTGTGTAACCGTTGCCGCGTGTGCTCCGTACCGGTGCAGTCCGTCTCCATGATGGCCTCCGGGCCGGGGGCCCCCTCTCCCCCCTCCCCCGGGCGGGTCAGCTGAACTCTGACCTGGTAGCGCGTGGACGGCTTCAGGTTCATCAGGGTGATGGGCTCCCGGTCGCTGTACACTGAGAGGAAGTGTAGTGTGTAACGGTTAGTAATGCACTCTACATCAGTCGCTCGCGGTCGCTGCACACTGAGAGGATATGAATAAATACAAGGTACATTAAGCGCGTACATTAAGTGTGTTCATTAAGTACGTACATTAAGTGCCAGGACGTACAACAGACAATAGTGGGCGGGGGGGGGGGCTGAATGGCTATGCAGAGTCCCTCTATGGGTGCTAAAGAACCTCCCCTATCAGAGACACGGAGGAGTCAGTCATGAATGGCGGTCGCTTGGGTCGCCGTGCTCAGGGCGGTGAATACCTTGTTTACGATTCATACTCTTACCCTTTCTGTGATGTTAGTACGTGTATATTAGTAGTAGTAGTGGTGGTGGTGGTGGTAAACAGCCAGGTGCAGCAGGTGGCCTCACCGATGATGGAGGACCAGGAGGCGCCGTTGTCCATGGGCTTGTACAGCAGCTTGGTGGACACGATGGGCCCGTGGCCCTGGTGGGCGCTCATGGGCATCACCACCAGCTGCTTGCTTTTCTTCTCCAGCAGCTTGGGGGGGGTGGCGGGCACGGGGGGCTCTGGGGGAGGGGGAGGGGGGGGATGAAGAGGTATCATGATGTCCGATGCGTCGGAGCTCTGGGAGACTTTAGGCTAACGACAGCGACTCTCGCCCCTTCTCGCCTCGGCCGACCAGAAGACGAAATGCTTTTCTGGCGTCGCGCCTGACGACCGTATAAAGTCTCCACGCACGTTAAGAACTGCTTACATCGCACCGGCGAAAAGACCGTGATGGAATACTCAACCTGTAGCCCAGTGAGGACGAGCTTAAGCTCCGTCCCTTCACCAAAATATCCTATTCATGTAGACTCTACAAAGATAGGATATTTCACATTGCACACCTCTACATTGTAGAGGATTCAATTAAACTGGAGTTTTACTTTTTAATTAGCGAATGGCTGTTCCCATTTCATTATATGTTTCTTTACCACTGTGGTAACCTCTATGCCAAATGTTCATATAATTGAGTATACACATTTGTGCACATTTTCACACACACACACACACACACACACACACACAGACACACACACACGCACACGCACACACACACAGACACACGCACTGTGTTCCTCTGACCTCTGACGATGAGGCTGAACTTGCGTGAGTCCTGGCCCCCGTTGGTGGAGACCCGACACTCCCACACCCCCCCGTCCAGCGCCTTCAGCGAGGGGATCTCAAACTGGGCCGTGCTCTTGTCGGAGTCCATGGTGGTCTGGGTGGCCTGGGGGGCACGGGCACACACACACACACACACACACACACACACACTCAGCCGTATGTTCTTCAGCTCGTACAAAGGGTTGGTTTAGAAAAGCCTTTGCAGATGTAGGACGAACACAAAACTTTTGATTAAGATTTCTTCCTTGCTGAATAAGGGAGTTTTTTCTTGCCCTGGTGGGGGCTTGGGTCAGGGGGGGTCATAAATATTTGGCCCTTAATCACCATTACAGTCTCAAAGGGCTATACAAATAAAATGAATTTAATTTAATTGATAATCAATATAAATTAAATTAAATTCAATTCAATTCATTTTATTTGGATAACCCATTGAGACTGTAACGGTGATTAAGGGCTATACAAATAAAATCAAATTGAATTGATAACAATTGTTATAATTATGTGTTATTTTGTGTTTTTATTTCCTGTCATGTACAACTTAGAATTTTGCAAGCATATACTTCTGAAGACAGCTCCTCCTGCTCCTCCTCCTCCTCCTAGACTAAAGCTGAGTGTGTGCGCTGACCTTCAGCACCGTGCTGTCCAGCTTGCGCAGCTGGATGCTGGTGTGGCTGGGCAGCGGGTTCCCCGAGGCCGAGCAGCGGATCCGGGGGCTGGAGTTCAGGTTCCACTCGATGGTGCTGGGCATGTCCAGGATCTGAGGGGCCCGGTCTGGAGAGCAGGAGCAGGAGGAGGAGGAGGAGGAGGAGCAGGAGGAGGAGGAGATGTTTATATGTTATAGAGGATGAGGAGGATGAGGAGGAGGAGGAGGAGGAGGAGATGTTTATATGTTATAGAGGAGGAGGAGGAGGAGGAGGTGTTTGTATGTTATAGAGGAGGAGGAGGAGGAGGAGGAGGTGTTTATATGTTATAGAGGATGAGGAGGATGAGGAGGAGGAGGAGGAGGAGGAGATGTTTATATGTTATAGAGGAGGAGGAGGAGGAGGAGGTGTTTGTATGTTATAGAGGAGGAGGAGGAGGAGGAGGAGGTGTTTATATGTTATAGAGGATGAGGAGGAGGAGGAGGTGTTTATATGTTATAGAGGAGGAGGAGGAGGAGGTGTTTATATGTTATAGAGGAGGAGGAGGAGGAGGAGGAGGAGGTGTTTATATGTTATAGAGGAGGAGGAGGAGGAAGAGGAAGATAGAGATGCCCTGGTGAACCGAGAGCAGATGCGTTCTTCTTATCTGGTTTAACTTTGGTCTGCTATTATTATGGATTTGTTTTCTTAAGGCTTGAGATAAACCCGACACAAGTTGGCCTCCACTGAACACCAGTCAACCAGTTAAAGCCAGTAGCAGCACCAAATAA
>NC_140279.1:17056613-17061613 GCF_964030765.1 Micromesistius poutassou | reverse complement strand
ATGTGAGTGTCTGGTGGGGGGGGGTCTGTCTATAACCCTAACATGTGGTGACTGATGAGTGTCTGGTGGGGGGGTCTCTATAACACTAACTGTTTTTCATCATTTGAATTGCTGCCTGTATGTTGTAACTGTAACTTTTGCTGCCTTTTTGTGCTGCCTCTTGGCCAGGACTGCCTTGAAAAATTGTTTTTTAATCTCAATGGGACTTTCCTGGTGAAATAAAGGTTAAATAAAAAAATATATGTGGTGAGTGATATGAGTGCCTGGGGGGGGGGTCCCCCTATAACCCTAACATGTGGGGGGGGGGTCCCCCTATAACCCTAACATGTGGGGGGGGGGTCCCCCTATAACCCTAACATGTGGGGGGGGGGTCCCCCTATAACCCTAACATGTGGGGGGGGGGTCCCCCTATAACCCTAACATGTGGTGAGTGATATGAGTGTCTGGTGTATATAACCAGACACTACCAGACTAACCAACACTATAACCCTAACATGTGGTGACTGACTTGTGGTAGATCAGAGTGTCGGGGGGTGGTGGTGGGGGCGGGGTTTGGGGGGGGGGGGGGGGGGGCGGTCTCCGTCCTCCCCAGGTACCTGAGGCGGGGTTGTTGATCATGATGATCTTGTCGTGGGGGTGGAGCTCCCGCTCGGCCTCGCAGTAGAAGATGCCGATGTTCCCCAGGCTGTGGAAGTCGGTGGCCACCACCTCCTTGGCGCGGCGCCGGTGCACCCTGAACTGCGGCGGCATGGGGACGATGAAGATCTTGTTCTCGCGCTTGATGTCCAGGCGGACGGGCGCGGCGTTGCGCTCGCCCGTGATGCAGGAGAAGGAGAAGTGGGTGAAGTCGGTGACCTCGGCGGTGGAGATCATGGTCAGGTCCATCACCGCGTCTGCCCCCCCGGGGGACACAACAACAATGCTTTGACTGAGGCCCGGGGCGATATTGGCTGAGAGGCGTATCACGATATACCTCGATCATATTGATCGAGATCGATGACTATTGATCATTTGAATGACCTGAAAAGACTAGGAATTAACCACGCTGGATTTAAACACTTCTGTTTAACACTTAATATGACCTTCCGCTAGCCTGGCTCCGCCCGCCTCCGTACTTCCGCTCAACTTTCATTCTCCTCCAGTACTACGTCTGGGTTTGCGGTATATATTCGCAGGTTTTCTGCAGCCAATTTTTTTGGCCGTCCAATCAGCGAACAGAGGGAGTGGCTGAGAACATTGACGTTGAGGTTGTGCGCTAGTTTGAGTTGTAGTCAAACATCAGCGATTGGTTATGGCAGATCCAGAGTGGCACTGGGGCAGATCTAATAGTTTCAAACTCCAACAGACACCCGCCTTCAAGTGAGTTAACGTTTGTCAATGGAGAAAGGCCAGACTCTCTGTGCAAATTAAATTAAGTACAAGATTCTGGTAGGACCAGGCTAACCTTCCACTCTTCTTCATTGATAAATACTCCAATGCCAATACAACAATGAAAAACACTGCCCCTTATGATGTCAAAAGGGGCAGATTTCCAAAACGGCTTGTAACGGCTAATCACACCACACCTGGTGGCATGTCATGGGACCTTTAAGGTCAGCCAGCCGGCCTCTCGATGCCGGTGGCCATGTTGTTCATATGATGAGAGCATCGTTCTGTCGTTCAGATCACCGACAACCATGAGGGTGGGAGGAAGATGTAAGCGCTATTCTTTGAGTGTTATCTTTTGGAAACGGCAGAGCGATCCGTCAGCTACTAGTGGTTGAAATTTGAGATATATAAATGGCCCTCATTTATATATCGCTTTTATTCAAAGCGCTGTACAGTGTTGACTGACATTCACCCATTAATGCACACATTCACACACCAACGGCGGAGTCAACCACGCAGGGCGACAGCCAGCTCATCAGGAGCAATTAGGGTGAGGCGTCTTGCTCAGGGACACCTCGACACACAGCTAGGAGGAGCCGGGGATCGAACCAGCAACCTTGCGGTTACCACCCAACCCGCTCTACCTCCTAATGCCACCCCATCATATTATTAATATCATATTATTAATATACACAGTATATACAGTACATATATATATATATATATTCTGTATAAATGTATCTAATGAATTACACAGCATTGTAACAGTGAGTAGGCCTATCACTGAAAATGTGTATTTACAACAGAGACATTTATTTTCCATTTGATCTTGGTAAGACATATGCAATGTGTGGTACACACACCAATATGAGGGACAATACAGAAAACTGGACATTTTGTTCACAGGCTATATGAGCGTCGCCCCGTAATGTCTCATTTGTAACAACATTCCTGCCGTGGCATTGGAGCCCAGACTCGAACCCTAACCTCACTGCTAGAACAATCGCAGGAAACAGAGATGCGCTTCTGTTCTCCCTCAGGGTTAGGGTACTTAGCCATCTCAACTTTGGATCACACCAAACTGGAATAAAAAAAGTTACGTAAACGGATGAAGTACTAGAATTAAGAGAACACGTGTGAGAAAGTGGTCAATTAATTTATAAAACACTCGCGATAATCTCACACCTCATCTCACTTTAAATAGATTTGAGATATGGTATGACTCGTTGTACGTTTCAACTAAGTTGCACTTACCTGACAAACTGAATGAGTAGAACATGTACACCCACACAATCCTCATGGTTGTAATCCTCATTAGGAAATGTGTCTTTCAAATTCGGATCACAATCCAACGTTCAATCAAACCTGAACATGTCCTATATCCAAACCGCTCGCTGTGCTTGGTGTCCAAAGAGTCACCGCGCGCTTTTACGCATTATTTCGTGAGCCATTAAACCGAAGTCTTGAATTAAATGTGTACAGTGATCCCTTTTGCCTTGTCTTTAATGTGTTATCACGGTCCCTCACTGAACCGAGCAGCACCAGGCCGAGCCGTTCTCTGGGTGGGAAAGGAAGGAAGCGCGTCACGGGCAGCCGAGGGTCGTGGAGCCCAAACGATACGAGAGGCAGGAGGCGACGGGCAACACACGAGACACGACCATGTCAGCATTTGAGTCGATAAATATATAGTCGAAAAATATTAATAGTAGCCTAATAATAAAATATATAAATAATAAAAACGCGTGCGGCAAGTTATGCCGCAAGCCCACGCAATATTTCGCCACTGTTCAAACGCTACACTTTAGGCTCATAGGAGATATTGTAGTCTGAATTTATTAAATTGTTGCACATTTGAAAACATGTTTAATGCGGCGAGTGGCCTCTCAAGCCAACACTGCAGTTCACTGCCGCCCTTGGTGCAGTTGGGATAGCGAACCGAATGCAGCAACAGCTGCAATCAGGTTGGGCCAAATGCAACAGCTCTGTTCTCTCCCATCTATGAGTTACAATCCTTGCCGCCTCAACGGCCGACTGACTTTCTCTCTGTTGTACAGTCAGCCTCAGGGAATAATGAACATTATGCTTATTGTGTATCAATTCTCAGTCGTTCCCACTCCAATCTTTGTAAATTATGGGCGATGGGCTTCCATAGCTGATTGGATGTTTTTCTTTCATTTCCTCGCAGCGAAAAACAATTGACTCCAAGTTGTTATTGTGGAACATTTCCTGTTTTTGAGGGCACGAGCTTTCTAAAGGCAGTCAGGAGTGCACTGTGTGTAAATGGAACCTTTAAAGAAAACTAATTTTTCCACATGTTGTTTTGTTTGTTAATATCTCATATGTGAAGACAGCTCATGTACATAACATTTCATGTCATTGCAAATAAATGTAGAAGTTGTTGAAGTTCATTAATAAGCAAACAAAAAAAAGAGAGGGAGAGAGAGAAGAGAGAGAGTGAGTGAGAGACAAAGACAAGATGTGAATGATAATAAGAAAGACAAGGAAAGGCCTCTGGTTGTTATGACTGCTGATCACAACGTTTCAGGAGCCAAACAAAGAGGTCTGGCGCCTGTGGACTCAGATACTGTACAGACAGCGCTCAGCCATAGCAGCGGGAGAGACTTTCCTCTGCACGCGCTCACAAACACTCTTCTGCAAGTGAGAACAATGAAACACATGGAGCGCACACACACACACACACACGCACACACAACGTCAACACAAGGTATCTGGCCAACAAAACGGACAAGTAGAATAAACATTAGTGTTTCAATAAGTAGGCCTACTTGTATTTCTATTGGTTTTGAAAGTATAAGTCCATCACTGAGAGCTATTTAGGGTGTGTGCAACATGCAGACGTATCAATTACACTTCAGAAAACACAGCGGTGCCTCATTTACAACGCTGTGTGACTTCTTCTGCAACACTGGCCTTGAAACGCTTGAAACACCGCCTCAAATCTCTGCAAGAGTGAATTGTGTGTGTGTGTGTGTGTGTGTGTGTGTGTGAGTCTGTGTGTGTGTGTGTGTGTGTGTGTGTGTGTGTGTCTCTATATATGTGTGTTCAATCAGTGTGTGTGCATTTACAGATCTCTGCAATGAGAGAGAGAAGAGGATATGTGTGTGCATGTGGGATGTCTGTGTGTGTGTGTGTGTGTGTGTGTGTGTGTGTGTGTGTGTGTGTGTGTGTGTGTGTGTGTGTGTGTTGGGGGGTTAGACCCCCGCTGACAGCTAGACCGGGGGTCTAGCTGTCAGCGGGGGGTCTCACTTTGAGCTCCTCAGACCTCAGCCATTGTGTCCAGACGCTGTTTGAGGTCCTTTCTGTGTCCAGTGTTCAGGAGAGAGTGGCGGTCTGGGAGGGTTGCGCTCGCTTTAAGGCCCTGACACACCAACCAGATTGTCGGTCGTTGGACAGTCTGGGAGCTCAGTGACCTGAGTCTGTTGGGTGTGTGTGCTGTGACCTGAGTCTGTTGGGTTTGTGCTGTGACCTGAGTCTGTTCGGTGTGTGCTGTGACCTGAGTCTGTTGGGTGCGTGACCTGAGTCTGTTCGGTGTGTGTGCTGTGACCTGAGTCTGTTCGGTGTGTGCTGTGACCTGAGTCTGTTTGGTGTGTGCTGTGACCTGAGTCTGTTTG
>NC_140279.1:17030384-17055384 GCF_964030765.1 Micromesistius poutassou | reverse complement strand
GAAGAGAGGCTAATCAGCCTGCTAGGCAAACTACTGTTGCTTTGTAAAAAAAAAAAAAAGGGGATGTTTGTGGAAACCCCAGATCATCAGCACCATGCCCTTTAACAGACGTAGCCTAGACCCTGCTCTATGGGGATCCATGGGGCTGTGGGGGAGGTGGGTGTATTAAATATAATCTTTCCAACTTTAGAACATGGCGAAATAAGTACATAAATGTTGGACTTGATGCCATGAACATTTCTATTCAGCTATTTTATAGAATGTTTTATCAACCTTTATGACAAACAAAGGTTATATAGATTATACACACTGGCTTTGTTTGCGGGCAAAACTAAGGCCCTGCATTCATGAAATAGGCAAACAGAGCCAAGTTTGCATCATATCTGCATGCGCTCGGCCGTTGGCCTGCTGGCCTCATTTGGATACTTGTCCGTCCACTCCTCAATGCATCCTTCTGTCTCTAAAGATATACACCCACATCACGCACATGGGACTTTATTATTAAAATTCAAAGATATTCCGACACACACATATGTATGTGTTATGTGATATCTTTGAAGTCTAATAATAAATTTGAATTATGTGTTTATTTTCTGATGTATATTGATAGAAATACGCATGCTGATTGATGATGATTTGATGATTTATGATTCTCTCCCTCTCTGTCTTTCCTTCTATTCTCAGTTTGTGGCGGAGCGCAGCGCGTTTGGTTCTGACTCAAATCCTCAAAGATCACCGCCAGTCCCATCGCCAACCAACATCCCTCAACGTTGCCCCCTAGTGGATTTACGGAGATGTGACCCTGGACCTGGTCGGAATAAATCCACGGGAAACGATGCGCCTGAGAGAGAAGGGGTCATCCGATGGGCTGCAGCATTAGGAGCTGCTGTACACGCCGGCTGAGGGCCAGGACCCTGCTGTGTCCTCCTCTTAGTTAACAATAACATCTCACCTATAACATGTATCTCTTACTGAGTTAGAGATCAAGCACCATCCTACACACGCTCACCAGAAACCACCAAAACCAGCGAGGAATCCAGATGGATCCACCTTCAAATTTCACATTAACAACCCTCCTAACAACTCCTGGTAAGGATTCGTCCATCCAACCACCTTCACCTATCCTTCACCCGTCCTTCAGTCAAACATCCTCTCTCTCTGAACATTCCGGGCGGCAGTATAGCTCAGGAGGTAGAGTGGGTCGACTGGTAACCGGCAGGTTGCTAGTTCGATCCCCGGCTCCTCCTAGTCTGAGTGTGGAGGTGTCCATGAGCGAGACGCAGCCTCACCCCTGACTGCTCCTGACCAGCTGGCTGTCGTTCCTGCGTGGTCGACTCCGCCGTCGGTGTGTGAATGTGCGAATGAACGGTTCTAAGTCGGATAAAAGCGTCTGGTTAATGGTTAATGGAGGGCGGGTGGTCAGCGCTGTAGACCTTATGCTCCGGGAACGAACCCATGTGTCACCCATCATCACAACGAGACTCTTATTTTGAAGCCATCGAGCTGACTCAGTAAAAGCGTTCCTTTTCCGCCCTCCCCAGGGAACTCCAGCGACCCCACCACCCCCACCCCCTACCAGTCCCAGCGCTGGGAGTTCCTGGTGGCCGTGCTGGTCACGGCCGTCTCTGTGTCCGTGCTGCTGGCCCTCCTGGCCAAGTGCCAGGTGGTCCGCCGCTACCTGGCGAGCTACAGACACACGCGCCTGAGAGACGGGGACAGCGTCAGCCAGGGGGACCCCTCAGGTGGGTGGTGGATATGCTGTGTGTGTGTGTGTGTGTGTGTGTGTGTGTGTGTGTGTGTGTGTGTTGGGGTGTGTGTGTTGGGGTGTGTGTGTGTGTGTGTGTGTGTGTGTGTGTGTGTGTGTGAGTGCGCGTCTGTGTGTGTCTGATCCTGGCAAATTTGGTTCCAAATAAAAGCATTTAAATGTGTGTGTGTGTGTGTGTGTGTGTGTGTGTGTGTGTGTGTGTGTGTGTGTGTGTGTGTGTATGTATGTGTCTGTCTGTGTATGTGTGTGTGTCAGTCTGTCTGTCAGTCAGTCTGTCTGTCTGTCTGTTTGTCGTGTGTCTGTCTGTGTGTGTGTGTGTGTGTGTGTGTGTGTGTGTGTGTGTGTGTGTGTGTGTGTGTGTGTGTTGCCTTCAAAGATTCAAAGATATGTTTGTATTTGTGCATCATGATATTTTCTGATCCTTTGAGGGCTGACTTGACATCATGTTTTGAATAATTTGATGTTCACTTGACATTTGCTCACTTTTTCTCTCTCTACAAAATGAAGAGTAGGTATTTTTCAGTGAAATTGAATGGTATTCGATGTACAAGCGACAACTGGATGTAAATCTTACTGGAATAATTGGTTAATAAGCGTAATAATGGTCATGCTCATTTAGCAGAAGGCCAATGTTGAAATGACTGGTTTACAATGTCATTTCATACATGTGTAAACTGTTACATTTACAAATGATCCAGTGAAGAAGATTACGGTGTTACCGTATTTTTTACGGAAATATTCTGACTACCCCAGCTGCCAATTTTTTTTCTTTTTTACAGTTTGTTTGTTTGTTTGACTTGACTGCCCTCTCATCAGTCTGCGGTACATCGTGACAGTATAACGTGACGGTGCCTGTGTGTCCTCTCCAGGTCAGGACGTGGAGTTCTCCATTCACGGCGGCCGGGGGATGAACGCACACTCCATCCCTCCGATACACGAAGAGGACGACGACGGATTCATCGAGGACAACTACATCCAAAACAGCGAGCGGGAGAAGGCGGAGCGCGCCGCGGGCGGGGGCTTCGGGGACATCAGCTCCGTTCAGTTCAGCTCAGTGTTCGCGCAGTCGGGGGAGGACATGGAGGACGATGAAGACGACCAGATGGATGAGATCCAGTTCTCCATCGCCTAAAGTGTTCGTTCTGTTTCGGGGTCAAGCACTTGGGGTGATGTGGGCGGCAGTAGTTCAGGAGGTAGAGCGGGAAGGTTGCCAGTTCGATCCCCGGCTCCTCCTAGCCTGAGTGTCGAGGTGTCCCTGAGTGAGACGCCTCACCCTGACTGCTCCTCACTTCTGACTCGGCCGTCGGTTTGTGAATGTGTGAATGAATGGTTATAAGTCGCTTTGGATAAAAGCGTCAGCAAAATCCCCTCTATGTAAATTTCCATTTCCATTTCTCTGTTCATAGATCAGACGGCTTGAGTACGTATTCTGCTAACAAACACATGATGATTTGCTGGTTTGACACAATGCAACTTTTTTTTAATGACAAGAAGATACTGTAATGAATGAATGTTGTTTTTTTACCGATGGATCTTTGAAGGAATCTGTGGGCGTTAACAAAAATAAATCTAATCTTGTGAGATTGCATTTTTAATTGTGTATGCAACCCTGTCCACACTGCTACATTTTAACGAGGACATGTGCGAATGCAGTGATAACTCGCAAACATAAAGAGGTTATATATATATATATATATATATATATATATATAGAGAGAGAGAGAGAGAGGGGGGGGGGAGAGAGAGAGAGAGGGGGGGGGAGAGAGAGAGAGGGGGGAGAGACAGAGACGGAGAGAGACAGACAGAGAGAGAGAAAGAGAGTGACTACAGTCTAGACCCACTCCTATGGGTTGGGTGTTTAGAAGCTGCTTGACAGGTCTGCGCGTGAGGCTCAATGACTGCTCGTGCGACTACCCGGAAAACAGCGCGAGGACTCAGAGAGGCGGAGGAGATGAAGGCTCGCGCGGCGATTCTCTCCGTTTAGTGAGCCCGAAGTTCACCGGATTTATTACCGACTACCGGCGACAGCATGTCGGCGTCCGCGGTGTTCATCCTGGACGTGAAGGGCAAGGTGAGCTGGGGGGGGGGGGGGGGGGGGGGGGGTCTACTAAGTTGGTGGTCTCCCTGGTGGGGGACCAGGAGGGGAACCTGAACGGGTCTACTCAGTTGGTGGTCTCCCTGGATGGAAGGGGACCTGAACGGGTCTACTAAGTTGGTGGTCTCCCTGGATGGAAGGGGACCTGAACGGGTCTACTAAGTTGGTGGTCTCCCTGGAGGGGGACCAGGAGGGGGGACCTGAACGGGTCTACTAAGTTGGTGGTCTCCCTGGAGGGGGGGACCAGGAGGGGGGACCTGAACGGGTCTAAGTCTCCTCAGGACGATCAACAGGAACACCTGCACATTGTTGCGGGGAGAAGCGGCGGAACTCGTTCCACCCGTTTGACCGACATCTCCGTGCTGAACTTTCCGTCCCCGGTGAAGCTGGAGGAAGTGTCTGTCCTATATCGTTCGTCCAGATACGTATCAAATATATCGTCAATAATCGTATCGTAGCCAACGTGATCTCCGCGTTGGCTACGGTGTGTGCGTAAGAAACGCACACTGACCGTTGAGAGTCAGAAAAAGAGATGGAAGTTGAGTTCAATGCAAGTGTGATTTAAACCTTCAGTCTGCCCCTGGACCCCTGGGCCATGTCTAGTCATTTTAGTCTCACCCCCTTTACCAGGAGATGAGCTCCATCAACCCGCAGTTAGGTGACACATGATGATGATGAGCCTTGATGATGTTGTCAGTTTCGGGTTTTTTATGGGGGTAAAAACGAGCACAATCCATACAGAATGTCCTATGTGCACAGATAATTGTTCCCTACTAAATCAAGCCATTGATGAGGATCTATTTTGCCATTGAGTGGATACAGTGGCGGGCTGGTGGTGCTGTGGTGTGTCTGTGTGTGTGTTGGCCTGCATAGTGCTGAAAGACACTATTGACACGCCATTGAGTCATATTTCAATGTGTCGTTCTGACGTCGTTCTGACGTCGTTAAGAGCTGAAGAGACTCGTGTTTTGATGAGGGGTTATATTATGTGTTTTTTTCTTCTGTATTTCGGTTTGCTTTCGGTAGTATAGTGTGCACATTGGGCAGCCGTATAGTGACTAGTACTATAATGACTTGTTGTTTGTGGCTTGTGTGTGAAAAGATAACTGTAAAAACTGAAAAAAAAAACAGTTTATCCACCCTGGAGATAAATCTAGCCACACTTGGATGTTGACATGAAAACACAATTAAACGAACAAAATCAGAGAAATGATCCAGCTACAAACTACTTTGTCCAACTGCTCACGCTAAAGAAGAAACAATACATTGTTGATACTGTTAATCTTCACTAAGGTCATGAGGTCAGTGTCGTTGCAAGCAGTATGGAAAATGTTTCCTCTGTATAAAAATGCAGAACTGGGAGTTTCCGTAAAGTAAAACAAAAGACAAGAAACCAATCTGCAAATTTAGTGAAATGCAGGGCCATGCATTGACCTCATTCTGTCTCTGCAATGAGCTTTGAACTTTGACTTTGTTTTTATCAGTGCTCATGGCACACTGGCCTTTCATATCCCTTCCCTTCTACTGGATTACTTTTCTTCGCACGGTATAGATAGCTCTGTGATATCAATTGTCTTGTGGTATCTGGCCCTTTGACCTTTGACCCCTCCCTTGTGATGCAGGCTCCTCTTGAAAGGTCGGCGAGCAATTGTTACTGTGTGTGTGTGTGTGTGTGTGTGTGTGTGTGTGTGTGTGTGTGTGTGTGTGTGTGTGTGTGTGTATGTGTGTGTGTGTGTGTGTGTGTGTGTACTATTGTATGGACATACAGTGTTCCTGAAAAGCATCTTAACCTCCTCCCAAACCAACTGCTATCATATCTTTATCGTCACATTTTTTAAATTGTGTTTTCTTGAAGAAATTTCAAACAGTTTGTCCAACTTGTGTTGTCTGCTGTCTCTCCTGCCATCGTCCTACACTACCTTGTGAGGTGTGCTTCTTACTGATGGTGGTTTGGTCTGCATTGGCTCGCTGCCTCCCACACCACAGCATGTTCAACTTTATATATATATATATATATATATATATATATATATATATATATGACTGTTCATACATATTTATATATATGTACTGTACATATATTCTAGTTTTAATAAAACAATTTTCTTCTTGATTGCACTGTACCTTGTTACTCTTTTTACTGTTTTTATACTATATATATATTTTTTTTTTTGCATTGTTAAAGGTGCCATGACATGCCACCAGGTGTGGTTGTGATTAGCCGTTACATGCCGTTTTGGAAATCAGCCCCTCAAGACATCACAGGTGGGCGTGTCCTACTAGATGTGTGACGGATAGATGAGCAACGTCTGCTACAGTCCACTGGGTAGGCTGGTAGACTGATCTATCCAGCACACGTCTAGGTGGACACGCCCACTTTCTGCCCCTTATGATGTCAAAAGGGGCACCTGGTGGCATGTCATGGCACCTTTAAGGAGAGCTTGGGATACAAAATCATCATTGCCAGCTAGCTATGACTGCTTTGCCTGCCTTATGTTGTAGCATTTGATTAATCAAATAACTTGACCTTAAACCTTGAACCTTCTCCTTGGTTCAGGTGCTGATCTGCCGTAACTACATGGGCAACACGGACATGAACCAGATCGACCATTTCATGCCCCTGCTCATGAAGAAGGAGGAGGACGGGGAGATCACTCCCATCATCACCCACGGCGACACGCATTTCCTGTGGATCAAGCACAGCAACCTCTACCGTATCCTCCGCCCCAGACTAAGCTACTCAATGATACAAGCTCAATAGAAACAGAATTTTATACTCTCATTCGTTTGTTTCTAGCATGAAAAAAGACAGCATTCGCAGCGTTAAAGGTACAATATGGGACACATTTACTATACTGAATCACGAAATTTCAGCAGGGATTAGGTCAGAATAGTGGCTTCTCTGACCACAATGCTACAGTTATGTAGCAGAAATGTCTGTGGTTGGTCAGAAGGTTTGTTTTGGTTTGCCCTGTGTGGCAAAAAATCTTTGATTTTGGACTGCAGTGCCCATAAATGCTCTGTGTCAATGGAACAAGTGAGTCTCGAGTGTTTTGCAGAAGCTGGTGAGACTAGTCTTACATTAGCCTCCCCGTCCTCCTCCCTGGTCGACTGCTGGAGACCTCCCACCCTGTTAGCCTTAGTGCTACGTTAGCCTCCCCCTCCCCCTCCTCCTCCCTGGCGGACCGCCGCGTCCTGTTCTGCAGGATGCAGTCTGGGAGCCACTCGCTGTTGTTTCACTTCCCCTTCCACTCGGGGTGTGCCTAGCGAGGCCTGAACGATTTTTCTCTCCAAAGGGTTATTTACTCAACTTGGATGAATGGTCGTGCGTTCTTAGGACTGTTCCTTGAACGCTGTGTGTTGCAACCAAGATTGGCAATGATCTGATTTCATATCCCCATGCACTCCCCTCCACCGACTGTATGTTGTGAGGGCCCTGGGCCGAGGAGGACTGCACTGTGATGTGAGCTAAAATCAACAAACATCACATCAAAGTGTCCACAGGCGTTCCCACTGTTTGCTGTTGTCTAGTTGTTAGTAAGGGTAGCGTGTATTGAAAGCCAGTCTGTTGTGTGTGTGTGTGTGTGTGTGTGTGTGTGTGTGTGTGTGTGTGTGTGTGTGTGTGTGTGTGTGTGTGAGGGTCTGGGATCTGGTTTTCCTTAACAGTCTCAGTGGTGGCAACGACCAGGAAGAACGCCAACGCAGCCCTGGTTTACTCCTTCCTCTATAAAATCATACAGGTGGGTTTGACACTTGATTGACCCTGATTCATGTTTTTAACTGAATCTGACTCCTGAAACTCATAATAAAAAAGAATTGTCCTTTGTTTCATAACAATGTATTTCAAGGATGATCATTCATTTCTTTCAAAACGTATCCACAAACCACCGGCGTGCCGTGCAGGTGTTCAAAGAGTACTTCAAGGAGCTGGAGGAGGAGAGCATCCGGGACAACTTTGTGACGGTGTACGAACTGATGGACGAGGTCATGGACTTCGGCTTCCCACAGACGACCGACAGCAAGATCCTACAAGAGTAAGACCGCTCAGTCTCAGCCACCACTCTCATTACCGTCATAGTTCTTGGCCATAAGACGGGGTAAACCTCGGGATAGCTTGTTGGTTATTAAACTTCTGTCTGTTGGTTCCCTGGAGCAAGTGGCTGTTTTTTTTTAAGATGTAACATGCATTCCCAATTGTGCTCCCATGGCAGTGCGCGCTTTATGTGTGGTGCTGAATCATGCCGGCTTCTGATTCATGTTAGCCATTTAATGGAATGACCTTCTTGTGTGTTCATAAGTTTGCATTATGATCCCAAACTTTCTTTTGGCTGAAATAGAGCTTGTGGAGTTGTATTTGTTCTTGATATCAAGTTCTGGATAAGACAATGTGTGTGTGCACATGTATGTGTGTGTGTGTGTGTGTGCATGCGGCTTGTAAACACTGGGTTCCTGTTGATGCGTGCGTACAAAGTCATATTCAGCAGGGGACCCTTGAGACCCGGACAGAAAAGACACACACGCACGCACGCACGCACGCACAAATGTAAACACACACACACACACACACACACACACACACACACACACATAGCCGCCGCCGCCTTCAATTAACATTTCTGAGGAGAATCGAGGCAGACAGAACAAACAGACAGCATTAACATCAAGCTCTTGTCAGTGTCTGCTCTCTGTTCCCCGTGCCGTGAAGGAGACTGCCCTGCGCAGGAGGCATGGGGGAGAATCTGGGACACGTAGTGGGGAGAAAACTACCCTCAATCAATCAATCATCTCCAACCCACCACTTCAGTCTCATGACGTCCCGCCAGGCTGCCGTTTGCGGTGGTCGCTGTGAAGCGAAACCCTGCTGGAAGCGCCTTCCGAAACTGTCAAAAGCAATCGTTTGGTGTGATCTCTGAATTTTGAGGATATTTGTGGGACCCGGATGGCTCAGTTCCTCAATCCCCTTCCAACAAACTAAGTTTGTTCATTGGTTCATACACAGGAACGCATCGTGTGTTCTGAACGCTTGGAGCGGCTGCTTCAGATCAACAGTCAATCTTGCAAACGTTTGAGCACCGATGTGGTTGGGCGGCTGGTGATTGATAAATTATTCACTTTTCCTGGCTATCCGTCAAAGGGGATTAACCATCGATATTAACCACATGTGGAAAGGAACCTTTATTGCTGCAGGTACAGGTCTTTAGGGACCGGATTTTGGAAACGCAGTTCAATGAACAACAAATGAGCGTTAACGTGGAGCCAGGCTGCGGGAGACTGCTTTGCCGAGGGCTTTCTGAAGGTGACCCAGAGAGGTTGCTGAGCTTGTTTTGTTGAGGGGTTTTTTTAGCTAGGAAGCATGATCTAGGGAAAGGGTGGTAATGTGGAATCTGTTATTCAGAGGAAAACATCAGAGAGGGGAAGGCGGGATGGAGCCAGGAATAGAAGTGCAGTTTCAAGAGTTAAATTCACTTCCACAAGAACTAAAGAGCAGAACAACACCATAGTGACGCATGGAAGATCCAGGGGGTGAATCAAGCTTCCATGTTGTCTTACAGCTTATGCTTTTAGTCATGTTTTTGTAATGTTAGCTGTCTACAATCAACGTTACTGCTTCTATTTCATTTCCAATATTGCTGGGTGAAATTTGCTTTTTCCAGATGCTTTTTTGCCAAGCTCTAAAAAAAACTTAATAATAATAGCTCATTAACATGGCATTATTAACATGTTTAAACGGTACCCCTATTTTCACATCCAAGTGGTGTTTGGGAAACACTAGGAGACACAGGTCCTCTCTCTGAGTCTGCGATGACACTTGAGTGGGGGGAAGCACTGGCTATAAACACTCTGGGTCACATGTTGTTTACCGTCTCGGCCCGAGTCTCTGTCGCACAGGACTCCCTCGGTTACCTAGACGATCCGTAGCATACAGCCTTACACTGAAATGCACTCTCTGCACTACACTGTGTGTGCGTGTGTGTGTGTGTGTGTGTGTGTGTGGGGGGGGTGATGTTCACCATCACTATGTCTGTCTTGAACTGGCAGTTGGGATGCAATTAAATAAAAGTGATGTTCTTGTTTTTGTTTAGTTTGTTTGTATTTTATGATCTTAAACAAAGACATCTGGGATATCTATCTTGCGAATGTTACTAAAATGATTATTTATTAATCAATCATTATCTTTCTTATCGTCAAAGTCTCTCTTTCCAACGTTCCACCCGTGTGTCATGAACCTTGAATCATCTTTGAACAGAATGCGTTTTGCAGAGAGGAGCAGGGGGGGAAATGAGAGACCCCGGGGTAGCGGGGTGGCTGTGCTCTCACTCTCTCGTGATAGGGTGAGGGATCAGGAGAGTGAGTCTCCTGTCTCCTCGGGGCCGCCCCCCCGGAGCGCCGCTTCTGGCCCCTTTGAACTGGGAGGAGACGGGAGACGGAGCTCTGGGGAAGATCAGGCAGAGCTGGAGGGGTTCCCCAGATGAAGGGCGTGGCAGCCGGGGTTGCCATGGTAACGGGGCTTAACAGGGAGGGATGGATAGGGGGAGAGCTTAAGGAAGTTGAAAAAGGTTGCTCCTCTGCAGTCAACGGTTACCTCGGGGTATAATATCACATTTGCACTCTGGGATCAATGAAATAGGAACATGTATTGCAGAAGTACCACTTGAGTACTCGAATACTGAATATGACTACTGAATATGCTTTTAATATAGAGTAGGGCATTTTCTTTCCCACAATGTTTTTATTGATGACGTTTAATGTTTTATGTGGATGGATGTCCTGTCTCGCGACGTCAGCGACCACGATGGAAATAAGTGCTCGCACGTTGTCGTGTTATTGTCTATCCCTCGGAGATGTCTGCATTCCAAATAAATCAAATCAAGTTGACATGTATGAATTATATCAGCATAAGTATGTTGTTTTTCTAGTTTTAATAATATATTTTTTACTTTGTAACCGGCCCTTTGTTTCAGGTACATCACCCAGCAGGGCCACAAGCTGGAGGCGGGGGCCCCGCGGCCCCCGGCCACCGTCACCAACGCCGTGTCGTGGCGCTCGGAGGGCATCAAGTACCGGAAGAACGAGGTGTTCATGGACGTCATCGAGTCCGTCAACCTGCTGGTGAGGAGAACCCTCACACTATGTTGTCATTTCTCATGGTGGTCTCCTATTGGCTGGTCTGAAGCTATCATTTTAAATCAGATTCACAGTCAATTACATCAATCAAGATGAACTGAACCCTCAAAGCATCGCTGTCAAGTGTCGATTCAAAGTGTCCATCCAAATAATGCATAATGCATCCTATTACAATTTCCCTGATGCTCTTTTAATCTGAAACATTTTATTACATTTACATTTACATTTAGGGAATTTAGCAGACGATTTTATCCAAAGCGACTTACAATAAGTACATTTGTCATAAGAAGTGAAACAATATATCGCCGTTGGTACAGTAAAGACGTTCATAGAACCAAGTGCCAAGCACTAACAATCGCCAGGCTGACCCCATTCCCCGTACACAGCAGTGATAGCTAGTGCCAGCTACTGCAGATGCTACACAACTAAGTACATGCTACACAACATGCATGCACAACACAATTAAGTACGTGCTACACAATTAAGTACAAGGAATGAATACAACCTGCATTGAGTGCGTTCACGACGCGCAGGACAGGATTGTGCCAGGACGTACAACAAACAATAGTGCAACAAATAAGACAAATAAGTGACTGAATGGCTACGTTATTATTCAGCTAAGTTAGCACACAGGAAATGAACATACAAGGAATCCGTCTTGGTGCACCGGGGGGGGCAACATGGCGTCTGACATGAAGATCTCATTCAATTCAACTTGAGTCTGAATCCTAATCCTGATGGGGCGGCCCTTCCATTGTTGAAGTCTTTGAGCGTGACCCCCTGTGTCTCCCCCCCCGCCCCCCCCCCCAGGTGAGTGCGTCGGGCAGTGTGCTCCGCAGTGAGATCCTGGGCTCCGTGAAGCTGAGGGTGGTTCTGTCCGGGATGCCGGAGCTCCGACTGGGCCTCAACGACAAGGTGCTCTTCGATATCACCGGCCGTGAGTGACACTCCGACACACACACCCACACACCCACGCACAGACACACAATACACACCGACACACCAACACACGGCAACGCAGACACACCACCACACAGACACACCCACACACACACAGACACAGACACGCCAATAGACACCGACACACAGACAGACACACAGACACACCAATACACCAACACACAGACACACAGACACACCAACACACACACAGACACACCAATAGACACCGACACACAGACAGACACACAGACACACAGACACACCAATACACCAACACACAGACACACAGACACACACACAGACACACCAATAGACACCGACACACAGACAGACACACAGACACACACACAGACACACAGACACACACACAGACACACAGACACACACACAGACACACACACAGACACACAGACACACACACAGACAGACACACAGACACACAGACACACAGACACACCAATACACCCACACACCGACACACAGACACACCCACACACAGACACACACAGACACACCACCACACCAACACACACCAACACATGTTATACCCTGTATCACCGGCAGTGAGTGACACAAAAAAACAGCCATATCACTCCCTCCCTCTCTCCACCTAACATGAGCTATATCACTCTCTCTCACTCCCTCTCTGAAGCCTTCGTACCCTCACCCTGCCCTCACCTCCTTACGTAAACCTCCTCCCCCTCTGGGCCCCCGAGGCCCTCTCCTCTCTGGCCCCCCTCCCTGACTCGCCTCTCCCCCCTCCTTTCCCCCCTACCCCTCACCCCTCCTCCCCTCCTCCCCTCCTCTCCCCTCCTCTCCCACCCTACCCCTCACTCCTCCCCTCCTCCCCTTTCCCCTCCTGTCCTCTCCCTACCCCTCACTCCTCCCCCTCTCCCCTCCCCTCCTCTCCACTCCTCTCCCCCTCACTCCTCCTCCTCCCCTCCCCCTTACCCCTCACCCCTCCTCCCTTCCTGGGGTGCAGCCTAGCCAGCATGGCCCTTCTCTCCCCCTTCCTTCCTTAATCCTCACCCCGGGCTACAGATGAACACATGAAGGATCCCATGGATCTCTGGGTCTCACATGTGTGCATCCCACTAACCCACACACATACACACCCAAGCACACACACACACACACCAGTGCACGCAGATACACACGCACACAAGCACACGCACACACAGAGGTTCACACACCTTGCAGACGATGAGAAAGATGTTGTATCAATTGACATATTGTTTTCTTTGTTTATTAGTTGCAGTATAATTATCTTAATCATAATTTATTAATTCAGATATTATGTTGTCTCCACAAGCACCCAGTCATCTAGTGCTGATCTTATCTGCCTGTTCAGTTGTGGTCGGTTCAGACTATCATAAACTCTACAGCACCCTCTTGTGGCAATTGTCTGGAACCACATGGATAGGCTGTCTAGTTGTGAAAAACAATAATAGTTGACATTAACAGCTGATCGCAGAACATGGAACTAGCACAGAGAAACCAAGGGTCATGTGGTGGCGGGAATCCTTTCAGCAACAGAGCATCTTTTGACTTCATTTGACACAATTTATTTATACAGGGAAGTCTAGTTGATGTTGTATATAGGCACATGAGTCATCATGACATTCAATATTATCGTTCTCAGAATCAATTCCCTTCCTCTTTTATTTTATATGTGTGTGTGTGTGTGTGTGTGTGTGTGTGTGTGTGTGTGTGTGTGTGTGTGTGTGGGTGTGTGGGTGTGTGTGTGCGTGTGTGCAGGGGAGAAGAGCAAGGCGGTGGAGCTGGAGGACGTGAAGTTCCACCAGTGTGTGCGTCTGTCCCGCTTCGAGAACGACCGCACCATCTCCTTCATCCCCCCGGACGGAGAGAGCGAGCTCATGTCCTACCGGCTGAACACCAATGTGAGGCCACACCCCCTCAGGCCACACCCCCTCATACCACACCCCCTCAGGCCACACCCCCTCATACCACACCCCCTCATACCACACCCCCTCTGGCCACACCCCCTTCAGATCAGACCACACCCCCTCAGACCACACCCCCATTCAGGCCACACCCCCATCAGATCAGACCACACCCCCATTCAGGCCACACCCCCATCAGATCAGACCACACCCCCATTCAGACCACACCCCCTCAGACCACACCCCCATTCAGGCCACACCCCCATCAGATCAGACCACACCCCCATTCAGGCCACACCCCCATCAGATCAGACCACACCCCCATTCAGGCCACACCCCCATCAGATCAGACCACACCCCCATTCAGGCCACACCCCCATCAGATCAGACCACACACCCTCAGACCACACCCCCTTCGGACCACACCCCCTTCAGACCACACCCCCTTCAGAGCCACAGTAGTAGGTAGTGTTGTGTAGTGTAGTGGTGTGTAGTGTAGTGGTGTGTAGTGTACTGTACTGTAGTGGTGTGTAGTGTGTAGTGTAGTGGTGTGTAGTGTAGTGTAGTGGTGTGTAGTGTAGTGTAGTGGTGTGTAGTGTTGTGTAGTGTACTGTACTGTAGTGGTGTGTAGTGTGTAGTGTAGTGTGGTGTAGTGTAGTGGTGTGTAGTGTTGTGTACTGTACTGTAGTGGTGTGTAGTGTGTAGTGTAGTGGTGTGTAGTGTAGTGTAGTGGTGTGTAGTGTTGTGTAGTGTACTGTACTGTAGTGGTGTGTAGTGTGTAGTGTAGTGTGGTGTAGTGTAGTGGTGTGTAGTGTTGTGTAGTGTACTGTAGTGGTGTGTAGTGTAGTGTAGTGGTGTGTAGTGTTGTGTAGTGTACTGTAGTGGTGTGTAGTGTGGTGATTGAACCTCTCTCTCTCTCTGCTCCTGTAGGTGAAGCCTCTTATTTGGATCGAGAGCGTGATCGAAAGATTCTCCCACAGCCGAGTGGAGATCAAGGTCAAGGTATGTATGAGGAAACACACTCACTCACTCACTCACTCACTCACTCACTCACTCACTCACCTTGCAGTGCACATACACAGTGAAACTAAACCATATCATAGCCATTTCAGACCTGTCCTATTTATATCAGATCCTATTTTAGTGACATCAGACCTTCATACATCATAATATATATATATCCTAATGTATATATGTATATATACTATCTCTCAGGCCCGGAGTCAGTTCAAGGGCCGCTCCACAGCCAACAACGTGACCATACTGGTCCCAGTGCCGAGCGACGCCGACTCGCCCCGCTTCAAGACCAGCACGGGCAGCGCCAAGTGGGTCCCCGAGCAGAGCGTGGTCCAGTGGACCATCAAGTCCTTCCCGGTCCGTCTCACAGTGTGGCTCGCGTTAGAGATCCAGGGACTGTTTCATCCGTCTGCACACTTTGAAACATCAAAGTGGGGCCATTAGCGTTCTTTGAGCGTTAAACAAGAATGATCTCAGAAAAGGATTATGCTTTGAAAGACAAAAATGATCTGACAGCCTCGTTTGATAGTTCGTCCCGACGTCTGTTGAAAGTCACTCCTTAATGAAATTAATAATGTGCGAAAAACAAATGACCAACTTCCCTCGTCGAGTTCAAACCAAGAATGATGTCTTCCCTTTGTAGTTGTTCCCTCAGAGTTGTGTTGTAGAATATGTAACTAACTCCTAGTGTGCGTGTGTGTGCGTGTGTGCGTGTGCGTGTGTGTGCGTGCGTGCGTGCGTGTGTGTGTGTGTGTGTGTGTGTGTGTGTGTGTGTGCCTGGCTCTGTGTGTGTGTGTGTGTGTGTGTGTGTGTGTGTGTGTGTTATGCGTGTGCCTGGCTGTGTGTGTGTGTGTGTGTGTGTGTGTACATGCAGGGCGGTAAGGAGTACATGATGAGGGCGAGCTGCGGGCTGCCCAGTGTGGAGAGCGACGAGCTGGAGGCCAAGCGGCCAATCACAGTCAACTTTGAGATCCCCTACTTCACGGTGTCCGGGATTCAGGTGAGCCTCGCTGTCGGCCCGCCACAGGGCTCTACGATAAATACCCGCTGCCTTCCATTAAAGGGCAGTGTGTCAACGCAATTATTGTATGTCGTACTTAGTTATAGTCCTTAGTTGTGTAGCATCTAAAGGGCTGCTTATGGTCCCACGTTCACGCAACGCAAGGGGGTTACCAGTGTTTGTAATAACGGCGTTTAAAATAACGGCGTTAGGTAACGCTGTTATTTTTTCAATAACGGGGTAATCTAACTAATTAGTGTTTTCATTGTTACAACACCGTTACCGTTACTGACCGTTAAATGCGGTGCGTTACTATGAATTGATTGAATGAACTGCGTAATCCGAACGCACCCCTGGCTCCACACACATACTGCTAGTGAGGAGACCGGGTGGGTTAACAATGAGATAAGCGATAATGATTGGCTAAGGCAGAGTCATGTTTCATGGTAGCCAATCGGAGCCAGTGTTTTTACACACAAGCCAGGATATGCGTGCCACACGCACACGCATACACACACACACAAACACCAAACAGATTCGATGAAGCAGTAGAAATGGCGAGTCCGGAGCAATCCGATGAAAAGTTGTCATTTTCAGGGTACCGATATAAGCACTAATTCATTGAGGTCAAAGGCAAGAACGTGCATGTAAAGTGTACATTATGTCCAGGTGCGAAGACTTTGTCAACGCATCTAATGAATCTCACGACGACACACGCATCTATCTTTTTCTACAGTAACGCAAATAAGTACTTTCCCTGGTAACTCGTTACAAGTACAAGTAGTGAGTAACTAATTACTTTTTAAAAGTAACGTTCCCAACACTGGGGGTGACGGACCCCTTACGTCCGTGCGGACCCTCCTTGCGTCCACCGCCAGGGCCTGACGTGCGCCTCCCGAAAATCGTAACCTTCTGTCGAGGCGACGCAGCTGCCAGGGCTGTGATTGGTCTGCTCACTAGAACCTGACGCAGAACCATAAAGGTTCACATGATTGCGTCAAAGCGTCTGCGTGGTCATTGCTTTGTGTGAACATGGAACCATAATCAGCCCTTTATCCTGGCTATCTTTGTTGTATACGGGGAATGGGTTAACCTAGTGATGGTTAGTGCTTGGCACTTGGTTCTATGAACATCCTTACTGCACCCACAGAGATATATTGTTGTTTCTCTTTCCTCTGACAAATGCACTTATTGTAAGTCTCTTTGGATAAAAGCGTCTGCTTAATGCCCTGAATGTAATGTTATGTAAATGTTATGTAAATGCTTCACAGGTTCGCTATTTGAAGATCATCGAGAAGAGCGGTTACCAGGCGTTGCCGTGGGTACGCTACATCACGCAGAGCGGAGGTGAGGCAGCACACGGCGACCTTCTGTTAGAACCACAGCCCTGAGGCGTCGCTGAACAGCTCCCTGACGACCGAGAGCCCAGAGTAGAATCCTCCACACTCCGATACACGTTTAACACTCCCCAGAAACATGTTTAACACACCCCAGAAACATGTTTAACAAACCCCAGAAACATGTTTAACACACCCCAGAAACATGTTTAACAAACCCCAGAAACATGTTTAACACACCCCAGAAACATGTTTAACACACCCCAGAAACATGTTTAACACACCTCAGAAACATGTTTAACACACCTCAGAAACATGTTTAACGCACCCCAGAAACATCCAGAGGACTAAAGAGTAGCCGTCACGTCAGAAAAGCCATCAAAAACCCCAGCTAATCCGACTCAATACCTAAGCAGCACTTAACTTCTATTTACTAAATATTGGATGCTATAAGGTTTATGTTGGGTTGTATGTGTGTGTATGTGTATGTGTGTGTATGTGTATGTGTATGTATGTGTGTGTATGTGTATGTGTGTGTATGTGTGTGTGTGTGTGTGTGTGTTAATCCTCTGCGTTTCCGTTCCTTGGCAGACTACCAGCTGCGGACCACCTAAAGGCCCCTTCAGACCAACAGATGAGTCCTCCCTCTCCTTCTGTCCCGTCTCCTGTTGTCCGCCTCCCTTCTCCCCGCGTCCCGACCCAGGAACCAGCCCAGAGGTGAAGGTCCCCCCCCCCGCCGGAGGACTTGGTCTTGTTCTCTCCGCCATGCTGGACCTGATGTGGCTCCAGAGGCCTTCAGAAAACTGGACCTCTGAATCGTACCGCGGTGCGATGCAGAGATTCTC
Source organism: Micromesistius poutassou (assembly GCF_964030765.1). Classification (NCBI taxonomy): domain Eukaryota; kingdom Metazoa; phylum Chordata; class Actinopteri; order Gadiformes; family Gadidae; genus Micromesistius; species Micromesistius poutassou. Next base: position 17,037,354 of record NC_140279.1, on the reverse strand, counting down.
AACAATATTTAAATACATTTTTGTTTTTAGAAAGAGTCAATTAATTATTCCTCAGTGCCACTACACCGTGCAAAGTCCACGTTATATATACTGTGTCTGTACACAAGCAATATTCTCTATTTTGAGGTTCAAGCTGTAACACAATAACATTGTTTTGTTCACCTTTTAGATCTTTTATAACCACAGGGAATAAGTCTAGTCTACAAATCCTCAAAATGTGATGGTGGCTTGAGGCCTAATGAGTCTGTTCCTCTTGTTCAACATTCATTAGAAAACAACGTTAGCCTGAATCAATTGTAACCAGCAGCAGCCAAGTTATATACAAAAAAAAATGTTTTTTACTGCTTGAAATTAAATGTACGGCCCTCTGGTGGCCTTGGGACTCGTCATGTTGTCACCACTGTGTGGCTCTGCCTTATCCCCGGTGCACTGGACTGGACACCAGACACCAGCAATGATCAATAATGCACAATATGGCCACGGCCGCCGGCCCTGTGTAACACAATATGGTGCAGGGCCCCACAGGGCCACTCACTGGTACTGGTGCGTTACCAGGGCACCAAGGGGCCCACTCGCTGGTTCTGGTGCTTTACCAGGGCCCCGGGGACCACTCACACTTACTGGGGCTCATCGTCCCTCCAGGCCAGGGGGAAGACACTGGAGGAAGGACCAGCGGACAGACAACCTGTCACCTCTCATTATGACGGCTGTTCAGGGCAGCAAAATACTATTTGAGAGGTTCTGTTTGGTTCAACACTGATCAAGTTGTTTATTGGCCCAAACGGCTCATGCCACAATATTCCATATTGTCCATGACTTGTCATTGGCAGCCTTTGGCATTTAAAAATAATAATAATTGAAGAGTTGGTGTGTGAGTGTGTGTGATATATTGATCACTCACTCTTTGTGAATGGGAGGAATGGGATATATTAGTAATTAATTCAGTTTTTCAAAGCTACAATGAAATGGAACAAGCCTCCAACCAGTCGTCTTTATTCACACTATACACTCACCTTGCAAAAGTGTTAACTACCTTTTCTTTAACTTTTATCTTAACCTTTGAACATTTCAGGTAACGTTGGACGCTGTCTTAAAACACGTGCGATTGTACGAGTTAGCATCGGCTTACGCTCCAGGACCTGATGTGATCTGCTGTGACGCTGCAGGGAGGAGAGCCCCTTCTCACCGCCACGTTCTTCAGGCGTTATTAGGAGCTCACACAAACAGTAACTCGTAACGTGAGGTGTAGCTTTGAATCGCTGATATCCAATGAGAACCGAAGAGGTTCAACGAGGTTCAATGAGTCTTCTCTCCATAAAGGAAGGTCAGTTTAGTGACTTGGGGAAGGTAGCGTGCGCGTGTGTGTGCGTGTGTGTGTGTGTGTGTGTGTGTGTGAGTCCGTCTGGCTCCGGTGCAGACGCCCTGACAGACCTCCTATTGTGTGTTAGTGTCGTGCTCTTATCGCCCTGCTGCTCTGCCCCTCCCTGTCCTGAACAAACCCCACCTGTGTGGCAGGAGCCCCCATGTACAACGCCTGTGTGTGTGTGTGTGTGTGTGTGGGGGGGGGGGGGGGGGGTTTAGTTAGGGATACTAAATCACTGAGTCATCGTGTGTGTGTGTGTGTGTGAGAGAGTTGCTGCCTGTGTGGGTGTTTGTGTGTGTGCATGAGTGAGTGAGTGTGTTTGTTTGTGCACGTATGAGTGAGTGCGTGTGTGTGTGTGTGTGTGTGTATGAGTGAGTGTACGTGTATGAGTGAGTGCGAAGTGCGTGTGTGTGTGTGTGTGTATGAGTGAGTGTGTGTGTGTGTGTGTGTGCGTGTAGTGTATGAGTGAGTGAGTGTGTGTATGAGTGTGTGTGTGTGTGTGTGTGTGTGTGTGAGTTGGTGCCTGTGTGGGTGTGTGTGTGTGCGTGTGTTAGTGTTTGTGTGCGTGTGCGTGAGTGAGTGTGTGTGTGCGTGTGCGTGTGTGAGTGAGTTGTGCAAACCGACGCCAGCCCCTACAGGCTCCGCCTTGTGCATTGTCCTGCGCTCGGCTGTCCATCGCCATGCCAACAGAGACTGACTCTGTGACCTCTTTGTCTGGCGGCAGCGGACACACATGCAGACGGACGAGGAGTGACCAACACACACACACACACACACACACACACACACACACACGCACTCCCCAATCACAGCTGGAGTCGACCTTGGCCTTTAGTTTCTGGAAATGAAAGGACTGCAGCAGGAAGCCATTGTCAGATCAGCTTGTTGTGTATCTTGGCAGATTATGCGTGATACTGAAGTGTTTTCATACCGTTACTGTTGGGCACGTGTGCATCTGTGAAGCACAAGCTGTTCTTTAAAAGCACGTGACCGTTGAAGCATTGAATACTCAAAAGTGTGCATTTGTATTCCAAGCTGTAAGTCGTTTACCATTTCATCCTAGGGTACTTTAATGCTGGTGGGCACAGTAAAGTGTTAATACGGCCCTGTTCCAACACATACACAGCCAGCAATACAATCAATAATTCAAGGTTCAACAGTCTGATGTCATGATCAAAGAGTTGATAAAGCAGGTCCCTCATTTCTGCATATTTCACGTGATACATACTGAAGTTAGTTTCGCAAAATAAAGCAAATAATTTCTCCCACATCCTACTGTTAAGGAAGTTTGAACAAACTAAAGTTACATGTGTATACATCTTTAAATTAAATGAACATAATGCAATAAAAACAAATCACCTCTTTTTCATAAATTAACATAAAATGGAGGTTATTCTATAATTGTTCCATCTCACTTAAAATGAATTGCTGAATTCTTAAATAAGGTACATTCCTACTTCGTGTTCTTTTTTTCTTCTCTTCAATTCAATCCGTGTGGTTTAGATTCTTTCTGCTGACATTCAGAAGTGTCTTTATGGCTGCAAAGAACATCCAACATCTGCATTCATTCTTTCATTGGTCACTGAGATATTTGTCCTCACCTCAACTCAACGTCAACTCTACAAACTCCAGTAGTCTCATAAGGCCCCAGGAAAATGAGATCAAATTAGTTTAGAATCCAAACATTCTGGGTTGAAAATAAAACGGCACTTAACAGAACAAAACATAAAAAGAATAATCGCAAATTGTTAAATATAACATTAAAGCTGTTCCTTAAGATGAACGTTGCATAGTAATCTCCAGCCTGGCTCTTCAGGTTTATGTATCGTCTTCACGTCTAAACGGGTTCTTCAGGTGGGCTGGGAGACTCGCGCTCTCATCCTCGTGTTTCTCTGACTGACAAAGAGCAGTTAGGTTTCAATGCCTTTGCTCAAGGACACTTGGGCAGACCCTACTGAACTGTTTGTGGACTCAGTGGCTTCGTCGGTTGAGTTTATCAACCCAGAGAGCCTCGACCAATGGGACAGGGAGAGAGAGAGTCTGTGCACATGGAGCTTGAGTGCCTTACCGTGAAATGACACCAAGGGTTTTCATTTTTGTGCAACACAGGTAGGCTCAATGTTTTTTTTTACATGTTTGTTTCATGACTTATTTTGGGCAGAGAATATTTTGCTCATTGAGGAATATCTCCATGCAGCCTTAATAAACCAGGTCAGCCTAATAACCCTGTTATATTCTCTAAGGAGTACAGCCCAATGATCGTCTCTCCTGAATTATTAAACCCTTGTGCAGTCTGTTAGCGCCTCTTTCCCTCCCATCACGTCAGGTTGTGTCTGTGAACCCTGTTGGTCCCACAATCCCCCTGCCAGCTCTCAGGTCCACCTGGCTCAGGTCTCATAACCGAGACAAGAGCTGGGAGGAGCAGATTACAATCCCGGGTTCCCTGGGCTGCCTCAGACCCCATTAATCACCCGTCCAGAGAGCGCTGACAGCTGATGAGTAATACACCACGTCCGCTGCTGGGGTGATCGGGTCCCCATCGGTCCTCCAGAGCCTGACGGCGGAGCTGAGTTCATATGAGGTTGGCGAGGCTGGAGTTGGTCTCCCTGTGCCGCTCCATCTGTCCCGAGACGGTGAAGATGCTGATCAGCCGGTCCATCAGCCTCCTGCCCGGCCTGGTCCTCTCCAGCAGGACCACGGCCGCGGAGTACAGCCCCGCACCGGCCACCGCCGCCCCGCCGGCCGCCAGCAGCACCACCCCAGACACGTACATGTCGTTGAGGGCCTGGCCCGGCTTGGGCATGTGGTTGACCAGGGCGAGGTGCAGAAGTGCCGCGCCGCAGATCAGCATGGCGGAGCCGGCGGCGAGCACCACGATGAGGTCCGACAGCCCGCCGCTCTTCAGCATGTCGATCTGCCGCCGGCTGCGCACGCAGTTCATGTCCTGCACGGCCGAGCTGAGCAGCTGCTTGAGCAGCACGGCCAGCGCCAGCAGGCACAGCGAGGTGCCGGCGCCCAGGCGCCACTCGCTGGAGACGCTGGTGGTGGTGGACAGCAGGCCCACGCCGCCCAGCCCGCAGCCCAGGATCAGCAGCACGGCCACGCAGTAGCACAGCAGGGACTTCCCCGGCTCCCGGAACCACCACAGCTCCACCTGCTCCTCCAGGATGCTGTGCTGGATCTGGGCGGCCTGGTCAGCATGCCCGCCGCCTCCGCCGCTGGGGGCGGGGCTGCCGGGGGGGCCGCCGGCACCCCCCCCGGCGGTGGTGGGGGGGAAGTGCTCGAGCTCGGGCATCCTAGTGCCACTCCGGAGCACGCCAGGAGGGGGACCGGACCCACCCGACGGGGGGGGGGGGGTCTCGGGGATGAAGAGGACTGTGGGAGGCGTCTGGCCACGGATGGACACCAGTAGAAGGTCGACACAGGAATATTCCAGAAGGCGTCAGGAGACCGGATCGGAACTTGATAAAAAGCAGTTTTGCTTGCAATGTGCACTTAGGATGACTTGTATTTTAAAAAATAGATTAATATCCATCCAATAGAGGGAAGTACATGTGTCATATCATGTCACTTTTTGTCGATTTGTGCAATTGGACGCAGAGGTTCCCAGTGGGAGGAGCCGGTTCTCTGCCATCTCACTGCATCCACTGGGAAAGCGGCCGGGTACCAGGATGGCAGCGGTTACCTGGACAACAGAGGAGAGAACTGCCTTCAGGACAAAACAACGGATTCCCACGAACACAGAGCAGCAGCAGCACCTTGAAGGTCACGGCCCGCGGTGGCTGGGGTCCAACCCCTGTCAGACACTTATTACCGTCAACGTCTGCAACGTGTGGGAGAACACAAACCTGCACACACAACACAGCCTGCGGTGACGCGTAGCACATACACATCGTATTTAAAAAACGTTTTTGATATTGATACGTTTTCTTTGAACGAAACCTACCAATATCAAAAAAGAAAAAAAAAGAAAAAAATCAATATCATAAATGTCATCTTTAGCAAACATTATTGCAAATAAAGGGTAGCCAATGTTACACCCTAATTAATAGTGTATATAGAAAATAAGTCAAAGTACTAAAATAAGTACTTATTTGTTATTTACTTCTGGGGTTGAACATGAGCATGAATTAAAAACACGGATGGCACTTTAGACAAACCATGTGTAAACCGTGTCTAGCGTTCCATTGTGTGTTTTCGTCGCCGTTTACTGGTTACTTGTTAAAGATTAAAGATATCCAGAGATGTGTTTGCATGTGAGTGCATGTGACACGTGGACTGTGTTGTTAAGTGTCTAATTAATCCCAGCTGGTTTGAGGCCTGGTGTCACTGACAGCTGACGCCAGTGTGTGTGGTGTCACCATGGGGCTGTGTGTGTGTGTGTGTGTGTGTGTGTGTGTTTCACTGTGTGCGTGGTGTCACTTGGTGGCTCTGTGTGTGTTTGTGTGTGTTTCAATGTGTGCATGGTGTCACTATGTGGCTCTGTGTGTGTGTGTTTCAATGTGTGCGTGGTGTCACTATGTGGCTCTGTGTGTGTATTTGTTTCAAAGTGTGTGTGGTGTCACTATGTGGCTGTGTGTGTGTGTGTGTCTGTGTGTGTGTGTGTTTCAAAGTGTGCGTGGTGTCACTATGTGGCTCTGTGTGTGTGTCGGTGGGTTTCAAAGTGTGCGTGAGGTGAAGTCAATGACAGAAGGTGATAACCCAGTGGTTCCCTGGAGCCTCAGTGCTTTGTCTCATTAGAACCACGACAGCGCGGCCCTGTACACGACGACATCAACATCAACATCAACAACAACATCGGAGAACTCACACAGGACCCCTGTGTGTCTGTGTGTGTTTAATCTACACTGGTCCTGCTGCTAACTGGTCCTGCTGCTAACTGGTCCTGCTTTACATATGTTTCCTCTGAAAGCCTCTGAGCTGGGCGGGGGTCGATGGGGTGCTGGGAGAAGTGTTGCCATAGTGACAAGGTGATTGTGTCTCTTCCCCCCCAACCCCGGGTCAGACTCCCCGTGTCGTCTCCGCGGGGGGGAGACAGCTCACTGGGGGGGGGAGACGGCTCACTGCGAGCTCCGTCTGTGTGACTGACGCTGGTGCCAAGCACCGTGGGGGGGGGGGGGTGTAGAGGGAGAGGAGTGACAGAGAGAGAGGAGACAGAGAGAGAGAGAGGGAGAGGAGAGGGAGAGGAGACAGAAAGAGAGAGAGGGAGAGAGAGGGAGAGGAGACAGAGCTACAGAGACAGAGAGGGAGAGGAGAGAGAGAGGGAGAGGAGACAGAGAGAGGGAGAGAGAGGGAGAGGAGACAGAGAGAGAGAGGGAGAGAGAGAGAGGGAGAGGAGAGAGAGAGGGGGAGGAGACAGAGAGAGGGAGAGGAGAGAGAGAGGGAGAGGAGACAGAGCTACAGAGAGAGAGAGAGAGAGGGAGAGAGAGAGGGAGAGGGGAAAGAGGGACAGAGAGAGAGGAGACAGAGCTAAAGAGAGAGGAGACAGAGCTAAAGAGAGAGAGAGAGAGCTAAAGAGAGAGAGGGAGACAGCTACAGCGAGAGAGAGAGAGAGAGAGGGAGAGGAGACAGAGCTAAAGAGAGAGAGAGAGAGGAGACAGAGAGAGA